>NW_026054775.1:1200000-1865999 GCF_022836535.1 Colletotrichum spaethianum | reverse complement strand
ACTGGAGAGTCATGAGAAGGGACTAGAAAGGAACCGCCCCCTATGAGCGGTGTCTTCTTCCCATGAACCATCTTGCCCACAAACAGCTAGTTCCTCTCGGGAACGCTTCAAAGCAAGGCGTGCATGCTGCTGACCAAGGTTGCATCCCGCCGATTCTAGCCCTCAACGTCTGGGTGGTATTCCGGCCGCTGAGACATGCGTTGAGGGAGGTGAGAGGTGACGAGTTTGTGCCACCGGCGAAAGCAATACCGACGCGATGAAGTGAATGCCAGGTTGAGCTTGGCTCCGATTAGCCCTGGGCGCTTGGAGCAAGGTAGGTAGCACGCAGGTGATCTATGGCCAATGATCAAGGACGGGGGGCATGCCACAAACTGGTCATTCAGATGCGGGAGGGAGAGGAGAAATGAGATGTGAGGTGGATTTTGCCTTCAAGTCAAGTTGGAACCCGACGCAGGATGCCATGTGCGAATCCAGGCACTTGCAGCGAGGCTGTTGTTAGACTGTTAGACACAGCAACCGGAACAAAGTTTCAGTGAGTGCTCGAAACGTAAGAGTCGTAAGCCCGCCAAATATCCGGGCTTCGTTTTCAGTTGCATATTCTCCTTGCTCGTGCTTTTCCGCAACTGTTCCTTGCCCTGAAAATCATCAACTCGCTCTACGTCCAAGGACCATGCCAACATGGCTAACCCTGTCTGTTTCTCCCATCCTGCCCTGCAGCCAGCTACGAGCCCCCTGGCGTGAAGCAGGGTAGGGCATCCGGTTTGCAGTTGAGATGCTCTGCTGCAAGTTGTCAGCCACGGCCCAGCCGCCCCAGTGTTCCCCCCCTACCACTCTCTGCATGCACGCACATCTTTCCTGGAGGGGGAAGGGTATGGGGAGGGGTCCAACGGGCTCGAATTTTTTTATTCTTTTTTTCTTCCAGTTTTTTTTTTTGTTTTCCCCTACTCGAAATCTCCATGATTATCAAACGGGTCTGGCCGGCATGATCCACGTTTCCATGGCCCATCCATGGCCGGCGCCGTCGGCCGCTTCCCGCACCTCCATGCTCCTCTTTCTCTTGCCAGTGACTCCTTGCGGACAAGTGCTCCGATGAGGAGCCAAACGTGATTTGATGGAGTCAGGTCCTGCCGGCAGAGCGACAAGAAAGGCACAAGACGTGGAGGTTCCATCCAGATTCAATCCCCAGTCCAAAATCCAAGTCCAAATTCCCAGTCTCTGCGAGAAGGAACAAAAAAATCCAATTTCCTCATCAGTTTCTCCCTCCCCCGGTTCAAGTCAAATTAGCCTTTCCCGTCCGGTCTTGGGCATTGCGTAGGCCTGGTCCCCTTTGTCCTGCCATCATCCTTTGTCGATGCCGAAGAAGCCAACGGGTTCTCCTTGTCATTGCTTTCTGGTAGCTCTTTTCCTGCTGAACATCGATTTGTCAAAGGCTTGAATACAAGGGGCTACGCCGACCCTCGATTAGAGTCACAGTCGACAATTTCCGTACGCAAAACATCTTCTCCGCGGTCCTACAAACTGTGGTATCTAACTTGTATCTTTATCGTTTGAAGTCATCTTGGAGAGTGTTTTTTTTACAGGCAGCACGTGTGACCATACCCCACCAAGCCCGAGACTCGCCCTCCATTTGAGAACCTAGCAGTGCAGTGACCGCCCTCGTGTAGCAGGGCACTGCTCCGTGTGCGGTGAAATTGAGAAACAAGTCCAACACACAAGAAAAGGGGAATCCACCACAGAAACACAACTCAGACGAAACCATCAAAAGAGAGAGCCATAACCAACTAGCACGGAAATAGAGATTACGCCGGCTTCACCTCATATTTACCGGAGGACATCCTCATGGGTGAAGACGTTGATGCCGCGACCGGAGGCCCGGTTGTCGGCGATAGCGGCGGCCGCAGGGCCGACAGCACTGGTGTAACGAGGGACCGGGGAGACCACAAGAACAGGAGGAGACACTCTCGGGCAGCCGATGCCGAAGCGGCAGACTATGACGAGGACGACGAGGACGACAGCTCGGATGCCGGCTCGGATTTCAGCTCCGTCTCCATCGACGAGCTACCGCCCATCCGCGCATACGGTCACACGTACCACGGTTCTGGCCGCATACTTATGCCCAACGATGAATCGGAGCGCGCACGCCTGGAGATTCAACACCAGCTGTTCAAGCTATGTCTCGAGGACAGTCTGACTGCATCAAAACTCCCCAAGGACAAGCCCCTCAACATTCTCGACATCGGCACGGGAACGGGTAACTGGGCTGTCGAGATGGGCGAACAGTACCCCCTGGCCAGGGTCATGGGCGTCGACCTCTCCGCGGCGCTGCTGCCCATGACCGTCCCGCCCAACGTCGTCTTCGAAGTCGAAGACGCCACCAATGACTGGGCGCGGGAGAAGGACAGCCTCGATTTCGTGCACGTGCGGAACCTTGTCGGCGGCGGCGTGCAGGATTGGAAGGCGCTGTTCCAGCAGGCCTACGAGCACCTAAAGCCCGGCGGGCAGATTGAGTTCTCCGAGGTAAGGACGAGGTACTTTGACCTTGTCGACAGCAGCAGCGACGAGCCCGCCGCGCCGACGGAGGAGGAAAAGAACCACGGCGCGATGACGGCGTGTCGCGAGTTCGAGGTGCGGCTCGCGGAGATGACGGCTATTGCAGGAGTGGACTTTGATCCCATACCCAAGATCCCCGCCATCCTGTCTGATGTTGGTTTCGAGAAGGTGGGACGCTGGTCCGACTTGGTACCCATACAGGCCGTGGGCCATGACGAGAAGATGGTCAGGAAAGGGGCACAGTTTGCTCAAATGCTGGAATACGGTAGGTTTCTCTTCGTCCGTCTGCCATGTGAGCTTCGTCTCCTAACTCTAGACAGGCTTGGAAAACTACTCGCTGGCCGTGTTTGCCAAGGGCGGATGGGATGAAAAGGATACCCGGAATCTTCTGCAGAGAGTCCACAAAGAGTCACGCGACACGACAAACGAGGCATACGGCAAAGTGTGAGTTTCCTACAAGAGCGGCATGCCGTTTGAACCTTGCGACTAACGGAATCTAGTTCTTTTGTAACGGCCAGGAAACCGATGCAATGAGGTGATGCTAAACAATCCGCTCTCTAAATAGACATTCTCACCAACAAGAACATACAATAAAAGTAATGAAGCCTCGTCATTTCGACTTTTGTGGAAAATACTACAACGAGTCGCCCCCATGAAACCTCACTTGCTCCCACGATTCTCTTCCCATCTTGCTGCCAAGCTCAACAACCTAACCGGCTGGGATACCACCGACCCCGCAGTCGGTTGGTTATTCGCCGGCGCTGGTCAGGTCGGCCTTCGACGACCCGAATGCAACCCGGGCTTTCCTCGGTGCCAGCCGATAGTTTCTCATGCCCATCCAACGTATGCCACCCTCCGGCACTTATTTTCCCATAATCGGCCGAGCCTCCTTTCTCCGCGGTCCCTTGACCTGCGCGCTATGCTTAACGAAGAACAAAGGGGGTCGATTAAGCTCAAAAGACAATGTACCGGGCATCCTAATCCGCTGCAGAACTCCCCCGAAATGCCTTGACCCCTGAAATGTTTCACTCCACTGACTGCCGCAGTTACGTTACTTCACCGGACCAGTACTTGCCGCCAACGCCGCATGTTTGTCGTACTAGTACGAGTGCGGGTTCGCCCTTGGTTCGCCCGATGGATAAGCCAACGCTGTGTCTCTTCTTGATTGGATCTTGGTTTTCTTTTTGTGTCCATCACCTCACTTCAGGGTAGCATTCGCCGTGTGACGCCGAAAGACGGTAGGCATTAAAGCCTATCTTTTCCCTCCCCAATCATGTCACCTTGCCGATTATGCGGGGACGCTCCGCAAAGTCTCACCGATACAGACGATCGAAAGGGAGAGCATTGCCTTTTTTTTCTCGATATGCTAAATTCTAAGTATACCACGTCATCAGACGAATGTCAAACCATCAAGCTTTTTCCGTCCCACAAGATACTCGGCCGGAGTTTGGCAGTGTCGGGCCAGTGATCGAACCGTGGCCTACCTCTTTTTCCGTCCACGGTCGGAATCCCATGCCAACATGTGAGCCCGATTGAGGCCTAAACGTGGTCGCTCGAACAGGGCTTGCATTGGGTTTCCATCCCATACGTCGTACTGGGCCCCTTGTCTCCGATACCTCCAGACGGCAGGAAGACTTACGCGTCGGTTTGGTAGCAAACCATTGAGTTCCGTGTGACGCGAGGCCATGGCACGTATGGACATCTCCGACATAGTTGCCAAGCTTTCACGAGAAGACCCTTTCGACCGCATGTTCCAGAACGTGCCGCTGAAAACAATACCCTACAACAACCTGTTGGTTCCTGCCACGGACGTTATACAGCCGACATTGTAGTCGTCATCAATCTCGTATCATTCAATCTCGTCCTACCGCACGCCGTTGAGCTGGGGAGCAGCACCCTCCTCCGCCAAAACGTAATCACGCACCGCGCCCTTCCAATCGCTGATTCTGATATCCTTGATCTTGACCACGATAACACGCACCTCCTCGCCGGCTACGAAGCACCCTCTGCCGCCGTCCTCGGCCTGTACGCTGGGGTTGAAGCTCTGCCCCTCGTCAAACGTGTTGTTCTCGAGATGCGCCTCACGGTAAAACTTTTCTTCGTCCGATCCGTTGTTCACTAGGCTGGCGGTGCCGTTGATCGTGGCGCTAATGCTGGAGACGGCAGCGGTGTTCAGGTTCAATAGAAGCGAGGCGAGGCTAGAGCGGTGCTCGGGGCCGGGGCTGCCGCCGGAGGGACGTCGGCCGGAAGTTGGTGGGCGATGGGAAGACCCTACATCGAGCTGTTAGAAACCTGGAGCGTCCCATGGGAGTTTGGGAATCTCATACAGTCATGAACCAGCAGAGAGACATTGGGATTTGAGAGGAGGTTCTGCGTCTTTCTGGAGGCGGGGTTGGTGGTCATGACGATGACTGGGCTGGACGAGAAGTTGGACGAGGGTAGGTAGGTATAGTTCATGAGGGAGACGTTTGGGACGTTGTCGGTACATGTTGCGAGATGAAGCTGACAGGCGCAGGAGCGGTCTAGTCAGCACGGGGAGCTCTTCACGACATGCAGCCAGAAGCTGGACGCGGGGCAGAGGGGAGACTTTGGAGCTTACGAATCGGGCATTCTCTAAGCATTGAACGACTTCCTGGGGCAGGGTCGTGGTGACCTGTTTGTTGGTGTCGCCGGCCGAAGCCTCATAGTTGAGGGGAACTTGCTGTTCCATGTCTAATCAGTGGTGCTTGGCGGGTTGGTGATGTTTGTCAGATATCGTGAGCTTCTCCAAATGGGCTCTGCTGGATCGGCCGGGCTGGAAAGTAAAGATGGGCAGACGAGGCCCGCGCTGACTAATGCGGGGCAGAACCGGTCGGCGTTCCATCTTCTTGCGGGATGACGTCTTTCACGTAGAGGCTCGCCGTTTTCATTCTTATCTTATCGGTCATGGTTCCTGTCGCTGAAGCACAGGGCGCCTGAGCGGGAGCTGGCGGGCACCCCCCCCCCACTGATCCCTTGGTGGACACCGCCTAAACCTGGGCTGGAATCCGGGGTCGCCTTTCAGCGGCTTTCTAGTAGTCACGGCTATTGTCGGCACCGCAACTCCCAAGACGAGAGAGCGCGACAAGCCGAAGCAGAGCTCCTAGAGACCTCGGTTTAACGAGCAGTTGCAGCTCTGCACAATTCTCCTCAATCATCAACTCTATAACCGTTCGCTTGCCTGCGTGTAAAGTCTCAATTGATACCACGAGTTGACGATCCAACCATCCGCTTTGCCTTATCCACCATGCGTTCAATGAAGGCGAAGCATCGGCTCGTCCGACCCCTCCCTCGTCTCCTTTCCTCTGCTGCCGGCCAATCTGTGCCGGCCTCGAGCCAAATCACCCCGATCACCTCTCTGTTAATCGCCAACCGCGGTGAGATTGCGCTGCGAATTCACAAGACCGCCGACAGGCTGGGAATCAGGACGACGACTTTGTACACGGATCCCGATAGCTCCAGCCAGCACGCCGCGTGTTCCCCGCATTCCCTGGCTCTGGGCGACGCGAGAGCCTACCTCGACGGCGAGCGCATCATCTCGCTGGCCAAGAAACACGGTATTCAGGCCCTTCATCCCGGGTATGGCTTCCTCTCCGAGAACTCAAAGTTCGCCGAGAGGTGTGAGAAGGAGGGTATCGTCTTTGTCGGGCCTCCGGCGCAAGCTATGGCCGACATGGGTGACAAGGCACGAAGCAAGGAAATCATGACCGCTGCCGGCGTGCCTTGCGTACCGGGATACCACGGCTCAGAACAAGGGGAGGAACAGCTTCTGCAGCACGCCAAGGACATCCGGTTTCCCGTGCTTCTGAAAAGTGTCAAGGGAGGTGGTGGAAAGGGCATGCGCATCGTCATGACGGAGAATGAGTTTGCCGCCCAGCTCCGCAGTGCCCGCGCCGAAGCCCGCGCCTCGTTTGGAGAGGGTGGTGAGGTGATGTTGGTTGAGAAGTACATCGTCCGCCCACGACACGTCGAGGTGCAGGTCTTCGCCGACAAGCTGGGCAACTGTGTGGCTCTCGGAGAGCGTGACTGCAGCGTACAGAGGCGACACCAGAAGATTCTTGAAGAGTCGCCGGCGCCGGACCTGGACGACGAGACGCGTCTCGATCTCTGGCAGAAGGCAAGGAAGGCTGCCTTGGCCGTCAACTACGTTGGGGCTGGCACCGTCGAGTTCATACTCGACAAGGACACTGGCGAGTTCTACTTTATGGAGATGAACACCCGTCTGCAGGTCGAGCACCCCGTCAGTGAAATGGTTACGGGTACCGACCTTGTCGAGTGGCAGTTCCGCGTCGCTGCTGGGGAGAAGCTGCCACTGACCCAGGAAGAGATCGTGGAGAACATCAAGCAACACGGTGCAGCCATTGAGGCCCGCATATATGCTGAAAGCCCTGAGAAAGGTTTCATGCCCGACTCAGGCAAGCTGATCCATCTTACCACACCACACACCAACGAGGACATCCGCATCGACGCTGGCTTTGTCCAGGGCGACACCGTCTCGGAGGCTTACGACGGTATGATTGCCAAGTTGATCGTCCGCGGTAAAGACAGGGAGACTGCCATTCGCAGGATGGAGTTGGCTCTTAGGGACTACGAGGTCGTCGGCCTCAGCACAAACATTGAGTTTTTAAAGAGGCTGTGCCGGTCTCCTGCCTTCATTGAGGGAGACGTCGAGACGGGCTTTATCGAGAAGTGGAAGGACGAGCTTTTTAAGCCGCGGCCCATACACAGCGAAGTATTTGTGCAGGCAGCGCTCGGTTCGTTGTCTCAACTGGTTCATGCCGCTCCCCACGGGGGTAGTCTGGGTTTTGGTGAGGCTAGCACATTGAGCGAGCGGAAGTTCCTCTTCAAGGTCCTTGATTCCTACAGCGAAAAAGAGGGTGAGGTTGTAGAGGTGAGCATCACGCAAAAGTCCCACCAGCTCTTCGATGCCCGCGTTTCAAGGAAAGGAGAGGAGGCACCCCAGGTCTTTGAAAACCTTGTCAGCAAATCCCTTTCTAACTCCACATCAACAAACGCATTGACAACATTCTTCCCCGACGAGCGGGTCGAATCTACCGTCGTGCAGAACACGCAGAACGAGCAAGACACAAAGATTGTAGTGTTCCAGCACGGCATCAAGACAGAGCTCTCGCTCCTGCCACCAAGTTGGTTCGAAAAGGCCCTTGGCTTGAAGGAGGTCACCGCGTCGGTGGTAGCGCCTATGCCGTGTAAGATTCTGAAAAATGAGGTGGAAGAGGGACAAACAGTAGCCAAGGGCGCCCCGCTGGTTGTGTGAGTACATCCTCAACTTTGTGACTTTCGGTACATCGTATTTTTTCAGGAGCTGACCGGAAACGCAGCATTGAGTCCATGAAGATGGAGACGGTCATTCGGTCACCCCAAAATGGCGTTATCAAGAAGCTGGCACATAAGGAAGGGGTAAGTCATCAGATCTGTTTGAATCTGGTACCCGTCACTGACAAGCTCTTAGGACATATGCAAGGCCGGAACTGTTTTGGTGCTTTTTGAAGAGGAGGCCAGCGAGGAGTCATGAATGGAGCACTGATTGCATGCTGGTCAAAAGACACGGGCACTTGTGTTTGTTCAGCGACTATTTTAGAATCCGAAGTCAACAAACGCTTTGTTGTGGGGTTTCCTAAGAGTTTAATAATCCCTTGCAAATGCTCAATGCCACTCGTTTCATGTTAGTTGATGTTCTCTTTAAGACATCTTCAAAGACAGATCAACAACCGTAGCAATGCTAACTACAATACCGAATGTATCTGCCATAAAGGAGATTTCCGGGATTGAGTTATGATTAGAGGGTCAGTCAACTATTTTGAGACCGTCGTTATTACTTTACCTTTCAGATTTCAGTCAGTCTAAATGTACAAAACGCCATTGCTCGTCGTTGATAAGGGCCCTTTTGTAACACTGACGCCAGTTACACGCCAAGATTGTTACGACATATTAGCAATATAATCTGTAATTAAATACAAGGGTGGACAATGAGAAATGACTGCTCAGGTGAGCCACGGTCTTTAAATCACCTTCTAAGACTTGGGAAGATGATATTTCAAACCATAATAACGCTACTGACTCCATCTGTTTTAGTTTCACTTCGTCAATCACCGACCTGTCCGCCTTGAGATGGTAAAGGAGCTTAACATATTCGTGTATAAAGGATTGAGTGATTCACTTAGACTTTGCGCTAGCTACTTATATATGAGCCTTCTTAAGAAGAAAGCAGTCTAAAGTTTTCGACATATCCTCAAGCGGCTTTCATCGCTCCACGTTCTGCCTCATATCTTTTTGGCCAGTGAGGCTAAGGCAAACCTTACGCCTTTCGGCAAGCGGGCTCGAAACCGCCGGGCATTTTGTATTCCTTGCTACCACTTCGGCGTAGCTCGATCCATTCTGCTGCTTCGCCATCCCCATCTCTGTCGACGCAGCAGTGTCTCTTCGGGCATCGAGCATTTTTATGCAAGTCTCTGTTGGCAGTGACATATTCTCAGTCTTTACACGCCCGCCCACTTGAGCCTGCAAGTCCAGCCATTCTTTGTCGTTCCTCTGGACCCTAGACACGAGAATACGACGTCCGTTGTGTTGAAACTCGCATGCAAAATTTGCTGAACGGCAGATACGCTTCATTCGCCTCCGCCGCGCTTGACAGAGCCCCTCCCTCTCCTGCGGCAATTCTGCCACTGGCGTGAACGCCTGCGCCTCGAATTGTGCGCCAGCTGTGTCTGTTACAACAAAGACATGAAGGTCATCATCGTCGACTTTGTGGCTTTGTATCTGGTACTCTCCGCCGATGAAGTTCTCCGAGCGAGCTTTGAATGCCGTTTTGTTTTGCCATAATCCCATTGTTTATTGAAACTGATGTGTTTTGGCCGTATCTTTGACAAATAAGTTAGCAAATCTGATTCAAATTTCAACTTATCTCTTCGGGTTCGTGTAGGCTGGCAAAGTTTGGCTCTGTTGCTTGAGATGATGCACAACAAACCTTTCGACAGTTTAAATACTTTTTGGTCATGTATTTGTGTAAACGAGTGCTTGGAAAAGCCAATGCTCTCTGAGATGAAAGAGGTTCTGATTATAAAGGTATAGTAATAAAGCAGCAAAGCTTCGGTGAGTTTTTATGACTCTTGAGTTGCCTTCACTTTTCAAGAAGAGCCCCTTATATGAGTATTGTACCAAAAGAATGCTGCAGCCATCCATCGCCGAGTACGATGCGGCCTTAAGACGTGATTGGAAGTAGACAATACATTTGCATCGTGAAAGTTGGGATGATGGTTGACCAGGGAGTGTCTTACTATCATCGGTTACGTGATTTTCTATTAGTGGACAAGCTGTCGGAGCATCCTTGTCGCCGCTTCGTTCCTCAAGAAGAGTACATGTAGACACATGTCGGGACACCAGGATCTAAGATCTGCTAATCCCAATAGAACACCGAGCCACGCCTCAAATCCGCATTGCATAACGTTCGAACAGGTCAGAAAGAATTTCTTGAACAGAATGGAACGGGAGATGCGTCATGCGAAGTCCAAGACAAACCTCAAATTGAGGTGTCAGCCAATGATAGACCCTTGTGCTCACCGAAATTAGGCAGCAATGCACCTCAATTTTGCGCTCGGCGGATATGGATCCGGAGAAAGAAGCTGGAACATTCCGTTTTTGCGACAGGCAATAGCAGGCAACTGGTCGCCTGGTATGAGACGACACCCTCATGTATGAGCGCGGCCAGCTTCTAAACTTCGCTTCCAGACTTATCATCGTCAATGACTCTTGAATTGTTGACATTATACATGTTTTCAATCTAAATCAGCTCCAGACTGCAAATATGGAAGATCAAGACCACTTTTTGACTCTCAAGTCTATATAATCTCTACAAACCTCATCGGCTCCTGGCAGGGCGAACACGGTATGAACTTAGTGAATGGTGCTACTTGTGGGGTTTACTTGCGCATCTTGAATGCAACCCCCTTGGGATTCTTCGTCACGCAAGGCGCCTTAATAGGCGGCCTCCGCGCTCGCCTTTGAGAGCGTCTTCTGTTGTGATGTTGTCCAAAACTGAAATTGGAGTCACCTAACACAAAGAATATGACCGTGGTGGTAATGAATGACTGGGATAAGTATTATCTGCCCCTTAATTATGATCTGAGTTGATGAGATGAAGGCAATCTGCAAGAACTCTGCAGGCGCCTCCAGATCATTCAGGAGCATGATGCGGTAAAGACTGGTTCAAATCCGTTCCCCTCCCCTCCCCTTCATCCCCCTTGGGAGTTTGAGATCAACTACCATACAAGTTGTGATATCGTGTTTGTGCTTATTCGGAAATCAGCCCACAGCAACTTGGGTCTTTGGGTCCCGCCCAGGGTACTGTATGTGATGGTGATCTTTGAGATGAGTCGAGTGTTCACTATACTCGCTTGACGACTCTCCGCAGACGCAAGTGAAGGACGTTCTTGCTGTATAAGTTCTTCTGCGAGTCTTAAATCCTTTTTCCTTGCAGGTTCCCAGGTGCCGCTCGTGATTATCCTTGTGCGATTGCTGGTAACCGCACTTGCACACTTACTGCGGCACGCTAGGTTGATCCCCACGGTGTTTTCGGCATTTCAAGTGACGATATATTCAGGCTGGTCCCACTCGTTCTCACAGCAAACGATCTTGTTGGCTTCAGAAGTGCCCACGCCACCCAACAATGACAACTCAGGGGGCTGAGCATAGAATTTGCAACATGGTATGGCGTGGCAGTGATGGGAGATGCGTAGGTAGTTGATTGTGGTTCTTGGAAGTCTGGATACTGAGTGTCGAAGGGACTCAATGGTGCCTGGGTCGAGTCCTGGTCATACCCCTCGACTAGGGTGGTACCATAGGAAAAGGTTTTCGACTCAGTGAAGGACGCAGTGGAGTAAGCAACAGAAGGCAGCCCGGATTGGATGGGTGTTACAACGTTGGAAGACGTGTAAGTTGGGCTGGCAGCCGAAGTTCTAGTGGCTGCAGTGGTTTGGCGAGATTGGTGACCGTAAAAAGTGCAACCCAAGGGATTCCAGGAGGGCGGGTGCGGTTCCCATTGTGGCTGGTTTTGAGGCTGGCATGGCTCGAGTGCGATGTCAGTCTCGATAGCA
This sequence comes from Colletotrichum spaethianum, assembly GCF_022836535.1. Taxonomy (NCBI): domain Eukaryota; kingdom Fungi; phylum Ascomycota; class Sordariomycetes; order Glomerellales; family Glomerellaceae; genus Colletotrichum; species Colletotrichum spaethianum. The sequence continues at coordinate 1,854,321 of NW_026054775.1, read as the reverse complement.
TCGCCCTCTGCAGAAAAACTGCCGTTCGCCTGGTTGGGTTGTTGGGTGAGATTGCCGTTGGTAAGTTGATCGCCGAATTGTGCCCCAACTTTAAACCACAAGTTATGCCTAAAATTGTCGGGGCCTTGAATGAAAGAGAGGCCGCCAGGGTCAACAGCAGCCGGTTCAGAACGAAAGCGCAACTGGTGGCCCATGTCCGGCGCGGAGCTCACCCAGAAAGTGGGCGGGCATAGCATTCGTTATTCCACAGATCAGCCTTGCCCGCCTTGGTCTGATTGCCACCTTTATCTACCTCTTCGTCTTCTTTTGTGGTCCTGGAGAGCGTCCCTGCGAATTCGTCTACTGTTCTAAAGTCTTCCCACCCTTTTTCTTTCCCAATCAACTGAGCCAAGATTGCTTGATATCGCCTATCCAAGAACGACTGAAGAAACATGAGGCTCTCAGCTTGGCATGGACGTGTACCGTATCTGACATGTCCATCTTCTCAAATCCTGTCATCGAGCTGGTGGTAAATGGAGTTCAGAAGGAGATGGACATAAATTCACTGAACTACTAGAAGTAGGGTTCTCGCAGAAATGTACTAAATGAGTGACTTCAACTTCTCACAGCCACGATGAAAACACCACCACCACCAGCAGAAGAACTCGAAGCGGCAAGGTTCAAGGCCCAGCGGGCGGTGGTGGGGGACACACCACCGGGCTGGTGTTTGGACTGGACTAGACTCGGGGCTGTGTATCCAAGTCTGTCTCTCTTCGCGCCTCTCTCTCCCGTCTGTCTCTGGCCGTCGTTGAAGAAGCCCGGCAGTCTCTGACGGCGTTGTACCTTGGAAGCTGCAAGGATACCCTGGCCGTTGACGATGCGCCGTTTTTCAAGTATATAGCATACCCCCGTTGGCGCATATGGTATCTCCAGTGACCCAGCGGGATCGCTCTTCGCACAAAAATACAACAATGTCGGCAACGTCCTGTTCTCTGCCGCATCTAGGTTCAGCAGGGACCTTCTTGTTTTTCTCCTCCATTCTAGCGAGATGTACTGGCCCGGCTGCGCGGTACATGTCAGTGTCGACCGGTCCAGGGTTGACCGAGTTTACCGTTACTCCGTACTTGTGACCGAGCTCCGTCGCCCATACTCTTGTGAGGCCTTCAACCGCAGCTTTTGAAGCGGCATAGACGGATTGCGTCGAGTAGCCCCCTCGAGCAGAAATGGATGACAAGTTGACTATGCGCCCACCGCGGCTAATATGTGGCAGAACAGCTTGTGTCATAAAGATAACGGCTCTGACGTTGACTGTCATCAACCGGTCATATTCTTCGATCGTAATTTCTTCCAGGGGTGCGTTTCCTCCAAGACCCGCATTGTTCACTAGTATGTCGATTCGCTCGGTCCGAAACTCCTTGAGGGTGGCATGCAACAAAACAGAAGGGGCTTCGGGCGATGCCATGTCGACCCGGACACAGGCCGCGCGGGTTCCAAGAGCCCGGACTTCCTTCACCAAATTTATAGCGGCTTCCTTGGAGGAAGGGGAGACATAGTTGAAAGATACCTGCCCGTTCTTAGCAAAAAGTTTTCGACTGTTTTCGGGCAAAATCCCAGCAAAGGGACACTGGTTCCCTTGAAAGACCCATAAACAAAACAATGGAATGAGGAGGTATTGAAATAGAATTAACATACGCTTGCTCCTTGTCTGGCTAGTGCCAGTACAATACCTGCTCCAATACCACGAGCTGCGCCTGTTACAATTGCTATCTTTCCTTGAAGAGACATAATGATTTGCTCTAACACTTGAGGTTTGGGGGGTTCTGTTTCGTCAGATTGATCTTGATTAGCTAGTTACACAGTGGCATGATTCAACTGTACTTAAGAGGATGAGAAGTGCTTGTCTAACCTTCTTAGGGGTCTTCTAAATACTGCCTCAAGACGATGTCCTGAAGGGTAAAATGCCCTTGAATCACAATTTGAATAGCTGAGAATTTCAAATTCCGAAGAATATTTCGAGCGCGCGACGTTAATACCAGTGGAGAAACCTCTGTGCCCTTGTGCAACGGAGAGACTGCCGAAAAGCAACGTGCCGAGTGTGGGGTAACGGCAGTTTCACCGAGACCTGCACATCGCTGGATTGCTGAAGCGTCCGAGCCACTTGCTTGCGGCTGCAGCTTCCTAGAAGGTCAATAGAGGGGTAGGAGGGGTAATGAGATCCTTCTGTGCCACAATAGCATCTTATAGTCACCGGGAGGCTGCATTGACCCCTCAGTGTCAGCGTTCACATCGGGTACTGAGCAAGATCAGTAGCTGTGATGAGTTCCTGTGGTCGATTCTACCTTAGGCGGCTATTTACTATTCACATCACTTCTCCTCTGTCTTCCATTCAACCGCCTTCTCGAGTCATTTCCAAGCATCTCATTCGGTTGTGTTGACAAAGCAGTGCGCCATGTCGAATTCAACGGCAGCCGAGGTCCTCACTCGAAAACCTGAGAACATCGCCGTGTATACCAACCCCCAGCATGAGCTGTACGTCAAACAAATCGGCACGCCAATCCCAAAGGAAGGAGAGTGCCTCGTCCACGTGCGGGCAACAGGAATCTGTGGCTCTGATGTTCATTTCTGGAAGGCCGGTCACATTGGCGAGATGGTTGTAACGGGTGAGAATGGCCTTGGTCACGAGAGCGCAGGGGTGGTGGTCGCAGTCGGTGACAAGGTCAACAAGTTCAAGGTTGGCGATAGAGTGGTACTGGAGTGCGGCGTTCCATGTATGAAAGCGACATGCTTCTTTTGTCGAACGGGCAAGTACAACGCATGCCCGGATGTTGTTTTCTACTCGACGCCCCCTTATCATGGGACTTTGACACGCTATCACGTTCATCCAGAAGACTGGCTGCACAGAATTCCCGATACGATCTCGTATGAGGAAGGGTCTCTTCTTGAGCCGCTCTCTGTGGCTTTGACCGGGATCGAGCGGTCTGGTGTACGTTTAGGAGATCCGGTTGTCATATGTGGCTCTGGGCCGATCGGCATTGTCACCTTGCTGGCTGCCAGCGCCGCGGGTGCGAATCCAATCGTCATCACGGACATCAACAAAACCAGGCTGCAGGTTGCGAAGAAGGTTATTCCTAGAGTCCGGACTGTGCTCGTTACCCCGGGAAAAGAACCACAAGCAATCGCCCAAGAAGTTAAGAGCGCTCTAGGCCAAGAAGCCAAGTTAGTGCTTGAGTGTACTGGTGTTGAGTCGAGCGTTATCACTGGCATCTACGTAAGTCTTCTCCGCCAAAACCTTACGATCAGCTGAGTCTGACTACAACGTTAAGTCTTGTCAATTCGGCGGTATGGTCTTCGTTATTGGATGCGGTAAGGACTTTGCAACGATTCCATTTATGTACATGGCCGGAAAGGAGATTGATTTGCGATTCCAATTCCGCTACCGCGATATCTATCCTCGAGCCATCGGCCTTGTCGCAGAAGGTATCATTGACCTCAAGCCTCTGGTGACGCACAGATTCACGCTTGAAGAGGGAGAGAAGGCCTTCCTTGTAGCTTCAGATCCAAGTGCTCTGGCCTTGAAGGTGCAAGTCATTGATGACTGAGGGAGAGACACAACGCACATTTTACGGTAGTCAAATTCTTCAACATGAAGACTAATTTGCTTCCGGAATGAAATAGAATAACTATCTAAAGAACTGGCACTTTCTTGAATAGTATAGGTGGCAGTACCATGAGGTTGTTCGTCCCTAACAGAACTATGGCTTGTACTCTCAGACAATGCTAAAATCTGTTCCTGGGCTTAGGTTCATATCAATGTCTGATATGACGTACCAACTCATATTAACAAGGCAGATATCCCAAGCTTTGACATAGCGTGTCTACATATAGAACTGCTTTTGACAACAGCACTATCTTGGCCATTCCAGCTCTCCCTAAGAATGCGATGAACTGTGTCACAGTTTGTGAATCCAGCTCCAGAAGTCTCAAGAACTTCTTCGATGAGATTCTCAAAAAAAGGTTGTTGCTCTTGACTCGCCATTGCTCCGGCCACGCAAATAGGCCACGGCATGCCCCTTAGATTGATACCTACTGGCACTCTCTGTAGGGCGTCTATAACGTCGGCAACAGCTTCATGAAGCGTTTCAGGGGGGTCGCCTGCAATTACCAACATAGTGCGCAGCTGGACTAGGATGGCTGTAGCGAAAGCACGAGTAACCGATTGGGAAACGATTGCCGATGCGGACTGTTCAGATGCCTTCAGCCTTGATGTGTCATTAGAGTGTAAACCAATGGGGTGACTTACCTTATCTTGAACACCCAAGTACCCAATACCATCTTCTAGTCGTTTCTTTATGTCCGCTGCTCGGCGCTTTAGAGCTCTAGGGCTCAACTCTGCAACTTGCGCTTCCAGCGAAGCGACGTCGCCAAGCGCCAACATAGCCCAGTTCTGGCAGCCCATAATACAAGAAATGTCGATCTCGTCATGGCTAAGCCATCTCTGATATGGAAGCTTTGGTGGCCCACCTGTCGAAATACATGAAAGGAGATCAAACCAAAGAAGCTGGGATACGTGAAACCTAGTGGAAGCATTCACTATCCTTTGGAATCCGGCGTTGGGTCTTGTAGATGCCGAAGGATCAGACATCCCATCAATACTCTCCAGATCAATCTGACCGGCAACTAATAAAAGAGGGTTTAGGTGGGATTCCCAATTGGACGTGCCTCCTTGGAATACCTATGCAATCAGTCAGCGGGATCTGAACGCTAGGGTATAATGAGGTCCAATATTGCGGATACTTCAAAGCTGATGAGGAAGGTTCCGCATGTGAGAAACTCGACACGAGACTCTGGATGACTAGCGAATCCGTCCATTTCACAACGGCCGAGAACCTGGCGAAGTTCTTGCATGGCATTTGTGTGATGCCGGATAAGCTCGGACTCCATCTCCTCTGTCTTATTTCGCGATATCGTGTGCTGGTGGAGGGCGGATAGCGTGAAAGCGGCATGGCGCAATGGTCCCTTCTTAGACAAAAGCCAAAACAGCCAGCCCCTACCTCCTTGCTCTGGTTTGTCCATATAATAGACATATTGAAGGGGGAAAATGTAGTCGAGGTAATATGTGATAAGCTCTGCTTCGCGAAACTCAGAACTTCCATGTGAGAACACCGTAGAGTCATTGGATCCTTCGGTTGATGGCTCTGTGACCGTTCTCGAGGAACGATTAGATGAAGCTTGCAATTTTCGAGTTCGGCGGAAGTTTTGTTTTACAGCATGCTTGATCCGTTGTAACTCAGCCTGGAGCTTAGCCGGGTTCTTCATCCAGTCTGGCTCTGGACCATACCCATAGCATTCTATGTGCCGATCTGTACATTCTATGCATGACGGGGAGGTCTCATCGCACTTTCTGTGGCGGATGCGGCATGTCCAGCACCCTCCGCTGCTGCGACCTAAAGGTTTTGGCATCGTAGGCGACCCTCTAGTCCTTCGATTAATCTTGGTCTTTGATACAACCGGTTCAGTAGACAAACTCTGATGATATAGTGCCTTATTCCACTGGGTCAATTAACTTGAGCAGTCGTGTCGGTTTTGCCATTCGAAGAATTCTGTACAAGTTGCTTTGTCGACGTTCCAGGGGGAATATTCGTTCAACTCGTTTAATCTTTCCCAGCCCCCCGCGCGCCCAGCCCCTGCCTCGAGACTGTGCTCCACTTTTGATCTGAACAAGCCTGGGAGGGAAAGTCGAGCCGTTTGTAGGGAAGGAAAGTCGAGACGAGATATTAGCACTCGGTTCAACATGCAACTATAACCTTAAAGAATGTAGGTTGTCCGAAGGATGCTTTAAACACCTTGATTTTCTCGACCAACTTGTCGGGTTCAATCAGCTTCTGGAATCTGATCCTCGTTTGTGACAAGAAACCTGACAGTATTAGTACATACCACTGATTGCGAGATATCTAGATTGCCATTTAATTGGAGTTTAGCATGAACGTATGCACTTGAGTTTAGATTCCATCCCCAAATCGCATCATGTTCTCTGCGTCTTACTTTCTCTCGAATCCTTAACACGTCACTATCATTCGAGATACAATCTTATGGTCCGCTCTCATGACAAAGAAACAAGACAACACTCGCACAATTCTATCGTTACATTATTTCAGGGGAGAGTGAACCCGAAAGCAACAAGCTTTACCTGGAGCCAACATGACAGAGAAAGAAAAAGAAAAAGAATCTAACTCTGGAGACAAGACTTTGTATTCCACGTATTTATCTTTGCTAAGGTTAATGGGCGAATAATTACATAAAGCTTGAGTATGTTGCCTTGAATATGGAAATCCAAGGCACATTAGTTATTGAGGGGAAGGTATCTTGAGTGGGTGGAAGACAAGCATGGATTTGTTATGGCACTCGCTTGAGTTTGGAAGGGGAACTCCCCTCCAGCAAGTTGGTTTGCATCCTCCTGGGATGAGCCGTTTCTAAATAGTTCGATGCCAAAAAGCCATTAAAGCGTAAGCCAAGAATAGATGCAACACAATGGCCCTCTTGTTGTGTCTCCAAGTTTCTTATTCAATTCAGATACTTAACTGCCAACTCTGAAGGAGAAGAACTTTATAGCGAACGTACGATTTCTTTGCATTCTCTTCTAGTTCAAAATAATTTCACTAAGCACTCGACGAAAGACAGACAAATTAACCCATTAGTCCATAGCCCAGTACACCCTTCACAGCTCGCACACCCAGGCTGTTCCGGACTCCAATTCCCGCCTCACGCGCTCGAGACATTACACATTAGCTATTAATCTGTGTTACTGTCTAGGCCTGCTGCTTGTTGTTGTCACGACGATCGCGGAAGTGGTCTCTGGCCTTATCACGGGCGGCGCCGCGCTCCCTGTTGGCACAGAAGACGTAGTTGCCAAGGTTCCTGTCGCAAAGTACGTTCTCACGGTCTGTCGCATATTTAGTCATCAATTCTCACAGGAAAGAGAGTTTCCGGCTTACCATAGGTGATAATCAGATCCTCGCTGGCGGCGCAGAAAGCAATGTCATCGCCCTTGCAGTTGGGGTTGTGGTTGTCACGGCCACGGTCGTTATCGTTATCATCGTCACCGTCACAGCGGTCTCTGTCACCGCGACCATCGCGACGACGGTAGCACTCGCAACGACGCTCTCTCGTGGCGTAGTACTGGTTCAAGCCGCATCTCTGGATTCGTTCCCACTCCCTGAGAAGCTCATAGGCTAGCTCTTGCTGCTCGCGAATGGCGCAGAAAAGCCTGTTCGCACCGTCGTTGTAGCAGAGCCTGTTGTTGACGTCTGGTGCCATCATCAGTAGCGCTCAAGCCTGAAAGAAGCGAATAAAGACGTACCGTATTTAGTAAACTCCTTGACGCTCCGGCCGCAGTAGAGGTCATCTCGGCTATCGCGGCATTCGCCTCGACGGAAGACTTCAACATCTTTCTTGGGAGGGGCATCAGCTGGTACGGCAGCGACACAAGAGATGCCCGTGATGGCGGCGATAAGAATCTTTGCGTAAAGCATTTTGGCGGTTGAGAAAGTCGCGAGTGCGGGTATCAAAGACCGAAGATGGGTATTAATGGAAGGGTATCCTGAGCTTGAATGGGTTGCTTGCTTGTCTGTCTGATGAGAAGAAGAAAGATGCGAATATCATGGGCAGAAGGGGCATTCTTTATAGTCGACTAGCTGACGGGTTTCAATGTAGCTGCTTGGTGCATGTACATCCGTCAACGACTCCAATATGCGCCACTCATCTGCATTGCGCCGAGCCCAGTCAGTTGATACCATGATCAAACGTGATCGGTACCTCGAAGGCAAGGACAGTCGTTCTTACCAACACTTCCGCCGCTTTCCTTCTTCCAACTGCAAACCATACAGGGTTCATCGAGCCGCCATCATCGGCTTGGTAACTACACCTCTCCGATTTGCCCTTACTTTTTCAGATGAAGTAGGTTGGTAAGGAGGCATGAACCTCGTAACTGTCACCTATGAAATGCGCATATTCCTGACTGAGATTCGGGCCAGCTTTCCATGCAGAAACCAGAGTGTGAGCGAGACCGGAGCATTGCAGTAGTACGGCCGTTGCCCGAAGGCGTTCATGGACAGGCAAGGATTCCTAGCCGTTATACCAAAGCTTCAAACCCCATACTGTTGCCGTTCATGGTGGTGTTCTCGGCAACTCTAATCTAGCCCACATATTTGGTGACCGTTTGCATGGACTGTTGTGGAATGGTTGCAACCTTTACAATCGATTGGCCTTCAAGCTTCCGCTCCAGGCTGGGAAAGGCAGCTTGGTTTCCTCTCTGGAAGTCATCGAGCTGGAACGAGGTCCTTGGCAGACTGGCAGCTTTTCCGAAAAGAGACGGCATATAATGCAAGAGAGTTGAACAAAAGCTTAAGTTCCTTCCTTTAGTTATTCGCAGTTGCAGGAACAGCTTTATGCCATGCTAACTTTTTCAGAACGTATGGAACACCGGGTTTGCAACAACTAAGCCTGCAAAAAAATACTGCAAAGAGCATTTGGTTGTTCGGGTATTTGAGCCTTAGTGCATGGAGCATGGTCGCCTCAAGTGTCGACAATATGCCCGTGGCGCTCCTCGCCCAAACAGATCAATAATATGGAGGTGATGCGAAGATGGCCCTTGCTTCTGGAAGCTCCCGCAGCCATACCAAGTTGCAATCCGCTTTTCACGGGGACAGATTCAAGCAAACACCGTGATCGAGGTCCAATAGGAAGCACTTGGTTGTATCTCCGTCCGTAAGATCAGACTTCATTGGAGGTGGCGGGCACACATCCGAGGGGACCGCAAACTTTACATGCCGAACCTTCACACTCCTCTGAAAAATTATCGTGAATAGACTCTGCGAAACGTTTGCCACTGACGACACCGTCCAAGCCTTCTCAAGTACCTTGCCTGAGATCGCCGTACTGGCAGATAGATGACAAATGTGACATATGGCAACGGAATAGATCGGACACGCTTAAAAGATATCGACAACACGTACGTGGTGGTTGAAAGAACGTTGAAGATTTGGTTTAGTGCCATGAGCGGCCCAAGCGGCGAGCTATTAAGACTGGTATCAACGCTGGATACTTACCAGCCTCCCAAGTGGCTCCGCGTACAATGTGGACGCAATACATTGTAATACCGTAATGCAATTCCAGCACGACTAGGCCAATATGCCGAACATTTGGAACTGCTCATCAGATGCAGTTCGATCCTCTAGACCCAAGGTCTTGGCTGCGTCTCTTTCCTGCGGATACGTCGCACAGTCACTCGGCAGCCTCATGCTGGGCCTTGCGTTGTGGTTTGGCCCCTCGATTTCAGCACAAGCCACGCAAGAAGGATGGCGGGCATGGCAATGCTACCCAAAAAGGCGAGTACAAGCTGAGCAAACTTTGGTTCGCCTGGTCAGCATTGAAAATCGCTGACCAAGGGTTCCAAGATTTCGCATCAACAGCCCCCTTTTTTATTGGTCTGTAGGCTGTTGCGCCGATATTCTGCCTCCTGGCATGAACTACTCAGCTGGCCAGAGATCGCAGTCCCTAACTCCTAGCAATAGACTCTGTTGCGTCTTAGGCTTCATCCACGTGGGTCGCCTGAACCTTTGAACGACGGGTCGAACAACATACAGGCCCGTGTGATGCAGCAACCCAGTCTAACTGTTAGGGTCGGGAGGCGCTCTCAACGTTAAGCCAATAACATGCCGGCATTGCATCGCAAACGCCAATGCCATTGACATGTTTCGAAACGAATGTACAAATGGCCACGTTGACGTTCGGTTGCTATGCGAAAAGTGCCATACCAGGCGCTCGTCGTGTGGGGTCACCTTACGAACCGGTTCACGCACAGGTATCTTGAGCAAACCATAATCGCGCGGAGAACCCGGCGATAACCATTGGAGCGTGCTCTCGCCATCTGGGGAAAGCCTATGTAGCGGAGCCCCGATAGACACATAGGGCGGCAGGTGATCAAGTAGGTCATTTATTGAAACTCGTAAAAGCCCTATCAGGATCGGAATACACTTCAGGATATCTTGGCAATGGTAATGCAGAGAGGAAGCACATTCGTCAAGAACGAGTCTCCTCTTCCTTTCATGTCGTTCGCCCAGGGCGAAAATAGAAAATCGCTCAGATGTTCATGCATGTTGATGGAAAGGACAGGAACGGGGGCCCCAAACATGTTGGCGGAAAGAATGATTAGACGGTCATGAAGAAAACGCATGCGGTATTATCGGAAACCGCCCTGGGAGCCTCCATTATTCCAGTAGCCTTGGTTCGCACCTCCGTAGCCTCCATTACCATAACCTTGCTGGTTGCCGAAGCTATGATCGCTGTAGCCGTGAGAGGGCGGGCTCATGGGCGGAGGGCTGTGTTGATCGTGAGGCGACCCGATCCTGGAGTAACCACCCTGAGAGGCGCTACGGCTCGGAGCCACGGGAAGCGGGCCCGAAGGGGGCATGCCAGGACTTTGTGTCTGTAACGGAGACAATGGTTGTCCGCGACCGTTGGGCGAGTCGCTGTATGCGGCCATGCCAGCTGCGGCGCCGGCACCGGCACCGGCCGCGCCCGCAGCCATTGGAGCGGAATCCCAAACGGTCTTCTCTTGGGTTGCGGGGACGCTGTAGGTATTCTCCTGAACCATCCCGCTCTTGCTGAATTCTGCGGCGTTGTACTCGGTGCCCGTCGATCCAGCAAAGGAGTCGGGATCAACACCGCGCTTGTGGAACCCTTCGAGCTCTAGGCGCTCATTCTCGGCCCTTTGAGCGGCAAGGGCCGCCTCGGCAGCACCGCGCCTGCGCTGGCGGATGAAGTACCAAAGACCGAAGGCAATAAGAGCACAGCCGACGCCGACGCCTCCGGCATACACAGCGGTCTTTGCGGTCGGGTTAAGTTCGTTAAACTTTTCGCTAACGGACTTGCTAGGTTCCGCCAGGAGCGCTTCTTTGACGGTTGAATTACCCCTTGCAATGAGGTTAGTATGGCACGGTACAGCATGTACAGCTTGAGCACGACTTACTCGGCAATCTTGATGCTCTCCCACGAGCCCGTCTTATCCCCGAAAGAGTACTCCTTTCCTGAGCTGTAGTCTGTCACTTGCGCAGACTTGACGTACATAGTGTAGGGACCGGCAGCATAGTCAGTTTCACCTCCAGCCCATTCCTGGGTTCCCTTGGCCATCCGGGGGTCACCACCAGCCCAAATACCAAGACTCAAGCGCATAGGCGTCTGGGGGTAAGCCAAGGAGTTGTTGGCGTCCTTTGGGAAAAGAGTCCGCACGTTGTTTCCATCGATCCACCACTCGAGCTTCTCCTTTGTCCAGACGCAGGTGTAATTGTGGAAGTCATCGTTAATGCTTCCTGTCACCGGATGCTCACCGCCATTATGCCAGTCCTCGACGCCCTTGCCAAAGTAGTTACTTAGAGCATTGTTGTTGATGCCAAGGAACTCCCAATCGACCTCATCCAACGTATCGCTTAGCCACATCATGGAGCTCACGATTCCCTTGCCCTTGGCGGCTCTCAGATGAACCTCGGTGCGGCCCCAGAAGAAGTAGAACTTTGTTCGAATAGTGGGGGAGTCGCCCTGCTTGCTGATCGTGAATTCGGCACCATTATCAGTGGTGTACGTGACCGGTCCGACGGTCGTCTCCCAGGCATCGCTCGATGGCGTGGAGTTGAAGTTGAAGCTGTAGTCCATACCGAAAGCAGGGTCGGCAGGACAGGTCGTGTTCATCGGGTTGCATTTGGTTGAAACTTGCGCGAGCGTAGGCGGAGCAAGCGACACCAGCAGTGCCGCTGCTGAAAGAGCGTAACGCGACAGCATGGCTGTCAAAAACAAGTGGTAGTCGCACGAAGGCTGAAAAAGTGAAGGTCAGAGGACCAAAGGTGCGCTCAAATTTGAGATGAGGCCTTTCAATCGGGACTAATGATGTCCAAAAGATGGGTTAAGCAATACGTCTAGTATCACAAGGATGGTTGACGGAACACGGCGCGCCCGGCAACGTGTAAGAAATGAAATGAGTGACGCGAGTGAGAAACCGAGAGAATGTGAGTGCCCGTGGTTGGCGGCGAAGGAGCGTAACACGCGACAATGTTGCAGACGTACCACCGTGATGTTGGAACGGAAAGATGAAGGAGTGGTTTATGAAAGAACGTTTGAATTGGAGAGGAACGGCGTTGGCGGGGGTCCAAAAATTGAGTTGGAAAGGAGCGTGGATATGGGCGCTGGCACTCGGATGGGTACTCTGGGGCCGACATGGAAGAAGCACAGACGCCAGAGTTAGCAGTTCGGGAGGCAATGAAGAGCAATGATAGGAGGCGGCCTCATCTCCATCGGTATGAAGTGGAGAGGCAGGGACAAGACAGGCCAGGGGATGCCGGCATGGCGGCAAGCAACATGGTGATTTAAGGGGGCGCCAATGTCTCTTGCTCCTCTTTGGGTTCTCGAGTTGCATCTGCAACGGGCAGCGTTTCCGCACCAGAGCCGACCAGGACTAGCGTCTTTACTATCGGTCGAACCAGAGAGGTGCAGCAGTTTAGGGCCCATTTCGTTGTGGCACCGGCGTGCAAGGTTATCGGACAGGAAATTATTGAATAATTGTTAAGCGACCGACTGGGAAGGTCTGAAGATGATCCCGAGATTGTTGGTGGATCGCCGTTCCCAGGCCGGCACTCTCAGCCCGGGGGCAAAGCCCTTGCGAATTGAAGAGATGCGTCATGAGCCATTGTTTTAAGAACTAAATAATCCAAGCATAACTCACGAGCTCGTGGTGCCAGTCGACCATTGATACGTGATATTTGGTCAGGACAAAAGTGAGTGTGTGCGACAGGGCTATTAGTATAGCTCAAACGTTCGCAACTGTGGGAATGGAATAGGTTTCGGAATAGGGGTCGTGGATCACACCGCCATTGAGTTGATCCTGTGGTACTCCTTACTTAATCAACCCGAACTGTATGAAACTACACTTGCCAAGCAACAACAGACCCAAGTGAGTCGTGAGGATGGTTTCTTCCAAAAGAGAAGACCATGAGGCAGCGACAGCTGGTTTCACATTGGGGCTGAAGCGCATTCTCTCAATGAACAAGGTAGCATAGTCAAAAGGGCGAGATATGACTCGAGCACTTCGACCCCAGAAAAATGTTCGAACCAGAAGACTCCGTGGCTCGATAATACCAGGCTGTTAGATTCCTTCATGGTCGTGCTATGAAAGCTGTCGACGTATGCACGAGCCAGCATCCAGGGAATGTATATTTGGCAGTGTCAGTTACAACAGATGCGCAATCCAAAAACCGTCGTGACTGGTTAAAGATGAAGACCTCGTTAATGATGTCGATACGCCGGGAAGGATATCCTAGTGCGTACGAACTAGCAAAATCGAAGAGATCGACAACCCACAGCGCAATTCGGGACTACAATGACACAGGCGCGTACCAAAAATCATGTTTGCTTGAACACGGTGTTGTCCAGAGGAGATGAAAGAGGTACCACGAGCGCGATGCCGATGGCGATTGAGTTCTGCGTGCTCAAAATTCCACCTCATGAGGAGCACGCACATTATGGGTCGCAGCCAGAGGGTGTTTCTCGTTCTGTGGAAAATGATCTTCGCGAGCAGCCATGACGTTGGTAGTCGGATAAGCGGTCTGGTGGCGAGGTTCAGAATGAAGTGCAGAAAGAATAAAGTAAAGTTGATGATTAAGGTGAGTAAGGTGGAAAACATGGCGGACAAGGTGAGATGAATAAGGCTGCAATGACAAAGGTGAATCTTCGGGTGTTCGGCCCAGTAGTGGGCCCATACCCCCGGGTCATGGCCGGCCGTGGTCCACATTCTTAAATTATTGAGTAGCCGCTAAAACGCAGGATTTTTCGGCCATGGCCGTGTTTGTCACCGTACTGACGGCTTGGCTAGACCGATGTCGGTCCAAGCACAAGCCATAATGAAGCATTTGCTAGCTTGACGCCTATCATTCCAGCTGCTCAGGCTAGCCAGGGCCCTTCGAATGTCGTCCGAAGGAAGCCGCTATACCAGCATGCCTCAATGACGATTCTAGAGGCTAACTTAGACATGACATCCAACCTCTCCAATGCCAACACCAATCTCGGCAATCTATCCGGGCCAAAGCCCACATTGTCCCCGAACTCACCATAGTGAAGCGTGACTCACGGTAGCCCAATCCGTTTCCGATTACGCGGCAGTGGGTTCCACGAGACAGGCGCTTACCCAAGAGGTAATAGTAGTGCAAAAAACGTCCTGTCGAATGGCAAAGCGACATGCCTAGATGCGATAACGCAATGCCAACCCCAGACAAGACCATGGAATGAGACAAGGGATTTTTTCAGCCGCAAATCATTCATATAACGGTCTGGGCCCGTCCCGGCCCCTCTGCCCGTCTTCCCTCTAGACTACCTCATCATCAAACGGTTCGCAACCACCATTGCCGCTGCCAACATGAGCGCACAGCACGGTCTTCGAGTTGGAGACTCGTCCGACACCGACCTCGGGAATGAGCAGCAAGCGCACGATGCTCAACCAAAGCGGACTGTCGTCGATTGGCTCCGTGACGATGTCAACATTCGATACACGGATATCCCCGTCCTCGCCTGCTGTCTAGTGTCCGGGTTGTGCGACAGTGTAGCAGTCAACGCTGCCGGCGTCTTCGTCAGTATGCAAACAGGTCAGTTCACCACCTCACGAGAGAATGCGGTGGCGTGATGCTGATCCAATAAAAGGCAACACCATCTTCATGGCACTAGGCGCTTCCCGGCTCCCAGCCGGCGAGCCACTCCTCTGGCTCAAGTCTCTCAGCTCCATCGCCGCATTCTGGCTTGGATGCTTCTTCTTTTCCAAGTCAAGGCATATCCACCCCAAGCGCAGAAGCACATTGGCGCTCTCGTTCCTCCTTCAGGCATCTCTTATCTTCCTGGCCGCCGCTTTCGCCCAGACCCGTCTCATCGCCGACTTCGGAGCCACATCCGTCCAAGGATCCGACACGAAACACGAATTCAAGACCTCCGAGGACCCCCTCGTCATGGTCCCACTTGCCCTCCTCGCTTTCCAATTCGGCGGGCAGATCGTCACCAGCAGGATCTTGGGCTACAACGAGGTTCCAACCAATGTGCTCACCAGTGTCTACTGCGATCTTCTGTCAGACCCTAAGCTCTTCGCCCCCTTGAGGGAAAACCCGAAGCGGAACAGGAGGTTCTTAGCTGTGGTTCTCCTTGTACTGGGAGGTATCGTTGGTGGATGGTTGCAAAGAAGCCAGGCTGGCATGCCGGGGGCCCTTTGGATATCTGGTGCTGTCAAGTTCATCATTGCAGTTGCCTGGATGGGCTGGGCCAGTAACGAGCCGGTGGAAAGCAAACTTGAAAAGGGAGCCGTAAATACGTAGCGGAGAGTGGGTCAATCATTGACATAGTAGATATTTAGAAGTATACCAAAGCCCGATTGCAAGCTGAGCTTTTGTCTCATGGCTCATGTTCAGTCCCAAGTCAACACCAATCTAATGCCAACGATCTTATTCGTCAAGTCCACATACTGCTCCAAAATATCTTCAAGAACCACCGTCCTCAATCCGTGGGGCCTGTTACAGCCTAGAGACCATTACGCTCCGAGAACGGCCTGCAGAGATCCCCAGATAACAGGACCGTTAGCCAAGTCTCTCGGTCTTAGGACCGTTAACAAGGAGGCGCTTTTATTCCTGCTGTAAAGCGAGCTGAGGCGTAAGGTGGCTGTCTTTGGCTTGAGGCTTCTTCTGATAGACGAAACCAATGAGGAGATACGCTAGAAGGAAGAAGCATGTTCAGAGAGGTCAGAAGATGCCATGCGTAAGCCTGCTGTTTTTGTAAGTCATTGCTAAAACGTGTAAAGCTATCAAGTTCATAAATAACATATCTTACCTTGGGATCTAACCTTTAAGCGTATCTCCGTATCAAAAAAAAAAAAATTTCTTAAATGATTAAAAGACTTAAATCAAAGGTGCCTAGTTGTTTAATGTCTTAGGATGTTTAACAGTAGAAGGAAGGGCGTCTCCTTTTCAACGGCCCGAGACCGTGAAACTCGGCTAATGTACCTGTTATCTGAGCATCTCTGCAGGCAGTTCTCGGAGCACAGTAGTCCTGGGCTATGTAATGGCCCACGGATTGGGGACGGTGCTTCTTGAAGATACGTGGAGCAGTTGGTGGACTGAACGAACAGGGGTGGATCAGTTGTGTTGGATTGGTGTTGGCTCAGGATTGAGCATGAGCCATGAGATAAGAGCCTAGCTTGCTGTTGGGCTTTCTTACACGTCTGGTCGCGTCGAGCTTTTCCGCGAGGCCTCTCGAGGACTTTCAGGGGCTGTAGTAGAGAGTGAAAATATCATATGTGTTGCGATGCCCTCACGCGCATCGCGCAGCCTTGTGAGATTTGCGCTGGGCCCGGATTAACTATTAGTCCAGTCCCTTTATGCAGATCCACCACGCAGGATATATATTTATTTATTTTAGACAAAGTAATCCTATATATAGAAATTTAAGCTATTTTCCTTATATCTTTTTTACCCTAAGTAGTAACTCTATAATAGTTATAAGCTTAGCTTATATTATACTTTTAAACTACTATGTTTAAAGTATATTATAAGCTAAAAAACCTCTTTTAAATAAACTATTTTTATTCTTTTAATTAATATCTCTAATATATTTATTTCTCTTAAAGCTATAAAAAAGCTAAAGTTATAAAGTAATTAGCTTATATAGTATATAACCCTTTAACTTAAAGTAAAATTAAAATATATTTAAGAATTTATTAACTTAAATAGCTTTAAGTAAATAAAAAAAAGTAAACCTAAATATTTTAATAAGATCTTAAATACTTTAAGGATTTTTATTTTTAATAAATTTATTATTAATATAAATATTAAATAAACTAATAATAAACCTTTTTTAATAATAACTAATTTAAATATTAAAATTACTTATTAAATATATATCTTAAATATTAATATAAAAGAGGTTATTTAGAAATAAAGAAAAAAGGTATTTAATATAATTAATATATAAGTAAATATTAGAATAATAGCACTAGCTAGTTGTACGACACGCACGACTCAGGGATATACATTATGGTAAAGGGTATAGACTAGATATTCAGCTCTTAGTTATCTATTAAGGGGATTAAAAGTATATTTATACTAAACTAACTTAGAGATATATAAGATTATATATTTTATATATAAAAGCTAAGTCTTATAGTTAGAAAAATAATTATAAAAAATATATCTTTAGTTTATTTTAACTTTAATTTAAGTATAATTATATAAATAGGTTTTTTTAAGAAAAAAGAATTTATTTAATATTAATTAGTAGTTATTTAGTAATTTGTATGATTGTTTTGTGTAATTATAGATTAGTAAGAATAAAGAGATAAGACTTAGGCTTTATAGCTAGGCTACTAGGTAATCTTATACTTTATATAAAGTAAGAAATCCTTAAAGATACCTAAGGGGTTATACTAGAAAGTCTCTTATGCTAAGAAGCCTTAATTCTACTTATTATTGCTTATTAAGCTAAACTAAATAAATAAGATAAAGATAACTTTTATTTTATTATTATATAAAATAAATTCTTATTATTATTTATTAAGCTAAATTAAATAAGAATCTTTATTATATTATATATAGAGTATAAAGTGTATATTATAGTATTAAATAAACTAATTTTAACGTTATATAATATAAAATAACTACTAAATATAATATAGCTTTTTAAGAGGATCTAGAAGATAATTATTAAAGCTAATATAATAATATTAATAGATATTTATTAATATATAAAGAAATAAGTATAAAAAGTAAAGTCTTATTATATATATAAAAAAAGACTATAAATCCTAGACGCTAAGGAAATCTAGTTAATATTATATAAGTATTATTTAAAGAAGAGATAACTATATATATTATATATATTAACATAGAAATACTTTATCTTAGGCAATTAAAGAAAAACCTAATAATATTACTATATAAAGATTTTAATAAATAGTCTATTTTTTAATAAAAAAAAGTCTATTATGCGTTTAAAGCAAAGTTTATATAACTTATTAAGCTAAAAGGATTCTAATTACTACTAATAAGAAATATAAATTAATAGCTAATTAAATTCATTAAGGAGATTAAAAGGAAGTTTAATAAGTAAGAAAAGTAGCTTTCTACTTATATAATACTTATACTAAATTATACAATTATAATAACTTAAATACCTATTTAAAACCCTGAATTAACTTTACCTTAAAACATAATTAAACTAATAATAGAGCTAATTAAACCCTTATATAATACATAAATAACTTAAATATTAATTATATAAAAGCAATTATAATTAGCTTTAAGAAATATACCTCCTAAAATAAGATTTATATAAGAGGTTAAGAGTTTTCTATAAATCTAAGGTTATATAACACTTTTATATCAAAAAAATAACATTTATAACCTACTACTAAAATAAATAGTCTAGAATAGATTATATAAGCTAACTATAATTTTAATCTTTTAAAAGGGATAGAGAAAAGACAAGAATTATACAAGTAAGCTATATAATATCTTATATAATAAGGCTAAGGTCTTTATTAGTTTTTGTTAATACCTTAAGAAATAATAAAGGATAAAGAAAAGACAAGAATTATATAGGTAAGCTGTATAATATCTTGTATAACAAGGTAAAGGTCTTTATTAGTTTTTATTAATACTTTAGGATTACTAAAGACTAATATTATATAGTATTTCTTAATATTTTAGCTAATTATATAGAAGAGTTTTATTCTTATTATATTAGACTAATAAGGAGATAAGATAAGATGTATAATATATTAAAAATATACTTTAATATTAATATTAATTATATTCTCTATTAGATAGATTAAATAAGTTTATTTTTTATATAAGTTAAATAAGATAATTTAAATAAGAATTTAATAGATATATTAGAGATACTTTTAGATAAGATACCTCTTGTATAATAGGTACTTAGCCTAGGTTTTTAAGGGGAGATTATGCTTTATATATAAGTTACTTAAGCGTATAGAAGTATACTAGAGCTAGAAACTGCTCTAAGTAATCTTAAAGTATATTATATATATAAGTAATTCTTTTTTAGCCTAAGAGTATTACTACAAGTCGCTTTAGATAAGAAGTCTATGTTACACAATATTAACTTTGTAGATAAAAGATACTCTAATAACAAGAGTTATCTATAACTATTATATAATAGACCATTAAACAACAGAGGATCTTTTTAATAACCTTGGAAAAGTTAACTTTTATTATAACCTAGGTTTAATTATGTAATATCTAAGAAAAGATGTTTTGTATATAAGAAGAAGGGTTATTAGTCTATAAATTATTTAGATAAAGAACATAATTGTGTAAAAGATTAATACCTTTAGGTATATAGTATACTTAAATAAGAACTATAGAGAGATTTTACTTTATATCTTCTTGACTTTAAAAGAGAAAACCTAGTAGATAAATTATGTAATAAAGAGGGAGAATTTATAGGAGATAAAGAGATATTAGCTTTCTTAATGTCTTTTTTATTTTTCTATTATATAATAAGGAAAGATATCTTTTTATTATTAAAGATGTTAAAGGTTTATTAATTTTTGTTATATAATCCTTATATCTTATTATACTAAGAGGAACTATAAAATATAGGAGTAGTAAAGTTCTTTACTGTAAGGAAACCTTAAGTCCTTATATACTTATAAAAGAACTTTTATATAGTAATATCCTAGGAACCAGGATTAATAAATGTATAATTTAAAGTAAATAACTTAATTATATTAGTTAGTACTATAGAAATAGAGAATTAGCTTAGAAAGGTTATATATTATATCCTTAATACTTTTACTTTATTCCTGTTTTTATTATATAATATAGATAAGTTAAGTATATATTTTAATAATATTAATAATGTAATTATATAGTAAAATAAAAAACTTATCTTAGTTATATAGAAATAAGGTTACTTATTCTTTAACTTTAGTTATATAGAGGCTAGTATATTCTTTATAGAAGAATAACTTTAAAGGCTTTATAGATAATTTAAATATCTTTATATAAACCATCTTTATTACCTTTTAAAGAAGGCTAGGTATTATAATATTAATATTAATATTTTAGAAAAGGTCTAGAAGTTTTGTTATTATTATTAATTATATAACTTAATACTAAAAAGGTTTAAGTTTATACTTAAAGACAAAAGCTATTTTAATTATAAGATAGTTATAGATATTGTATAACTAAGAGATAAGAACGCCTTATATATTATTAATATAGAGATAAACTTCTAAGGAGCTACCTTCCTAAAGTCCTTATCTATATAAGATATATAGAATACATTTTATAAGTACTAGATTAGTATATATGTTAGTCTACTAGACTATATTATATATAACCTAGGTATAAACTTTGTATTAGTAGAATTTAAGAACTATGTTAATATTATAGGCATATTATGTAAAGAAATACTAGTAGAAGCTTACTAGGCAATAGGTAAGATAGAAAGAGCTTATGCTTTTCTAAGGCGTATATATAATATCTTGTATATTAAGCTTAGGTATAACATAGACAAGGAAATCATTCTCTAGATAGCTATAAAGGCATTAAACAACATAGTTAGTCTATATAGTATTATATTTATACTACTTATCTTTAGTATATATCTAAGGATTAATAAGGACTTACCTCTATTACTTAAAATTACTTAAAAGGCAAAAGTAATCCAGAAGGCAATAAAAATACTTTAAAGTATTTATATAAAAATAGAAATTAATTATGTAATTAATACTAGAAATAGCCTTAACCTCTAAAGTATATTATTACTACTAATCTAAAGTAAAGTTCTAGTATAGAGAGAAAACAAGGGATAGACTAGACTGTATAAAGTCTAGGCTATAAAAGGCTATATAGTAATAGTCAAGATAGTTAATAGTCTTACACAGTTTTATACAACACATATCAAACCATACTATTAAGATATAACATAGTTAGAGTTAAATATTATATAACTTATTCCTTAGAAATAGCTAAATAAGAGAGAAAGACTAAAGAAAGGCTAAAAAAGGGCTATATAATAATTACTATATACTAATTAAGTATTTCTATTTTAGAAAAAAAAAGACTATAAGGAGTTAATAGAAAAGTTATAGCTTAATAATATAATTATAATATTAGGTGTTTTATATAAAGAGTTAAACTAAATAAAGATAAATAACCTTATTAACTAGAGAGTTTTTACCTTTATACTATATAATTTAAAAGAGTATAATTACTTTTATATTTATAAGATATAAATAGTATAAGAGATTAAGAACTTATTATTTAAGTTATATAAGAAGTTAAGATTTATTATATAAAGGTATAAGGACTAAGAGAAAGAAGAACTCTTAACTTAGGTATCTATTATCTAATAAATAAACTAAAGGCTTATACTTATAATTAGACTTACTTTTATATAAGACTATAAATACAAAGAGGAACTTAGAGATATAACTTAGGTATATATACAGTTAAATAATTATCTAACTAGAACAATTATTACATAACTACCTAAGGAGTTAAAAGATAAATACTTTAAGAATATACTTCTTTATATCTTAAAACTACTATATAGCTTAGTAAAGTTAGGCTTATACTAGTATAAAACCTATTCTAAGTATTATAAGAAAGATCTAAAAATAATAAAGTTAATGTATAATTTATGTTTACTATATATAATAGAAGGACTAAATACCTTTAGGATTATAGCTATATAGATAAATAATATACTTAGCTTTACTATACTTGTTTTCTTTTAGAGAGAAGAAGAAGAGCTAAGAAGAAAAAGACTTTATGTAAAACTAAAGACTACTTTATTACTTAATAGTGAAATTAATTTTAATAAAAAAAAGATTTAATTATATAATAACTATATTACTTTTACTTAAAAAGGCTAAATAAAGTACCTAAAACTTGTTAATCCTAATATATATAATACATATTAGTAGTATGTTTCTTAAAGGGTAAGAGGAGTATACCTTATATCTATTTGTTAATTAGAGGCATTATATAACCTATTAACTACAGCTTAAACTAAGGAACCTAATAAAAAAGATATTAAAGCTTTAAATATATAACTTTAGTAGTAAATCAATAACCTTATACAAGGCCTTACATATATTCCTTTTAATCTCTATTGTGTAAAGATATATATTTTTATAGATAAATTATTTATAAATAACTTAGATTTATTGTTATAACTTGGATTTATTATTGTATTAGCTAAGAAAATAGCTTATATAACAACAAACTTCTAGATTAAAGGAAACATTATATACTAGAGTTTAACAAAGTGTAAGAGAGTTATATGAAGTGTGCTTGTAAGCAAGTTGTATAGGATGACTACAGGATTTAATAGTAGAATATCTTTTAGTATAATACTTACTAAGATCCTTTATATATTATAACTCTTAAGGATTTTAGTTATTATTTATTTAGACTTATAATCTCTATATAAGTGCCTTATATAACTAAGTATAATAAATAAAAAGAGGCTTATAGTTAATATTATAAGTCTATATAAGTTATATAAAAAAAAAAAGATCTTAGAAGTAAAATAGATTAATAAGAAAAATAACCCTATTAATACTTTTACTAAGAAATTACTAAATTTAGTATTTAGATAATTAATTATAATAAATATATTAAAGATTTAAATTAAGGTATATATTAAAAGATTAGAAGAAAACACTTAATAATTAATTTATATAACCTTACTATTATATATTACTAATTATCTAAAAATAAAATATAACTTTAAAAAGGTATTTAATATACTTAACTATTACTAATACTAATCTTAATATTAGATTATACTTTTATTATATTTATAATCTTCTTAAATTATTATATTATATGATTTATTTAATTATTATATAAGATTTTAAGGAAAAGAAGTTATATAATTACTTTTTATTAATAACTATAAGGCTAGCAAAAGTGCTAAGGAAATAACTACCCTTGTTAATATTCTTACTAAGCTTACTACTAAGCGTATAAGGCTTATAAGCATTAGTGATATTAAGAGCCTTATAGTTACTAAGGCTACTATTATTATTATTATTATTATTACCTAGGTTATTAGACAAATCAACATCTTGATTGCAGTAAGTGCAGTAAGCGCTATACAACTGCTAGACGCACTTAGCGTAGACGCTACCCTAAAAGGTGAAAATGTAGGTGTATTAGTAGAAGCGCAGAGAGTTAGTAGTTACGTATTTATTACTATAAGTAATAGCTATATAACTACAAAACTAAACTAAGACTATAAGGAAGTAGCCTTAGTAATAAATAATACTAGTAATAAACTACTAGATAAAAGTATTACTAGTAACATAGATCTTAATATTACATAATAATATATTAATAATAAAATACTTCTTATCCTATAGTTAAGGTTAATATATAAAGACAAGGTAAGAACAAAAGTAATGTATATTAATAGCTAAACCTAATAGAAGAGTGTAATTATTAGTATTACTAGTTAAAAGATAAAGCTAATAATTACTAGACATATTAATATATATATTAATATTACTAAAGATTAAATTACTAAGGGTAATAAAAGACATAATAAATTAATTATATAAAGTACTATTAATAAATTAGTAAAAAGAAATATATAAAAAGAAATCTTATATATAAGTAGTTATTATTAAAGTTAATTAAAAAAAAAAAAAGAAAATTATTATTAATTAATTATATAAGAAAGTAATATATATAAAAAGTAAAAAAGAAAAAAAAAAAGAAAAAGAAAAATAAATAAAAAGGGTTTTAAATAGTTAAAGTTATTATATAAAGAAAAGAAAGTATATTAATAATAGGAGTAGAAGTAAAGTTAATAAGAAAAAAAGGAACTTCACTAACATATAACTTATCTACTTAACTAGGTAAGAAGAAAATAGATAGTTACCTAGAGTTTTAATATTAGTGATTTATTATATAACACAAATAGCTTAACCTATAAGGTTATATAATAAGGTTATTAATATTATAATTAGTATAACCTAATTAGATACTATAAAGAGTTATATAGTTATAAAAGAAAAAGTTATAAGTATTAGAATAATAGCACTAGCTAGTTATATAACATACATAACTTAAGAACATACATTATAATAGAAAGCATAGACTGGATATTTGGCTCTTAGTTATCTATTAAGGGGATTAAAAGTATATTTATACTGAACTAACTTAGGGACATATAAGATTATATATCTTATATATAAAAGCCAAGTCTTATAGTTAAAAAGATAATCACAGAAAATATATCTTTAGTTCACCCTAACTTTAACCCAAGTATAATCATACAAACAGGTTCTCTTAGGAAGAAAGAATCTATTTAACAATAAAGATATTAGTTATTAAATTACTTTTTAAGTTAATTTAAATAAAAACTTTTATATAAAACTAAATAATATTTTATTTAATACTTAAGATTCTTAAGTAATAATATATTTAAATAACTTATTTAATTAAATTATTATTTAAAAAGAATATATTATTTTATTAAATTAAATAGCTTTAAGTATTAACTTATTTATTTAGCTAATAGAATAATAAAACTTATACCTTTATATAAAAATCCTAGACTTACTAGAAATCTAAAGTACTTTTGCTTTAAGAACCTTTTTAAGAATAGTATTATATAGAATTACTTTATCTTAGGTAACTTAAAAATTTACAGAAATTATCTAAAATAAGATAATAGGCCTTTTAGTTAAAAACCTAGATAATTATATAATAATTCTAATTAGCGTTTTATAAAAAGACTTATTAGTAATAAAGTATTATAAAAAAAGGCCTAGTGTTTATATAACCTTAGTAAGTTATTTTGTTATATTAACTAAAAATAATATATATTACTTTTTACTAAAGAACTTAAATAAAGTATATATTTATAGCTATTTATACTACTAGCCTCTACTTAAATATACTTATATAAAGAAAGCTTTTACTAGCTATTTACTTAGACTGGCCTTAATTACTAATAATAATATATAATAAATCTATAATTAAATTAATAACCCTTAGAATATAGACCTTTAAGCTAAACTTATTTAGAAAAGGTAGCTCTAAGTAATTCTTTTGTCTTAGAGAAAAGATCTTAAGAGATATAATAATAAGGTTAATAATAATAAAAATAATAATAATAGATTTAGTAATAATTTACTATTAAAGGTTATTATATATATTATTAACCTTATTTTACTTTAACTAAACCTAAATAAAGCTATTTAAAAAAAGGAAATTTATAGTATCTTTGTTACTTTATACTTTAGCCTATATATCCTTTTATGTAATACTATATTAAATAACTATAAAGCTATTTACCTAGTAAATAATGTATTTCTCTTAGAGCTAAGCATAGTCTAAGCAGTTAAGGAGAGTAATTAACAGGTTAACTTAGGTATTACTTTATATCTTATTTATGTAAAAGGTAAATATATAATTAAAAGGATTCTTAGAAGTTAAAATAGAGTAAACTAGGACTTTATGTTTAAGAATATAGTATATATAAAGAACTTTTATATAAATGTTATATTAGAAGCTTTATTTTATATAATAGGTATTTAGTACTTAAGGCTAGATTATACCCTTTAATACAAAGGGTATTTAAATAGCTTTATAGTTAAATAACTTATATAGAAAGTAAATATTACTTTTTTTAAATATAAGCCTCTTTTTAATTACTCTTCTTATACATAAATCCCAGTAAATAATATATCTATAGTTAATATTAATATAATAAGGCTACCTTACTATAATACTTCTATATAACCTTTATACTACAAAAAGAGTACTTACTTAGACCTTACTTAGCTCTAGTATCTACAAGGTAACCACCTAGGACCCTAAGCGCTTAAGTAATTAGTCTTAAATGTTTAGGGGGTAAAGATTAAGGCCTACAAGAGATTAAAATACTTTTATTACTAAATAGCCTATATAAAGAAAATAATCTTAAAATAAAGATTAAAATAAAGATTATTTTATTTATATTATAGAATTACTTAAGACCTCTTTAATTACTTTAAAGGGTATAATAAGAACTTATGGCTTATAGTAATTAAGGATAAATATATTAGTTAACTTTTTAGATTTCTAAGAGTATTAAAAACTTATAAGAGTATATTTAGAGTTCTATATATCTTTAAGTAATAAATAGTAAAATAATATAGCCTTATTTTATATAAAATAAGGTAAAATATAGACTATTTTGTTATAATAATTAATAGTAATATAGAGTTTTAATAATAAGTAGAAGAAGAAAAAATTAAGGTTAAGACTACTTTTCTATATATAAAGGAACTAAATAGTAAAGCTAAGAGGGCTAGCTAGAAAATAATAACTAGAGGTATTAAACTACTTTTTAGAATAGGCTTTTTATATAAACTATAGGTTAAAGTAGTAATAGCTAGTATATACCTTTATAATATTAGCCTTTTTTAGTATAATATTTAGCTTTACTTAATTAAAAAAAAAGAAAAATAATTTAAATAATATTTTTATTAGTAGTAACTTTAATAATATTAAGTAACTTTTAGCTAGGACTTATGTTTATAATAGGAATAGCTTTATATATATAGCTACTAAGTATACCTTATTTAAAGGGACTAAGAGAAAGATATAGGAAAATAATACTTTAAGGTGAAACTAAGGGGCTATATTAGTGTTACGACCTAAATCTAGTTAGTGACTAGTGTAGCCTAAAGTAAACCCTTGGAGTAACTAATAGGGCAGCTAGACATTTAAGTATATAGGCTAATAGTATAAACTAGGCTTGGAACGAAAAAACTAGGGAAGGTTATATGATAGATTAGTTAGATTACTAGTGATCTAATGTGATCCTTTAGCAAGGATCACTAACTAGTAAAACTAATCCCTTACCTAGGATTATAAGTAATAAGAATAATCTAAGAAAGAAGACTAAGATATAAGGATACTTATTTTAAGAAAATAGAAACCTTTTATAGTTCTTTAGTAATTAACTTTATAACTTACTTTCTTATAAATAACTTTTAGATTATTCTTTTATTATGAAGCTATATAGCTATTTATACCTAGATATACTTAACTAATTATTAGATACTAATAGACTAGTAAGATTATTAATAAGACTTACCTTACTGTTACTAAGTATTAACTTTAGTTACCTATTAGTAGAAAATACTATTATTAAATATCTAATTATAATACTTTGATTACTTCTATTTAGTAAGTTAACCTTAATACTTACTAAATAATAACGATGTCCTCTAAAGCCACCTTAACTTTATCTTCTAGTAGATCTAAAGGAAAGGCAGTTATACCCCTTAAACCTATAAGTTTAGACTAAGAAATAAAGAGCACTAAGTCCTTTAGTAACAAGGACAATAATACTAAAATGGCCAAATAACTCAAGAAAGCCTACAAAGACATCATAGATATATAATAGATATTTAATAATAACATAGTACTCCTTAACTAACTTTAAGCTAAAGTCTAGTAAACTAATAACCTCAAAGAAGAAGTTTACACTTTTTAAGCTACTACCAATATCATCTTAACCCTAGTAAATAAGCAGAAGAAACTTAAGCTTAACTCTTTTACCACTTATAACAAGACCCCTAGAACACTTAAGGGATTCTTAATACAGGTCAAGACCTACTAAACGTTTTATTTTAGTAACTTCTATATAGAAACAAAGAGAATTATCTATATAAGCACCTTCTTTAAAGGACAAGTCCTCTCTTAGTTTAAACCTTACCTAGAAGACTACTTAGATAATAAAACATTAAAGTACTATAACTTAAAGACCTAATAAATCTTTAGAAGCTTTATAGGATTTAAGTATACCTTAAAATCCTTATTCTAGGATCTAAATAAAAAGCAATAAGCTAAACAAGATTTATTAAACCTTAAGTAAACTAAGTTAATTACTAATTATACTATAAAATTCTAAAGAATCTATATATAACTTAACTACACTAATAACACTAAGATATTTATGTTTTACTAAGGACTTAAAGAAGACATAAAAGACAA
This sequence comes from Colletotrichum spaethianum, assembly GCF_022836535.1. NCBI lineage: Eukaryota > Fungi > Ascomycota > Sordariomycetes > Glomerellales > Glomerellaceae > Colletotrichum > Colletotrichum spaethianum. The sequence goes on along the minus strand of NW_026054775.1, from coordinate 1,826,242 downwards.
GCTATTTAAGCTTAACTAACCTAATAACTTCCTATAATATATAGAAATTATAATTAAAATTAATACTAGGCTATATAAATAGTAAAAGAAAAAAGGAGAAATATGTTACCCTTAGCTAAATATTAGTAAAAAGTATATACTATAAGGACTTAAGAACTTATAACTTAACTTATACTAGTAAAACAACTAATAACATAATAAGCTAAGTACTTCTTATAAGTAATATAATAGATTTATAGATATTAGTACTATAACTAGAAAGCTTTATTAGAACTACTAAGACCTAAAGGACTTTAAATGTTATAACTATAAAAAGCTTAGCTATATAGCTAAAGACTATAAGTAGCTTAAATAACTTTAAAACTAACTTATACTTAAAGGTACTAAGAAAGCTAATATAGTAAGAAGAGAAGTTTCTTATAAATAAAAAAACTAGATTATTTATTTTAATAATAACTGCTTAGTTTATTAAGAACTAAAAGAGTAAGTTAGATAGTACTTATAATAGCCTAAACCTAGAACTATAGTAATCTCTTAATAAACCTAAAAAGGAGGTTACCTAAAATAAACTATAGTTTAATAATTAAAGTAATAAAATTAATAGCTAATTACTAAGCTTATCTAAGCTAAGAAAGCTATATAGAGCAAAGAAGATAACCTTTGTATACCTAATACTTTAAAAGTTATTAAGGAATAACTTTAATTATATATATAAGCTTAAGAGAATTTCTAGAAATAATAAGTACTTAAAGAGAACTTTAAGAATACTTTTAAGGAAAAAAGGAGTATTAAACCTAGAAAGCCTATTAAGATAGTAGCTATAAAATAAAAGTAATTATAATAACCTAGATTTTTTTTTCTAAGACTTAGGTTTAAAGAACTTATATCTTAAGAGTTAATTAAAGTACTTAGTAAAAAAATAAGCTCTAAAGAAGAATACAAGGAATTATGTAATAAGTTTAAACCTTTAAGTAAGCTTAAAAGAAAAGCTACTAAGTAACTTATAGATTTTAAAAGATTAAGCTAAACCTTTACATAATTAATATCTTATAAAGATATTAAAAAGAAAACTAAGATAATTATATTTATATTATTTTTAGAAAAAAAAGAATCCTTTAACGAATTAGATACTAGATAAGAAGTCTTTTATAAAAAAGAAGTATAGCTCTATAAAGCTAACTAAAGCCTAACTTATTATAACTTAGATAAACTAATAGCTATATAAGTAAGTGTTAACTTTAGTAATAACCTAATAGTTAAAAAGGCTTAGTTTACTAAAAAGGACTACTTTAAGTACTAATTATAGTATAAAAAGGATAAAGATAATTAAGAAGTCTGGTTCTATAGAACAGATAATACCAGAATCAACAGGAAACCAGTAGTATTTATCCTAGAAAAACCTATATTTAGAGACTATAAGTACTTTAACTAAAAACATACACATTATACTAAAGTATTCTAGGCTAATTATATCTATAATAAATACTAGTTTTACCTCTAGGACAAGGAACTTAACGACTTTTTTCCTTAATAAAGGAAACAGCAGCTGATTTCTATGATCTACCTTTAATATTAACTTAGTATATAGATAGTTAAGGAATTTAAAGTAAATTAGTTATATATATAACCTAGTCTGGAATACCTGGTGCTATACTATAATAAACTAATTAAACACTAGTCTAAATATATATATAATAAGTATATAATATATTATATAGATAAAGCTAAAGTATAAAGAACCTAGATTAAGGAGTAGATACCTCTTGAAGTAAAACCGGTAAATATAAAAAGAAAATCAAACTACTAATACTACTTAAAAAACTAGGGACACTAACTACACTAGGATAGTAAGTAGTAACACTAAAGAAGTCCTTATGTTTAGCTATAACAACAGACGCTTTACACCTTGTTCTAAGCGTCTATATTAAAGAATAACCTACTTAGGTTATAATTAATAATAGAGTATAAGTAAACCTAATATTACCTAGGTTAGTAAATCAATAAGGAATCTAATAGAGATTTAAGGATGAATCCTATACCCTATAAAACGTGGAAGGAGAAATAGTTAAGTATAGTAGAAGCACTATTAACAGAGAAACTATGTAACTCTCTATAGTTACCTATAACTATTAAGAACATCTGATCTTTAATATAATATAAATAAGAGATATAGATATTATTCTTAGAATCTTATAGTTATAATAATATAACCTAAGTATAGATTAGAGAATAAGTTAACTTTAATAAAGAGATTTAATTATAAGGTAGTATTATAGGCTGTAACCTCTAAGTGAATTAAAGCAATATAGATATGTTATATACGTTAGAAGAATTAAACCTATAAAGGATAAACAATTCAAACGATTCATTAATAATTAACAGGAAGAGAAACGTCTCTCCCTAATCCTAGAGTAATACTATAAGTATACTAAACTCTTTGCTAAGGAATTAAAAACTAGCTTACCTAAACATAGCTTATACAACTACGAGATCCTGCTTAAAGAAGAAGTATACCTAAAGTTCTATAAAATCTATGGACTAAATAAAATAGAACATAAAACACTTAATAAATACCTTAAAAAAAACCTATATAAAGGTTATATTTAACTATTAATATTTCCTATAAAATACCTTATCTTATTTGTACTAAAGAAAAATAGTAAACTATGACTTTGTATTAACTATTAATAACTTAATAATATTATTATTAGGAACTACTACCTACTACCCCTTATTTCAGAATTATAAGACTAGCTATACTACGTGAAATGGTTTATAGCTATTAACCTTAAAGAGGCTTATAACCTAATTAGGATAAAGAAAGGTAAGGAATAGAAAACTTGCTTTTGTACTAAGAAAAGTAACTTTAAATATCTAGTTATACCTTTTAGACTTACTAATACACCTATTACCTTCTAGATAATAATTAACTATATCCTAAGAGAATTTCTAGATGTATTTATTATTATCTACTTAAATAATATACTTATCTACTCTTATATTCCTAAGGAACACAAGAAGCATGTTTATACTATACTTTAATAACTATAAGAAGCTAAACTACTAGTTAAACCTAAAAAGAGTATATTTTATAGTTAATAAGTTAACTTCTTAGGATTTACTATTACACTAAGAGAAATCTAAATAAAAAATGGAAAAATTATAGCTATTAAGGACTAGCCTTAACCTTAGAATATTAAAAATATATAATCCTTTTTAAGATTTATTAACTTTTATTAATAATTCTTTAAAAGATATTCTAGTAAAATTAACCCCCTTATTAAGCTTATTAGAAAAAATATATTCTTTAAATAAACCAAAGAATAAAAAAAAGCCTTTAAAGAAGTTAAGTAATAAGTTTATTTTAAACTAGTTCTAATAATCTTAGACCTAAAAAAACCTTTTAAACTAAAAACTAATGCTTTAGACTATACTATTAGTAAACAACTTAGCTAATATAACAAAGAAAGAAAGCTATACTTTTATGCTTTCTTCTCTTAAAAGCTTAATAAAGCTAAGCTTAATTACTAAATCTATAATAAGGAACTTATAGTAATTATTAAAGCTTTCTAAGAATAGAAACCTTAGTTATTTAAAACTAGATATAAAGTTAAGGTCTATACTAACTATAAGAACTTTACTTATTTCACTACCTCTAAAGTCCTTAATAAACAATAGATTAAATAGTCTGAATTCTTGTTAGAATTTAACTTTAGAATTATTTATATTAAAGGATTTAAGAATAGAAGAGCTAATACCTTAAGCTAAAGACTAGACTATAAAACCTTAGTACTAAAAAAAACCTAAGTTATCTTTAAAAAGAATAAGAACAATAACCTTATCCTAGCACAAAAACTCATTATAATTAGTACCTATATTAATACTAGTACAACTAGCAGGATAACACCTAAATAGATTATAGAGATTTATAGTACTAAGGCCTATAAACACTAAGAAGTTACTAAGACATTTAAACAAATTTAATAACATTATAATATATAAGTTACTTAAATAAAAGTAGCTTTAGTAATTAAGGATTATAATATATATAAAAAAAGCAAAAATAATCTATATAAACTATATAGATAATTATAACTACTACTAATACTACTAGAAGCCTAGTACTTAATCTCTTTAGACTTTATTATTAAACTTCTTAAGTTAAAAAAACTACTTATAAAAACCTACTATAATAGTATATTAGTTATTATTAACTAACTTACGAAATACATATACTTTATCTTATACTTAGAGTTAAGTATAGTAAAAGACTTAGTGTACACGTTTTTAAAATATATTATTAGTAACTATAAATTACCTAAGGAAATTATATCTAATAAAGATAAACTATTGACGTCTAAATTTTAGAAATCCCTGATTTTACAACTAAGAGCTAATCACAAGCTATCAACTACTTTTTACCCACAAACTAATAAACAAACCAAACAAATTAACCAAATACTAAAACAATATCTATAATATTATATTAATTATAACTAAAACAATTAAGTACTACTACTACCAATAACTTAATTTACTTATAATAGTATTATAAAAGAAAATATACTAAACTTCTTATTTTACCTAAATTATAAATTTAAGCCTATAGTATATAAAGAACCTTGATAAGGACTATAAGCACTAAAGGCTATAGTAGATTATAACAAATTATAAGAAATCTAAAAAAATACTATTAAAGATCTTAAATTTATTAAAGTATAAATAAAGAAATATACTAATATATTAAAAGTTAAGGGACTAACCTTTAAAGAAGAAGATAATATATATCTTTTATAATATAATATTAAAATAAAATAACTAAGTAATAAATTAAACTATAAAAAACTTAGACTTTTTAAAATTATTTAAAAAATCTCAGATATTAACTTTAAACTTAACTTACTAGATATAATAAAGATCTACCTAGTCTTTTATATTGTTTTACTTAAACTAGTATTATAAGGATTAAATACTAATAACTGTATTATTATAGAAATAAATAAACTAGAGTTTAAAGTTAAATAAATTATTAATAAGTAAAAAGAAAATAGAGAAATATAATATTTTATTAAATAAAAAGGATATAGACATAAAGATAATTCATAAGAACTAGTTAAGAACCTTTAACATTACTAAGGGATAATCTAGTAATACTACAAGAAGGACTTAGAGGCCTTAAATTAGTAAACTCTAGACCAACTCTTAGTGAGCTCTAGTCCAGGATGTTGCCTGTACCCTAGGAGACAAGGTCACGTTTAACCTTAGCCTTTATCTCAGCTACCTCCTGATCCTTTGCCTTTAACTTATTTAGAGACTATATACCTTATTGAATTAATTTAGAACCATAATCTTTTAAGAAACGCTTTTGTTTTTATAGATAAGAAAAATAACTTAAAGCAGTAGCTAATTAAGTTTAAAGAATTTTTATCTTCTTTTTAGCTTTTTGCTTATCCTCTTTAATTTTCTGTTGTTTTATTAAATAATAGTTTACTATGGAATTAGCGTTAACCTTATGTATAATAAACTAAGGAACTTATAAGTAGTTGTGATATTATTCCTATTATACTAGGTGCGACTGGTATAAATGTACTTGCTACAACGTAATAACTCTTTAGCTATTTTATAGACCTTATTAGACTTAAAATAATAAGTGTAAGGTATTATATTAACTTTGTAGCACTTAACTACTTCAACAAGGAAATAACGTTTACAGGTTTTTTAAGAAATTTTAGAATCTGTTTTTTGTTTACTTATATAACTAGATATAGTGTTAGTATTATTAAAGGAAGTATAATTAATACTCCTTAACCTAGAAAAAGTAATATACTTATAATAGTCTTAAGGATAAGACCTTTAAAGGAAAGACCTAGTGTTATAACCTAAATCCGGTTAGTGACTAGTGTAGCTTGAAGTGAACCCTTAGAGCAACTAATAGGGCAGCTAGACATTCAAGTATATAGGCTAATAGTATAAACTAGGCTTAGAATAGAAGAACTAGGGAAGGTTATATAACAGATTAGTTAGATTACTAGTAATCTAATATAATCTTTTAGTAAAAATTATTAACTAGTAAAACTAATCTTTTACCTAGGATTATAAGTAGTAAGAATAATCTAAAAAAGAAGACTAAGATATAAAAATACTTATTTTAAGAAGATAAAAACCTTCTATAGCTCTTTAGTAATTAACTTTATAACTTACTCTCTTATAAGTGACTCTTAGATTATTCTTCTGTTATGAAGCTATATAGCTATCTATACCTAGATGTACTTAACTGATCACTAGACACTAATAGACTAGTAAGATTACTAATAAAACTTACCTTACTGTTACTAAGTATTAACCTTAGCTACCTATTAGCAGAAAACACTACTGTTAAATATTTAACTATAACAATTAGATACTTAGTAGGCTATATTTAAAATACTTATAACTTATACTAAATATAGATTTTTTTATTTTAATAAGTTATAATTATATAGAATATAATATTTAATAAGAGCTAATTTTATAAGAAAAATAATATAAAAATAGTAATCTTAGCTAAGAAAGTATAAGTAATTATAAATAATATATAATACTTAAGTATAACTTATAACCTAGAATTCTATGTTCTAGGTATTATAAAGGAGGCTAATATTACTTTAATTCTGTAAAAAGAATACCTTTTATAATAGCTTTTATTATTTACTTTTATACTAAGAATAGTGTTTTTAGATAAAAAAAAATAAAGTAACTATAAAATAAATTGTATTTAGTAAAGAAAGTAACTATTAACCCTTAAACCTTTACTTAAACCAGGAAATATCTTAGATTAAGAGATTAGAATAATAATAACTATTAAGGACTAAGCTATAGTAAATAAAAATATATTAGAATTTAAAAAAGTTAATTATTTAACTAAAGTAATTAAAAATAAGATTATTATTTATACTAATTTATTTTTAAATAAGAAGAGTAAGATAAAAAAAAAACTAATAATATATTTAGGATTAGTATCTATAAGCTATACTAACTAAAGGTAAGGATTAAGTACTAGTAATTAAAATAGCTTAAACTATAATACCTTAACTTAGTAAAGCTAATATTAATAAGGCCTATTACTAAAACTAGTAGTAATAAGCTAATCTAATAAAACAAAGAATATTAACTACTTTTTTATATTCTTATATTTAAAATAAAGCTAAAATATATTTTTTAATACTTTTTTACTAAAAAGATAGAAAGTATTAAATAAAAAGGCTACTAGACACTAAATAATCTATAGTTATATTTATATATTAATTATTTAAATAAAATATACTTAAAAAATACTAAAACTATATAATAAAAAAAAATAAAAGAGCTATTACTTTTATTAAAGAACTAAAAAAAGCTTTTAAACCTTCTTTAGCTATATTAAGACTTTTTTTTATAAATAATAATAACTAAGATTTAAAAGCTTAAGTAGATAAGTACTTAAAAGGTAATAAACTAAAGTAAAGTTACTTAGAAACTAATTTTCTTAAAGTAAATCTTTTTATGTAAAATAAACTAGAATAGTCTTTTTAACTATTATAAAGTATGAATTTATATAAAAGGTAATATATAAGAAAAGTATTCTTTTAAATAAATATATATAGTAATACTTATAATATAAACTTTTTATATTATAATAGCTATTATAATTAAATTTAACCTTAAAATATACTAATTTAATATAATTAATATGTTTCTAAATACTAAAAGAAAACTAAATAAACTACTTATTATATACTTCCTCTTAGACGGCTTTAAGATATTAAATAAAATTATTAAATTATAGTATATACTCTATAGTCTTAGAAACATACTTCTCTTTTAGTATAAAAGACTTTTAAGTACCTTATATTATCTTAGAATAAAGGCTATAAGTAAAGACTTATATCTCTTTTAAACCTTGAATAAGAAAATACTTTTTTTTTTATATTAATAATATCTTTATACTTTATTATAAGTCTTATATAAAAAATATAAAGAAAATTATAGAAAGAATCTAAATAATATATAAAGTAAAAGACTAAGGCTTAACTAAATAGTATCTAGGTATATAGATCTTATGTAACTAGCTAAAGCAAAAGATCTATTTAACCTATAACTAATATATTAAGTAAATTACTAAAAGATTTAACCTTATTAACTTAAAAGTATTAATTACCTTATTACTAATAGTTACACTTAAAAAAAATAACCTTTAAGTAACCCTAGTTAATATAAAGCGTTTCTAAGAGAAAGTTAGATTAATCCTTTATACTATAATAATAATTTAACTTAATATTATATTTATATATACTTTGCTTTTATAATTCCTAATAAACCTCTTATATATTTACTAATAAGTAATAAACTAAGTTATTAAATACTTATATTATACTTAGTATTTAGTAATATACTTTAATATCTTAAGAGATATATAGGTACTACTAATTATAAGTAATACTTTATTTATAAATAATAATAAAATATAAAGATTATTCTAAAGATATATTATTTTACTTTTTAAAGGTCTAATTTAATAAAAAGCTACTTAATAAAATACTATTATAATATTAATAACTAAAACTAAGCTTTTTAGCCTTAAGTATATTATAAAAAAAACTATTACTTTTAAGCGTTTTTTTTAAGACATATAACTTAAGCTTAGTAATATATAGAAAATTAATTATAACAATAATTAAATTATTTATTTTTTTATAAATAAAAGTAACTAAATTTTAATTTACTTATAGTATATTAATATTTAAAATATATAGCTTTAATAAGAATATAATAAATATTTATTTAATATTATATATATACTAATAAACAATATACTAATAAATAGTCTTACTAAGAACTTTATTAAAACAAAATTTAAGTACTTTAAAGTATTTTTTAACTTATAAAATATATAAATAAAGATTATATATACTAAAAAAAAGGTATTAGTAAAAGAAGAATACTTATAAGCTATTTAAAATTACTATTTATAGCTTATAAGCCTTTACTCTTAGTAAAAGCCTAAAAAAAAAGTTTTTTTAGTACTACTAACCTTTTAAAAGTACTATATACTAGTTTATAAAAAGCTAATATATAAGTATAGTTAATACAAGTATTAACTAACTAATAAGGCTATTAATTATAGCCTAAATAACGTTTACTTAACCCTTATTTATAATAATAATAGCTATACTAAAGGTAAGACTACTAGATAAAGCTAAATTAATTAGTATATTTTTATTAAGTAGTATTAGTACTATTTTACTATACTTCTATATATTATATTAAATATTTCCTTAAAAAAGGGTTTACTTAAATATAATATAGCTTTATAATATACTAATTACTTAACTAAAGATTTATAAAAATAATTAAAACTAAATAAATAAATATTATATATAAAAATATATACTTAGAGCTATATTATTATACTTTATAACTAAGAACTCTTAGGCTAAATAGTAAAACTTAGAACCTTTAATAATTATAATATAAAAGGTCTTATTAAGTATATAATGTTAATACTTAAGGGTCTAGCTACTACTTACTAGTATATACTAACCTAAAGAGTTATTATATAGTATACTCTAAATGTACTATAGATACTTAAAGTCTCTTTAAAGGACAGGCTCTAAGGTCCTAGCGTATACCTCCTTCTTCTCCTTATTCTTCTTCTTCTTCTTTACCTCTTCCCTTAACATAAACCTAAGAGTAGCTATCTCTGTTTAATAGAATTAGTAAGAAGTTTAAGTTAAATAAAGAGAGTATAATGTATTAGCTAACTATTAATTATAAAAGGCCTTTAGGACTATATTAAAGTAAGCTTAGGCACTAAAAAAAAGAAGTAACTTTAAATTATCTTTATTTTTACTTATAGTACCTATAAAGAGGTTAGCTAAAAGAAGAGGCTATAAGCTATCCTTTTTAGTATTAACCTTTTTACTACTATAACCTTTAGTAAAAAAAGTCTACTCTTATATATTAATACTACTTAAGATATAAAGGACTTAGATAAAGAATAAATATATAAGAAAAGAAAAGACTATAAGCTAGTTACTAAGGGGATTAAAGGAGCTACTACTTTTCCTATTACTCTTATATACTTTATTATACTTTTTAAGTTAAGCTATATATATTATAGTAATATAAGTATATATAGTAGTCTTTTTATTAGATTTTAAAGGTATTTATTTTTAAATATTAATATTATATAAAAAGCTTATAATATAAATAAATATATATATATATAATAAAAGATAATAGTATTTTAAATATATAGTTATTATTATTATAAATAAATAAATAAAAAAGGCTTTTTTATTAAATTAAAAAAAAGTAATATTATTAAAAAAAATAAGTATTTAACTTAATAATTAATTAGTTAATTAAAAGCTATTAATCTAATTAAATTATTTAAAAATAATAAGAAGAAAAAAAGTAGTTTTTTTATTATTAATAACTAAATATAGTATTATATAACTATTTCTTTTATATTTATTACTTTAAAAGTAAATATTTATATTTTTATTTATTTTTTTAAAATAATTCTTTTATATATAGCTATTATTAGATATATAATAGTTAAAATCTGTTAATTTACTTAGGGGGGTATATTATAATGCCCTTATGCGTATCGCATAGCCTTGTGAGATTTGCGCTAGGCCTGGATTAACTATTAGTCTGGTCCCTTTGTGTAGATCCACCACGCAGGATACGTATTTATTTGTTTTGGACAAGGCAATCCTGCATATAGAAATCTAAGCCGTTTTCCTTATGTCTTTTCTACCCTAAGTGGTGACTCTACGACAATATGAAAAGTCGATATGAGAAAGGGTCTTTGTTCATCTCTAACCTCCCTATCCCTCTTAGGAATAAGGAAGTCCTTATATAAGGATCTCTGGTGCTACATTAATTGTCGTAGGGTTCTCAGCCCTGGATCCAAGCTCTGAGTTGTCTGTGATTCCAGGGAAAGTCTGCTTGCCTCATGGTGCTGCCCTTAAACAAACTTCATAGTGGCTATGGCTCTAGGGCATCTGTGTTGGCTTCGTAATATGGACCATGAGTGCAGCCATCTTCTTTCAAAGTGACTCACACCTCAAGGTTTCAACAGCCTTGCTTGAAGGGTCAACAAACCCCTTCCTGGTATGCCAAGCACGACCCAGCGACAACTCTAGACATTCGCATCTTTTAGACTTTCTGTTTCCGTGGTGACTCATCTCCACTAATCTGTCTGATGCTTTCACTGGCTACCATTGAAGTCGAGCATGGGTCGGCAGTCTCCTTACGCAATTGAATACTTTATACTGCGTTGGTATATTGAGACCTAGCACAGGCCATATTTGCTATGTTATTGGGCTATGTGGGCTGTGATTTACTTTCCGTGCAGGGCAAATTGATAGGTACCTTGTGTTTGCGGTTTGAAGGCATCGTCCAAAATGAATGCCAATCAAAGCAAAAGTCAAGGATGGACAATCTAGGAATCGAAGCTATTAGCCCGTCCAGATCTCTCCAGATTATGAAGGTCTCTTCGGCTCGTCAAGGTCTCTTCTGTCTACACCTTGGGTGTCGGGTTGTTGATTCTCTGTTGGTGTTGGTCTCACAGGCGGAAATACTCGTACGAGTGGGTAGCGACGATCACGTCAAAGATGGTGATATTGCTGGTTGTTGTTATTGAGAAGTGAAAGGTGAAGCTGAAGGTGGCCGTCAAGAGGATATTGATGGGTGGGCAATCAGATCCTCAATATCTGATTGGCCGACGAAGAAGGTCACCTGACCTCTGCCATCCTTCAGCCACTTGAGGTTGGGGATATCCCAACAGTTGGCTTTGCTGTCCATGATGCTATATCGCTGGAGCTGATCTTCTGTTCTGACATTTCTTCTCTTTGCGGTCTGAATACATTGGTTTACTCGAATACCGTATAGGTTAGCCCCGACGCAGACGGTCGGTTATCTCTAGCGAGTTGAGAGCGCTCTGGCTCTGTGTTGGCTTATGATTCAAGCTAGAAGAAGGCCAGTAAAAAACACCTGTCCGGTCAGATACAAATGGCTGAATGCTGCCTTGTTGACTCATTCAAGAAAATATGTGATACCAGATTACTTTTCCCTGTCCCGTAAAACCATGTTGGACTTGTACTGTTAGTATCTTGAATAGAAAATATGAGGCTTGATAAGCCGTGACAGTTGCCAGCTACCGAAGCGGTATTTTTACAATAACCGACGAGCACCATTTTACAGAAAGTGGAAGCGTGCTCGCGTGTGCTCGGAGAGCGGCCGCCTCAGTCAGCTAAATCAGGACCGCCTGGCTATCCAGAGGCTGCAACATCACCTGCAGAGGAAGATCGTTGAAACCCATACCCAGACCAATCAATGGCCCATGGTCTACTCCGGCTGTCGAGAGGCGACTTGAACAAGACATTCAGGGCAAAAGAGTCCCCAAGCAAGGAACTCCCACCCGGGCCTTGCTTTGATCCTTGGTTTCCCCACAAACCAAGGCTGATTAAGCTTCACGCGATGCATCTGCACGGTCTTGGTCCATCCACTCCGAATGTGACCCAGGTCAAGGAGCACGTAGAGGAGTCTCTGAGTAAATGCGTCCATTCAACGTCGTTCCTCAACATGAGCACCCAACTGTGCAAGAAGCTGTGTAAGCTTCCGTGTTTCAGAGACGTGCACAATCCATCTCTCTAGCCAACCGAGCACCGTAGACTTCGATCATGACCGTGACTTTACCACAGCATTGGGCGGGCAAGCCACAACGTCAACGGCCCTCCCTAGCTTCCCCCAATCGTCACATCCGCCGTTAGAAGTCGAACCGTCTCAGACCCCGGCGCCAGTACCACTGCCAGCTCACCACAACCGCCGAGCACACGACCACCAGAACGCCATCGAGACGCGAGTGGTCCCTCCGCCCTCTCATCATCACGAAGCACCCCTTGCATGTTAGCACAGCCTCCGTTCGGCGCCTACCTAATCTCTCGTTTTCCAGAAATGCACGATGTCATAACCCCCATTCTCCCCTGTCACTCGAGCATCCGTCAAGCCAGACAAGGTCTCGGAGGGTGGAAGGGCAAGACAATTCCCGAACCAGGACCCTGCAGGGCCCGAACCAGCTCGAGAGGTAAACCCGGCGCAAAGAATCTAGGGGTCCTTCCCCAAGAGGCTAGCTTGCCGTCATCAACATCCTCCAATTGGCCAGCTCACCGCGCTTGCGACCCCTGTCCACCACGCTTCCATCGGCTGCCCTTGACGTCACCGACGACGGCGATCTTCGTCCGCCGATCGCCAACAAACAGGTTTGGCTAGCACAGCACCATCCCCGAATCATTCCCAAGCACCGTCGCCATCGAGGGGGATTTGGACTCTTTGGTTGCCAGGCCGGGAATGGGTGACACGGCGCAGAGGTTTGGGAGTGACGACCTTGGCATCATTGTGCATCAATGGCCATGCCAGCCTGCCAACAAACGACCGCTGGCAGGGTCTCGGCACGGGCGCCCGCCATGCGCCGTTCCTTGTGGTGCACTGGACAGGTCACAACAGCGACGCGAGGCATAATGTCATGGTTGGGAATGGGGAATGTCAGGCAGAGGAAATGAGATTCGGGTGCATGTGGACGGGCGAGATAGATATAACCTGTACCCGTCCCCGCCGAGAGTATTCTCTTCCGTCTTATCCAGCATCCCAAGGCTTCACCTCGTCAGAGTCCACGCAATCACCATCCACCATCACCGTTACCAAGGCCTCCAAATCAAGCCTTACCAAGGGAAAACCCTAGTCCATTTTACTACCTCCCTCGTTCTCACGTCACCAAACCACCTTCCCCACAAAATCAAAATGCCATTCTTCGGAGGCGGCCGCCGCGAACCCTCGCCCGAACCCGTCCGAGAACCGACCCCACCGCCCCCGGAACCCCGCCGCCACGGCCTCTTTGGCTCGCGCCGCGACCCCTCCCCGGAGCCCGTCCACCACCAGCCCGTCGCTGAGCCTACGCCCCGTAAACACAGCCTCTTCAGCTCCCGCCGCGACCCCTCTCCCTCCCCTACCACTCGCACGTCCGCAACCTCCCACTCTTCCCTGTCGTCTACGACTTACCACACCTCCCCCGACGGCCACCACAACGGCACCGGCGGCGGCGGCGTGTTCCGCCGCTCCACGGATGCGTCATCCGGCCGCCGCGGCATCCTGCACAAGTTTGGCGGCGCCGGCGGAGCCGTGGAGATGGACCCCAGCATCGTCCAGGCCCGCGAGCGCGTCATGGGCGCCGAGGCCGCCGAGAAGGAGGCCGACCGCGCCCTGCTCGCCGCCCGGGAGAGCGTTGCCGCCGCGCGAGCCGAGGTGCGTAGGCTCGAAGAGGAGGCCAGAGAGGAGGCGAGGCGGGCCAAGATCAAGCAGTACCATGCCCGCGAGGTCTCCAAGCGCGGCAAGGCTCTGGGCCGTACGTCTCATCCCAGCCACCCGTGGCACAACATTGTGAAGCTAACATTTCTCTAGGCCACGGCGACTAAACATCTACTACCGTCGTACACATCAGGCGGAAACGAAAACACATCTTGTCTTACAGAATTTCCTTTGTTACTCACGAGATCATGATCCACGTCATGGTTTACAGACAACGAGACGGGAGTTGGAATTGAGCGGGATTCCAATACCTTTTCACATGCGTGTATTACTATCTATCATTATGTGCATATCACCAGCGACGATGCTTTTTCGGGGAGTTTGAAATGAGAATGCTGTACTAGTAGTAAAAAAAAAAAAGAAATGGCTGGCCAAAATCTCCCATCACCCTCACTCACATCGATCGTGAATGTATCCTGCTAGTATAAACAGCCTGAACACGTGGCTGATCGCTCGACAATCTTTTGCATAAACATCCATATATTGCTTGTCTACCAGGCTGGAATGGTGGTTCAAGCATCTCGTTACCGACTTGATTCTTTCCTAGCGCGCGTTTCAGCATGCGACATGGTCTTCGCGATGATTTCCATCTGGAGCGCCCACGACGCAGGACACTAGGTATTGTTAGGCAGCAGCACGACCGAATGCAAAAGGCGGGAAAGGGCGGCGGTGAAACCAGGGCCCTGTTCCGACATGGACGTGGCTGATATGCTGACTACCATCTACGATGTCGAGTGATCACCCTGTTCCCCAGTTCGACTGCAACAGGCCATCGGCTGAGCTCCCAACGTCAGCAGCTGATCGGGGGTGTCCCCAGAAGCCCCTCGTAAAGCCTCAGCCTGGACACCCAGCAAACACCACTCATTTCATGCTCAATCCTCTGGCCCAGACTCGAGCGAACAAGAAGAATCCGCCGTCTGTTTCCTAATCGTGTCACTATTTCAGTTACCGTAAACCTGTCGCAGAGTCATGTCGAAAGCCTTGCCTGTCCCTCGAACCCGGCTGTCAAGGTGAAACCAGCGTGCTCAATTCAAAGCTCTCAAATCATCGAGCAAGTACCTTGGGATTTTGTGTGGACGATTGAGTTCATTAAACATCATCTAAAGACAACTTTTTCTGCTTGTAAGGGCCAATGAAGGATTCTGAAGACGGGCTGAATGCTTCAGCCATCCCCCATCTGAGAAATCTAGTAGCCAGAACACATGCGTGTGCCATCCACCTGCCAACTGCCAAGCACGCCGTTCCTCCGCGGCCATGCTGCCCGTCTGTATACGCGATTAAGACCAAAGCGACGAGAAGAAAAGAAGGGTGGCCCCCAACCCCATATGTGCATCGAGAAGCGAAACGGGTATTTACAATTTTGCTCAAATGTGGCCGGTGCCCAGAGGTATCGAGAAAGTCGTGTCGACCACAGGTCCGTAGAGTGGCCGACAAGGGAAAGAAAAAGGTCGCGTCTGCCCAAGGAGCTGGGCGGGCTGCAATAAAAAAGACATAGTCGGGTAATGCGAGGGGTGCAAATTCGAGGTTGAAAGGTCCAATCCGTGGGAACGCCGACGCCTTTCCGAGTGCAACACTGAAAATGGTATTCCGATCCCGTCCGCAACAAGGTCCGCCAGTTCGACCGTGGTCGTGAGAAAGTGATGAATGCCGAAAGCGCGAAGCGCATGCCTTCCTGTGCTACTTCGCTCACATGACGACGCACTGGGACTCTTCGCGGTCCTTCTTGACGCTGAGGGCGACGCGGGCAGCCTCGGTGAAGGCCTCGTTGACGCCACGGTTGCGCATGGCGGAGCACTCGAGGTAGCGGAGGGCGTTGATGCGACGTGCGACCTCAAGACCTTGCTCATAGTTGATCATGGGGCGCTTCTCGCGCTGCTGACCCTCGGTGCCCTCCTCCTCCTCGTTGTCGGCCTCGCGGAGATCGCACTTGAGGGCGACCAGGACGAGCTTGACGCCGGGGCAGTTGTCGGCGATCTCGCCAACCCATTTGCTCTCGACGTTCTCGAGGGAGTCCTTGCTGTCGACGCTGTAGCAGAGCATGATAAGGTCGGTATCGTCTGCGCCCAGTTAGTCAATGTGGCTTGACCCACCCATGTCGATGGTCCTACCGTAAGACAAGCTGCGGAGGCGGTCGAATTCCTCCTGGCCAGCGGTATCCCAGAGCGAAAGCTCGATGTGGACATTGTCAACGAAGATGTCTAGCCGGTTCGGCGTCAGCAGGCAGTTTGGCGAAAAGAGGGTTGCGAAAATCGCAACGGGCAACAATGCGCCATTCGCGGATATTGGGAATAGGATCGCGTACCGTGGACATAGTTCTCGAAGACGGTGGGCTCGTAAACAGTCGGGAAGTAGCTAGGTCGAGTCAGCAACGGGAGCGCAATCGAAAGGTTTGCAACCCCAGCCGCTGGTGGGCCAGGAAGAGAAGCCAAACTTACCCTCTGGTAAAGACGTTCAACAGCGATGTCTTGCCGCACGCGCCATCGCCGCTGGAGGAAGCAAATCAATCAGCCAGAGTCCACAGGTCGCACCCAAGCGACACACAAAGATTGGGGGGAGCAGGTCTCACAGAAGAACCAGCTTGCGCTGGACGGTCTTGGATCCTCCGCACAAAGGCATGGTAGGCAGTTCGTGGTTATCGGGTGAAGAATCGGGCTGCGAGAAGGTGGGTTTAGGGGGGAGATGAGGGTGAGTCGACGGGATACGACGAGGTTTGCTTGTTCGAGGAAAGCAAAAAAAAAAGTCGGCGGGCAGCAAGCCGAGATCGGTTGCAGGTTGTGGTTCGTCGGTCGATCAGCAAGGGGAAGTTGCCAAAGAGGTGATTGTTGTTTGCGGCTGGATCTGGATCTGGAACGGTGGTGTGCGACGACGACAAAAGGAGGCGTAACAAAGAGAGGCTGAAGGGCGCCTCAGGGAAGGACCTAAGAGGGTAGTAACTTGGATGGATGGCAACGCCAGAGGGAAGGTACGGCCGGTTTCCTTTGGGGGGGAGGCAGAGGAATGGCGGGGGGACAAAAGAAGTAAGGAAGGTACGCAGTTTGACAGTGCAACAGTGCCTTTTCTGGAGAGGAAGGGCCAGAACAAACCGGAGCGACGCTGGATGTGAAGCAAAAGTGAGGTAAAAGTGAGTAGTTGCAAGTTGCAGTTGCAGTGAAATGGGGGATTGAGAGATGCAGGAGCGGGAAATTGGGCTGGGGAATGATACGCTGCTCAATTGGCGGAGATGAAGTCAGAAGGGCCGCAGAAAAAGACCAAGAACGGACAGGGTCAAGCACTCTGTTGCTGGGGTCCGCCTGGGAGGAAATGCGAGGGAAGGGGCGCTGGGACCGAAAGTGGACTGGACTAGACTAGGCTGGACTGGACTGGGAGGGAAGGGGAGGGAAGGAAGGAGCCCACTGCAACAGCTGGATGGGGAACGACTGGAAGGGGCAAGCAGCCAGCCAGGAGGTGGGACACATGGAATTAGACACTGAACTACGGGGTACCTAGGTACGGGAGGTACGGGAGGCACATACCAGAGGAGGTACCTATTCGCACTCTTGTCTCTCTCCGTCTCCCAGCACACAACACAAGCGCCGACGGCGGCAGGGAAAAGGGACCAGGGGCAGCGTTGATTGAACCCACACTCCAGGGAAACAAACGAGGCCAGATGGGGACGAGACACTCAATTGATGAATGTCACTGGCACTGACTGAGCGCCTCCGCTCCTCGCAACTTTGACCACCTTACATAGGTACCGCACTGCGCTCTCTACCCACTTGCCTAGCCTCTCTCTCTCGCAGAGTCGCCCAATCCGAGGGCCCTCCTGACCCTGAGCTGAGCGCAGCACATCATCATCACGGTTCATCCAGCTGCACAAGGGGTAGAGTAGAGGATTCCCCGCCACACAACAGCACGCGCGCGGGCTCGCCTGCATGCACTATCGGATTGCAGACATCCGGCAGAGAAAAAAAAAAGAAACAGAAGGCATCATCATCACCTCCCATCCTATATCCATGTAGGAGAGAAATCTCTCACCCGCCAATCCCCCCTGCCGATAAGCCAATCATGACCCGCTTGAGCCTCAGGGCAAGGACCTCCAGGTCTTCTTCACTTTGAGCTTCTTGACTACTCGACTGAAGAAAGCGCCATCTCACCAATAGGGATTGGGCGTTTGTCCCCCCCCTCTCTCTCTGTCTCCCTTCCACAACAATGGCCACGACATGGCCGTAGTGCGGTGGCGCTCGAGGGATCCCCGAAGCCCCTCAGCCCGAGTCCGTGAAAGCCGCTCTGGTGCCTGTATGAGACATCCTGCAAGAGGGGCATCTGCATCTGTCCCTCCATCATGTACCGTCACACACAAGAACCCAAGCAGAGGTACCTGCAAAGCCCGCAGTAAGCCACCACTCAGCTGGGTACGGTCCTTCGGGGTCCGGCTGCGTTGGCGTTCGAATACTATGGGGATGGTTGCCTCGCTTCCGGCCTTTTCGCCCGGCTTGGTGCAACTTGTCAGATCGCAGACTCAGATTATCGTCGAAATCCCCCGACCTCTATGTCTAAACCTTACCAAAAAACACTCGGTCCAGCTCTCGCTCTCACCCACATATGCAACTCGAAATGTTTGCTCATGTCCTCGTTCTATTTTCGACCTCGTCTCATCTCAACACATCCGCCTAGAAATCCGACTTGCAGTCCTCCCCCGTTTTGCGTCCTTCAACAACCTCCTGCCAACCCTCCCTGTCGTTTAAACCGCTCAACTCCATAAAGGACTGCCTGTACGACTCATTCGCCGCCCCCGATATCGTCATTGCCCGTCTCCAAATACCAAGGAATATCCACCTCTGTCCTGTCAAAACAAACAAACTTCACTGCTTTAACTGAAAAACTCCGTTGTGAGCCCAGGGATCACCACCATCTAGAACAGGCATATCCCGGCCGCACTGCCGCCGCAAAGCGCCGAAGCTCGACGCGAAAGAAGCCCCGAGAGCGGCGATTCGGACAGACAGAGACCGCAACTTACTACGCAGCACATAGTTGTAGGCCCAGCCAGTCAGCCAGGCCGCCCAGGCCCACGCCATCCAACCTGGCCTGGCCCTCCGACCTCCACCGTTTGCGTCCGTTTCCTGCCATCCAGAGTGCGATGGGGATGCCGTTGACTTCATCGTTGGAAAGCATTCCAAAATCTCCTTCTGCACCACCCCCTCACCACCCCTCATTACCCCTCCTCACTCAGCCTCGTTCCGAGGACTAGTTCCAAGGACTCGTTTCGAGGAAGCCATTCGACCAAGAGCTTCCTCGCCAGTTAGGGCAGGTGTCATGGTCAGCCTCCCTGGAGACGCAACGCTGCGCATTGAACCGTGAGGCACAGCCGAGTGTTGCGACGCTCGTCGCCCTGCGCCAAGCGCCGTCTTGCCACTCTGTCTCACGATTGAATCCCCCATCTTTCCGCCAAGGTCTTACCCTCTTGCGACTGTGCTCAATGGATTCCCCTGACGAGCGCCGCTCGTTGCCTGGGATGGCCTGCCATTAGACTTCACAAACTGCGCAACAGAACATCCTCCTGCCATGATGTAATCAACGAGACTGGAATGCGGTCATTCTTTTGTCCCCCGGGGATCGGTCACTGTCATTCCACTGGGTATTCGATTCCTATGCTAATTCACCCACCATCTCTCTCTCTCTCTCTTTGTAAGGCGCATGTCGTCGACATTCTAGAAGCACGCTCGGTGACGTGCTGCTGGAAAAACACAGGTCCCCCGACTTGTTATGCGGAGGATCGTATCCCAAAAACCCCTCGTCGCCAGAGTCCTATTTCAGCCACCTTCCCGTCGGGCCATGCATAGGCGATCAGTTGGCCAGTGCTGCCAAGGCCCGTCCCCTCGTTCCCGGCGCCCGCTATTCTGCGTTCGAGCTAGACAAGTAGACCCCACACTCTGGTTCACATCTTCCGTTGTATGCTCCGCAAAAGCATCGTCTTTCTCTGGCCAAGTGGGTTGCAAGGTGATCCGCGCGTCAGCCAGCCTCTCAGTCGTCGTCCTTCTGTAAGCCTTGCCTGCCCCGCCCCATCCTCTCGCCCAAGCTCATGTTGCCGGCCTGGCGATGGAGACCGTTGACGAACTCTCTGTCGCCGTACTTGGACGACCGCTCTCGTGCTTGGTTGTCGGCTTCCCGCGCGGCCTTCTCTCGTTCCTCCAGCGCCGCCAAACGGCGTACTCGGTCGGTGTCCAGATCAGAAGCTGCAGCCTGCATAGCCGCCAGCTTCCGTGCCCTTTCCTCGTCTGCAGCCTGATCATCCGCCTCTTTACCACCGTTGGCACGGCCATCGGGTTGTCTGTCTCGGTCTTGCCGCCGATTGTCGTAGTTTCTGGGACCCCGAGACCTTGACGCGTCTCCGTTTCGATCGTCTCGCCTGTCGTTGCGTCGGGGTGACCTCTCTCGTCTTCTAATGGCGCGATCTTCGTCGGAAACCGACGCAGGCCGTTGTCGTTCGCGGTCCTCCCGGCGGTCGCGACGGTCTCGTCTGTCATAGTCGTCCTTGTCGCCAGAATCGCGTCTGCGTGGCGACCTCGATCTCGAAACCCGTCTGCGGCGGTGGCTATGTCTGTTCTCGGAGTCGCTGCGACGCCGCTGTCTCTCGTGGCGGTCTCCATCTTCAGGGTCGTCCCTCCGACGGCGCGGACTTCTGGACCTGGAGTATGACCGCCGCCTCTTCCGGTGCCTGTCTCTATCGTCGTCGCCGTCGCGATGTCTGTGATGATGCCTCCTCTTGTGCCTCTCTTCCTTGTCCTTGGACCTTGACTTTGACTTGTCATCCGCCATACCCATAGACGCCAGCAGTTGTCGACGCTTGATGGGGTCATTCATCATCGCCTCGTAGGCAGCTTGCTCTTGTCTCTTGATGGCGAGCAGGGGGTCTTCCCGGACCTTGGCTGCTGTGTCCCTTGCTGTGTTGGCCGTCTGCAATGCCATGAAACTCTCCTGGCCAGCCTGCTTCTCCAGGTTCTTGTGCTCCGTGCCTTTCAGCAGGTTGTCGATGCGGCGCTTGCCAAGGAGGTAGCTCTCACGCTCCTCCGTCGTGCCGGTCTGTCCATCGGTAGGGCCGCTGTAGAGAAACTCGACGCGATCGACTCGTTTGGTGTGCCCGGCGGCCTCAAGCTTCTTTTGGAGCTCTTCGCGCTCGCGCTCCTCCTTTAGCTCGTTGATTCTCTGCTGCGTCTTCTTGCGCTCATCGAGGGCCTTCCGTTCCTCCTCCCAGACCTTGGCCTGGTTCTTGATGAGGGAAGGGTGGAAACTCTTCTTCAGGTTGAGATCGCCACCCATGTTGCCGACTGTTCTCGCAGGGTGTCGTAATGTGGTTCGGCAGGCTTATGGGGATGCGCGACGTGGAAAAGCGTTGCTGATGGGTGTCGTTGATTGAAATTCGAGTTGTCGGTAGATGAAAGGCTGGTGCGGCTGGGTACGACTAGATGGTCGGGAACATGGAAAAGTTGCCTCCCGCCTGACTGGCCAGTGCGCAATCGGACGCGCTTGGTGGGTCCGCCAATCGATAAGCTCCCCCGCCTCCAACGTCCCACGCCCAGCTGCACCTGCCTGGCACTTCAATCGATTAGCCTTACAATTCAATTCCAACAACAAACCGAGCATCGTCAACTTCTCTCCCCTCGCGATCCTGCGTCAAGGATTCCTCCAGTCAACTCACAGCCGTAATCTAACTCCTCGTCTTGCGCCAACTCATCAGCATCTGCCAACATGTCTGACGACGAAGACTTCATGCAGGAGTCGGATGAGGAGCAGTGAGCTTTCCTCAACTGGGACCTCAGCGCCCCGTAACCATCGTGGGAATCGCCGGAGCTAACCACAGATTAGGTACGACTTCGAGTACGAGGAAGACGACGACGAGGATTCCGGAGATGTCGGCATCGAGAACAAATACTACAATGCGAAGCAGCTGAAAGTCACCGATCCCGAGGATGCCATTGTCGAATTTCTGGGCATACCACCATTAGAAGAGGAAAAGGGCGAATGGGGCTTCAAAGGACTGAAGCAAGCCATAAAACTTGAGTTCAAGCTGGGACAATATGAAAAGGTAAGGCCGGGACTTCGGAGCGAAATCTCTCAATAGACAGCAAATGCTGACCCTGAGACCAGGCGACAGAGCACTATGCCGAGCTACTGACGTATGTCAAGTCGGCCGTGACGAGGAACTACTCCGAAAAGTCGATCAACAACATGCTGGATTACATTGAAAAGGGGTCAGATGGGCCCAAGGCAGTGGCGTGTGTCGAGAAGTTCTACTCGCTCACGCTCGAGAGCTTCCAAAGCACGAACAACGAGAGGTTGTGGCTCAAGACGAACATCAAACTCGCCAAACTCCTGCTCGACCGAAAGGATTATAATACGGTCACCAAGAAGCTGCGGGATCTGCACAGAGCTTGTCAGAAAGAAGACGGCAGCGACGATCCCAGCAAGGGCACGTATTCTATGGAGATATATGCCCTCGAGATCCAGATGCACGCCGAGACCAAGAACAACAAGCAGCTCAAACGTCTCTACCAGCGTGCCCTGAAGGTCAGATCGGCTGTTCCTCATCCTAAAATCATGGGCATCATTCGTGAGTGCGGTGGCAAAATGCACATGAGCGAGGAGAACTGGGCCGAGGCGCAGACAGACTTCTTCGAGTCCTTCCGCAACTACGACGAGGCCGGTTCGCTCCAGCGCATCCAGGTGCTGAAGTACCTGCTTCTCACGACCATGCTGGTTAAGTCGACCATCAACCCCTTTGACTCGCAGGAGACGAAGCCATACAAGCAGGACCCCGGATTACTGCCATGACGGAACTAGTGGACGCCTACCAGCGCGACGACGTCCATGCCTACGAGAACGTCCTCCAAAAGAACCAAGACATCCTCGCCGACCCCTTCATCGCCGAGAACATTGACGAGGTGACGCGCAACATGCGCACCAAGGGCGTCGTCAAGCTCATTGCACCCTACACGCGAATGAAGCTCGCCTGGATCGCAAAGCAGCTTAAGATCTCGGAGCCCGAGGTCCAGGACATCCTTGGCTTCCTGATCGTCGACGGCAAGATCGACGGCAAAATTGACCAGCAGGCCGGCACACTCGAGATCCAGTCGGACGCGGATAGCGACCGCACCAAAGCGTTGTACGAGCTTACACAGTCCGTCTCGAGCCTCTACACGACTGTGTTCAAGGAGGGTGATGGCTTCCGGTCAACCGACTTCCCCACCGATGAGCAAACTATGGAGATGATGGGTGGCGGCATGACGCCCAGAAGCAGCGGCCCGCGGGGTCACCCGCGTGGACCCGGACGAAAAGGCAAGGGCGTGATGCCGTTGTGGACATGATGAGCATGAGCATGAGCACAAGTATGAGCATGGGCCGGTGTGTATGGGCAGATGGAGCGGATAGACTTGCTTGGTAAATGCTGGCTTCCATCTGTTTACTCGACACGGCAGGCGACGGAAATACACATGAGGCCCTTTTTGAGGTTAATCGCGGCAAAGCGCCGGTGAGAAAGAGAGCGTGAGAAAGCAGAATCAAGGATTTTAGAAGATACCAAAACACCGGCCCCCAAACAAACAAAATCATATTTCCCGCCATTGCATCCACGGATAGCCACAGCATCTGTGCCGGTCAGTGGACGAGGTGGGGGCGCCAATTCTCCTTTTCTTGAGCAGGGAAGGGGTTAGAAGCATCTTGCCGCTGCAACTTGCCTGATCCGTCAAGACTTTTCTGGACCTCGTGGAACCCCGGAAGTGGAGGGCATGAGAGAGAACCAAAAGAAGGGAGGCTGGGGCGGGAGAGAGAGTAAGGGATCATGGTTGACGACAGCCCGCGGGGACTTTTGAGAGATGGCTTCCGCAGCGGGTCGGCCTTGCAGGTTTGCGTTGCTCGCATAGAATAATCAAACGATTTTCTCGGGTCTCCATCCCTCCCTCTCCCTCCCTCCGTACAGCTGTGCAGACTTGTGTGTAGGGAACCACGACGAACAATACAAAGACACAAAGCCTCTGACACACTGGGTAACTCGAATAGTATGTGCTATATTTGCCCCCAGCACTCGACGATCCAGACGCAAGCCGAACAACCCCGCTCTTATTCTCTCTCTCTCATCTCGGTTCGAACGTCAAGGTCTTCCTCACCTGCTCTGATGCATACCGGAATACGACGTCCTCGTCTCCGCCAGGAGCATTGAAGGTCAGAGTAGGAAAAAGAGAGTTCCAACGCGCAGACAATAGAGCAGAGATTAAGTTTTGGCCCCCCCCGGCCGCCTCGCCGGCAGGGTCGCAGCCGATGAGCACAACGGCTAGGCGGGACGCGATGGCGGCTGTCCCAGCTCGCTCAGGCGGACTTGGCAGGTCGTGAAAAAAATTACCACCTCCTCAGTTTGATCTCTCACCGTCTAATACTGCAGCCGTCTTACCGTCCGGTCTTCGTTTCGTGTGAGCTGCGCCAGCGGACGGTGGGCGTCGCGAGCAAGCAACATCGGAGGAACAGACTCTGCACATCATCAGGCAGGGTAGTAAAGAGTGCCCGCGGCTCGCTCGCCCGCCGATGCAAACGCGGGATGGTGCCGATGGTTCCTGGCAGCGTAGCATCAAGACCCAGAACTTTACTCACCCTTGCCCTGGTCGTGCTGCCGGTCTGGAGAGTGGTGCCGACCGACTTTGTTGCGCCTCTTCCCCCCTTCCAACGTTAGCCGTCATTGTCCACCGCAGATCGTCTCGGCGGTGTCGTGAGGTCAACTCTGTTTCTTTTCCGCTGTTCACACAGGAGCTTAGCATGCAGGATACGTCTGGTCGAACCCCAGCCGGAGGTTTTGCTTTGGCACCTGTCACCTCGCACCGCATGACGTATGTCTTTGTTTTTGTCCAACCGTTGTTATCCAAAGACACCACCGCATTCTACTCTGGAAGCAGATGTTGGCCATGGCATGCCCATGAGGTAACTTCGCCTCCGTTATGACCTTCCCCGTGTAACCACTTCAGTTGCAGTGTCAAGGATGCGATCGGAGAGAGAGACTCGCTCGCCCACTCAAACGCCTGCACTGGAAGCGGAATGGGCGAACTTGTTTAGTACAATGCAGTGGTGGGCAGACTGCAGCAGGGGTGTGGGCACGTCGTCTGCTCTTCATGACCTAGTGGCCCCCCTCTCTCGGCCGATTGCAAGGCGAATGCAGACTCAACGCCGTGACGAGGTGAGCGGCGAGTCTGGCCTGGGGCGGTCGCGACGACGGCTCTGCATCGTGACGAAGTTTGGCAGCTCGATGATTGGACGATGTAGCCGAGTTGCACAGCACACGAAGCGAGAAGGACGAAGAAGAGGAGGAGCAGGAGGAGGCAAGCGGCCAGAGCCAGCTGCCCGCGGAACTAACGTGGTCCGTGGTCGGAGGCGAGTAAGTATTTGCTGCGATATGTTTGGACGAGCGGGTGTTTGTCTGCATGAAGGACGCTTGCATACAGCAATTTCGTGGTAGGATGGTTGGAACGAAAGAAGAACGCCACGCCGGTGGCTTTCTCCGTTGAGGGGGTTCTGCGGGTGGTTTTGTGTCACCCGCGAGGCGGTATACGACCAATCCCGACGACTGTCAACCTGATGATGGTTGTTTTAATAGTTTCTCTCATATTTGAAAAGGACGCCGGTCGCGTGGTGCCTTTGAAGACCTTGCAGCTTGTGAAACTACGCGGGTGTCCTTACTGACGTTGACTGAGACTTTCGCAGCTTGCGGCCAAGGTCCCGAAGGGTTTCCCGTGAGTAACTAGCATTTTATGCAGTGGCAACTGGGCCGTTCAACTTAGCAACTTCAAAGTACCGACAGCTGCGTGTTGTTGTTGGTATTGCGCTGGTGCTCGTAGGACTGAAGAGGCCCAACTCGTTGCTTTTCGCAGCCCCGGGCTTCGACGGCTGATCCACGCAGGCATAGCTGGCTCGCCTACGCAGGAGACAATGAGTAGGATACAAGGTTAGCGGCATCGTTTGGCCTCTAGATCCACACCGATGAGAATTCGGGGCTTGAAGTTCCTTCGTCGCGGTCTAGAAAAAGCGAGAGGCAAAAGTTGCGGACCCAAGGAGAGAGGCAGGCCAAACGATCATCCTCAATATGCGCGCACAGGGGTCAAGTGCGCCAAAGCATAAGGTGTCATACCGCCAAGATCCGTATTTAATTTGGAAGCCCTTTCATCAGGAGAGGGCAAAGGGATATTTCGTGCAGCCCAGCTGTGCACCTGCATGGTAGATGCTTCACAAGGTGAGAAGGAAGTGACGGTCTACGGTAGAGATGGGCCTGTCAGCTCCGGCCGAATCTGCCCTCTTCGTCCCTCCGTTACTCATAACTCAAGGTACTGGCAGGCTGTGCGTGCATCATGCAAGCAATGGAGAGGACTGGCAGCGCGGGTGAACCTCACGCGGATGTCTGAGCGGGATAACGGAAGGCCGCTGACGCAACGCTGTTGACGAGCTGATAACTTTAGAAATCCCATGTAGCTCATCGTACTTGATCTTTCCAGCCTCAGCAGAATCCATAAACTCGATCCTGATCTCTAAAGAGATAAGCGTCAGGGACTTTGGTATGCAAATACTTCTTTCAAGAGACACGATTGGTCTTCTCGGGCTGGCGGACTTGAAAATGCTCGGGTTCGCATGCTAGCCTTGTCCTTCACATGTCTTCCTTCCCCTTCATGCCAAGTTGGTATTACTTGGGCAATTGAGGATGGTGCACTTGTAGCTTGTAGGTGTAGGTAAACACTAGGATCCCGCCTTAGGACGGATCTGCGATAGCGTGGACGGGGTACCAGGGGCATAGGGCTTGGGGTTGGCCTCTCTCGACTTCTGAGCTCGACATGAACGCGGCCAACAGCAAACACCCTGTCCGCCCTCCGACGAGAGGCGTGACCATTGGTGTCTATTGTTTGAAGTGCAGTACAGACTTGTGCTTTTTGAAGTGCCAGCAGGCTACATGTTTCCGACTCGCGTTGTCGTTGGTTCTCGACCGGTTCATTTCCACCCAAGCATGCGACCGTCGACTACTCTATGGGTAAAACGGCGACTAGGTGCCTTCAGGGCGGGTGTGTCGCCTGGGGCGGTTGATGCCTTGTTCGCAGCTAAGCCTTGATCGCCGTCTCTCCCAGTTGTATGAGGTTTGTGATGGTTCAATGTTGGGCTGGACACTATTGCATCTCGTTCTTGCTCTTATCTGGTTTGGGATTGGTGTGCCTGACGCAGCTTGTATCACAAGCCTAATGAAGCCTCCTTTAAGTAACGAGACTGGCCAGACGAGATCCAGTGGGCATGTAGGGTCCTTCCCCCCATGCTCGATTTGTTACGTGGTTGTGTCGTGTGCCAAGAGTCTTAGTGCCATTTCTCCCTGACCCGTCCTGCAGAGCTCTTGTGCGGACAAGTAAGAAGGCCGTTCGAGATAATGAAGTGTCTGGATCGCCTCCGCGCTCGCTGGAATCGTCGTCTTGGTAGCCAGCTCATACCACGTTGGAGGTTGCCAAGCTTCCCAGGGCCGTCACAATCTCGATGAGAAATGACAGTTGCAGTTGATGCTGGTCTGACTCGACGAACAGCAACCAGTGGTTGTTCACGAACCCAGATTTTGTTCTAGCGTTAACCGTTGGGTAGCAGTCCAGGACGGACGGCGGGCGCAGATCCTGAGGCGTCTCCATGTTTTCACGGTACCGCAAAGACCGCATTTGCAAAATGCACAATGTCGAATTGGATTTCCCTTTGTAAAAACCCCCATGTTGCAGGTCTCACGGACAATCGTGCGCGGAACAGGCCGTCCAGCAACTCCACAGCCCCAGTTAGCCGCATGGAAGGAATATGACTTGAGACTCTTGGACTCACGCCGCTTGGGCTTGCCAGATTCTGACAAGGAAGTCCGCAAAACTGGTAAAGAGCGTCTGCCGAGTGGTTCTGTCGTACTGGATTTCAGTTATCCCGATGGGTCGCGGTTTTCAAACCCTTTGGCGCCCATCAGGTGTTGACTACGCCTTGGATATGCCTCTGATGGGGATAATTGATGTTTTTCGGGTCTGGCTTAAGTTGGACAGCCATTGAAATTATTGATGAGTTGGTCATTTATGCTGCTGGATTTTATTTTTATTCTTCTTTTGCGCTTGCGGCGCAAAACTTTCGACCCGTGCTGATATGAGGATACGGTGAAGATGGGTCCTGAGTGACAGAGTATCCGTAACTCTGCACTATCAACCGCCCATGGTGGCGTTTGGTTCGAGCGTCTTGGCCAAGAATGCAATATCAGATTCGCGATGGGGACCTCGATGGACCTCGATGGGCACTCCACCCGCGAGCAGGAACCGCCTTGACAATCTCGAGTGCGTTACAGACTTTAGCCTTGATTGACCTTCGTGTGGGTTGCTGTACAGCTCAGGCGACCCGTGAAACGCTTCGCATCGTACCCAGTCACGCACTTTTGTAGAGGCCAACCATGATGACCAGGTCGCGCGCCATTGGCCACGCCATGTTGGTACACTCCGCTGGCCATTCTGGGCTGATCGGGGCCGAAGCAAGTGTCGGACGCGAAGCACACCACGGCTCCTCTAATAAAGTGGTATCCGGTGGTACTCCGGTGAGCTAGGGTGTGACTCGCTGGGGTACACGTGTAGGCCAAGTAACGAAATACCCAAAATTGAGTGCTTAGATTGCATCGAACTCGACTTAGCTGTCGCCATTTTCGAAAATGGTTTTCCAGTCTGTACCTTGCCTATTGACCTCCGCCCCCTTGAGACAGACTCCATTGTCATGAATCTGGTATACAGTAGGATTTGCTGCTGGATGATGAAGTATAGTGATCGACGGTGGGAGACGTCGTCTTCAAGGTATGCACCGGCATGGAGCTGGTGGAGATGATTTTTCAGGGAGGAGGGAAAACTCGATCAAGGCCTATACTCCTGCGCCGATGCCTCGCGTCAAGGCCAATATTTCCTGTTTCTGGGCTGTCCTCATCGCCTTGTGTGCAGCCAGATTTTGCCGAAACGGCTGAGCTAGTGTTTGCGTTCAGGGACGCCGCCCAATTTCGCCAAACGGCAATTCATGTCGCCGATCTCCACCTCAACTTACATGGCCTTCTTCCACCGTAGCTGGGTCCGTGAGAAAAAACGTGGCGACGCACGCTTGCCCCTGGATGCTGGGAAGTACCGGGCTTGGCCATGTCCGGTTGCTCCCAAAGTGTGAAGTGTGAAGAGCTGCATGTTAGTAGCCTCCAAACGGACAGTTGTCAAGGTTGCAGCCAACGGCGGGAGCGTTGCATTGAGAAGCATTCCGTATACCGTCGAGCATCCTAGGACGCTAGTCCCTCCAGTCAGAGGTGAAAGCTAAGTGGTGGACGCGGCTGGCATATCAAAAAGTTGTCCGTGGAGAACATCAGTCCGTTGCAGCCGAAGTACGGCAGCGGCCGCCATCAGCCGGCCGCCAGTGACGGGTGTGTTCCCATGTCAAAGTGAGCGCGGCAGAGCGCGCCCGGCTAATTTTTTTTAGTGTAAACCGGTTCTCGTGAGAACGTTAGTCCAGCTAGGTTGAAGCAGAACGGCAGGCTAACGCGACCATTGGCGGCCCTAGGTTTGTTGGGGGACGACGCCGGACGCTGAGCGGTCAGAACATGGAGTCGAGGTGAGAGCCGGCCACTGGCGGTTCTCGGTAAGGACAGCAAGAAAAAAGAAGAAGAAAAAAGAAAGAAAGAAAGAAAGAAAAGGCCAGAGAGGATGGGGATTGTGCCTTCTCTGAGGCTACAAGCTCAGTGGAAATCGGTAGCCCACATTGACTTTGTCGTCGCCGTGGCTGTCCCGCTTCCTGCGTGTCTCTTCACCCTTGCCCACTTTTTATCACATTTTTGACGGACAAGAGGTTACAAGGGGCTGGCGAGAGAACAAGCGAAGGCCTAGGTAGTGATCTCTCCCGCGGAGACTGCTTCAGTACTTGTGGCGACAGGACATAGCCGCAACATCTACCCTGATGCGCTGTCAATGACCATGGTTGTCGTTTGACGGCTCCAACGATTGGTTTTCCGTCCGTGACTGAAGATGCTGCTTTGCTTAGAACCAGTGGCCTCGCAAAGTAATATCTGACGTTTTGTGGAGCAGAGATACATTTCCAGGACCAAGAGATGGAGATAGAGAACCAAACAAGTCGGAGATTGTGCTGGACACCGTAACCAGTAGTGCTGCAGGACAAGTTCGAGGATCACGATGAAAGGACGTGGATCAGCGCGACGGCTAGGTACAACATGGGCAACCAGTTACCCACAGCAGCACAGCGGGTGTGTGCGTGCGTACGCCCTGTACGTACCGTGAGAGTGGTGAATGCCATCGTATCTTGGGCAAGTACGGATAAGGTGCTCGGATGCCGAGGGGTACCACGGTTCTCAGGGTGGTCTTGTATGGCACTGGCACTGCGCCTTGAACGATGGACGGTGCATCGTGCTGATGCCAAAGGCTTGTGCCATCCCTGCGATTTCTCATCGACGACCACGGATGGCGGGCTGGCGGGCGTGAGCGGACGAGTAGCGAGCCCCTTCAACCTAGTCCCTTGCTAGTTTGAACGGTGAAATACAGGGCCCTCCCCCGGCTCGGTGTTTACCTAGAATGCCACCCTTGCATCACTGTCGAGGAGCTCGGCTCTCTTGTGTGTATTCGTTCTCCAACATGCTAGCTGGCGCCAGGCAAGTAATGCAACATGCTCGCTCGTACGAAGCCTTGTGCCGGGGGACTGCTTCACAGAGGCCGGGCGCTGGGAGGGATTGTATCGTTTATTCATCAGGTGGTTTGGGGGTTGCTGCATGCTGCGCATGGTTGTGGGTTCGCTCTCTGGTGTTCCTGATGGACAGGGGGGCTCCGAGGTGATAACGATGCGGTTGTCGGTCGAAAGGCCTCATGCTGAAGGGACCGAAGAGACAGAGAAGAGAGAAAGAGACCTGGAGCCTCGAGAGCCGATAGGCGTCTTCCGAGCTGGGCAGGGCATGTTCGCGAGTGGGAGAGGATGGATGATGGACGAAGCGGGAATCCCCTAGGTTGGTGGTCGGATGTCAGTGATACCTAACCGCGCTTTCCTCTTCAACGATTGATTGTTGCTCTTGCCCCCAAGTTCTGGATGTTTTGGCCTTTGTCGGTTCTTTCCTCGACTTATCCCTGTACCCAAGTACAAAGATAAAAAAATAGATAAAAACGGCGAGGAAGGGGCTGCTGTCTTTGCCTCTTGCCCTTTGGCAGACAGGTCCCGTCTGACGGTGTGTCTCCACAAATCGAATAAACCTGGGTAAGCCTCCGCCCACGACGGGAAAGGCTCCTGAGGTTTCAATTTTTGAACCACAACGACCCATTCTCACTCTGCCTTCGTTCATCCACCCATCGAGATTACAAACCGGCAGCAAGCCACTACGATGGCCTCGGGACACTTCCAAGGCGACGCAACACATTAGACCCATGTTCTTTGCGTATCACAGACGGATATGAGGAGGGGCCGCAGATATGGCAGCAGCCAAGCGCTCCGACAACATCCAGCATCCCCCCCTACGCGATATCACGATGTCTTTGTTGTAACTTGCCGCTGCATTCCGCCCGATGGAATCCCCCTGCCTTTCCCGCCGCTCATCTTGCCCCCTTGGCTTGACTGAGGGATTGTCGACGAGACGAGCATACGGGCCAATCGACGACTTGCAGGAAAGCATGATGCAGACCCGGCCACGCCAGACCGGGCCAGGCCCGACCCCGAACCAGGGTCATCAGGCTCATTCGTCTCATTCCTCGTTTCCATTTGACTCTCCCCGTCTTTTTTCTTCTTCTCCAGCACACTCGTCATGTCCACGAGGGTTTTGCTGCTCCACGATGTTCGTTTGATGCCCGCTCATGGGTCATCTGTTGTTTTCGCTGGCTGGGGCCGGCAAATGATCTGAGGGTACCTTGAAGAGAGACGGTGGATATGTCATCTCGTGGCTCGTGGCACGGACTGGATGCATCCCAGACCCGGACCCAAATCCAAACCCATCACCCCATCCCCTCCCCTCCTCACCATCCCGTCTCCGTCCGCTCCATCAGAAAGCCGACGCGCCTTGCTGCGCGCCGCTGTCACTGCTACCTAGTCTATGCCCTGGGCGTACCGTTGTCGGCATCATAGCCCCCAACGCCACGGACTGCCGTGCCATACTGCGATGGTGTTATATGCCAGACTATGCAGGCTTGGGTCAGGAACGCGACCAACCATCTGACTTGGACGGCTTCCCCATCATGCCCGTGATATTATGCACTGGCCATCCGTCACATTAACGGTACAACGGCCGTCGTCACTGGGCCCTTGCCCCCCTTTCTTTGCTTCTCTCTTTGTCTCTCTCTCCCCGTCTCTGTATCTCTGATGTCCATACCAGGCCTATCATCCCCTGCATCTCCCTGCCTTACATGAGATATACGTACCTGGTCTCAACTTGCCACGGACATGGACGGAGGCACGGTACCGGTACGGCACTTGACGTACTTTTTGTGGTGCAAGCGTGCTACTGGCCCACCCCCAGTCGATGCCGCTTCTCCTCATCTCGCTGTCGTTCTGATGTTACGGCTGCTTGAGCCCATCACTATTGCTCCATCTAATTATTCCCTGCACATGCGGCTGGTGGTGCTGTTGTCCTCAGCGTTGTGTCATGCTGGCTCCCATTGCCTGTTCTTGGTGCAACCATTCGTTATCCTAGAGCAACATCGGCTTCCTCGCATTTTGTCTGCCGTCCTCGTCAACCTATCTTACATGGGCAACATCTAGGTTGGCAGTCATAAGCGGCCCCTGTGTTTCCTCGACCAGCGCTTACTTACACCTCTTCCTCTCCCTCTTTTCCTCATAACTCGACCTGATCCCCTTCTTCTTCTTCTTCCTTATCATCATCATCTCTAAACTTGCCGCCCCGATTCCTTTCTACTCCTGCCGCTCGGTAGGCTGTACTTGGTTCGACCCCGTGTTCTCAGTGTCGGCCTACATCGGCCCATCCATCCACCCATCATTGTCAACGGCAGCATTGGCAGCGTCCTTGACCGCGATACTGGGCTCCTCTGCCCTACTGTACCTTGTCGCCCCGATCACTAGCTGCGGCACGGCACTGCACATTCACATCGCATCACATCAGGTCCATCCACATCATCCGTCATTCGTCCAAAACGGTTCAGCTCGGGTCGTCTAGCAGCCGTCTCGAAAGAGCGAAATCAGATCCAGCTGATCCAGGACACCCATTCGAACAGGATTCAGCACGGCTGAGAACACCGCCAGAGACGCCAATTTCCAGAACAAGCGAAGAGAAGGTGGCAGATCCGAAGGGAAGAGGCCATTGCAGCGGAATCCTGCCCGTCTGCCAGACACACCGCATCGGACCACCCTCGCGGCAGCGACCAAGGCCGGACCCCAGAGACGATCCAACAAATCGGCTGACTCTCGAGACTCCAACAGTCGGCACTAATCGAAAAGACTTGACGGCGCGGAAACTGCAGGAGGGAAGTGAATGGGCAGACGCACCCCGGAAAACCACTGGTCACATTTCTGTTCCTTTTTAGCCCTTGGAGGGCCGTCGAATTTCTGCACCATCGCGCCCCCCCTGCACTCTATCTGTTCATTCGCCGCCGGCAGCCAAGGTGCATACAGCAGCTAGGTGGGATATTAGTTGGGTTGCTTTGGCTGGCCTTACTTGACCCTCGACCTGTGAGAGAAAGAGAGACCCGTTTGTTTCTCTCCCCCCGTGTTGGACTGGAATCTGAGCGGCTTGTTGCTGAGGGCGGCCATCTTATTTGTTGCTCGTGTCTTTGTTACACATACGTACCCTGGCTCTGGATCGGGATTGAATTTGTTGGTGCATCGGACCGCACGCATCGCATCGTCCGGCCAGACTCGCCCAGGTTTTTTTTTTTATCTGGCTTCCTGCCATCCCTTTTCTCTCGCCGTCGAAACGATCGTCCCGTCACTGTTTCTTTTTCCCCCCCTGGTTATTCCTCTCCATTCACCTTGTTGCCTTGCTGCCAATCACTGCGCATCGGCCCAGCGCTGGAGACTCGGCATAAGACAAGTTGCATGAGTCGTCAGCAATAGCGCCAGCTTCGCGCATCCATCTTACCGCACTTTCACGCTGATTGCGGGCGAGAATTGAGACATCAACAGTGAGGCTTCGGACGCAGAGCCAAGCATACAGACAAGAAGCCAACGCAACGCAAGGGAAGAGCAGCTACGGCGTCAGTGA
The DNA here is from genome assembly GCF_022836535.1 of Colletotrichum spaethianum. NCBI lineage: Eukaryota > Fungi > Ascomycota > Sordariomycetes > Glomerellales > Glomerellaceae > Colletotrichum > Colletotrichum spaethianum. Next base: position 1,791,636 of record NW_026054775.1, on the reverse strand, counting down.
GGCCATGTTCCAGCCTCAACCAACGCCTTTTGCGTTTCACGCCTCCCCTCACTCGTACACCCACTCCAACACGCAGTCATACAACCAGTCCCATGGCCCTCGGTCTCAAGATCAATCCTCTCATGACCATGGAGGATACGGCATGGCTCTGGGAGGAGGCGGGCTTGGAGGGGCGATGATGGCAGGCGAAGACGGAGGGATGGACGTGAGGATGGGGATGATGGGCGATGGAGGAGGAGGAGGAGGAGGAGGAGAAGGCGCAGAGCACCACGGTGTCGGCGTCGGCGCGGACATGGGCGACTACAGCTTCTCACCGACGTCGCTGGGAGCCGGAGCAGCTGGAGCTATGCGCGCTCAAGCTCGATCTGGAGCTGTAGCTGGTGTGGGTTCGGCGACGAGCATGGCAATGGGCATGAGACCAGCAACAGGGCAAGGCCACGGCATGGGTGGCCCACTGTTGATGGGCGGTGATGGAAGTGGTGGTGGTGGTGGTGGTGGTGGAGGTGGCTTTCGACTAGGGATGGACGTCGACATGGACATGGGGCTGGGTCTGGGCTCCGGCGCGCTGCAGTCGCCGTTGCAGTCGCAACCGCGGTCACAGTCGCTATCTTTGGGCGGGGAAGCTGCAGGCCCCCCCAGCAGCAGGCCGCTGTCGCTGACAGCACAGGCACAAGCACAGGCACAGGCACAGGCGCAACAGGCACGGGTACAAGTCCAGCGACAGGTCCAGCACCGGCCACAGGGACATGCCCAACACCAACAGGCGCCTCCAACGGCAACGACAGCGGCAGCGGGAGCGGCTACAACACCAGGCCGCGGTCGCGGACCCGGGCTTGGCTCCGGTCCTCACCACCCTGGACCTGGACCTGGACATGGACTTGTATTTGGGCCTGGGTCTGGGTCTGGGTCTATGTCTGGACAGGGTCCTGCACCCGCACCTCATCCTCCTCCTCATCCTCCCCGTCGTCTTCCTCCTCCTCTCTCGTCCTCTGGCCCCGGTTGTACCACTACTACTCCTGCATCTCGCACAGCAGCAGCAGCGTATTCTGCGCCGCCGCCGCCGCAGCAGCAGCAAGAAGCGGTAGCACAACCAGGAGCAGAACGAGCCGGCGCCTTTCAACTCGTCGCTGGGAACGGCCTCTATTCTTCTTCCTCGTCCTCTTCTACTCCCCCTCCTCCCCATTCTTCTTCTTCCCCGTCGTCCGTTGTTGCTGTTTCCGCTGCCGCCTCTGGCACTCCCGTCCCCGCCGTCACAGCCCGCTTCCATCACAACCATAACCATAACCACAACCGCAACAGCCCCGGTGCATCCTCTTCCACCACGTCCTCCTCCCGCTCCCATTCCCACTCCAACTCGTCTTATTCCCACTCTTACTCCAACCACCACCACCACCTCCCCCCGTACCCCGGAGCTGCATCTTCTGCAACTGCGTCTCCTGCCTTTTACAACTCCAACAACAACACCAACAACAACGCCAGCATCGCCCACTCCGCGAGTACTCGTCTGTCCACCATGGAACCTGGCGACCCCTCCGACCTCGCCGCCCAGGAAGCTGCGGCGAGGGACTACCAACCACAGCTGGAGGTGAGTTTGCCGCCGCCCCGACCGCGCGCCGGGAAGCCTAAGCTCCGCGCGGAACGAAGCTCCTTGTGCTCGCTTCCCCCTTCGTCTTCAACCGTCCCCCCCGCCCTTCAGCTCTGCGCCACCTCTCAGACACCCCGATTCGCATTCCTCGCCCGCCTCTATTGTGGCCCTGAGCTGTCGCAAGCTTGGTTTGGAATGTATGCTGACATGAGTTGCGCCGCTTTTTTAGGGTCCATTGGTGGGCGACAAGATCACGAGCGACGCCATCACCGACGAGTATGCCAAGGCCGACGACGTTTACGTTGCGAAAACCATTGTGAGTCCTCCGCTGCCCATCTCTTCCCGGCAGCTTCCTCACGAGCCTATTCGTGGCTAACCCGCGCCCTCGTCTCCCCGCGGCAGAATCTCCCGCAGACCTACTCGCACTACCGACCCATCCAAGGCGACGGCAACTGCGGCTGGCGAGGTGAGTTTACCTTTCTAGATCCCGCTGTTTCGTGCGCCACCACCACCACCACCACCCACTACCCCGCATTCCCGCCCTTCGAGAAGTGGCATGGTCTCGGACCGATCAAGCACGCCGTTTTCCGTGGAATGTTGGCACTGCTCATTCCATGGGCAGCCAGCCTCGGATCACGGCAATGTCTCTCTTTGTGGCGCGTGGATTGCTGGCTAACATCTGGCCTTAGCAATTGGCTTTTCCTACTTCGAGCACCTCGTCAACAATGGCGACCAGCACCAGATACTCGGCGAGGCTGCGCGCATCCAGAGCCTGGACCAGTACCTTTTGCGTGTCGGCGGCTACGACCGGATGCTGTTCGAAGACATGGTGGAAGAGACAATCACTCTGCTGAAAGACCTGGCCCAGAACATTGTCAATCCTCAACTGGCTACGCACGTTTTGGTCCAGCGCTTCAACGACCAGGACGCCTCCAATGCCATCATCTATCATCTTCGTCTGCTGGCGAGCTCATGGCTGAAGGGCAACCCCGAGTCCTACGAGCCCTTCATCCCCGCCGAGACGGGTATTGCCGGCTACTGCGCAGAGCTCGAGCGTCCCAACAGAGAAATTGAGCATCTGGGCATCACGCTTCTTGTCCAGGTATTGCTGAAGCCCGTCAACTTCGTGCTGGAGATTGCCTATCTCGACCGGAGCCCCGGGAGCCAGGTCAATATCTACCGCTTCCCCGAGGAGGCCAACGGCCAAGATCCCGCCAGCTTGGGCCCCATCATTTACCTGCTATACCGACCCGATCACTACGATATCCTCTACAAGTCGCCCTTGAACCCTGCACCCTTGGACCTGCAGGTCAACCGGGCCACTTCGTTTTCTCACCGACACGAGATTGCGAGCGTAGCGCCGTCACTCCACAGCTATGCGAATCTCGACTACGGCCCATTGGCCATGCTTCCCGGCTTTGGCGGCCCGGCTTCCGGTCTGTCGTCGGGCTTGTCCTCACTAGGCTCTCCTACCGCAACCTCGCCTTTGCCGGACGCTTTTGACCCGCCGTCGCACTCTCCTTGGCTCGCCACGTCGTATTCCGATCACATGCAGCAGCAGCAACCTGTGTCAGCTCGCCGTCCGCAGCCCCAGACGGCACCTCAGCCCCAGCCACCAACGCCTGCTCCTGTGAAGGCGGCACAACCTGTCGACTATCAGCTGAGGTTTAGTCACCAGTGCTGGCATCTCAATAACACCAGCTCGGCGCAACCGTCGATTCTCTCTGCCCCGTCGGGGTTCCAGGAACCTAGTTTCACGACGGCCATGTTCAAGAACAGCCATTTCAACAAGGCTCATTACAACAATCCTCATTTCCACCCCGAAGAATGGACGCCTGACGATGACGGCCACCACGAGAGGGCTCCGAGCGCCAAGAAGAAGGGCAAGCTCAGGTCGGATCACTAGAGAATGATGGCCATGGGACAACAGCACCATCGGACAGTGACATAGTGGCGATTCGGTAGCAAAACGGGCTCCGTGGCATGGGTACCCTTTGGGCGGAAAGCTTGCAAACTGCAAACAATGCATTGGATCGCGGCCGTTTTCAAGGGTTGGGAAACCACCGTATACATTCCATGGGGCTCCGCAACCTTTTTCCTTTTTCTTGACGACTGCTTTTGAGGGACTGGGGGGTGGGTTTTGCATTCTTGGGTTTGGGGGGGAGGGAACCAAAACTGAACCGATAAGGCTTGTCGTTATATTTTTGACGTTAGTCGTTTGCGCAGAGGCAAAGGAATCATCATGACTTATGATGGAGAGGGGTTTTTCGTCTTTACGGCTTTCTTGGCAGGGAGGGCCCGTCCCTCGGGGTTGGTACTCATCATAGCATCGGCGTTTGACTCTGCTTGCACGAATTATGCATTAATCACTATTCTCTTGTTTGGCATTTCCCCCGTTGCCCTCTCCCGCACCGGGGATGTTCAACAAGACGGCATGTCAAGCGGTGGTGCTCGCCCACTCCCCCCCCCCCCCCCCCCCTTCCGTGCAGGTGAGGATCGGTGTTGGGATTCGCTTGGATGCAGGCGGGCTGGGAGCTGATTGCCTGCCGCGACAAGGCCCTACCAAGAACCCGGGCATCTCCGGCTACGTCCTCGACCGAGCGATTCTTCCCCCTCGCCCTCGCCCTCGCCCCGCTCCCCAGTCAAACAGTTGACGTTGTCGTCTTGGTTTCCATGTGCGCGTGCGTGCGTTGGCCATGTCAGGCCGTGGCGTGTAGCCTTATCTTGTCGTTGGTTGGAGGGGGGGGGGGGTTGAATAAACCATTCCACGTGCCGCAGTTCACTCTCCTACGCGGCTTCCACCCCCCCCCCCCCCCCCCCTCTCCCCAGGCTCCCGGGACGTCTTATCGCGAGAGCAATGGCGTGCTGCCTCCCGTGGCGCGCTGCCAAGAACCCGCAAGGCCAGCAGGGTCGAGATCGCCGTGTTGGGAGGCCTATCCCCGGGCCCCCCGCTCGGGGGGCGAGCAGACCCCGATGTGCCCGTCCCCCTACCACACCTCCCCCCCTTCTCGCCCCGTCTTGTCTTTGAGGGCGTTTGCCACTCTTACACCGAACGTCACACGTCTTCACTGATTGCGCTTGGGAGGAGGCGGATGCGGGGCGCGTTTGCGGTCTGGTAAAACACGGGGTATCATTATGCTTGCGATGTATGTGCGGGTTATATATACGCGTCCCGTCGTCGGGAATAGAGTGATAGCCCGCCCACATAAAACGGGCTGGGGCGAGTCTCGCGCCCCCTTGCGTCCTTCGGGAATAGTGACCAAACGTCCAGAGGACCGAGAATAAGTCGGCTTCTTCCATCCCGGGGTCGTTGGCCAAGCAGTCAGTATGCTGCACCTTCCCCGGCATTCACGCCGGGGAGGGGGCTACGTTCGAGACGTGCAGGGCAGCCTTGGACGTGGTGCTCGCCAGGCATCAACTGCCGTGAGGCTCACGTACCCGGGCCATTGCTTGTGTCGCAGGGGGCGCTTGGCGCGCACCCATGTCCGGCGGGCCTTGGGCGACAGGTCACCCGAGCCGGTGGTGAACCGTGGTCGGCGCAATGCCGACGCCCAGCCGACGCGCCAGCTCCTCGGCCCATCGCCGCGCGTACCGGTTCCTCCTCGCCCTGCCGTCGCCGGCGATGCTCCATTGCTTCCAGGAGTCTTCGCCGACCTCGGCCCTGACGCTGGTCGCCGTCTTGCCTTGGAGCCCGCATGGCACGAACCTCGCCCAGGGGTTCGACGCCTCGTCCCCGTCGACGACAACGTCCACGTTGAGCGCCGTGCCCAGTCCCGAGATGTGGCGGCGGAGGTGGACACCCATGGCGGCGATCTTGCGCTCCTGGCCTCCTGCCCGGTGCCTCGCGGCTTCGGCCCATACGCCGGGGTCTTCTTCTGAGAGGTATGTCTGGATGGAGGGTCCGTCGGCGAGGATGGCCTGCGTCGTCTCCTCGAGGAGTCTAGCGTAGGAACGGACTGTCAGGTGAGGGTAGTATGTGCTGTGCAGGTCCAATATGGGCCAGAGAACGACTTGGCCCGGTCCGTGATATGTCGTCAATCCTCCGCGGTCCGTCTCGATGACTTTGGGTGTGAACTGCCGCACTTGCAGCCCTGTGCCTCCCGCGTCGTTGTTCCTCTTATCGACTGGGTCTTCATCGACGGCCACATCCAATGGGTGTTGGAGTCGGCCCAGCTGTTCTGGCGTCAGAGACTTTTGCCGTCGGCCGAGGGTGTACGTCGGCGCGGGAGTGAACGAGACGACGAGCGGGGACGGAGCGCGGGGGGTGGGAGCGGATTTCCAGTCGAGGAACGCCTGGCGGAGGGAGGCTTGGAAGTCGGACGCCGAGGTATACGACGGGAATGTGCCCAAAGAGGCATCGAGGTGAATGTGTCGCAGCGCGCTCGGTTCAGCGTCGTCACCTTCGGGGAAGACAAGCTTGGAAATGGGCAGCGAGGAGCTCCATCGTGCCTGATGCTGGGCGTGTCCTGACGGCCTACCCGTTTGGCATGAGAGGCTTCGTATGGACGAGGTGCAGATGCGTTGGAGAGATCGAGGAGGCCCCATTGGCGTGCAGGTATTGGCGAGGGATTGGTTTGGATGAAATATTGCTGGGTCAACGGTAAGGCTGTCGGAGAGAGAGCTTGAACAGAGTTTGGCGGAACGAGCCGGCTGGAACTGTGGATTCCCCGACGTCGGCATCTTATCGATAAGTCTGGGTCGCTGACAGCGCACGAGCCAAGGCGGGACGAGGCCCAGGGTCACCAAGGCATCCTTCCGAAGCTTTTCCCCATCAACAGCCTCCGTCCCCCTCTGTTAACGGGCCTGAGGTCCGGCTCCGAAATGGGATCAAAGGGCCGGATAGCTGTCGAAACAGCTCCGGCGTGGATATCGGCCTTCCCGGATGACTTGTGGAGTGCACCGACGCTTCTTGAATGACGACTCAATTTTCCTCCACTAGTCAGACATCAAGTTCAAAGCGGACAGCCCACAAACACTAGCCGCCTGCCCAGAGACGGTGTGTCGTATCTGCTAAGGAGGTGGTGAGACATTGACGTTTACATTACTGACTCAGCTGGGTGTATCACTCGCTCTCAAGTTGATTACGCAGAAAGTGCTGGCCGACGCTTCAGTGTTGGGACAGCTGACCACCAGACGGGCTGCTCATCATGATGACATGTAGACAGCTCGACGCACCGGAGAGGGTGTGTCAATCAAGGCTCGTAGTGTGCCGAGCCGACGACGGCGTACCGCCAAGTGGGGGAGCCGTATGTGCCGAGTCGATCTGGCGCCGATGCTCAGGAGACGTCGAAGCCATCCATCGGGACAGCACGGCGGGGCCGATGTGTTTTATTTGTCACTCGTAGACGGACCCAAATCTGGTTTGCTGTCAACATGATGGCGGGAGGCAGTTGGAGTCGAGGCCGCGATGCGCCTGTCAAGCTGCAAGGGAGAAGTCAGAGTACCCGCAACATCCGAGAGGTGACGCGAGTAGCACGGGCTAAGCCTCAGTGTGCGAGCTGATTCGCGGTGGGTTGGATTGGGTTGGGTTGGGGGGTTGCTCATTGCACCGCATCTGAGCCACAGTAGTACACATCATCTTTGGCGGCAGGCCGCGCAAGGAGTGGGAGAGCACGAGAAAGCCGTCGGGGCATTGGTGTCGTCGAACGCTGTGGGAATGAGGCCGAAAGAGGAGAAGGCCCTCCCAGACGAGGATCGTCTCCAATGAGGGCGAGGGTCGCGCAAGCTGCCGCGAAGTCTTCATGGGGCTTTCAACGCTGGACACGCAGATGGTGCGGCAGGACAGACAAAGGCCCTGCGTCGACACCCGGGATAAGGAAAAACCCTCGACTCAGGGACGGATTCCGGTGTTTCGTCCCTAGGTCTGCCAGACGACAAGAGGTGGCCTCCTCCTCGGTACGGAGGTTGAGCAGCCCTCGGTACCAGCCGTCCGCTTTAGGACATGTGGCTGCGAGGTCTATCGGATGGAGGGTTGGCTTGTGCAGAATGGAGGTGAAGCAACAGACGAAGGGGGAACAGACCATGCCCATCCGAACCGCAACGAACCTTGCTACCTATCGAGGCCGAGGCCAACCTTGTTTCGACGAAGCTCCCGAGCGGAAGATCGCCAACCTTGTGGGAGCCCAGGAGGGGTTTAGTGCCGTGATAGTCACGAGCGAGAACGGTTGAAAGCGGCCAACAATGGGCCGGGCCAGCTGAGGGACTGAGTCGCGGGAGGTGGTGCGGACTGGTGGTTGGCCCGGCGTGGGAAGAAAAAGCGACGGGGGAAAGAAAAAGAAGGAAAAAAAAGACGACTCTAAACTACATAGTACCTACCTAGATGACGTCGTGGCAGGGTGGAGGCTGGGCCGAGGAAGGTCCCTGCGCTGGCAGTCGACAGCTTCCGTTTTGCGAGGTGCGCGACGAATCAGAGTGGCTCAGGAACCAGGCCGCTAGAGGGAGGGTCCGGTCTGTTGCCCAGCACACTGCGGGCTGGGCCTTGACGACCTTACGGTGTGCGACCGACTTGTGACTGTGCTGTTCTAGCCAACAGGGGTGCGCCGGTACAGTGCGCGATCCTACCAACATACCGCCATGTGGAGCCCGGCAGTGGCTCGGTGGTGTCGTCATGGCCCACGATGCGCTGTCCAACCAGGCGGGAAACAACCAACACCCCAGCTCCATCCATCCAGTGCCCACGAGCTAGGTAAGTCTGCTCGTCTCCAAAGACTCTGCGTGCGCTGGAGCTATCCTCAGTCAGGCCTCACTCGAGGCCGGGGTGCTTTCTTTCTCCCCCGCTAGTTTGGCCTCCCCCCCCCTGGCACACACGCAAACCCGGTTTGCATCATCTGATTGCTCGCCCGTCATCCAATTCTTTCTTCCCTCTCTTCTCATTTTTATCCTCACCCTCCAGACCACTCTCCGAGCGTCCTGCGCTTTCCGTCAGCCTTTCCATCCCGGCACATCTCCAAGCATCCTCTGCAGAACCAACCGGCCGGTCAGACGAATCAGTCCCGAGGACAAGGACATATCAAGCCCCGGGTTCCTCACCACGAGCTCACCCAACCGTCCATCCGCTCATCCATCCACCCACCCTGTACCCATATAATTGCCTAGCTATTGCTCGGCCGAGAACAAGGGTCAGAAGCAAACAGAAACAAACTCGGAAACATAAACCAGAGACACTTCCCCCCCTGGCCTGGCATAACTCCCCCATCCGACTGAAACACATCTGCGAACCTGGTGAGTTAACCCATTGCTTGTCACCATCGCCTCACACACATATCTTGACCCTATTGCCCGTCAGTGACGAGTGTAAATTACTCGGGTGCACGCTGTACGCCGTACGCCGCCTCGTTCCTCAGCTTCGTCGCAATTCCCTGCATTCCTGCGCAACCCCATCATCACCCAAGCTCCGCCGTCTTCTAAACAAACATTTGCTGAGTACAAATCCCTACAGGTTTCCCGTCCCGCCATTAGGTTCCCCCCAGCCATCTCGAGGAATCGCAAACACACCTCGCAAATCAAACATTGATACCCCCAAACAACCGGCAAAATGGTTAAACGTGAGTCGTCTTTCCTCCTCGTCCTCCTCCACCAGCGAGCGAAACATGATCCAGCTTTCCAGACTAACACCGGCATTCCAGACGCCCCCTTGGGTACCGCCGCCATCGTCTTCCTCTCGGGCTCCATCGTCCTCCTCCTCTTCGTCATCCTCTCGGCCGTCCGCGACTCGTCGCCTCTGAACAAGACTTACTTCCTCGAGGCCGACACCTCGGGCATCACCGGTGCCCGCGAGGGCCTCACGCGATGGACCTACTTCTACTACTGCAACGACCAGAACACTGAGTGCTGGGGCGCATGGCCCGCCCCGGCCTTTGGCTGGGCCTGGGGCCGCGACGCCGCCAACGTCCCCTCCGGCCTCGCCGGCAGCCACGGCGGCGGCACCACCAGCACCCAGTACTTTTACCTGTGGCGCTTCGGCTGGGTTATGTACCTGATTGCCCTCTTCTTCATGGCCATGGCCTGGTTCGCCAGCTTCCTCGCCTGCTGCGGCCGCCTCGGCGCCGCCGTCGCCGGCCTGGTCTCCGCCTCGGCCCTCTTCTTCCTGACCGTGGCCGCCGCCCTGATGACGTACGTTGCAGATCTCTCCCCTTCGAACATGCGTAGACTAACAAAATCACAGCGCAACCTTTGTCAAGGCGCGCAACGCATTCCTGTCCGCCGGCCGCGAGGCCCACATCGGCACCTACGCCTTCGGCTTCACCTGGGGCGCCTGGGCCGCCCTCCTCATCGCCACGGTCCTCTTCTGCATCGGCATCCGCGGCGACAAGGGCTACACCGGCGGCAGCCGCTTCGGCCGCAACCGCAGCGTCCGCAGCCGCCGGTCCCTCGACGTCAACAGCGGCCGCCGCGTCAAGGAGGACTATGCATAAAGCGGGGGCCACAACGACGCAACCGCACCCGGTCTGGGATTTTTTTTGGTTTTTTTTTTAAAAAATGGAGTTTTTAACTTGTCTTAATGCGGAGGAGGATATAATGTCGTGTCATGACCCCGAGCGGCGTGTGATGTATTTACGCTTGCGCTTTATCTATTCTCTGCATTTCCGCCGGCGTTGTTTCTAAAGCGTCGTCTTCAGCGGAGGGGGGGGTTTCCTCTTCCGAGGGACTTGGAAGATTGGAAACGATGGAGGGGTGGGAAACCGTTGCCACGGTCCTGGAGTTTTGCGCGTTTCGAGTACCCCGGCTTTGACATGTGCCACTCGTTAAGGAAGTCTACCTAGTTAATAGACTAATCTCACATAATTCACCACGCAATCTCGCCGATGACTTTTTGACACCTTTATGCAAGCGGGAGGCATGATGAGCGGGAGACAGCTCACGTCTGATTGCAGCTTCATATACGGGCTTTCTTTTCGTGTTGTGATTTTTTTTGTGTATTTGAGAAATGGGCCATGATCCGTCTCCGTCCAAGCCGACTATCTGAATAACTCCATCACCGACCCTCCCCCTTCCATCCCACGCACGCGCATCCGATTCGTCGCTTAAAGGCGTGGCGTTTCTTTCCCTTCAGAGTTCACAGGCGCGCGACAATGGAAGGGGCCGAAGCACGTCGTCGCCAGGTTCAATTAGCTTCTTTTTCTTTCTTGTAATCTCAGTTGCCTTTGAATCTTTTATCTTTCTTTCTTTCTGTCCCCCGTACTGATCCTGCTCCATGCTGATTTGTCGTCGTGTATGTTCCTATTCGTCATGAAACTCCCAGCCCACGCAGTACTCCTTCCGTCATGTTTCCCCCGTCGATCAGGATTCAATGAAAAAGTAACATGGAAACATTCGTGCCAAGTCCTTGAGGGAACGCCATCCGCGTCGTATGCTTGGACGGCCCTGACGGCCGCGAGTGTTGCCACTCGAGATACAGAAAAAGAAAACCATGGAAGAGAGGGAAAAACTCCTCCGTTAAGAACACTCCTTCCCATCCAAAGATGTTTGCTGACGATGCAACGTAGAAATACTTGTGAGGGTATGGGACAATTAAGGGAAAAAAAGGCGGCAGGAGCCAGAAAAAGAGGCCAACTGAGACCAGCTCGGTCAGCATGGGAATTTTTCTGAAATCATAATCCTCCCCACCAACCCGCATGGTTTTTGGCTTTTCTCGCAACGACTCTCACTGCAACGGACCGCCCGCCCCAACCAGAGGGCTCACGCTCGGGCTGACGCTGTCCAGCGGTGCGGCGTGGAGTGCCGGCCGTGATGCTGGGGCGACGAGACCCGACCGCTTGCGCTCCAGCACCGACTTGACCCACTCCGCAACTTCCTCATCGTCGGTGCCGGATGATAGCGAGAGTTTGCCAACGGTCTCTGCCACGGCTTCGGCCTCATCTCCCTCCTCAGCCTCCTCGGCGATCGTTTCGATTTTGGAGAAGGGTGCCATCCAGGGGTGTTGAAGCAGCGCGGCGTACGTCGGGCGGTCCTTGGGAATCTTGTTGAGACACTTGTGGACGAAATCGTGCGCCGTGCTGGAGTATCCCTCCTCGGGCAGACCTGGGGGTTCGCCCTCAACAATAGCCTGGAATCTTTGATCAGTTTACATCTTGGAGGGCAGGTTGATAGACTCACGCTCAGTTGGCTGAAAATCGTCGACGATACCTCTGGCGGGTAGGGGTACCGTCCCAAAGCACACTCAATGACCGTCAAGCCCAAGCTCCAGATGTCGCTCTGCACACTGTAGGTGCCATCGGCGCCAGCTGCCATTCCACCTCCCGATATTCTTTCAGGGGCCATGTAACTTTGGCAGCCAATGTTGGTCTTGGCGATACTTGCGACGAGGTTTCCGCTGACACCGAAATCGCAGATCTTGACCTGACCTCTGGAGTTGGCCAAGATGTTTGTGGGTTTGACATCTCTGTGGATGATGTTATGCTCGTCCTTCAAAGACTTGAGGCCCATCACTGTCGAGTAGGTAATCTTCCGTAGCACGCCCTCGGGGATACCGCCATCGTACAGCTTGTCAATAGAACCGCCGTCCATGTACTCAATGCACATGTAAACCGCGCCCTCTTGGAAGAAGGCTCCGTAGAAATCGATGATGTAGGGTGATATACACTCGTGCAAGATGACAAGCTCCTTCAGGATCGTTGTGAACTTGGCCTCCTCCAGCTCCAGTCGGATCTCCTTCATGGCCATCACTCTCCCTGACGTGCCCTCCGGCGCCGCCGACACTGGCGACGAGTCTGCGGACCCGTCGGCTTTCCTAATGGGTGAGGGGTCCGAATGCGCCGTGCCCAGGCTCGCGTGCTTGAACCCACCCAGCCCAGACCCGAAACGAGGTACTTTCGGCTTCGTGTGCTTGACTTTGTAGACGGTACCGTAGTTTCCCTTGCCCAGCTCGTCCATGACCTCGACCTCGTCCAGAGAAATAGTGAAGGCGGTGCCATTGGCAAAGTTGACACCAGTCTTGGTGATGGTCGCGGCGCCGTCAAACGTGATCCAGCCCTTCTCTGAATCAATGTACTTTTTGAAATCGTCCATCTTAGACCCCGTCGTTCCGTTGGGCGCGCCTCCGTTGTTGTCGGAGCCGTGGATATCGGAGAGTTTTGGCGTCGAAGACCCAGGTGAAGAACCGCTCATATCTGACAACTTCATCATAGGCCCACGCCTGGCGGCGAGCGATGGCTTCGTCTGGATGACGGGGGCAGAGCGGGGCATGCCACCGGCAGTCGGTCGGGACATGCCACCCGGTAGCTTAAGATTGCCCGGGATCCCTCCAGGCAAACCGCCGGGTGAGCCTTGGCGAGGCACCGGCGATACCGGCGAGCTCGCCATGGAGTTGGGCGACGGTTGTGACCCCGCAGGCTTGCCCATGCGCTGAGCGTGGAGCGCTCGCGCCCTCGCCATGACTTCGTTCATTGGGCCGCTGCCCATGCTCATCATGGAGGCGGTAGGAGGTGGCCGGCGAGCGTTGCTCAACAGGCCAAGAGGCGTCGAAGAAGGTGTCATATTTTGAGGATCGGAGACGGTTCGCAGTGAAGGTACGCGTTTGGGAAATTCTGGAGCGCTGTCGAGGGGCCCTTCGAGCGGGGTGCTGGCCTCGGAAGAGTCGGCGGAGCCAGGCGACGCGGGGCTGCTCAGTCCATCTCTATCGACTAAGCCATCAGGCGTGACTGGGAAAGAGTCGGGGGTGTTGAGATCCGTCATTGCGAAATACGGCGTGTCCTCGTGGCGGTGACGCAGTTCACGATGAAGGTAGAGGGCGGGGGAAGGAGTCGGGTGTGGTGAAGGGTGTCTCGAATGACCCTAAAGCGTGAGCGGCATGTGGTAGTTCCAAGACAGTAGTAGAACAGCGGGCGATAGTCGAGCACGCAGTAGATATCGAAATGTCGTCGAGTCCAGTCGCACAGAATCGGGGATTGGTAATGGCAACAGCCGATCGCTCAATGGTGAGCGGTGACTGAAGGATCGAAAACTCGGGGGTTGTCGTGAGGAGCTTGCCGCGGGGTCTAGGCACGGCGGTTTGGGTAGTGTGGCCTGCTGCGTAGTCGGGGGGTCGGGCTTGCGACCGGGGCGGTGGCAAGGGCAAACTCTAAGTCGGGGCGAAAATGGAACTGGGCGCGGGCGCGCTAGACCGGCCAGACCGAATTTTTGTTGGGGCTGTTTCTTTTGTCCCCTCTATTTCGATCGTCTGACAGTCTTTCGTGAGCTTTGGGAATCGTGCGGAATGAAGACGAAGAAGAGTTGAGAGAGATGGGATGTGTGGGAGAGGTGTAGGCGCAGGCGCGTCAAAAGAAAAGAGAGGCGAGGACGAGGTGAGGTGAGAGGGGAAGAAGAGGACGGTGATTCGACATGAGGTAAAAAAAGGTAAAGCGGGACAAGGTAGAGAAAGCGTCGCCGGGCAGATAATGTCCCTGCTGAGCTCTACTGGCTCTACTCAGGAGCTAAAAGAGGATGGCGGCGGCCGGGGCAGGAATTGGACGAGGGGGAGGGAAGATGGGTTCAAAATGGCAACGCAATTTTGGTGCAAACGTCACAAAAGGCAGGCAAGGTAAAAGAAGAGGTACCTTGGCCATGTTGGCCCATCTGGATCACGATGCCAGCAGGGGGAGGGGGAAGGTACTTGGAAGTAGCCGAGACGACTTGAAGAAAGTGGGCAACGCCTTCCACAATGGTCAATCCGACCAACCAGACACCACACACAAGCCGGACCAGACATCCGGGCAAGTACCTTGACGTACCTGCCCGGGCTATTGGAAGTGGGCAGGCGACGGAGCAGAGAGATGAAGGCACATAGTTTCCCTATCCTTCCACATGTATCTCCTTGGCGGGGATCCCGTAATGCACTCTGCCACTCTGATAGGTACACTTGCACTTGTTGCGAGGAAGATTCAGGGTTGCCGTTGCCTGCCGCAGCTGATCGGGCAGGGAAAGGAAAGTGGGATATGAATTGGGGGCAGGAAGGAGGAGGCAATGAAGAGAGGGTCGAGATGGAGAAATGAATGCTGCGACAGCAACAGAAACCGGGAAACAGAGATCACCAACGCAGGTAACAGAGACGAGGAAAAATGCGGCTCACTCACCAGTAGTGTGTATATGGGGCGGGTCTAGACCGCTACTGGCCGTTGAGTTGTCGGTTTCTGTGCTCGGCAGGATGAGGCAAAGGCGCGCGCGCGCGCGCGTGTGTGTGTGTGTGTGTGTGTGTGTGTGTGTGTGTGTGTGTGTGTGTGTGTGTGCGTGTGTGGTTGTCCGTGGGCGTGTTGAAGCACTTCAGATGGGACGGGGAGGGGCGGCGGGCGGCGAGCTAGCAGGGCATATATATCGAATCAACTCGGAAGGTCCCCTGAGGTCCCTGAGAAATCAGAGTTGCGCCTTGCAGGAAGGGCGGCAATGATGGAAAGATGCGGTACGTGTGGCCGGTTGAGAGAGACACTCGGGCGCCAATGTTTGGTTTTGGGATGGTTTAATCTGGGAAAGTCAAAGGGAAGATCGAGGCCGCCCTTGTACAGCACAGGTGATGATTCAATGATACCCAATTTGCACCTGGGCAGAGTACATGCCCAAAACACTAGCTCCTGGAACGTTGCCTGTTTGCTCACTAACACCAATACTCACTAGGAACTCCCCCTCAGCCTCTCAGTTCATCCACATTCGGGTATCAAGAACCGTTCCATGTTATTCTTTTTCGGTGGAACCTGACCGGCACTGACCCAACAATGGCAATTCAACATGTTTAATGATGAGGTCAAAGTCGGCACCGCCTTGGAAATCCTGCTTCGAGGCCAGGCACGAAGGTAATGTCAGGGAAGGAACCTCGGGCAGATACACCACGGAAGAAGCAAAAAATGGGGAGGATAAAAAAAACCGATATGTCAGGCCCGGTATCGTAAACGACCTGGAGGCATGTGCAACTCCCGCCGCCGTTGCACCGCCACCTGCATCACCGCCCAGTTTTGTCCCGAGTCTAAACGTCCAAGCTCATCCCGGCGAGCAAGGGTTTCGTCAGTCAGATATCAACATTGCGACAACTCGACAACCAAACGACGGTCAGCTTCATGGCCTTGCCCCCCTTAGCTGTGTCGTCTCCCCTGCGCCAGTCTTTGTCCAGTAAAGACGCGCGCAAGATTTGCTGGGCACAAGCGACGACGGACCCCGTATCAGGCTTCTTCAGTGATCACAGATCACGGCAGGGGGGGGCCGTTGGCAAGATTTTCCACAGGTTACGCATCGACGCGCATGCGCATACTCCCAAATGCTTCCCATGTGGGAAGTGAGCTGCACTGAGCTGCACCGAGCTACCCCTCCACGCTTCTCAAAATAGCAGACGAACCGCTCGAGGGTTTCCTTCCCCAGGAATGATGTAACGCAGGACCGGGTATCGTCCAGCTCCTGGGCGACGAGGCGACGATAGAGAGAGCAGAAAACCAAGCAACAACTATGACACCAGGCTTTTCCCTGCGTGTCTTGTCTTGGATGATGTGACGGAGAAGACTGGGCACACCGCAACAGACATTGCATATCCAAGGCCCTGCCTCTCCACAGTCGAGACATATCGCACGCGAAATATGGCGCCGGAGGATGCTTGCCTCTTGGAGGCAAGCCCAACGATTGGAGGAGACGACGGCGCCCATTGGGCAATTATTCATCTCTTCTCGCCGGGAAGAAGAGATGAAAGTGTCCCCCGCCCCTTGGGACCACCCCGTTGACGCTACGAGCTCTCTAGTGCGTAGAGTACCGTGCCGAAGTAGCCAGTCGTGCATGGCATACTCATCATGGTGGAAGCAACGTCGACCAGTAATCGGACACTCGAGACGTCGAAAGGGGCGACACTAGGCTCCATCAAGGAAAGCTCTGATGGAGGACACCAGGACGTCTCCCTCGTCCCCTCCTTCTCCAAACCGAGCAACCCTGTCACAGGTCCCAGTGCTTCCGCACGCTCGAATGCTGGGTGAGCTACCGGTAGGGGTGCTGGTAAGGAGTGATGACGTTGTTCAGCAGTTTAGCGAGTTGGAGAAGCGGGAGAGAGAGAGAAGAAAGAAAGGACCAAAAAAAAAAGTACTTGTGGCTTGACGGACAAGAGGCGCTAGATTTTTTTCTCTCGTGGGAACATCCACGGCCGCGCTAAGGTACCGGACGTCAGACAGACGCTAGGGGTGAACCCCACTGACGTTGTCCCTCCACCTCCATCGTCCCCAGGACGTTCCATCGATGGGTAGGCATGATTGCCTGCCCGCTAGCCTCGAGGGGGAAAAAATGCCAACGACCTCTGCTCACATCAGACGATATTCAAAGGAGGCACACCGATATTGGATTTGCATCATTGCTCATGCGCCAGAGATTGGAAGAAGCCGGCGCTGGTGAAGAAGCACGACAGTCAGTTGACTTTGCTGCTCGACGTAGTAGCCGTCACAGTCCTTATCTTATCGCCAATAACCACGACCCCGGACGTTTAGCTCCGCCTGTCTGACATCATCCCCAGCGGCCTGTTTGCCAGGTCCAATAACAGGCCGCACGGCGCCCTTTCCGCGCCTCTCGTCAGATTCGTCGTTGCTCTTTTGGCGACTCTGTGGCCGGTCGAGAGCAATTGCGCCATTGTAACTGTCGCGGGGTCTTGGCGTCCACCAATCCGGTGTTGGCCAAGCCAAATTGGCGAAAAGGACACAAATCGACCTTTTTTTTGTGCGGAATCGCCATGGCGCTCGCCCAGCAAGGGAAAATCCCATTCCTGATCTACAGCCCAGCGTCTCTCGCATTGTCTTTCTCCATCCCCCCCATTCTGCCCGCCACCCGGCTTCCTACCCGCGATCCATCGTCGCCTTGCGGCCCATGATACTATGTATATATGCAAACCCAAAGTCAAACAAACCAAAACCAAGGGTCTTCGGCGCCCGATCTTGTCGGCGACTCGTTTGCCATCCAGTCTTGGTACAGATCAAAGTGCTGCGTCCCGCCAGATCGTCCGTGGCGAAATGCCGTTGAAACAGAGTAATCCGATACGGGCATCCCGCCAGGGAACGCCCTGCGCTGCCGGGCGGAGTCCCTGCTGGCCTGCAACCGCACAAAAAACAAAAAGTCAATGGGAAATCCAGCGCGGTCCCTTCTCACGCGTCCCACAAAACCCATCTTTTTTTTCTGTTTCCTGGTTTTTTTTCTCCCATGCGCGTGTTGTCAATGTTATGGATTTCGTGGACAGAAAATGTCATTGGCGCACAATCTCGATAGCTCGGCCTCTGGCGTCATCAGCCACACACACACACACACGCACCCTTTTCGCCGCCCGGATTACACTCCGGCCGCCGCCGCCGCCGCGGATCGTCACCGATCTCGCCCTCCCTCCGTTCCCCACATCTGTCATCTTGTTTCACCCTGAGTCGAGTGACTCTCCCCTCCCCCACGCGCGCCGATCCCGTTGGCAAGGCTTACAGCATCGTGATTGAGGGCGGCCACAATTGCATGTTCTTTTCGAGCGCAGGTTGGGGGCGCGGGTTGATATCATGGAACCCCGTGCACCTTTTGCATATGCTTGTGATTCTCCCAGCGTCAATCGGTGCCGCCTCGGATATTCCAAGATAAGGAAATCGGGACATGAAGTAGATGACGGGCGTAACCACTTTTTCCCCCTCGTGATGCATCTCGCGCTCATTACGTCAGGTCTCATATTTCAACACGTGATACAATGTTATGACGACGGGTTGTGCTTGTGGTGGTGAGATATCACGAAGGATTCCGAGAATGCAAATCCGTTCACGGAACTCGGGTTGTTTCTAGTGCCGGGGTCAGTCAAGCCGGCCAACAGCTCTTTTAGACTAGGTAGAGACAGTCGTATCTATCAGGAGCATGGGACTGTGTTGGACATGGCAGATCATGGCACATTACTCTGTGGATGTTGCTGCTCATCTATAACCACATTTGGTGGGGTGAGCAACGGCTTGATGGCGGACAAGCAGGCTGACGGGCGACATTGCTCAAACGAGCAATGAGGTTCGGTGTAGAGTGCACGATACTGCATGTTGGCGAAGGGAACAGCGTGAATTGCCATTTGAGCTACTGCTCTCATGATCTACTCTCAGTGCCGTAGTGGTATCCAAGTAGCCTCACTTCGACGCGAATTATCTACAGAGCCATGTTGTTTGGTGCATTCCCATCCATACACTTGGACCGGACAACGTGACCCAGGAAATCTCATTGCTTCTGTAACTGCCGGGACATCTTAGATGAGATATGCCAATGGCGGCAAGCAAACATGACGACTGATCATCGTTATCTCAAATCGGAAGGTATGCCCTGGCAAGGGTCATAAAGGCGCACATCATGTTGGGGAGAGTGTATTGACGACTTTGAGGGGTATCTCTGGTGGCGAATTGGGGTATTTCAAAAAGCTGGGTGAAAAATGATGCGTGTCCGGAGGGGTCTTAATCCTCAGTGTATCCATCGCCTGCGTATTTACTCATTAATATGACCATCTAAGAGACGGGGAAGCTCCAGGGAGACTCACAACCTGACGAGGCGGCTCAGGCTCAGAACTCGGTTCAGCCCTGCCAGCGACGTTTGTGAAGTGCCGATAGCCTCGGCTGGCTTCTATCCCCCTTTTCGTCCTGCCGTCGTAATCCTGCAACTCAACGACCCGAAGCCGGTTTCTTGACACTGACCCAGTCATTGTCAACGACCTTGTCCGTGGGACGCGGATCCTCGTACTCGGGAAGCCAGCAGTCATCGTAGTTGTCATCGTCTGTGGTGTCGAGAAGGGTCGCATGCTGAGGACGAGGGCGAAGGTCACGGCGCGCCTTCTTGTGTTGCGCGGCAGCCGTGGTCGCGGTCTTCCCGGTGACAGAGGCCTTGCCAATGGTTTTGTCTGCGGCCTTGCTGGGCTTGGCAGCCTCGATGGCCTCGGGGTTCTTTACCTCCTCTACGAAGGGCATCTGCGTTATGCTGAGCTTCATCTTGAAAGTAAGTGCAGGCTGGTGAGTTTGTATAGCAATTATGGGTTGAGCAGGGTGTTGCAGAGCTGTTTCCTCTCTTGTGAGCTGTTTGTTCTTTTGAGCTTGTCCTCTCCAAGATGGGAAGGATGGTTTTCATTTTGAGACTAGAAGGATGATGTTTATCATCGTGGGCCGAGGGTCTGCGCTCCTGCCTCTACGTTGTTTCGTTATGGTGAATGATATCGTGGTGGTGACTGTTGTGGTGACTGACGATGCGGGCAGGGACACCCGGGTGGCCCTGAGAACAATCGCAGCTGTTCATCCAGCAGTGTAGTTATCACAGCCTGAGACCTGCCAAGGATTCCTGGAGCCGGTGTTCACGGGCCAGCTCGTTATTACTGAACAAGAGCGCAATGTGCTTTGAGGTTTCTCTTGAGTTCACCACCGACAGAGTAACAAGATGCCAGCCAAGGAAAAGGCACCGTCCATTTGGAGCCGTGAACGAACAAACACTCGTTTGCTGCATTAGGCGACTGAGAATATGGCCAAGGTCGGACCTCAGATTTCCTCAAAGAAGAACTTGGGAACTATGAAAGTGAGGCCTGGTATGGTGATCGGGTTCGATGCTGTGGTATGTGTTATGTGATGGCATTCGAAATCATCACAACATCTGCCAAGCAGAGAAGACTTCCTCTCTGAAACAATGATCCGTTGAAAGGCGTGGGAGATGGTGTACCTAGGCATGAAACTGGCATAGATGCCAGCCGTGCGATGGCTGGTCGAGAAGAAACGAGCATCTCGCACAGATGTCGAAGATCTGATAACGAGTCATCCCAAGTGAGGCCAAGTCGCCTCCGCATAGCCTCGCGTAATGCTGCTTGTGCTGAGAGCAGACTTGGCGAGGTGGAAGACCATCATTCCGGCAAGAGATGGCAATCTCGTCCTACATCTGACACGATTCCAGAGTGGACTATGAGCTGTGGTCAAAAAGCGGTAGCTGTAGTCGAAGAGTGGAAGGCATGTACCCTGATGGGATATCTGTGCGTATGTTCAGCGAAACTCAGAGTTACGGTGACAGCCATGGGCCAAGTTGCATGTGAGCAGCGGGGTAAGGGGACTGTCACAGCCTCACTTCGGATGCGCATTGCAACTTGGCAGACAGCAGGGCAAACGGAGCCGAAATTTGACTCCCTGAGTTCGCTGCGGACCGTGGCCAAGAAGCTTAAGTTGCTGGCAAGACCCTTGCGTCTCGGGAGCAGAACTGAGGGTGGTGGGCGATGTCGGAGCTTATTCTAGAAGACGCACAGCGCCACGCCCGAGACTTGGAAGAATAACCGCGGGGACAAGCAGGGTGAAGCAGGTAAGCTTTCGCCACGGTGCCTGGGCAGTGTGTCTGGTATCCCCCATTCGCTCATTCGAAAACGTACCGGGAGATATGAGCAGGCAGGATGGGCATCAGTTGGAATCATGAATTGGGCCCCGATGGATCATCGGTTAGCGGGGCTGCTAACAGGATTCGTGAGGAGTGTGTGTGTTTGCGCTCCGGGCGCTGCGATCCGACCAACTGACGTACGGCGTGCCTTGCGGGAGATGGTCTGATGGTGCGCGCGGATGCAATCGTGTGTGTGCGGTTGTCTCTCGGAGAAGAGTGGTTGGATGTGGCATCCCATATGGACGAGGTTGTATCAGACTATTAGTGTTGTTGCGCCGGTTAATGGCCGTGTGCACGGTGTACTTGCTTTTTGCAACGATATCAGACAACGGATGAATCAAGAAAAGATGGAGGCAGTGGAAAACCGGGAACGCAGACACAAACGGCAGGGTATCGACACGGCGCGTACAGGGAAAAGAAGCAAGGGCGGGCGGGAAACGGTGGAAGGACTGGAGGAACGGGCTTGTTTCTCCAGCTGGGAGTCTGGCGGCGGTGCAGGCCCAACGACGAGGGGCCACGTCCGTCATGGGCATCGACGTCAGGGTAATCTCATTTTGGGATGTCGGTCGTGTGCCAAGGCAATGGCAGCACACTGGCTGCGGCGACGGTGGTGCCAAGAGCCAGGCAGTCGGTCAGCCAGCGTTGCGCTTGCTGCGTTCGTGGCGCATTTTGTTGGACAGTCCGTTCCGTTGGCAGTGTTAGCAGCGTCGTATGCGACCTGTCGAGAATGAACGGTTTTGGTTGGGTTGGATGTGTTGCCACCAGCCAGCGGGAGGATGGAAGGCCGCAAGCGCAGCGTGGTTGCCGCCGAGAAACAAACATTCGAACCGTCGAAAATACCAACTTGGGTTTGATGGGCATGGGGAAATGGCAGTGCGACGAAATGGAAGGGGAGGAAAGCTTGAGAGTCTTGGGGGATTGGAGACGCGTCCAGGCTCGTCGAGGCAGTGGAGGTTCAAGGTACATCGTGGCAGGAGGGCGGAAACAGAGCAGGAATAGCCGGGTGTGCCTTGCATGTAGAGTTTTGGTGGTTGGGGAGGGATCCATGACATGCACTGGAGCCTCCCGGCATGAGTTGCTGAGACGTATCGCTCGGCGTCATCGTGCTCCGGTCCGCACGTCTGATAGGGCGCCAAGCGGGCTCCCTACAGGGTACACTGTACATAACCGGGGGGGGTTGTCCGTTGGGCTGTTCCACCCGCACTGCACGGGAGAGCAAGTGAAGACGGAGAGACGTGTGTGAGGTGTTCCACCAAACCGAGGTGTCAAGACCGCTGAAGCGTCAAGGTGGTGGGTGCTCGCGCGGCTGATACGGTTTCTTTCTCTAGTCGGGTCTGGTCTCGTCTCGAAATGCATACACTAGAAACGGGAGTCTGGTTCCTCCTCCTCCTCCTCCTCCTCCTCCTCCCCCCCCCCCCCCCCCCCCCCCCCCCCCCCCCCCCCCCTGCTCCGACGGTCCTGCTAGCCCACCGGTTCAGCACAGAGTAGGTAGCGTACACCGCAGGTGGTGCTCCCCCTCCCCAATGAAGCAAGACGGTGGTGGAACCGCTGTGAGTGGGTGGGTGGACTGTGTGCTAGGTATCTGTAAAGTGACGGAACCCGTCCCCAGCTGTGAGCTGTCGCTGGAGTGGCACACTGTGAGCCACCTTGATCCCTGGAGCGGCAACCCAGTGCGCGCCATCGCCATTTTGCGCCTTGATTGCCTTTTTGCCTTTTTTAGCTCTGGGCACTCGGCTTTTTTCTCGCCTCGTCCTTTATCAATCAATCCACCTCATATCATCGTGCCTTCCCTCCCGTGGCTGGCTTACTTTCTGCTCGGTCCCTCTGGTGTCGTCTTTACTTTACCTGGCTCCTTCCACTCAACACTGTCTTCACCATCATCGAATACTTTCTCCCTCCCATCTTTCCCGTCTGTTTCGATCCATTAACCATTCTTCTCCATACCTCGCCCGAACCACCCACGACGACCTTCCTCCAAATGTCTCTCTCTGCCAGAGAATGAGAGCTTTGTCGCACACTTCTGGAAAAGGCCGAACTCTACTTTGGAGGCCCGATTCCTACCACCGATAATCTCGTCATCACCGCGTCTTTGCCGTGAAACCACCCAATACCGTCTCCCAAGAGTACAATTGCGAACATAACCTCGCAATCGTCCTATCGCGACCCTTCCGAAACCCCAAACCTGCATCTTCTTGCCTGCTTGGGCTTCCTCTGGCGTCAACGCGCTGCGCCAAGCCCCTCCCGAGAACCTTCCATCAGCTTTGGCCGCCTTGCATCGCCGCCCTCAGCCCCAGCTACATCTATCTCTGTTATCCGTACAGTCTTCGTCCAACGTCTTCCGTCGTTGCGCACTCCTTTGGACTACGCCAGAACAAAACATCACCACCCACAAAATGGACCAGCAGTACTTGACGCCTCCGACGTCGTATCGTCTGGCCGATATGGCTCAAGGCGCCTACGACATGCCACTCATGGCCATGCAGAAGCCGCACGACTCTCACCCCTCCATGGGTAACCTGGTACTCCTTGTCTTCGAGGCTGTCCTTGAGGTTGTTTGTGTCAGCTTGCCCGGCTACATCGTCGCCCGCATGGGCCATTTCGACGCCGACAAGCAGAAGTTCTTGGCCAACCTCAACGTCATGCTCTTTACGCCATGCCTAAGTACGTCTCTGCCAGCCCCTCAAGAACGCAATGATCTTGCTAACGATTTTGCCCAGTCTTCACCAAGCTCGCCTCCCAGCTCAACGCCGACAAGCTCCTCGATCTCGCCGTTATCCCCATCATCTTCGTCATCCAGACCCTCGTCTCGTGGCTCGTCTCTGTTGGCGTCTCGCGCCTCTTTGGCTTTAACCGCCGCGCCTCCAACTTTGTTACGGCCATGGGAGTATTTGGCAACTCCAACTCGCTGCCCATTTCTTTGATCTTGTCTCTCTCACAGACAATCAAGGGGCTGCACTGGGACAAGATTCCCGGGGATAATGACGATGAGGTCGGTGCCCGTGGCATCCTGTACCTATTGATCTTCCAGCAGCTCGGTCAGCTGGTGCGTTGGAGTTGGGGCTACCACGTGCTGCTCGCTCCCAAGGACAAGTACCCCGAGTACCAGGACGAGCGCGTCGAGGAGGGACAGTACGTCAGTGACCGGGAGTCGGCCCCTCTGTTGAACGAGTACGACGACGGCACCGCCTCCTCCCGCAGATCATCTAGTGACGACCTGTCCAACTATGAACCCGCCGGTCGCACTCCTGTTGCTAGCAGATCCAGGGCTTCGCCCGCCGACACCGAAGACGAGGACGACGACTATCCCAAGAAGGCGAAGAAGGCCAATGGCCTCGCCCCCCTCAACGGCAACCATCCCGTTTTCGACGGAACTGGCGATGAGATATCGTCTTTCCCCCGCATTCGTAACACGGATGAACCCGACGTCCCCGAGGGTGTTAAGGGCTATCCTTCCCGCGTTAACAACGCCATTGCATCTGCTAAGCGCTCCACGTCCAACTTCTTCAAGGGCCAGTACGCACGCCTCCCGGTTCCCATCAAGAGGGTCCTCTCGGCACTGAGCCGCGTCGCCGGCAAGTTCTATAATTTCCTCTGGGAGTTCATGAACCCGCCTCTGTGGGCCATGCTTACCGCCGTGGTTGTTGCTTCCGTTCCGGCTCTGCAAAAGATCTTCTTCGAGGAGGGGTCGTTCGTCAAGAACAGTTTCACCGATGCCGTCCAATCAAGCGCTGGAGTCGCCGTTCCTCTGATTCTGGTTGTTCTCGGTGCCAACCTCGCTCGCAACACTCAGAAGAGCGAGAAGCAGCGCGACGCCGAGGAGGAACAAATCGGAACAAAGCTCCTCGTGGCTTCCCTCGTGTGCCGTATGCTTCTGCCGACTCTCATCATGACCCCTGTCCTGGCCATCTTCGCCAAGTATGTGCCAGTCAGCATTCTGGACGACCCCATCTTCGTCATCGTCTGCTTCCTGTTGACCGGTGCGCCGAGCGCCCTTCAACTGGCTCAAATCTGCCAGATCAACGAGGTCTATGAGAGCGTCATGTCAAGGATCCTGTTCCAGAGCTACGTCATATGGTATGTGACCCCCCTTCCTCACCTTTGCATTTGTACCGTCTGCTAACGCCAATCTTAGGATTCTCCCATCTACATTGATTCTTGTCATGTGCGCCCTGGAGGTCGTAGAGTGGGCTGCTTGAACGGCCAAAGCCTTTCTTTTGTTGCAGAGGACTCGTAGTATAGAGCGGAATAATGGTGCTGCTGATTTTCCGGGGGTTTGTCATGGCGTTCAGGTTATCCTCAAGGCACACGACGTGGCCAGGGGCAAAAGCAGAACATAGGTTGGCCCTTCGCCGTGTATTATCACACGACAAGCGAATCGGAGGTATTGGTTTTCAAGCATAGCGACGAAATTTACCATGGTCGATGCTACCACTTGGCGTCGTCGGTTTTGAGCAGTCGCTAGCGATTGTATGTATATCTGTACTAATAAGAACCTGGGCATGGGCTCTGGATCCAAAGTCCCAAAATTCGTGTGCTTTACAACGCATCTTGCCGTAATTCAATACCGATGACTTAGAAAGGGCCAAGACGAACAAATGAGTATGCTTCTTCCCCCGAATGAAATACTTGGGCTTTCCCGTCTACTTTGAGCTTTGAACCTTGGAAGTTTTTGGCCAGCTATTCGTGGCTTCCGTCGCATTCCGTCTCCCTAGGCTGACACGTGGAGACCAACGGCGTCGTTGCATGTTGACCCTTAACCGAGCCCCTTGACAGGGAAGCTTTCCCATCGTTTCGGTGAGAAGCTCCACTATCACGTGACCACACGTCAATCCAAGCCACGGCAGGAAAGAGGGTCGCGGTTTGCGACGCCTGCCACTTCCCTGTATCCCAGTCTCCAGTGTTCAGGCCAATTCGAAAACCCGAACCTGAACCTCAACCCAACATCATCACGTACGAAAATGGCGTCCAGATCAAGATCACCTTCGCGCGACCGCTATCGCTCCCGCACTCGGTCTCCGACGCCGCTGTCCGACCGGTCGCACTCGCCAGTCCGCCGTCGCTCATACGATTCGCGCTCCCCGTCGCGTTCCAGATCGCCCACCCCACGACGAAATGGCAGACACAGGAGCGAGAGTCGCAGCCGCAGCAGAGGGCGCACCGCTAGTCCCGCGGTCAGAAGCACCAAAGTAAGACGCCCTGTGGACGCGAGTTCTATTGCAGTCTCTTTTTTTTTTAATGTGTGAGAAGCTAACTGGATATCCTCCAACAGATAGTCGTCGAACGGCTGACCAAGAATATCAACGAAGACCACTTGGAGGAGATCTTTGGTCAATACGGACGTATCAAAGATCTCGACCTTCCCATTAACAGAACTCGTAAGCCGTCATTGTTATTTCTGCCTGGAGCCCCTTTCCGGCCAAACAAGCCCATTCAATCAGGCTGACACTCCTTCTCCAGATGGCACTAACCGCGGCACTGCCTACATCCTCTATGAAACCGAAGGCGATGCTGAGGAAGCCATTGCCCATATGCATGAGGCGCAGCTTGATGGCGCCGTGATCAACGTCTCAATTGTCCTCCCGCGACGCAAAATCTCCCCAGCACCTCCCCTGGCCCGTCGTGGCGGAGGGTTTGACCCCAGGGGTCCTCCCCCGGAGGTCGTGGCGGCAGAGGCTTAGGCGGACCTCACGGTGGCGGTGGAGGACCTGGCTCCTTCGGTCCAAACGGACCCCGGCGAGGTGCATCGCCTCCGCCTGCTCGGTTCGGCCCCCGTTCAGACACCTACCGGCCTCGTTCGGTGTCGCGTTCCCCGACACGATCCCTGGAGTTGCTCCGCCATCCAGAGGTGGTGGTAGCAGATACAGGAGCCGCTCGAGATCCTACTCCAGATCTGATTCGCCGCCCCAAGGCGTGGAGGCGGTGGCCGAAGCAATGACCGCAATCGCCGGAGAAGGAGCCCGAGTCGAGACAGCTACGATAGCTACGACAGCCGTCGATCCCGGTCTCCAAGCCGAACCCGCGAGCGCGGTGGCCGCGGAGGCGGCCGCGGATACCGATGAGCGAAACATTGAGCGTCACTTGGCAAACGATTAGGTTTCTGATATTTCAAGGCGTTTGGGCGGAACGAGGAAAAGTCGGCTGGGATACCCACCAGGCATACGGCGGCGGGCATGGGCACCTCAGTTGACCCGTAAGACCTGATCATGCCTATACGCATTCTCAACTAATAACGCATAGATGAATGCTTAAACTACCGCTTCTTGACATATGACCTCTCGCCCCCTCGACTCGTGACGCCAATCTGTAGAATCGAACCTGCCTCAATCTCTGGGCTTCGGCGTGCATCCTCGGCTCAGGGATTGTTTAATGATCAAACGAGCCCCAGCAGTGTCAAATGACCAGCAGCGTACCCGCTACTGGGTACCAGATTACGTGACGACTGGGCTTGCGACACATTGGGACATGACAACCTCGTTAGTCGAGCCCTCCTTAGCCCGCTCATTGGACTGCGTTACAACGAATAGGAGGGTTTGGCTCGTTTACCGGACAGTCGTGCTTCGGTGCTTGTTACCCACGCCGCAATCCTTCGGCATATGAAACCAACCCGATGAGCAAAATTCCTTGAATTCTTCCTGTCCGCTCCCGCGATACCTCCAAGTTGTCCCTGTGCCTCTAGCCGAGGATTTTACCAAGTCCCGAAGTCCAAGCCCATTCGAGAGAGATTAGGGCGGATCCTGCTTCGGCGACAGCGATAGAGTGAGACGCCGGGCGAATGAATGGATGATTTATCAGGTGAGCTTACACCGCACCCATCATCTACCCGGGCGCGCCTAACTATACCCCTTTCCCAGGTGGATGGTCAAACGGCTTGTGCTGATGACATATGCGGACATTTTTACTCGGGGTGCTTGCAGCTTTTCATAGTTTAGTAAGCTTCCAGGCTTGGTAATTGTCATTCTCTTGCCAAACGAATCGAAGCCGAGGCACCAGGCAGCAGGTGGCTATTTTGTCCTCCCTCTGACAAAGCCTTGTCATTGCTTACGTCTACAAGGAGGCAGCGACGGCGCTGCCTCCAATGCCATTGTCCCCGGTGTCACCATCATCCAAGGTACGGATATGCACAGTACCCGGAGGGGCGCCACAACTACACGACGACCGATGGAGTCTTCTCATCTTCGAGGTTACACGAATCCTCAAACAGCTTGGGTTCGGCCGCCCTGACAACTGATCTAAACGCGCAACCCCATTTGGCGTATACTATGACCTCCAAGATATGTCCATCGTCATGGGCAGCCACGGACCCAATCATGCTGATCAAGCTGACCCCAAGGCTGGGATGAGCGGCAACGGGCCCTGAGGGCCGATTCACTCACCCACGCAACACACCAGCAGCTCCGCACTCATCGCTGGCCAAGTTTAGCACAGTTGAATGGCCGACGCTCTCAGCAGAAGGGCGGCAACGGCAGCGCCAGAACCGGCAGCCGGGGACAAGATGACATAGTCTCGGCTGTTGGTTAACCCTTGCCCCATTTCCCATTGTTACATTGGGCTTCGACAAAAGGGCTGCATGAGTATGCAACAGGGGTTTTAAGGCCGGAGCGGCCGACAATGACCTCGAATGACCCTTGCGTTGCTCGCGTTCTGGAGGTGCGAAACTCCCGTTCTGACTCAAAAAACTTGCTTTGGAGAATCTTACGGCAGGTAGGCCTTTTGTTAACTAACCCACAGCTAGACGATGCTGGGCCAAAGTTTGGCTGCAGCACAGGAGGAACTCCGCCGGCTTGGTTCTTGGGGTCCGCCTCTTTACCCCAGTCGAATCCCCCACACTGTCCTTTTGGGAGATTTGAGCTGAGCTAGCCAGACAAAACGAGACCAAATGAACTCATCTCACCTTGATCGGCTGCCTTGTAATACTGGGGCTCGATACCCATCCAGGCCGAGCAAAAATGAAACGCCGCGACTGCGGAACGTTCTCGGCCAAACACCAGCATTCCACAAAGTTTGTGGAACGTCGTTGACGCTTGACAAAGCCTCGCAATCCTTCAGCCCTATGGACTTACACCCTCGTCCTGCCCCAACCTGCTGGGTGTAAAGCGTGGGATGTGGCATGCGGGTGTGGTCGAATCCGCCCCATCGGCTCTGCGCTAAACCGCAAATTGCACTCGCCATGCCCTTCGCATCGACTACTTGCTGACATCTTGGGTCCTCTTGGACCTCTTGCCTCCCCACTGATGCTCACTGGGTCTGGGTGTCAGCGTGGCCGCGTCTCATTTTGTCATCCCTCCTTTTTGAGGAGCACTTCTCCGGCTCGAGATTGGACAAGAAGCGTCGAGCCACACCATCCCGGACTCAGTCGTCCCTAGTCCGTTGTCTCTCTGTCTCCAAGCCTCCCAGTTGGGGGGGCCGTCCCGGAACCTCGCCCTACTTTGCAACGGCTTCTGCTCTTTCTCAAATTACGTGTCCCCATCAATCCATTCGGCCGGCCCCGACATGCTCGCGATCCGGATCTAAACATCGACAGGCATACTTGCTCACATGACGGACCATGCCGGCTGGACTCTTACCACCCTCCCATGGTAACCGGGTGAGAGCCAAGGCAGCAAACCTATTAGCATTGCTACCGCCAGCCTGCTTACGGCTGGCTTGTGGAGCAAACGCTCTTCAGTCCCCTCAAAGGCCGGTTGGGTCAGGACCGGGCACTCGGTTCGATTGGTTACACCACAGCGGCTTTCAACGAGGCATATTTCCTCCCCACGTCGGAGTCTGTCAACATCCCGCGCCCTTTCCATGGCTTGCAGGTGCCGTCAGACCTGACCCCGGCCTTTACACCGTTACTATCCATCTCGGGAGTAGGATGTCTTTCCCCTCCCCTACCATGTTTACCCATTCCTGGTGGCGGGGACACACTTCCTATCCGGGCTATTGGGAGTCCTCCCAGCCGTCTGGTTGGCTGTCCCCAGTTCCCGGGTGCCTGGCTGACGTGCTGTATGTGCCTTGACATACCTTTCCTGACGTGGTTTATGTACAGGGAGCAGAATGGGTGTCCCATATAGCAAAACCCCCCCGTTTGCGCGATTCTTGGCGAGGAGCCATTGTAGTTGTCGTGTCGTACAAGGCAGTACCCTTCGCGCTAAGCGCCATGTCAATCGCCGCTTGAAGTCTTGCGAGGGGCGAGGTAGAATGCAGTCGGTGGGCTTGGGGACATGTTGACAAAAGTCTCCGTTTCTGAGTGAGATTAGACACCCTGCCTGGAAGTGACCATCCATCTTGTGTGTGGGTATATGTGTGTGCGTGTGTGTGTGCGTGTCTAAATGGTGAGCCTCACGGACGATCTGTCGACGGAGTATATAGGAGTCCCGTCGTCTTCTATCCGTATGTCTCAGATGGCAGAACTATCACCATAGTCTTCAACCACTCGGAGTTACCATCACTGAGTAACTCATCTCTCAACCCCTTCATTCACCAGCATTGCCTTCGGACTTTGAACCACCTACATCGTCCATACCACCACGCCCCTTATAAAAAACGCCCAACTCGGAAGAGGACTAGAAGCCAAGATGCTGTCCCCCACATACGCGAGCCTCTGTAATAGGGACTACGTCCCAGCCTACGTTTCACACGACGAGGAACAGCACGAACTGAAATCGGAAGACCAAGAACACACTCCCCAAGACGACCCCTTACGTCCCATCGACGTCTTCTCACGCATCAACCTCCTCCCCTCGGCCCCGCCTACCCCGCCGCCCCGTCCGCGTCCCGGCCCGCTAGGGCCCCGCCCGGACGTCCCGACGCCGCCGCCAAGCCCGTGAATGGCTTCGGGTCGCTGAAGGGGGTCCTATATAATGTCTCCCGTATATGGTGACCGAGCTGGGACTGCGGATGATGCCCCCACCAGCACAACTGAGGACACCGTCCATGGCAACCACCCTGACCTTGTGGAGCTTCCCGTGACGCCGGTCAGAGACCCGGCTGACGGGCGCGGTTCTCCGATGGAGCAGCCGTCGAGGCCTCGGAACCCCGTTGATACGCCGAGCAAGGTCTGACATCGACTAGACCCCGGTCGGAATCAGGTCGACGAGAAACCTTTCTTCGGAAATGCGACTTGCACCTTTTACCTTTAGATTTCCTGTTTTTTCTCTCGCTGTTTTCCTTTCCATATATCCTCTGTACTCCTCACTATTTTAGAATCGTTTCCTTTGTTTCTTTGCTTCGGCACAAGACGCAGACGGGGCAAGACGGCACACGCACGCACGAATACGCAGGACATCATCACACTAGACTTGCATTTCTCAGCGAAGGGAAGGGTAGCATATTTCTTTTCTCGGGCGCGGCATGCATTGCGGGGGATAACGAGTTTCACGACCTCGGGGGATCATTCGTTTTCGACTTGTTATTGTCAAAGTAGATCTTGGTGCTCACGTAGAGAATACACATTCACGACCTATTGTGTTTGTTGCTTGAAACCAATGATATTCGTACAATACCGACGGTCCGGTGTCTATGAGGAACTAGAGAATTGCAAATGCTTCCTGGAATGATACCACAACTTACTGGAGTTTCTCATATTGCGAGGGACACTATCAAATCAGGAGTAGAGATGACCCCTGGAGTATGTTGAATCTTCAGGTTTGTTGTTATGTACAATACATCGTCACGTTCCTGGTACGTTCGATTGTTGGGCTAATTCTAATTGCATTCAAATCGGCCACGAAGTCCCATACTACCCACTGAATATACTCATCGTTACAAGAGTCTACAAGACACGCCCAAAGGCATGTGACACCATAGAAGGATCAGGCATTAGTTGAACAGGAAAAAAGCTTGCTGAGAGCTCTCCCGAAACTCACGTTTTACCATGTCAAAATGATTCTATGCTTCCCAACTAGCTCTTTACCCATGCGTCGTTTGCCAACTCTCGTCATTGAGCAGGTGCAGGCAGGCGCCCACTGACGTTGACGTTCTTGGGCCACGAGATGGAACTTTTCTTTGGTTTAGACTCTTTCCATATCTTTTCAAATACCGATCATCTCTTATCGTCATGTTCGTGGCGTTTGGGTTCCGTCTCCATCACCCGACGTTACCGGCGAGGCGCATCCGCAACAGCCTGACCTATTCGTTTACCTAACTTCGATGATTGAATCCCAGTAGTACAATCCTGTTCTTGAGTTGGACGGCTGTTACGGGGCGAATGTGCATCATTCAGTACCTCGAAAATCCAACGTATGAGCCGTCGCGGCCTGCCTTCCATGTCAACAAACGTTATCTGTTGATCGAGTCAAGTCAGCATGCAACCAACTTGAATTGCTATTCACCAAACGGTTGCTAGGGCGCTCTCTGGTTAGCATGACACGAATATCAAAACCCTCACTTCTTCCCATAAGGACCGGCAGCTCCCAAGATCCACGAAACGTCAATGAAAGGCTCATTGAACTCTACGACTCACGAGAGCTGGTAGCGTCTCTCTGAACCCCGTACTCATCCGTCAGGCCAAGGCTAATCGTCCCGAACATCATTGACGCAAGGAAATTCTTCAACCAACGCAAGACCGGCTGTACGTGGAAGAATCTCATTCATTTGGTCTTCACTATCATCCTTCACATCAGCAAACTGACCCTTATGCTATCACAGTCTAGCTAAGTTGTAGATGTGAGCACCATGAAATTATAGAGGCTGATCCAGATACCCATAGAGATCTGGCGTGCGGGCACCCTAAATACCAGCATCTTCCGGCATCAAGTAAACCTGGCATTTGGTTACCATCTGCTGGAAAGGCACCCATACGTTAAGCCTTTCTTACAAGGTACTCCGGGCCAGGACCCTGCGGCAGATTCACATGTAAGAAAACATCTTCACGCCTGAAGAGTTCTGAGAAACTCAACATGACTTTCCACGCCATGGCCCTTTGTACATGTAACTTTGACCTGTGCGGGGAAAGACTTATCCAGTGTCGTTGCAGGACATTCGTCGAGAGTCGTTTACATATTCTTTGAAGTAGTACCTACCCTTGCTGCCTACTTGGCACACCTGGTTTGCGAGAAAACGTCTGAATTATGTGGCTATAGGTTTACAGACCATCCAGATTGAGGAAACATGGTCCAGCGCAGTGAGAGAGGCTTCCCACCCAATCAGTCACTGCTTGCTGTGGGAATCTGCCGGAAAATGCCGAGGCTCATAGTATTATCGTATTCTGACTGAAATGATTGAGAAAAATCGTCATGAAAGCCCTTATTCTGGCGGGCTTGTTCGAGAGAGCTTGTGCCTAAGCACGTCAAGAGAGTCGTGGCCCTGGAGGGGATTTGACGGGCATTCACTTGGAGAGCGGTTTACAGCAGACAGCCATAATGGGAACCTATGCGGCAATTGAAATGTTCTCACATGAACCAGTCTTGAGGATTGAGACGACGAGAGATGCTCCAGCCAAATGTCCGGGGCTGAGTGAGTCGAACTCTGGTAGAATTGCCGGCCGGGGCGGTTCACGGGCCCCCGGGTTTTCACCCAGGCCCGACAGCCTTGAGTCCCGTGTCTAGGTTGCCACATTGCATGTAAGGGACGCTAATACAGAATGCATGGAAACAATTCAGTCGAAGATCCTGAGTATTGCTAAAAGTGCCTCTTGTGACAAAAGTACGCAAGAAGCTGAGAAATCTGTGCAAAACAACGTGGGCGCGGATAGTGGGTGGTGTTTCCCCAAAAGAGCTGCTGTTCGAGTTGCTGATTGAATACATGACTTTTTATCGGTGCCCTGCAGAATCGGCTTCCATTTTTCTCGCTGTTCATCCTCATGGACTTCATCGCTAGAGACGGATTTGATCACTGATCCTCACGATGGCCAAAGTCGGATGTCTTCATAGGGAGAGCATAAGCACCCCACTGGCGCTGGCGTATGGGTGCGGTTCATCAGCAGCGAGTGAAACACTCAATCATCAAACCCCTGCAAGGCCAGGCTGAGCAGGGCGAAACAGGGGCCAAGGGTTTGTCTTGAGAGGCGTATTCCACGTTCCACGGTGAACCGCTTATGCGATGGTCTCCCAACTAACTTTGCGTGGTGCAGCCTGCGGAGGTTGCTTGCCGAGCTCACAATCCCGTTGGCTATCGTGAATCCACTCATCCTGCACTGCAGCTCGTGTCGAGAGCAAACCAAGGAAAGCAACCTTGGCCGTGTTGCCCGGATGGACAGGAAACTCGTATTGCTTCCATGATATGCTTGGCCCACTGTCCGTTCATTTCATCCTTGTCTTTGGATCGTCAAACATTGCGGGAAGCATAAATCAGACTAAGTTAAGCTCCTCTCAAATTCAATTGAATCGGCGGTTCTTGGCGCGGTTGCGACCGAGACACTCTGAAATATGAACATAAGCTTCCGCGTGATATAAGAGCAACAGCCGTAAAACACAGTCTTCCACAACATGCCACTTCCACATGCCTCTTGTCAGATGCTGCCAAACCTACCAGAAGCAACATCTGTTCTACCTTATCAAGAGGGGCTGTCGTGCTGTCCAGCAGTACCGGCGAATAGGCAGTGTCTCCCACTCTGCACTCTTTCTTCTTTCGTGTCGTACCACTTTCCCATGCAGGGCCACATGGTCAATGTAACATCTATGTCTCTCTCGCCCCTGGGATGATCGGCTGGGCCCCATACTACCGGGTTCCACCCGCTATCTCAAGCAAAGATTCGATTCCGATCCCCCGTGCCGTCAGTAGGGCCTCTCAAGGGAGCAGGGCGGAAAGCAGGAGGGCCGTGCTTCTGTAGCGACTTTCGGCGGATTGTTGTCATCGCCAACGGCAAACAGATCTTGGTTGGTCTCCTTCTCGGACACCAGGTTTATCTCTGGCATGCCCACTCCCGACCATCCCAGGAATCCCACCTTTAAGTCAGAATATATAGACCACGGCTCGCCCAGACCACGTCCGAATGCAAGCACCATCACCAGCCGTCCAAGTTTTTGTGTCATGCTCATATCTTGTTGACGCACCGCATATTGGGTCTCGACCCCGAGCTGTCCCAGCTGGCAAGACACCAATCTCGTTGTCGCCCTAGAATCAGACACCTGGTGACCGCGGTGAATTTAACTCCTCTGGTGGCTTTCTGCCAAGCCGTTGTAACAGTGTAGCCCTACCCCAGTTTGATGCCGAAGATCCTCCCCAAGGCCCAACGCTACCTGCAGGACACAGGGTACCCGCTGTTGGTCGAGCAGCTGTGCAGCAGCCTCTTAAGCAGCTCTCCCTTCTCCGACGGGCTGGTCCTTCTTTCGAAGGTTACTTTTTTGCTGTGTTGTTGGTCGTTGCGATATCACCAGCCTCGTCTGCATTTCGTTCGTCTTTCTGATGCTAGTTTGTCGAACACGAGGCGAGAGAGCATTGTCGAGGCTGTGATTCTGCTGTACTTTCGGTTGCTCCTCACACTTTTGTGCATCCCAATTACACGCCACAAACCGCATGATGCGTTCAACGTTCCTTCCGGCAGGCTTGCTCGGCCTCCTGTTGTTGATAGGTTCCGTCGCCACTGAGCAAGATGACCTCGGAAGCGTTCTTCAGTCCAAGTCAAACCTGTCTACCTATTACAACTTAATTAAGGTGCGTCGTGGCGCAATGCTCCTCATCGCCATTCGCAGTCATCTTGTGATCCATTCTGTTTCTTGATCTTGCGTCATCTTGGTCGATTTGGCTTGACAATTAGGAATGACAAGCCTTAGATAGAGGCAACAAGCTTTTGCTAACTCTGACTAGAAATATCCTGAAGTCATCCTTAGACTTCCTAGCTACAACGGCGTCACGGTAAGTTGTCCCCAGCTTCTTTGATCCCAACACACATCTCCTGTACTAACATGATATCCAGATCGTTGCGCCGTCCAACGCGGCTTTCGAGAACATCCCCGGCACCCAACTAAACGGCATCTGGAACGAATCAGATCCCTCAATCGCCGTCCCCATCCTGGAATACCACATCCTGCAAGGCACGGTCTCAACCCGTGCTCTCGAGTTGGGCCCGCCGGTGTTGCGCTCCTCGCTGTTACAGAATCCAGCCTGGACCAACGTCACCGGCGGACAGAACGTCATGGTGAACAAGCAGCCCGGCAACGTGATCGTCTTCACCTCGGCGCAAGGCATCCGTACCACCCAGGTCGAAGGGGACATCAAGTTCGCCGGCGGCCTCATCCAGGTGGTCGACAATCTCCTTATCCCTCCCGTCAGACTGGAGAACACGACCGAATCCTTCAAGCTCCCCGCCTTCCTCGGCGCCTTATACACCGCCAAACTCTTACCTTTGGTGGCAGAGAAGAAGAATGTAACAATCTTCGCCCCTCGCAACGAGGCCTTCCAGCGTGTCGCCGGGTCACTCCAGGACATGGACGAAGACGAGGTCAGGAACTTCCTCAACTACCACGTGGTCAAGGGCCAGATCCTCGCGTCCTCGGACCTGAAGAACGGCACAAACCTTCCTACCCTGGCCAACCAGAGCCTCAACGTCATCCGCTCCGGCAACAACCTCTTCCTCAACTCGGCGCAGATCATCCAGCCGGATATTCTTCTCGCCAACGGTATCATGCACATCGTCGATAACGTCCTGAACCCGGACGTGGCGTCGGCCAAGCCGAATCCTACCGCCGTTAGCCAGGCGCCCGTCTACCCCGAGAGCTCGGCCTCGGGCCTGCCTTTCACCTCGGCGATTCCTTGCACCGTAAGCTGCCCCGTGACGACCACTGCTACTCCCACTGCTGCGGCGTCGACGAGGGCCTCGACAACGGCGGTCCGGACCACCACCAGCCCCGGTGCCGCGGTGCGGACAGGCGTGGCGGCGGGGGCGGCCCTGCTCGCGGGCTTGGCCGCGCTGGCTTGATTCAAAAAGGGGTGTTTTCACGGGTAGAAAGGCTGCGGTATCGCCGTAGAGCTTACAACCAAGCTGTAAATGAACAAAAATGGGAATCGACGTCGGATAGGCGAATGATGAGGCGGGTTACAGCCATGTAGATATCTTGATCCAATACTATTTATGGTCGTATTGGCCATGCCTTATGAGCTTTGTTCGCGCCGAGACTGACCTCGAAGCTTCTCGGGTATGTATAGTGTCATGCTACAAATAACAATACACGGCAGACTCGGGGATTTTTCTTTAATTTGACAAGTGTTTGTCATCGTTTTCTGTCTACCATATGCAGTTCCACCCCACAGCTCTCAGGCTGGGCTGTCCCAGAGCATACGGGCCTCGTGTGTGATAATAGGTCAACTCGAATGCTAGTTGGATTTCGTTAGCACATGAGGTCAATACCAAAGGATAGAGAGGCTGGGCTAATTGAGTTTCACGCCTTTGCCATGAGTGCATCTGCTCATTCATACACCAGACTAGAGACTTTGTCTCAGTTAGTCGGGTTATTCACGGTGATGAACATTAAAATATGAGTAGGTTTACTCACGGTTCTTTCACGAACTGTGAGTAAAGACAGGCTTATGATATCCCACTCGTGAATGTTAGGGGGATACTGAACCCATGGAGACCCGGCGGATCTGCTGCTCGGTCCTGATTTCATTGCTCCTCAGTTGCAGGTTGTGACTCGGAATGAATTCTGGGTAGAAAGACCGCTTGAGGAAATGTAGCATCAAGTATGTTTCAGAGGCCGCAGCTCTGCTCCATGATGAAAGGGCTGGAGAAGTATGGGACCTATTACCAATAGTGTTGTCAAAATAAACATGTCAGCTTAAGTAGATGGTCAATGAACTCATTATCACTTTATGTAAATGAAAGTTTGTAGAACCTCTACAGGTAATTCAATGTTTCACAACACAGCTATATTCTATTCATAACTATCTAAACACGAGGCCAAGCAACCACCGCGAGACACCACAAGCTTTCTTTAGGAGACCTTGAAAACGCTTTCTTTCACAGGGAGAAACTTCTACACGCTGATAGGCCATGGCATACCCAACAAAGGCACGTGATGTCAAAAACCGCCCAATGATTGTTGAAGTCTCAACCATAGTAGTAGAGTAGCTGTCGGAATACATACTCTGCCAGTTTCAGGAACTCTCATCTCCGCCCCCACCTATATCCCGACAAAGTCCTCGAGACATGAGTCTACTGCAACCTCGAGATGACTAGAATTTCTAGACTAATTGTCTGATGACACCGTGACTACTCAAAAGGCCCGGAGGAGGTCCCAAGTAACACCCCAACATCTTAAGCCCATCAACCAACATCACTCATTGCTGCTCAGGCCAAACCACGGCGTCGATCTAACAGCCACAAACAAATCTCCCATACTATCCCGCGTTGTCCAAACAGGAAACAACTCTTGAGACTCGCATCGACTGAGCCTTGACCGATCGGCCCAACTCCAAAACCTGGAATATTCGCCAACACCACACCCAAAGTCATCAACGCCGCAGACCTGCATCTCGCCTCCTCCCCAACCACCGGCCACCACCCACCAGCTGCCAACTAGCAACCGCAAAAGGGCAGTCAGTCGACACCGGGGACAATAAGCCTGATTTACCGGCGTGGCGAACAGGCATGCCCGGCTGCTCAGCTCGCCCGGGATCTTCTGATGTGCCCTCTAAGCCCATGCCGCCAGGCTCTGGCTCCCGCTACCTACCTGTCAGAATCGCTGAATTGTATGCAGAGTACCCTGCCTGCAGCGCCCTAAAGACACAAGAGTTCACGGATCGAAAGACTGCACCCAGGGCCTTTTCCAGGTAAAACGTTGCGGTCCAGGCACAGAATACATGCAGACACCTTTGGCTCAACCATCCATCCACAGGGAAAGGTGGCGCGTAGACACGTATTAGCCACACCACTCCTATCAGATACGAACCGCAGATACGGGTGACGGCACGTTGCCCATAATCTCTCGCTTTATTCACCCCAACTAAAACACACAGCTGGTTGGGCGCGATACCAACAAACGACGAGCTGCGAGGTCGGCTCGATTGGACGAGATGCCTCGGCGCACTAGGCCCAAAACCAATGCGAGACTTGCGCAGCTTGACGTGGTGGGCAGAGGGGAAGAGGCGTCCGGGAGGGTTGGGGTTTGTGTTGTTCCAGTGTGCCTCCCGAAATAACTGGCCATGCGCGCTGCACAGCTTACTGGCCGGGAAAAATATCGAAGCCAGCGTAGAACACGAGATGGAGGGGCAGCCCAAAGGCGGGGTCGTCGAGCTTGTGCAACGGCTAACTGGTCCGTCCTGCCACCACACCCACTGCGAGTACGGTACGGCCATGAACTTTTGCTATGTAAGACCGTCAAGCGTGAGGAATGGATGCAACGCCGACAGAAGCCTTTGAGCTGAGTGGGAGAGACAGAACGAGTGGGCTAGCACGCATAGTCTGTTAGTTCCGGCGGGGGTTATGGTGAAGCCTCGTAGGGGAAGCAGCAGGACCCAGCGACCTACACTTGTTTTTGTTACGCAGCGGAGGCTTCATGCTGTATCACAGTCAGCCCGGTCGACAACAATTTCTGCATTGCAACTAGAGCATTGAGAGGTACCGACTCCGCGGGCTGGGTTCAGCTGGGATCGCTGTTGCATGGGCAAATATTTTCCTTAGACTTTGCAAGGAAGATAGGCAGCCAAGAAGACCACTGCAGTCTGGACTCGTTGAGTCCCGCAAGCTGAAGGCCAGTGGGTCGGTGACGGTCCAAAGCGGGAAGAATAGAGTAGTATCCTTGGACCGCCCGACATGGCCTCATCCAGGCCTGCCATGATGCCGTGAAGCAGCAGCTCAATTCAACTGCTATCGAGAGGCTAACGCATGCACAATGCAGTGTAATCGGCCCTCTTGCCTGGAAGACGCAGACTGCACAGAGTTTGCAAGGACGGCAGCGTCCGAATCAGGACATGAGCTGACAAGTACGTTTGCATTGCAGATGCTCTCATGCGTGCTAATCGATGAGATGTGGTTGACTGAGCTACATTTGGGCCCCGCGCATCAACGAAAGCTAGGCTGACTTGTGCGTCTGGTTCAAAGGCTCAAGTGCCAAGTTGAGAACAACAAAGGCTACCAAGTCCCTGTCGGACGGCCCAAGTTGCTGGAGGCGCCTGTCAGCCCCGGATCGGAACAAAGGAAAGCATCCACTGCCTGGCCGGGAAGCTTCCGGAGTGTCGATCTGCCACGAAGGGTTCCATTCGGCCATCCTAGCGTGGGACTCTGTCGAGAAGCCTGAGCCCAGAACCCGCATTTGTAATGGATTGTCTGACGGCGGGGCCGGCAAAGGCGCCGTCGTCGCTGATGAACCACTTCGTTTGCTGCTCGCCACTCTGGCAGCGAGAACCATTTACGTTGCCGGTCTTCCAGACGAGCTTGAACTGCAGATCGCGTCCGAGCAGCCGGAACAGAGCACAGCCAAGCTTCACCGAGAGAAAACCGCGTGGGAAGGGCTTGTCGGGGGTTTTCTTCACCAAAGCGACTTGGCTAAGCATTGCACACCTCCTCGATGACGATTCGTGTGATATCGAATACGTCTGTTGGGGTCATCCTTGCCGTGGCAACAACTGCAGCAAGGGCTGCAGGAGCGTTGATGCTGCGATAGGGGAGCCCATCCGATGTTTCTGCAGCCCCAACACATTGGAGCTTACTCAAAGGATGGGCGCGTGCTTTCGCTTTGACCTTGGGAGAGCTTGCTTCAGCTGAGCGTTGTTTTCTCAGTCTCGTATCGCTTCCTCCTCCCGTTTGGGAGCCGTGTGCCAAGCGAGCGACAGGCGCGCGGTGGGCCTTTGGACGGCGGCCGGATCTGGATTCCCAGGTTCTTGTCGAGCCGAGCTTTGACGCCATCGTGATATGGCGGCCACGGGGTTTGACATGACGGTGGAAATTGCAGTAGGAAGCCATGAGACAGCCAAGACGGGTTGTGGCAGAGCGGTTCAATACTGTCGGGCGCTATTTGGGGTCTAGTCCTGAAGAGGCAGCGTACCTTATCGCGTCTGTTTTTTTCCGTCCGACCAGCGATTTGACCAGGGACAAGGGGGGTCGGCAAGAAGGGAAGAAAAGACAGACAGGGGTCTTCATGCAGGAACAAGGGCATCGTTGGGCAAAGTGGTGGCCGATGCATGTACGCCACCAAGGCTAGCCGACGCACCAGTGCAAGCGTGGTCCGGGCCAATCTCTTGCTGCTTTTCTGGTCCTCTTTTTGTTTTTTTTCTTCGTCATGGTCTGGCACCCAGAATCAGAGTACCTAGAGCTGCACATGGTAAGCTGGACCCAGAACCCGTCTGGGAAAGCAACGCGCAAACACAGCGGGACGGATAAGGTAGCGGGACAGACAGGGCCAAGGGAGGGCGGAGGGGCAGGGTAAGGGAGAGGCCAGCCGGTACTTGCAGTGGCACTTGGACTACCTAGGTATCATATCAACAAGGCTGTGGGCGAAGCGCGCTGCAAGGTGCCAATAGTGAAGTTTCGTCGTGGCCGTAGTCATGTTGCCGTATCTCTCCATCCAGGGCTTGGTTCTCGATTCCCCGGGCAGCTGAACGGGAAGCGCCGAGATGCAGAGAGAGAGTGTGTCGAGTACCTTAGGGGCATGTCGTTGGGTGGTAGTATTGGATAAACGGCGAGGCCAGACCGGACCCAACGGGACTGGGCTGCTTCAGGTTCGATGCAGAGCAGAGCGGGCACGACAGTGAAGGCGAGGCCGGTGATGAAGCTCGTACGGGTGGTGAGAGACGTTTGGTGGTGAAAGACAAACTGGTTCGGAGCCGTCCAAACTAAACAAACGCCGGATCCAAAGCCAGTGACAATGTGGGGGGGGGGGAGGAGCAGCTTGAACCGAGTGACCCTGCGCTTTGCACTGGGGACGCTGAATGGGACGGGACGCAGAGGAGAACAGGAGGAGTACAGGAGGAGAAGAGGAGGAGAGGAGGAGGAAAAGAGGAGGACAATGGGCAGGGAAGGGGAGACAATGACGGGGGTGGGGCGTACAGTGCGCGGAACCACCCTTCTCATTTCCACCTTTTGCCAGGCATGCATAGTGAGCAGCAAGATCATTAGGCGCCACGAGGTGCGCTAAAGAGAAGCGCCCGGCAGGCGACCGCCGCTAGATGTGCTCAGAGTCCAGCTTCGCATGCACTGGAAAGGGGCTGCCGAAATACCGTATGAGTTCCTGCCACTTTCCCAGAGTCATGCACCGTGTCCGGCATCACCGCTAGGAAGGTAAGGTACGCTGCAGAGAAAGAGCCACCACCACCAAAGGGAACTGGAACTGGAACTGGAACCAAAGGGCCTTGAAGCCGAATCTTGGCTGCTTTTTTTTTTGTCCCGCCTACACCCTCCTCCCCCGGCTGGCCACCCGCTCACGACGAGTCGAGTCGAGTCTTTCATGTGGGAAACAACCCAATCCAGCCAAGGTACTTGAGAAGGTGGCTGAAAGTACCCATCCTCGCACTTGACCCTTCCTGATCTTAGTTCGTCCAGGAGCGTCTTTTCCATCTGCCTGCATCCTCTGCGTTTACCTACCCGGTCTCGCCTCTCGTTCGAAGTCTGACTGTGCTTCTTTCTTCTCCTTCTCCTCCTCGCCTCGTCCGTCGTCGTGAGCAGTACAAATCGTTGTCTTGTCGCTCGTTTGACACTCTCCGACGGTTTTGCACTTCAACCCGAGTCCCTTGGCTTTGCGACAACAGACCGCCACCACCACCACGACACCACATTCGCTTCGTCTTCGTCTCAGTCCTCTGTCCACCTACACCCTTGAGGCAGGCCAGCATTTATTCCCACGAGAGACTTCCACTCCTCTCGCGGCTAGCTGCAAGGCACTCGATACCCTCTCTGCTTTTGCCTCTTCTCCTCTCCATTCCTGCAACGCACACAAAATGGATCAAGACCAGTACGGCCAGAGCTACTTCCCCCGCCCGGGAGCTGGAATGCCCTCAACAGCTACCACGGCCGCCGGCACTCCTCTGCGCCCCGGCACTCCCAACACAGAAAACAGCCGCAACCCCTTTGGCGATGGTGCCGAGTCCCAGGCTTCCCATCGAGGCCCCGTCACCACCAACCCATTCGGCACACCCGCCGTCTCCCGTCCTGCTTCGAGCTTCGGCTCATCCAGCGCCATTGGAACCCGCTTCGACGAGCGTTCCTCGCGTTACTTCCACTCGAGACGTATCCGCAAGGAGGACGTTGAGAAGCCCTGGTTGGACAAGGCCGACCCCAAGGAGAAATGGGTCACCATCATCCCCATCGTCGGCATCTTCATTGGTCTCGCCGTCTCGGGTTTCCTTGTCTGGGACGGTATC
The DNA here is from genome assembly GCF_022836535.1 of Colletotrichum spaethianum. Classification (NCBI taxonomy): domain Eukaryota; kingdom Fungi; phylum Ascomycota; class Sordariomycetes; order Glomerellales; family Glomerellaceae; genus Colletotrichum; species Colletotrichum spaethianum. Next base: position 1,748,522 of record NW_026054775.1, on the reverse strand, counting down.
CGCAGTGTCGTCAAGCACAAGTACTGCCCTGTGCTCATAGAGGACTTCACCTCGGGCAGCCTCGACTCCAACGTCTGGACCAAGGAGGTGCAGGTTGGCGGCTTTGGGTACGTTGATTCACTCACATTCCTCCCCCGCACTACGCTAACCGCGCCTGCAGCAATGGTGAATTCCAGATGACCACCGCCGACGATGAGAACGTTTTTATCCAAGACGGCAACCTTGTCATTCGTCCCACTCTCACCGATTCGGCTCTCATTGAGAAGGACACGGAGATTGACCTGCTCAAGGATGGAACGTGCACTTCGGACCAGCCCTCGGCCTGCATTGCTGCCACCAACACCACTGCCGGTAACTCCTCCATTGTGCCCCCCACCAAGTCCGGCCGCATCAACACCAAGAAGGGCGCCACCCTTAAGTATGGGCGCGTCGAGGTTGTTGCCAAGCTGCCCAAGGGCGACTGGCTCTGGCCCGCCATCTGGATGATGCCCGTCCAGGACACGTACGGTGCCTGGCCTCTGTCTGGCGAGATTGACATTCTCGAGTCCCGCGGCAACAACTACACGTATGACCAGGGCGGCAACAACATTGCCTCGTCCGCTCTTCACTGGGGTCCCGACCAGGCCAACGACGCTTGGTGGAGAACCAACAACAAGCGCCAGGCCCTGCACACGACCTACTCGGAGGGCTTCAACACTTTTGGCCTCGAGTGGTCCCAGAAATACCTCTTCACCTACATCAACAGCCGTCTGCTCCAGGTTCTCTACACCAACTTTGACGAGCCCATGTGGCAGCGTGGTGACTTCCCCCAGACCAACTCCAACGGCTCCCGCCTGGAGGACGTCTGGAGTCAGACTGGCCGCCCCAACACGCCCTTTGACCAGCGCTTCTACCTCATCATCAACGTCGCCGTCGGAGGCACCAACGGCTGGTTCGAGGATGGCAAGTCTGGCAAGCCGTGGGTTGGAACCAGCCCCAACGCCAAGAAGGACTTTTGGCAGGCCCGCGACCAGTGGCTCCCCACGTGGACCTCGCCCGAGCTTACTGTCTCCAAGGTCTCCATGTGGCAGCAGTGCGACGGCGACGAGGAGCTGTAAAGGCACCGTGGCGCCATCTTTTTCCTTTATTTCTTCGCACAGTGACATATAGACGGGCAACATGCTATATTGGGATAGACGACGGGCGCGCGGTACGGTTTCACCACGGACGGCGATCACTTTGGAATACCAACACGGGATGTTACCCAGGTGCTTCGAGCACTTGTATTTGACGACAATGTCTTGGGTTATGATTGGGATACTGGGAGAATAATTCATCACCATCTATCTACCTTAATGAATTTAGAGAAATTTTACGCACACATGCAGTCTGCGACTCCTCTTCGTGGTTCTGTCTCCGTGACTCTATCTCCATAGCTCCTTGTGCAACTCACTCTACACAGATGACTGACGTGAGCCTCGATAAGCGTGCAGCAGCTAAAACAGACCGCATCGACGTGAGGTCCTGCAGCCCTGCATCCCTGCATCTCGACACTGAAGGCAGGCAAAAGGCCGATGCGGTCATCACCACCATGACGGACACGGACGGGCAGCTGTCAGACGGCATATCTTGTTTTGCCTGGGCCCTTTCAAGCCCGATGCAACAACACACTTGGCTTATCGTACGCAGCAACCCGGACACCTCGCTCGCCAGAGGAGAGAGGGCCTGGAATCAATAAACTCACGCAACCCTGCGGCGGCGGGGGGCCCGCGGCGACTGGGGCTGCACTGCACTGCACAAGCAAACGCACCCGCCGCACCGAGCTGCAGGCAGGCAGGCAGAGACGGCCAAGAAACAAGGGGCCGGGAGACTGGGCCCTGCTGATCCGGCTGGCCGTACGTAGCTGATCAAATCACATCACATTTCGAGCCACTGCTTGCCCCCTCCCCCCAAAAAAAACCAAGATTGATGTGCTGGCCTGCGATGCTATGCAATGCCACCTACTGTGCTCTGTACACTACGCTTGCTGAGCTGAGAGAGAGCGAGAGAGCGTTGTTTATCGCCGGGGCGAGGTCGGCGGTATTGCCACTTGACCCTCTTCCTGCCTGCGCTACCTTACAATGTCCTTTTTTTTCCTTTTTTTTTTCCTTGTTCGAGGTGGGAAATCCCCGCCCCTTCGTGTTCTATGTATGTATGCATGTTTCTGGCTCGGGCGCCCAAGGGGCTGACGATGGAAGACTTCCATCCAGAGGCGTGGATCTTTGGGCGTTACAGATACAGGGTGTGTGTCTCGGTGGTCTACAGAGTGCGGTGCAGAGCAATCGAGGGCCCCGGAATTGCTTCTTTCTGCGGTCTCGGGGAGCAGCGCAGCGCAGCACACGACGGGGGACTGGGGCAAGGCCAAACGACATTGCTCTGCCCCCCGCGCCTCATGTAGAGTTTCTTGAAGAAATACCCATGGAGGGATGACGGCGTCGCGACATGTGTCTCGTTCTCTATTGCAGTACTGAATCAGAGGGGTTTTGGATCAGCCTTTCGTCATGAGACGGGGGCTCAATAGCCTCCTCCTTCTCCTCCCTTTTGCATCGCGATGGGCGAGACGGAGGGGGACGGGGGGGGGTACTTAGACACGGGCGAGTCGGTTTCCAAACTGGAAAAACTGGGTAGGGCGGGTGGCACAAGGGCGGATGAACCATGTGGCGGAGAAATAGGTAGAGAGAGCCTCTCGAAACCACTCCTTGAGACTGTTGTCTGGCAGGCAGCGGTCTCTGGGGGCCCCTCCATGGCCGTCCGCGTATCATTGAACAATCGCACTTCGGGCCTGCGACCGAGACGGTAGCTTCAGGTCGAGGTTCGATGTCATCACCGTGGTGGGTGGGCCTTCCCCCCCCGTCGTCTCCCCCGTCCGTGGCTAGCGTCCGCAGTGTCTCCGATGAGAAACTGAAGCTAGCGAGTGGGAATCAGCATGGGAAACAAAGACATGCGCGCTGATTGCCCTTTGTAGGTATGTGGTTATGTGGTGATGCGAATCAGCGCCCCGATCCACACGGCACTCTCGCGAGTCACCAAGCAGGCGGCGGAGCGAAGGGGGGAGAAGGGCGTGCGGTAGCGGAGACTCTCGGGGGTTTAACTTTTTATTTTTATTTTTTGGTTCTCAATTAGGATATTCTTGTTTGGGGGTTTCACTCGCGGCGTGGATACGGACTCGTGAAAAAGGTTGTTTTAGCTCGTGGGTTCAGCGTGTTTCTCTGGATCCTCTGGCAAGGGTCCAACTCGGTGGACAGCCAGCCCCCCGTGGAACCCGAACAAAGACGCGAGGCCAGGGGGGGAGGATGGGGATACTGTGGGAGCGTAGAAAACGTGATGGGACTGTTGGACGCCGCGGGTTCCCAGTGCGGACCTCTACTCGCCCAAGTACACTATTTACCACCATGTGTTTTTTCTGGTTGGGCTTTCCCAGGATGATGCCTATGCCAACCTGGAAAGTGGGAACCTCTGGCCGGTGCGCGATGCTGCTTTGTGCCCGGCCGCTTGGGAAACAGGCGGGACAGCGACGGACGCCGAACTGGGATTGGGCCTGGACCAGCCCTCCTCCCAGGATGTCGATGGAGGGGCGTTTCGTTTCCCAGCGAGGCCGTACATGGAGGTTCCCGGTTCCTGCTATATTCTTTTTCCATGCCCGCGAAATTGCACATCTGCGAGTCTGCGAGCCGTTTGTTGGTTTGCTCGTCACTTGGGGGGAGGGGGGGCATTCTAGCCAAGCCCCAAAGGCGTCTCGGTACGTTGGCGGATCTTGATACCTGTGCGGCACGCAGGCATGCTTTCTTCTGCCGCATCTACGGCACACTGGCCTGCCATGGTATTTTTGGACAACGTCCGGTGTACATATCGATTTCGTCGCACAAGCCCCATACCAAATACGACGAGCTGTTTCCACGTCACAGACCCCTCGGTACGAGCCGTAACGCAGCGCTCGAGAATCCCACGTCGACGGTGCGGGCGGGGTTCGTTGCGGGCGGCTGGCATCTCTGCTCCGGCTCTCCGGGTGCGACTTGGAGTCGTATGAGCAGCATTTGCTGCCTGGCAGGCTGTTATCAAAGTTGTGAATGCGCCCTCGTTTGGACGCGTGGCATAGCTCTTCGTGGGATCTCCCACGGACCTTTTCGCCGCCGCCCGCATCCTCATCTCAGCCCGCCACAAGAGATTCGAACCCCCGTCTCGCCTGCGCGATATACCGGAGTGATTGCTATATCCAGGGAAGTTCCCCAGCCGGGCTCGCCATGGCAATCAGTGGACAAACGATGGAGAAACGCCGCCTTGACCTCAGCTCGGAAAAAAAAATGGGCTGATGGGTGGACTGTAGCTTCTCTGATTGTCCAAATCTTGGACGAGTCTTGACAAGGGACTGGCGTTTGCCTCCGGAGGATCCGCACGTACTACCGGTATGTAGGCACTGGTTCCTACCTCCCCCATGCCGGTGGGTCGGAAGATCCCCAGGGGCCCGAGGAATTTCGCCGATGAGCTAGCCAAGCTGCCATGTTGGCATGTTGGCAAGAGGGTGATGGCAGCTTGCCGACGAGAGAGGCAAGATTGTTGTGTCGTAAGGCGGCCGTCACCTACCAAAGGTGCCCGCCAAGGGCTCCGCCGAGCTGTCAGTCACGCTGGGCCATGTGGGTAGTGCCTGATTGTGCAAGCGGTGCGTGTCGAGCTGGCGTCCCAGGTGCCGGTCGATGACTCGGCAGAGAGGCGGCCAGGCGGGTTGAAGCAGCTCTGTCAGACACCGGTGCCATGCGTCGCCCACATGTAAGATTGCGATATCCTACGGACCGCCGCCGTATCTCGACAGGGGAGGGGCTCCAAATGTGAAGCCTAGAATCACATAATGAGAGGGGCTCAGGTGAGGGACTATCTAGTAAGCCCGTCAAAGCTTGTATGCCCGGCAGGATGGACCGCATTTCCCATTCTGGGAATGGGCAGCGTACCAGGCCACGAGTGACAATCATTCACCGGCGCGGGATGCGTTACTTGGGGATTAGTTCGAGCAACAGGTTGCTGGTTATCTTACGACGACCCGGAACGGCGGTTGAGTTGAAATGAGAAGAACGCCACGAGCGAGTCGCTTGAGATGCTCCCACGTTGCGAAACCCCATTACCAGGGTTGCGGCTGAGGGCTGGGTTCCTCATGGGACTACCCTGAATCAAACAGTCGCGTCGGTTGTGGAAAACGACGTTCCTTTCCCTATCGCTGCCCTTCTCCCGGAAGGGACTGTGCAAAGGCGACGGTCCAGCTAGACGGGACTGGCTGGAGAAGCCGCGTGGTGTTCCCCTGAGTTTGGAGCGCGCCAAAGCCTCCTGCCCCTTATCGTTGCCTGGGTGGAAATTGGAGATCCAGCCACGATATCTGACATCGCGACGATGCTGGCCGCTGATTGGGTGCGAAGCCGTCGAGGAAAGAAGAAAGTGAGTTGTGGATGCCGGTGCCACGAATCCTGGCAGAGGTCAAAAAAGCTTGTGTGTTCCGCGAGAAGAATGGGGGGGGCCTGGCTGGAAGACGAAGCCGGCCACTAGCAAAACACGACTGGAGTAAGCATGCTGTCGGCGGTGACGAGAGCGTGATCTGATGTACCCAAGCCAGTGCGGTTAGGAGTAGCAGAACCGTAGGCGATAGCTTGAGATAGTGGTCCTTGATAAGCTTATTTGCGTTGGAAGGTAAGGGGCCATGCTGATAATGGAGAGGACATCGTCCTCGCTTACGGCAGCAAACCCCTGTATCCATGTGGGATGCATGGTGAAGGCCTCGCTGGATTCTTGTAAAGTCCAAAGTCCCAAGTCGTCACGCCCAATGGATGACTGATTGGGAGCCTCACGGCCGTTGCGTTGTCGGCACGTCCCATCGCACCACCACCATCGCTGCCGGCCAGAATCTTGATTTCCGTGCCGTTCCTGCAAGAGATCCCAACGGCGAATGAGTTGACTGGCTGATCGGGCGTAAGAGTGAGTGAGAGTGTGTGTGGCTTTGAGGGCCGCGGATTGGTGGGCTTGCACCCTGTCCCGTCTGCAACCTTCTCTTGCTGCAAGTCCATGGTCGAATACGAAGAATTGGCGTGTTGGACAACACCCAAAAATAAGCACAGCCACCCCCCGGCTAATATGCATAACTCTTGCAGAAATGACATTTCCCAGCCATCATTTTTCGGGATGGGCTCGCTCGCATCGTGAGAACGGGACTGCCAGGTCGTTATCCTGCCCTTCTCCCCTCCACCGCAGTGGGATGATTCTTGCTCATTGACAGACCCTGTAACCGCCGCCGGAAGCCCTGATCATCACAACGGGGAGTGGTTGATTTAGGCCTGAATTCTGTCTTATTGTGCTCCACTGGGCCACTGTTGTCCACATCGAGCTTTGCGCAAGCCAATAACGACCGATCCATATGGTGGGGGGTATATGCGTCCGTTTGTCGACCATGGCTGTACGGCGACGACCATTGTGTTTGCAGTGGCTTTCGCCGGCCTGCTAGCCACATGCACCTCCGACATGTTTGAGCATCGGCAAACTCACTCCAAGCGGTGCAACGCCTTGTCAGGTTTGCCTCAGCCCACAGCTCTGGCCAGTGGGCAAGGGTGTTCCGATCTCTCAAATGTGACTTTGCCGAAAGCTCGACTTCTGCTGCACCACGGCCATCATTACGGCGTCTGGGGTTCCAGGGCATCGGTATCAGTTGCTGGTGTCTCTCTATCTCGGACCCATGACAGACACCAGAAACCTAGAATACGAACAATGACGGTAAGCATGGAGGCAGAACCAACCGACTTCTCTCTACTGAACTCTGCTTTCGGGACTGCGGCATTGTAACGTGTTCCAGACGTCAGAATGCGTCAACACGGCCAAGCCCAAGCAGATACGGGCCCGTATGAACGGGCAGGCGTTGCATCGCCAGTCCACCTCGTCTGAGAGGCAACAATGGACAAAGGGCGATGAAAGACTGAGCAGCCGATGAGACTTTTCGCCGTCCGGTGTCCTAGGCCCAAGTACCGCGCCGCCGTCTCATCTCCCCTTAGCAATAGCACCATGGCTCTGGCCGTCGCTGTCAGTTGCGCGCTGCGGAGTGGAGCTAGGTCTAGGCGTTCCAGAAGCCCAGACCGATTTTTTGGTGTTAGCGTCTTGGAATATTTCGCTTTCAATATTTCTTTTCTTTTGTCGTGTTATCCAGAAAAGGGACTTTTACCTGTGGCTCGTGCATGATGCATGGCAGCAACCATGGATGAACCCCTGTTTACGCCACTGACCGACGTTCTCGCCGCCGCTTTAACATGATCGTGGTCCGTCAATATTTGCGGGAAGCCCTGCGAGGAATCAGGTACAGTGTTTCCGCAGAGCGCGGCAACGATGTACGTCGTCGTTTGTGGTCTTTAGTCCTGGCGATCGAACAGCAGCGTTTCAGCAGTAATTGCTGCGCTGCCAGACGTCATCTACAGTTTACCGCCTTATTTACCCACCTTCTTTGTTGGCAAGGCCAAGACTTTGCCGAATCCGGGACTTCCATATCTTTGTTCCATGGCCGCAAGTCCCAGCAATCGGGATGGACGGGAGACGCGGTTTCATGACGATGGGGAGCAAGAATATCATGCGCCACCATCACGATGCCCCTCATCTAGAGCGCGCCTGACTTCATGTGGGCGGGTTTTTGCATTGTGCAGCCGCATTCTCGGGTCCAGCCCGACATTGCAGCTATTGATTTTTTAGTACCCGTTCTGTGGAGGATTTCTCAGCCAGCCTAGGATGTCAACAGGCGGCCTCGGTATGACTGAACGAGGCATCGTGCAACAGTTTGGCAACAGCCTGAGTTGCGCGAACCGATAGAGTGTTGAGCTAGTGGCGCAAGGAGATGAAAGCGGGCGACCCTATCCACGCTGCTGGATACTACCCTCATCTCAGCCCAAGGACCCAAGACAGTCTAGAAGCACGCTTGGCTGACGGCTGATATTGATATCATCTGCTACTGCAATTGGAGGCTGGCCGAAGGCTGGCCGAAGGCTGCCGTGAGCCGAAGCTATGTGTTTGATAACCACCTGTGACTTGAGTTGCCTGACAAGAACAATGTCGCACCCGAGACTGAGGAATGACTGCAACAGCTGCACTGGCAAACTGCTCATCTTGGCACAGGGTGAGCCGGTGTCCTTGTTGTGAGAGTGCTATGGTGAGCGGAGTCGCTGGAATTGGGGGCTGACTTCCAATAGTACTCGGTAAGTCGGCATCGCAAGTGCCACAAGCCAAGCTCGCTGGGTTTTGGTTGCGGGAAGGCCAACGTGGTCAAGCCCATACGGCAGTGGCTGCCGAAGAAGAAACGCGAGGCCGTAACCATGTACCTGTTTCTGCTGATACCGTGGCTCTGACGCGGGAGGGGAACCTCCGCAGTTCTATCAGCCGAGGAGGCATGAACCAGATATTAGGAATAGACCGTCGGCCATGTGCCAGGAGTGGCGGTCATCCATTCTTCTGTCCAAGTGCCATGGGTAGGTGTATGTTGAACATGACGCGATGGTACAAAATCTCAGTTGAGATGGATGTGGCATCGCGGTACCGGTGGCTTTGTGCGGTGGCCATTTACCTTTCAGTGATGGATGCAAGACGTTGAGCTCCAGTTATCGGCGCTTTGTTCAGTCAAAGGTTTGGAGGGTGAGAGTGGGCATCATAGAATTCCTTGGTCTCGTCAAACCCCTCAGTTGTAGTGCGTCAGCGAGTCAACGGTGGGAGAAACAGAGAGAGGCCGGTAGATGCCAAGAAGTTAGGATGCCGGCATGGACTCGATGCATGGCCCCCCGGAAGAGGAGTGGTGGGAGTTGGCACGGCTAGGACTCGAGTTGGACAAGTAGGCGATGTCGATCTCTGGTCGTCGGCATCGCGGACCCGGAAATGCGGCTCCAACGCGTCGTGTGTACGTAAGGTATGTAAGTAGGCCGCGAGAAGCAGTCAAAGAATCGAGGACCGGCCCAAAGAAAAAAGTATTTGGTTGCTTGGCAAGGCATGGTAAGAGAGCGGGATGATGGACCAAAACAACTTAGACGGGCTCATGGGTAAAAATGGGCAGAGCGCCACCACGGTAACCGCGGGGCCGCCGTTGCCCGCCGTCACAGCTTGGGTCCATTCGTTATCAAAGCCAAAGTGCCGTTGGAAATCGGAAGCCGAAGTGACGGGGAGGGCCAAGGTGAGTCGAGGTGAGGTGGATGGACGAGAAAGAAAGAGCCCAAACGTCGACACGGTCAGCCAACCAGCCAACAGCAGCAGCAAGAGCGGCAGCAACAGCAACACCTAGCGTGCCCGGTGTCCCCACTCTTTCCCATCCGATAAACGGCGCACAGACCAGGAAAAGGCACTGGCTCAGGCACAGGCGGGGCGCTAAAGTGAGTTGAGCGGAGCCCAAGAGACCGTCTCTTTCTATCCTTGTCGAGGACCAGTCCGGCTTGCCTTCCTCGACCCCTGACCCCAGCCGCACCCCCCCCGGGGACCTCCCACACCCTCTTTCTCAGCGGCCCTTTCCTTGTTCCTTGTCGTGCTTGTTGGTCCACAATATTTCTCAGTTGCACCTTCCCATTCAGCACACGTAGAGTGGTTCCTTGTCCCTTGGCAGCCACGATGTCCTTAGTTCTCAGTCCTGAAGCCCCTGGGTAAACGTCCAACGCCCACGCCCCCTTGTCTCCTTGTTCCTGTTACCATATCCGGGCATATTGGCTTTCGGGGGAGAGGGAAAAAAAAAAATATGGTTTCCCCCTCTCGCTGTTTCTCTCTCTTCCTCTTCCATTATTCCAAAGACTAAGCCCGTTGGAGTTGAGTTGCCAATTTCCACTGCAGTATTCTGTTCCCAGTCTCTAATGCGCATTATCCCATTAAACGCCGACCCGTCGCCCTCTTCTCATTTCCACCCCCAATAGCAGAACGTGAGGTTTTTGGGTTATGCCAGTATTGCGGCGCGCCTTTCTTTTCCAATCCCTCCTTTTGCCGCCCTCCGCCTCCGGGCATCCAGCCAAACCTCGGTGTCTCTCCACGTCCCTCACTTGTCTATCATTTTGGTCGCAATCCCAGTCCCAGTTCCAGCGTGGCCAAAGTCGACACTGAACACTCGGATACTACCCTATCAACACCAAACCTGGCATCATCTCCCTAAAGCTACTTGCGGATAAACACCTCGTAGACCAGGGCAGCGCCCCGGCCTCCAACTGTCTGTCATCGTCCAGTTCCCAGTTCCCAGTTCCCAGAATCTTGGTCCGTCTCGCCTCTTCGCGCAAAAGGTACCGTACCCGTCCGTCCGCTTACACCGGGACGATTCTTGCATATCCCCTCCCCATCCCGTTCCGCTGGCTCCTCGGCAACAGCGTGTGTAAAGACATCCGTCCGTACCGTGTGTCTGTATCCCACCCCCCTTGCTCTGCCCTCTCTGCCTCTAGCCCTCTAGCCCCGGCCTCTATCCGTACCTTGGCCAAAGCTCGCTCTCAGGTCTGGCCAAGTTCGAGTTGCCCAACCGACTACCCACTCACTCGCCCACCCACCATCACCCTGCGCTTCTCTCCTCCTGTCCACCGGCCCTTTTGCCTCCAAGACTGGTTCACTGCGCTATCCGCTGGCACCCCTAGTCGGACTGGCGAGGCTCATCAACGCTTTGCCCGATTGGTCTGGTCTTGTTTCTCGCCGCTCATCCTCCGACTGTCTCTCTCCCCTCAATATCCCCTTCATCCCTCCCTCGTCTTCGAACACGATCCCGCTTGTCTTCCCTTCGTTCATCCCTCGAGATCGTTCGCCAGACTAACCCCCAAGGCGCCCTCAGCAGAGACCCAGAGGTTTGCACTTGCTTGTGCCTCCTCTTAGGCTTGCCGCTTGCCTTCCGGTCCGCATGCTTCGACAAGACTTTAACTCGACTCGAACCCGACCAACCGCCGTCTTCGTCAATGGTACTTTGAACGTCTCCATACAATCGCTACACTGCACATCTGGCTCCACTTGGAAGCCTGTACACTCGCTATCATTGCAACTCCCTCGACTCTCAACTCAACTTGATCCCATCCAGCTTGGGGTTCAACGTTCTGTCACAAGCTTTGCTTTGTTCGATTCGTATTCGAACATCGCATCTCCACCGCATTGCTTTTGTGTGACTCCCAGAGGTACTGCTCCGTCATGCCGTGTCAACTCGACACGGAGTGAGCTTGTGACAGTAGCAATGCTAATGTGCCTCAAGTAGCCCGAATCGTACCGCACTTGGTCGACGACTCTCTGACGACTTGCAGAGTGGGTAGTCTTCTCTACTCTGCTCGCAAGCTTCTTTCCACTTTCAAGGAATCACCGCCGCCTCCATCCTCGACAAGATGGGCATTGGTGGCTACTTCAAGAGTGAGAAGGCTCAAGGGTCTGGCGATGCCAGTGCGCCTGAGTCCAGTCGCCCAACCACAGGCCCTGTGATGGAAAAGGGACACTCCGCCAGGGCGAGTACGAACGACATGGAGCTTCAACCGCCTACCCCTCGCTACAACTCCCGGCCTCAGTCCATCTCCGGCCGGTCTACGCATTCCAATGGCAGCTCCATGTTTCTTGACGACATCAAGCACGAGGTCATGGTCAACTACCTCTACCAACAGCAATGCTCTCACCTCTGGGTCAGTGACGGATCTGGCGAGATTGAGGGCGTGCTGTTGCGTAAGGCCAGAGGCCAATACATGGCTTGCCCGCCGCAACTTGGCAACTCGCCGTTTGCCCAGGCTTGCGCAGCTCTCAACGTCCAGTGCGCCATGACCGTCAATTCCCGTGTCATCAAGACGTTCCTCCAATGGTCTCCAGACGCCGTCGACGTTCCTTTGATGAACGGTCTTAGAGTCCAGATCCTGCCCACCATTGAGGATCTCCCTAGAGCGAGAAAGCACCAGTTCGCGGCTTTCATCGCTGCCGAGGGTCTCTTGGTTGTCTGGGACGACGACGCTTTGCACCTTGTTCAGAGAGCCAAGGCTATCGAGTCGGAACTGATGGAGCTCGTCTGGAAGGCTGGTGCTGATGACGAGGAGGGCGACGAGAAGAAGGGTCCCAACGTCGCCGATTATGAGATCGACGAGGAGAGCGGCGAGATCAAGCCCGAGAAGCGACCTGTCCACCTTCTCAACACCTACTTGGTGTCCATCACTCTCGTACTCGTTGTCATCTCCCTCGGCGCCGCTTGGAGGCAACTCGCCATTGAGGTTTCTGTCGACGGAGAATACCTGCGCCTGGCCCTCGTTGCTCTCTTTCCGCTTCAGATTTTCTTCACCCTCTTCTTCGCCCAGGTCATTGTCGGTTGTCTGGCCCAGATCTTCGGACCCATCCGCCAATTGACGATCAACTCCAAGTTCTACTCGGCACGGCCTCCCCCAAGGCTGCAGAGCTCGATCCTCCCCCACGTTACCGTCCAGTGCCCCGTGTACAAGGAGGGTCTCGCTGGTGTCATCGTACCTACAGTCAAGTCCATCAAGCAGGCCATGTCCACTTACGAACTTCAAGGTGGTTCCGCCAACATGTTCATGAATGACGACGGTCTCCAGCTGATCTCCGAAGAGGAGCGCCGCGCACGTATCGAGTTCTACGCCGACAACAGCATTGGTTGGGTCGCGCGTCCCAAGCATGGCGAGAATGGCTTCACCCGTAAGGGCAAGTTCAAGAAGGCGTCCAACATGAACTTTGGCTTGATGATCTCCTGCAAGGTCGAAGAGAAGCTCCAGGCCATCACTCGCCCTGTCGAATGGACTCAGCACGACGAAGCCCAGGCTTATGAGCATGCCCTCAAGGATGTTCTCGAGGAGGATGGCCGTGCCTGGGCTGACGGTAACATTCGTGTTGGCGACTACATTCTCATCATTGATTCCGACACTCAGGTTCCCGCCGACTGTTTCCTTGACGCTGTTTCCGAGATGGAGCAATCTCCCGACGTCGGAATCATGCAATTCTCCTCCGGTGTCATGCAGGTCGTCCACACGTACTTTGAGAACGGCATCACCTTCTTCACCAACCTTATCTACAGCGCCATTCGGTACACTGTCTCCAACGGCGATGTTGCTCCCTTTGTTGGCCACAACGCTATCCTCCGCTGGAGTGCTATCCAACAGGTCGGTTACTTCGATGAGGATGGCTACGAGAAGTTTTGGTCCGAGTCGCACGTGTCCGAGGACTTTGATATGTCGCTCCGTCTCCAGTGCAATGGCTACATCATTCGCTTAGCTGCCTGGGCCGGCGAAGGCTTCAAGGAGGGTGTGTCTCTTACCGTGTACGACGAGCTTGCGCGTTGGGAGAAGTACGCCTATGGTTGCAATGAGCTTCTCTTCCACCCCATCCGTACCTGGCTCTGGAGAGGTCCCTTCACCCCGCTGTTCCGCAAGTTCCTGTTCAGCAACATTCGCTTCACCTCCAAGATCACTGTCGTCTCGTACATTGGCACCTACTATGCCATCGGCGCCGCCTGGATCATGACATCGGTCAACTACTTCCTCATGGGTTGGTACAATGGATACCTCGACAAGTACTACGTCGACTCGTGGCAGGTCTGGTTCTCTATCATCATTGTCTTCAACGGCCTTGGTAATGTCGCGCTGGCCATCATGCGTTACCGTGTGGGCGAGAAGAGCTTGCTGATGGCCTTCTTCGAGAACATCAAGTGGACTTTCCTCCTTGCCATCTTCCTTGGTGGCCTTAGTCTGCACGTCAGCCAGGCTCTTCTGGCTCACATGTTCGAGATTGACATGTCCTGGGGTTCGACCTCGAAGGAAGCCGAATTTTCCAACTTCTTCATCGAGGTGCCCAAGGTTTTGAAGAAGGTAAGCTCTTTTAAACCACTTCCTCCCTTGATAGCACTGCCTCTCTGCTCCACATATCAGTGGTGCTTACTGATGTCGGCCCATTCCAACATCAAATTTGATTACCCCTGCCTTCTCCAAGTCATGCTAACGTTTCATTAATAGTTCAAATTCTCCATGCTCTTCTCGTGCATTTTCATCGCCGGCATGATCATCCTGGCCGTTGCCCCCTTCGTCCCCTACGATTGGCGCATTAGGGACTTCGTCGCCATCCTGCCCATGGCTACTGTCTCGGCCAGCCACTTGCTCCTGCCCATCGCACTCAACCCTGCGCTCATGACCTTCTCGTGGTAAACGGCATACCACAGGCGGATCTATTGCGTGTCACTTTCTTTCAGGGGCCCTACGAGGGCGCGATCAAACATTGTACAGTGGGCGTTTTTCGCATCGGTATAGACATGGGACGGAGTTGCGACAGAGGATATTTTGATACCTAAATCCCAGCTTGAGCACATCACAACGTTGGATGGAATGAGGCTCTTGATTGTTATGTTTTCTCTTCTTCTCATCTCTCTGAAGATATCTTGCAAAGCACCTTTGCGAACTTATACTTAAAGACTAATTCTTATGAACATGAGGTTGGTGGCCGGACACGGGACCAAAAGGGCAGGGCAACATGGGTTGGACCACGGGACAAAGGGCATGATGTAGATGACGGTCACCAAAGACGGACAAAGCCCGGACATTGGTATTTCATTCCAATAGCACAAAATTAGACAAAATGACATGTGTCATTGAAATTGCTGTTCATCTCCCGGCACTGACTACACGTCAACGTCAGCCAGTGCCTCAACTACTCACTCACCGCAGCCCTTCGGCTGTGTCCCATGGCCGAGCCACCTGCTGGTGGTCTGAAGCAAGGCAACGATCACCTCGCTAGAGCTTCTGAACCCCGTTTGAAGTCTCATCGGCGGACGAGCAATTCGGTCGAGGTAAAAAACTGCTTAGCCACTTTTGCTCAGTTTACTGCTGAAGTATTTTGTTCCTAGGCAACGAGCGTGCAGGTCACAAAGCACAGGTAACGGTTGAACGGGAAACGGCGGCGAGGCGGCCAGAATCGCCAGGCAGACGGAGCGGGCACGCGAGAGAACTGGAACCTGCCACATCGCAATACAATACCAAGCACAAGGACACAAGACCGGCGAGGAGACGCAAAACAAGGCGGGTACATGCAGGCGATTGGATCAAAAGTCGTTCCATCGTTCAGAATAGCTGTCTAGGGGGTGGTGGTTATCTTGTCATGTCCGCATGGCGACAATCTCATGGAAATAACCAAAACAAGGAAACAGAAAGATAATAATAAAATATAGAGTCCCGCCCCAAAATTCCCATCCTGTCTATATGCAGAACGCCGTTCTAATCCCGTTCTAAAACACGAGGTTATAGCCCTCTTCTCTACGGGCGTCTCTTCCTCGGTCGTTTCTGCTGGTGGCAACCCTTTTTTTGCTCTTCGGTAGGCAACCCACATCGGTATCTCTGTCTATCCCCCAAGATATCTGAAAAGCAAAATCCCAACTTTTTTCTTTCTTTCAGAGAGGTCGACCGAGGGCAGCCGGTCCACCTCCTTCTGCCTAACACAAAAAAAAAGACTAAGAAGAAGCGCTCATATTATCGTCAATCGTGACTCTGATTTACTCATCGTCATCCGTGTCGGCAGGGTGGGGGGTTCCCTTGGGGCTGTTGAGCCACTCAATGTGTCGGAGACGACGACGGACCTCCTGCTCCTTGAGCTCCTTCTTGGTCTTCTTCTTCTTCTTGCGGGCACGGAACTTCATCTCCGAGTTGTCCTCGGCGCCAGAGTTGACGGCGCTGTTGGCGACGCTGTTGGCAACGCTGGACACGGCTGTGGAGGCGATGGCGCTGCCGGGCGCGCTGCTGTCCTCAAACGAGCCGAGGTTGATGGCGGCGTTGCCGCGGAGGGCGACGCGGCCATCGTTGACGTGCCACTGCTCGGAGCACAGCGCGCCGACGAACTCCTCGTTATGGGAAATGAGGATGACACCACCCTTGAACTCGCGAATGGCGACGGCGAGACCGCCGAGGGAGTCACGGTCCAAGAAGTTAGTCGGCTCGTCGAGCACCAGCAAATGGGGGTTGTTCCACATGGCACCGGCGATGACAACCTTGACCTTCTGACCACCAGACAGCGAGCCAATCTCGTTGTGGTTGGCAATCTCGGGGTCGAGGCCGAGGTCCTCAAAGTGCTTGGAGATGACAGTGGGCTGGAGCTCACGGTAACCGAGACCCTCGCGAGACGCCTCGTGGTCGTCGAACTCCTGGATGAGCTTGGAGAAACCCCACTCAATCATGGTCTCGCGGGAGACCTGGGTGTTGTACTTGGGGAGGTAGCCACGCCATTTGCTGCGTCGGGTTAGTTTCTTCTTCTTCAATTGGAAGGACAGGGATGGTGCTTACACTTCGTATTGGAATGTCTTCTTGTACTTCTGACGACCGACAATGGTCTCAATCTGGCGAGGAGACTTGCCGTCCTTGAGGTCGATGAGCTTGTCCATCTGCTCGCGGTCCTTCTCGGAGAGCATACGGGTCTGCTTCATATGGACCTCGCGATCGTCACCGTTGGCGTAACGCCACTGGAGGTACTGGTTGGGCGTCTTCTCGAGATGCATCTCCACGTGCTCAAGAGCGTGCTGCTTGATGTAACCGATACGCAGGTTGGGGTGCTTCTCTACCTTACCGGTGCTGGGGATGACCTCACCAGTAAGAATCTTGATGAGGGTGGACTTGCCAGCACCGTTGGGGCCGATGATGGCCACTCTGGACGACAGAGTGAGCTGGCAGGTGACGTCGCTCAGAGAAGGCTTGGGAGCCTTGGGGTATTGGTAGGAAACGTTGGTCATGCGGATGATGGCACGGGTCAGAGACTTGACACCAGTCAAGATACCCGGAGGCGGGAACTTGAACTGGACCTGGGAGGCAGAGAGCGTGTAGTAGCTCTTGGCCTCGGGGCGGAGCTTGACGAAGTTGGCCAAGTTGCCCTTGTAGCACGCCAGCTTCTTGTTGGGCTCGTAGTGGTAGATGTCGGTGGTGACGTTGTCGAGGAAACCAGAGTCGTGGGAAACGATCAAGCTGGTAATCTCGGGGTGGGTCTTGAGGTAGGTCTCGAGCCAGGCAATGTTGGCAACATCCAAGTGGTTAGTAGGTTCGTCGAGCAACAAGACGTCGGCACCCTTGAGCATGGCACGAGCCAAGGCCAACTTCATCTTCCATCCACCAGACAGGGAGCCAACCTTGTGGGACTGGCGGCCGTCAGGGCCGTCGGTGAAACCGAACTCGACGAGAACCTCCACAACCTTCTCACGGCCACGGGCGGCGATCTCAGAGTCCTTCAGGACGAAGTCCAGAATGCTAATGTCAGCATCCTCGCCCTGGTTGTGCTCGACGTAGATGGTGCGGAGGACGTCCTGAGGAGGGAAGCCCTCCAGCTTGCCGTTGGCAATGCTGCGCATCAGCGTGGACTTGCCGGCACCGTTGCGACCGCAAAGACCGTAACGGTGACCCTTGAGCAGTCTCAGGGTAGTGTGGGACAGCAGCAGCATACCGCCGTAGGCCAAGGAGAAGTGGGCGTTGACGATCTCGGTCTCGCCGTCGTCCTCCTTCTCCGGAACACCGTACTTGCGTTCATCCTCCTCAACGTAGTGCTTCTGAACACCCTCGGCGACGGCAGTGTGGGCGCCGGGGTTCTTCAGCAGCGCCTGCAGGTAAGGAGCGATTCTGCCGGAGATGCGCTGAACAAAACGGTGGTTGACATCCTCGGCAACTTGCTCGGAGATGTAGGGACGGGCCAGCTTGAAACCATCGGCGTTTGCCAGGCCGCCGTTCTTCTTGATCTCGGCATCGAGAATCTTGCCAACGTCGTCGCCGGAGACACGCTCGATGACATCCTTGTCGTCGCCCATGGCCTTCTCGATGACGTCCAGCGCTCTCTTGGCCAGCTCGCGGACCTCGGGGAGGGAGGCGCGGTCGTAGACACCCTTAACACCAGGCTGCAGCTTGGGCAGGAAGGTTCTGGCCTCGATGGGGTCGTGGACCAGCTTTGTCAAGTTCTCGACGACAACAACTGTCTGACGAAGCACCTCCTGGGCGGTGGTGGGGGTGTTGAGGGAACGCTCCAGAAGGGGAGTCAGGAGAGCCAGGACGGGGGAGGTGACGATGGCAACAAAGGTGGTCATGGACAGGGCGTGGATGGCCTTGCGCAAGGTCTCGGTAGAGGGGTGGTGCATGGTCTCGATGAGGAGGGGAATGCGAGGAGCGACATCGTCGTTGGACAGGATACCAGTGAGGGCGGTCATGGTCTGGACGGCCTGCTTCTCGACCTCGGACTTGAGGTCGTGCATGCCGCCCTCGACGAGGGGAATGAGGCCAGCCAGCTTGGTTCCCATGGACTCGCGGAGGACGTCCTGCTCTTCGGCCTGCTCCTGGGTAGAGCCGACGGTCTGCTTGGCCTTTTCGGCGATCTTCTGGAGGAGGAGGAGCGCAGCGGCGGTTCCCTGCCACTTTCCAGTCTTCTTGGCGAGGTAGGTGTGGAGGACGGGGAGGAGGCCAACGACGAGAGCCTCAGGGCTCAGGTTGTTGAAGAGAGCGTCCAGCGCGTATTGGGCGGACTCGCGGACGACGGAGCCCTTGTCGGCGAGCGCATCGAGGGCGCAGGGAACCATGCCGCCATCCTGGAGCAGGAAGACGAGCTCACTCAGAGGCGACTTGGGAGGCAGACGCTCAAAGAGCGCGCCGAGCAGGTTCTGCGCAGACTCGCGCAGCTGGCCGGACTTCTTGTTGGCGGCGGCCTTCTTGATCTCGGCGAGGATTCCATATTGATGCAGACCAGCGTATCTGACCGTGTTGTTCAGGACTTCGCAGAGACCGTATGCGGCATCGACCGAGGCGGCGGAGGTGGTGGCTGTGAAGATCGAGTTCAGGAAGGCGGAAATATCCTCCTGGGATGGCGGGGGAGGGGCATCGCCCTTGGCCACGACGGTCATCGTCGCTTGCTGTTCTTGCTGCGATAAGGGCGGGGTTACAGGGTGAGGCATGGAAGCGGCGGCCAACACTCTGAAGAATGAGGGAGAGGGAGAGAGAGATAGGGAGAGAAGGAGGGAAAGGATAAGAAAGAAGGGACCTCGCTTCTGCTGTTTCGAAGGAGGGAGAGAAAAAATGCGCTCGTCTGTCCTCTCTCTTGGACTCCGAGTTGTGTGTGTGTAGGTCGTCAGCAACAAGAGTTTCCCCGTCGCAACACAATTTTTTTTAGATTGGGCATGTCCGGGCGCGAATTTTCCCCCTCCTCCCTCTTTGTCCCTGTTATCCACCAGCAGAATCGCATCCTTGGCCCATGTGAAATTTTTTTTACTGCGGTACGGAGTAAGGGACTTGTCCCAATCTTGCCCGTTCCCTATCGCGGGCCTCTGATTCGTCCGTGTTCCGGGCCATCTCCACCGTCGCCTCCAATCTCTGTAACGATACGTACCACGGGGCTCCGTACCTCATCTTTTCGCTCCGCTGCGAAGGGCTCTTGATGCCCGAATTACCAATCCGACGACTCTGTTCGTCTCCTCGCAGGTAACTCGGCAACAGGAGCTTCTGAAGGCCCGGAAAGGAAGGTTTCCTGCTTTCTGGACAGGCAGGATGTTTCCGGAGAATTGTTCCGGTCGCGGACGTTTTCTTGAAGCAGCGCGGCCTACTATGCGGTAGTGTCCCTCCGTCTCGGCGTAGACTGGAAATCATAGGTAGGCTGGTTGCACAGTCTCGTGGCCGCTGTTTCGTCTCGAACATAGATCACGTTTGTCCTTTTGGAAAGCAGATTGAGTAGCAACCGGACCTTCCAAGACTTGTTTCACAGTTCAAGAAGGGGTTGAAATAAGTCGAATAAAACAACCGGCTCAACCCCTCTCAACCACCAACAAGTGGCGTGCATTTTATCCGTCTCTGCGTTGCTATCCGCTACTTAGCATTTGCTGGTCTCCCCGTTCACTTTCCCGGGGGCTTTTGTCCTTGGTTTCCCCCGTCTTCTTACCCCCAATAACAGCAAAAGCGACATGACGGGAAGATTGAATAACAAGATGAGAAAGCACGCGGTATTTGGAAATGTTTTCGAGGGCCATGCCAAGCATGACATGGCATGGCATTCAACCCCAGCGGTTTTTGACAAAGTTTGGTGGTGGACTCAGCTGTGTCAGATCAGTCGTGCACCTGTTCTGGATGACGATAGCTGGCTCAAGTCGGTCAGAAATTGTGGCTTGTCATCTAGGTATCCGTTAGGCACACAAGCGCATGGCCACAGATGGAAAGTTCCCGCCGTAAATACGACCAGGTAGGTGACAGCGATTGTGGATGAACCCCGAGAGTTCCTTGAAACTACCTGGCCCGCGAGTTATACAAACTTGTTGTCCGCTGGACTCGACGTAAACAGTGGCAACATGACAGGCCAACGGCCCGTATCGATTCGGAAGATGCCCCAATGTGATGGCAGCTCTAGTCAACCTTGTCGTCGCCATATGGCCAAATGCTCACCACACAGAGTTGGGATATAAGAGCTGCCATGAAGTACCATACCGCGTCCGTCAGGGAAGTGGTCTATGTGACGCATGATGCCAACACGGGAGTAGAGTTCAGCGACGACGACCATCGGATGGAGACGAGCATCCGCGTGGACATTCTTCAGAGGCTTCAATGTCTGTTGGGATGAAGTTGGGATCAATCTGTGAGCCTTCAACCTACGCTATGTTGTTTCTCGCATCGGTACGGACTTTGCCGGTGTAATATCCAGCATGTGCTGTCCGTCATGAACATTTAGTTGAGACAGAGTGTCTCTTGCCCGGGCGAGAAGAGTAAGATGAGCGAGAGTAAGGACAGATTGCTTGCTTTTTCTCGCTGAGTCTCAGTCGGCAGTGTTGAGTTTCCGGTAATGATCGCAGAGGAATGCATCTTGGTGCATCAAGTTGATGGGACAGTGATGTGCGAACGCGAGGCGACAAGATGGATTTGATATGCGAGGGCTTACTCACGGTTACCTCAATGAATACGGCGAGTGGGGATGTCGGTATCGGATCTTAATGCTTGAGCACGGGACGGAACACGAGTAATAGAGAGACGGGAGATCTCCGGGTGAGTGGGAGGAACTGGCTGGACTGGATGGCAACGCGAGGGAAACAGTTGGGAATCCGGCATGCTTCCAGTTCAATTCCACCAGGTTCTGGCTGTTCGAGGGGACGCTAGGTCCGTGCTGCCGAGGTCCCGCACCAATCAGCGGGGTAGACTGCGTGTTCTCCCAGAAGGACGTCACTCAAGACCAGGGGGAGCGGTCCAAGCGTGGGGCGACCGTCTTCCTCCCCACTGCTGTTTCAACCCTGAAGCTCCCAGCTTCAGGCACGTCCACGGCCCCCCGAGTCCCTGGCAGCATGGCCGTCGACGCTAAATGGGACAAGCCGCAGGCGGAGCTGCGAGTCGAAACCTACGGGAACAGACCCAACACCCCGACCTGCGTCCTAATTCCTCACTTGTTTGGTCATTCTTTCTTCCATCTCAATTCGACTCCCGGAGCCATTCATCCTTCGGTACTACTCAACAAGACGCGCCGTATAGACCAGCAACACTCCAATTGCCACTCCACGCCGACGATATCCGGATCGGTTCACTCGATACGCTGTCTGGAGGCGCATTGAGCGATGGTCCGCTCGTCGAACTGTGCTGTCAGAACTAGTCGCTAGACCTCCTGGTGTGCTCGCTCGACACGGAGTTTACTTCTTCCATCGCACACTCGAAGCTTGTGTCTTCTCCGTAGCTCAGAGCTACCCTATATCCATCAACAACGATCCGCGAAGCATCATCTGCCCATCATGGACCCTAGCAAAGAGGGGCTCCTCAGCGACCAGTCCCGCCGCTCCTTCGACAGAGACTCTGAAGACGGCTCCGATATCGATGCCACTGACTACCTACCACGAAACGACCAGAAGGAGGAACCATCGTTCCCCAAACCCGCTTTCTTTTCCACCAGACCCGCTGGCTGCTTCGCGGCACTCAAGAAACTGTATAAAGGACGCTCACGACTATGTCTGTTCGTCACAGCTGTCGCCGTCGTCTTGTGGATCATCATCAGCGCCGGAGGAGCTGTCATGTACAAGAAGTTCAAGGGCGCCCCGCCCACTGGCCAGTCGCCGCCGTGGTACCCGGCCCCAAAGGGCGGCATATCCAAAAATTGGGCCGAGAGCTACAAGAAGGCGGGCGAGATGGTTTCCAAGATGACGTTGCCTGAGAAGGTCAACATCACCACCGGAACCGGCTGGATGATGGGTCTCGCAGTCGGCACGACTGGCCCCGCAGTTCACGTCGGTTTCCCCCAGCTTCAGTTGCAAGACGGTCCGCTGGGCATTCGATTTGCGGACAATGCTACTGCGTTCCCCGCCGGTGTCACTGTAGGCGCTACCTGGAACAAGGAATTGATGTATGAGCGAGGCAAGGCGCATGGGCTAGAGGCGCGGGGCAAGGGAATCAACGTGCTCCTAGGTCCCTGCGTCGGTCCTCTCGGCCGCTTGCCGGCTGGTGGTCGCAATTGGGAGGGCTTCGGCGCCGACCCGTACCTGCAAGGTATCGCTGCCGCCGAGACCATCAAGGGCATCCAAGAACAGGGCGTCATGGCGACTATCAAGCACTTTGTGGCAAACGAGCAAGAGCACTTCCGCCAGAGTTGGGAGTGGGGTCTCCCCAATGCCATCTCAAGCAACATCGATGACCGAGCCATGCACGAGCTGTACGCGTGGCCGTTCCTGGATGCCGTGAAGGCCGGCGTTGCGAGTGTCATGTGCTCCTACAACCAGGTCAACAACTCATATGCGTGCGACAACTCCAAGCTTCTCAACGGTATCCTGAAGGACGAGATGGGTTTCCAAGGGTTTGTCATGAGTGACTGGCTTGCGCAGCGTTCGGGCGTTGGCAGCGCGCTGGCTGGGCTGGACATGACGATGCCTGGCGACGGGCTGTTCTGGGCAAATGGAAAGTCTCTTTGGGGCCCTGAACTTACCAAGGCCGTCCTGAACGGATCCGTACCCGTGGACAGACTCGATGATATGGTCGTCCGCATCGTTGCTTCGTGGTACCAGTTGGGACAGGACGACAAGAAGCTGTTCCCGAACGAGCTTCCCAACTTTTCCTCGTGGACCGATGAAAAGATGGGAACGCTTGCTCCCGGCAGCAAGACCCCCCAGGAGGAGTTCGAGGTGAACAAGTACGTCAATGTGCAGGGCAACCACTCCGACATAGCACGCCGTGTTGCTGCTGAGGGCACAGTCCTGCTCAAGAATGAGAACGTGCTGCCCATCAGCAGAGACGGCTTCATTGACGCCAAGCGCAAGCGTCATGAAGGAAAGCTGAAGATTGGAATCTTTGGCGAGGATGCCGGCCCCGGCAACGGGCCCAACTACTGCAAGGATCGCGGCTGCAATCAAGGCACTCTGGGCTCCGGATGGGGAAGCGGCGCGGTTGAGTTTCCCTACCTTGTACCGCCAGTGGAAGCCCTGAAGAAGGGCTTCAAGTCTGAAAAGGTTCAACTGTCCGAGTTCCTCACCAATTCACTCCCGTTCAACAAGGACCCATCCATCTTGCACGACCAGGATGTCTGCATCGTTTTTGCCAACGCGGACTCGGGCGAAGGCTTCCTGTCCTGGGCCGGCAATGGCGGAGACAGAAACGACCTCAAGCTGCAAAAGGGTGGAGACGACCTCATTCTTCAAGTCGCCGACAACTGCGGCAAAGGCGACGGTAACTCGATGGGTGGCGATACTGTTGTGGTCATTCACTCCGTCGGGCCTGTCGAGATGGAGCGTTGGATCGAACACCCTGGCGTTAAGGCGGTCTTGTACGCGAACCTGCCTGGACAAGAGAGCGGGAACGCTCTCGCGGATGTCATCTTCGGCGACGTGAACCCCAGCGGCAAGCTGCCGTACACGATTCCCAAGTCCCTGAAGGACTTTGGACCAGGCGGGCAGATTCTGTACCTGCCCAACGGTGTTGTGCCTCAGCAGGACTTCTCCGAGGGGTTGTACATCGACTACCGCCACTTTGACAAGAAGGAGATTGAGCCCCGCTTCGAGTTTGGATTCGGCTTGTCGTACACGACATTCGGCTTCTCCAATGTTGTCGTCGAGGGTGTCAAGCCCAAGAGCGCACTTCCCGCTGCCCGCCCGTCGCCCGCCGCGGAGCCGCCAAAATTCAGCGACAAGATCCCCGACAAGAAGGAGGCACTGTTCCCTGAGGGATTCCGCAAGCTCGAGAAATACGTCTATCCATACCTGGACAACGTGGACGACATCTCGACGGAGCCGTACCCGTACCCGGAAGGCTACGACGTGAAGCAGCCCCTGTCGGAAGCCGGTGGCGAGGAGGGCGGTAACCCCGACCTGTGGGAGACGTACGTCACCGTCAAGACGGACGTGACCAACACCGGCGCCGTCGCTGGCAAGGTCGTCCCCCAGCTGTACCTGACCTACCCGAAGAACGTCCACGGTGTGGACTTCCCCGTCAAGGTGCTTCGCGGGTTCGACAAGTTCAACCTGGAGAAGGGCGAGAAGAAGACGGTTACGTTCAACCTGACGCGCCGCGACCTCAGTTATTGGGACGTTCACCACCAGAACTGGGTCATGGTTACCTCCGGGGAGTACTCGTTCCTCGTGGGCGAGAGCTCGAGGCAGTTGTCCAAGGTGGGTAGCTGGTAGTGTATTATTCTATTTTCGATGGTCTAATAAAGACCATTGACGTTCATGAGTGGGGAAACACGGTAAAATTTATGGGTCTTCTCGAATATTCACGTTAGGGGCCACGAGTAGAACTGGAGTTCATGCATTTTTGTGTGTATAAAGGCGAATAGAGCCGTTCGATTACGTTCCAAACTCGTCTGTGCTACTCCCTGCTCTTGCTTGATTAATCTACCCATCCCGCTTTGCTAGCCACTCCCAAAGCAATCGTCGTCCTTGATGCTCCGGATTTATCCTGGCCTAGGACCCTCCCTCTACAAGGTATCATGCTGCTCATCAGAGAGCGGGGCCCCAGGTCGATCTCGGACTTGGACGCGAGGTGGTGTTGATGGACTTGGGAGAGTGGGCGAGGAAGGCAATGGTGGTCGAGTGCTTCTGCGCGTTGATGAGCGTGACGATAAGGCCTGCTATGAGACTTGTGGCGGCGAGGATCTTCATCTTGGTCGATCGGTTACCGTGCTACCTTTTCTAAGCTGGATGGTCAGGAATCAAAGACTCTGGTGATTCTTTTCTCGATGTTTGCGTGGGTGGACTGAAAAGGCTAGGCTTTGTGCTGGTAGATGGATGGGAGACAGATGTCAAGGTTGGTGAAGTTAAGGGACTTGTAAGAAGGTGCGGCCCTGCTTTCACCCTCTCTTAATGCGAAAAAGTGAAATTTCCCTTTGTCGAACGCCGTCTGGAGTATTCACCTAGTGAGCAAATAGTGGGGGAATTGACTGGCGTATTAACGAGAAGTTTACCGTGCCCTGTAAGACTGACACTGGGAGAGGAACGCGCGCGTTGTAAAAGGTCTTTGTGTGTATCAATCCAGGGGAATCGAAAATCACAAGTCTATACCAAGGAGCATCACTATGAGGGCTCATGGAGGCCGTGGTCATTCTCTGGAGGATGGCATGCACAGACTTTGCCTACTACTCACACTTCCGGTTTTACGTCTATAAACTCAACGTTAATATGCATTCCATCCAGGATTAAAGTCTCTTAACCAGTTGGGCAGTGTTCCAGCAACCCTCATTTTGTTCTCGAGAACGAAGGCGCAACACGGGAAGGTGTGATACAGAGTGCTAGAATATCTCCGTAGATTTCATGTGGTCCCTGCTGCAGTGTTTTCAAGTTGTGATTTAGAAATACAAGGTAATCGGATTAGATTTTAACTTCGACATGTTCCTCAAGCTTGAAAGAACTGAATGCTGCGCCTGACTTGGAGACGGTTCTATCTAGGCTTCGAGACGAAAGGCTTGCGGTCTATTAAAGAGAAGAATTTCAGGTCGCAACGTCCCTCTCATATCGATAGAAACAGTCAAAACATTGCAAAGTCAATCGGACTGTGGCGTTGGAGGTGTCAGAGGATGGTGGTGGAGGAGAGCCCCAGAGACTTCAAGGAAGGGAGCTGTTATTGCCCAAGGGGATCAAGAAATTGGCACCAAGGTTTCCAAGAATTTTGTGCTACCCAAAAAGTAATCTCCCATGAACGTACGCTGGGCCTTTGTGTTTGTACAACCTTGAAAGCAAGAGTCATGGAGTTGGCTTCATTAGCCATCGTCGACGGATCGACGGATTGAAGATAGCACCCATGAGAAAGTTTGTTTGAAGCTAGCCCACTTCATCTGTACCTTATGAGTTCATGTTACATTTATATTGACGGAATGTATTAATGAAGCAACCCGCGTGCTCAACGGGAAGGCCATGTGGTCCATGATCGACTTGTTCCGAAAGCTGGCATATATCGTAGGCCGAAATCCCGTGTGTAACATCGCACAATTGACTGAGCTTATGGCTAAACAACCAACAATTTCATTTCAAAATGTTTTAGCTCAACTTTGTCACGCGATGGAAAGTTTGGCTCTAAGAAAAAGCACGCTGCTGTGTACCGTCAACCATTGTTTGCTGCACTTATCCTTTGTTGAGCACTTCCGGGTTCATTCCCGTCCTGCTCATCAGACTATTGCATTGTCCAAACTTGAAAGCTTCTTTGGGTGAGTTTTCTATTGAAATGCTCAACTAAGTTCCTCCCTTTGACTTCAAAAGCGCTTCCAGTACCCAGTGTAAGACATATCATGCTTCCTCGAGCCCACAATGGTCAGACTCCTTTCTCTTACGCCCCTCAAAGGCTTTGTACTTGCCCTCGGCGCCGCCAGGGTCACCGATGCCGGGTTTCTCAACGATGACTGCGGCTTCATCGATGACGGCCCTCAGTTTACCCTGCGCGGCGACGGCTCCATCACGACCTACTGCAATGACAAGATCTGCAGTACCGTAACGTTCACCGTGATCAACCTAAACGACTGCATCACCAATGTATCCGGCGACCTCCAACCCAAAGCTGAGGGAGAATAGTACAGTACCTTGTTCGAATGACTGTCCTTTTGCAGACACGTACGTGCTAACGAAAAGTTGCAGTGGAAACTTTTGGCAAAGCTGCCACGACTGCATGATTGAAGGCACCTACATCAAGTGCCAGTGCTCAAAGGAAGACGGGAGCTACAAGGAATCCTCCCTCAACGTCGGTAAGGACATGCACCTGCTGGCTTCATGGCAAGAACCGCAGGCTAACCATGCCGCTCAAGACGCCATCGTGTTCAACTGGAACGGCTACCTGGCTTGCCACAGCCAGGTATCGAACTGCTATCCTATGCTCTGGCAGTGTAAGCCCCAAAACTGGTGGCCCGAGGGGTGGCGCCCCACCATCGTTGACACCCCGTGCGACATCTGGCAGGCTGCCATGATGACGCCGGCAAAGTTGACCCTGCCGCCGGGGTTGACGCTGTCGACTGACCTGATGTCTGGACGAAGTGCGTGATCGGGGTTTGGCGACGGGCGGGAGACATCGCCGGAGATACGGCTGGTATTGCATGGTGGCGAAATGGAATTGGATGTGGGAAGGGAGGACATTGACAAGAAGTACACTGGAGGCGGACCAAGTGGGAGAACACGTACCTCGATGGGCCGATGTAACTTGAAGCAAGATTGCACATGATGTAGGAAATTGAATCCCGCAAAGGCTTTGCTCAAGATGCACGAGAAGAGGTTTGAGGCGGCTGATCACACCATCACTGTGAAGGGGGTGAAGGCACCGAGAGCCCGGGTAGCGTTACACACAAGTGTCGGGTGACGCAACAAGTGGTAGCACGAGCACGCGTACGCTGGGGGCCTGCGCCACATGGGGTGGACAGTTATGTCAGTGAGGGCATTC
Organism: Colletotrichum spaethianum; assembly: GCF_022836535.1. Lineage (NCBI taxonomy): Eukaryota > Fungi > Ascomycota > Sordariomycetes > Glomerellales > Glomerellaceae > Colletotrichum > Colletotrichum spaethianum. The sequence continues at coordinate 1,720,734 of NW_026054775.1, read as the reverse complement.
TGAGAGTACCGGCGTTCACTGTGAGTGGTCGGTGGAAACATCGGCGGGCTCGAAGATGTTTACTAATCCTCGGGTTAGGTCAGTGGAAGCCGCTCGGAGACTCGGCGACCGTGGGCTCTGAAATGCAGTCGATATCCGGCACGGCAGCTGCAGTCAGCACCGGTATTTGAGATCCAAGTCAGGTGAGCCACAACGTGACCAGCCACCTTATTGGGCAAGCAGTCACTTGTGCATCTCACCTTCGGTGTTTGGTGAGGCAGGCGGTCTTGGACGATGATGTGCTGTGCAGATGCCTATTCGTTTACACGGCTTACATAGCAGATTACAGCATGTCGAAGGCTGACATATCATCGGCTGCTGTGGGGAGTGACGATTTATTGCAGGACTGTTGCAGTTTGACGGTACATCGGGGTATGCCGGGTATCTCATGAAACGACGTTGCTTAACCGCTTGCACGCGGTCAATTTCCGATGTTCAACCCATGTGCGGCAAGACGAGACTCTCGGTAACGGCAGGCGCGGGATGAGGTGTGAGGTGTAGGTGGGGAGCATTTGTCACATCGCTCCGGCGGGGGTTACGGTGTAGCGGGCGGTGAAGAGACTCCCTCCTACAGAGCGGATTTGCAATCCAGTCAAGAGAATATGCTGGGACCGAGTCGGTGGATGCACTGCACCTGATGCAAGGAACTGTAGCGCAACCTTGCATCGAGCTTGCGGGATAGCCAGTCCAGGGAAGCAGGACATCGTGCAAGACGCATGCGCGGGCTCCCTCCATGAAAGATGAATCCCGAACAGGGAAGGGTGATTCCTCAATCCTTCGCGCGTGGCCGACGGATTGCCTCGGAACGGGATAGATGCGGGCGGAGCAGCCACATCGAGCAAGCCACAGTCACAGCCAATCAGGATTCCTCACTGCCGCAACCAGTGGAGCTCATTGGCCCCCAGTCCGGGCCTGAGCCTATTCAGTGGGGAGAGCCTGGCCCTGGACCGTGGCGCAGTCGTACATCCATCGTAGTCCGTGCTGTCAGATCCTATGTGACGTTTCCTCTTTCAATCACTGATTCCATCCACCTGCGCATCATCCCGCGCCCCAGTCTTTGTTAGTTGCCGCGCTTGTTTCCATTCTACTATTGCTGCATATCCTTTCACAGCGTAACACAGCAAACCAAACCGCTTTGTTTCGCGCTTAAGCACTCTTGCCAGTCTTGGTTGTTGACGGTCTCTCCGTCTTTTCCCCACCCTATGCATAACGCTTCTTCTATGAATGAGAGCTGCCCGGATCGCAGAGCACCCGCGAGTCTGCCTTGCCAAATATCGATCACGAGAGTTTTCTCCTTCAAATGGGCACATGGTCAAATCTCACGACCCTTGGCGCTTGTGATTGTGTAGCAGATGGGGCAAACAATGCTCTGCGTCATGATCTGATTTATGATCGGCCGGCCGCGTCTCCATGCGGCCGCAAGCCGTCAATCGATCTGTTCAGGTAGGGCTGGGTGTCATAGCTGCATCCAGCCTCGATTTCAGCAACATGGATATCACCTTCGTGAACATAAGTTCCCACCAGCATCATTGGTCAGCATCCCGGACGCTCGAGAACATATCGACGAAGAGCGCGGCCTTGGATTCTGTGTCAGGGTCTAGGCCCGAGTCACCCCGGTTCCTTCACAGGCCTCTCCAAGCGCCAAACAATTGCTCAGGAACATGACCGTGAAGACAAGCGTCTCCATCCTAGGAGACTGTGTTCTCCGGGCATCCAGATGTTAGACATCCTCGGTACGAGACATCCATGCTGAATCGAAAGGACTCACTCCTCTTCTAGAAGCGGGTGAGATGCGGGGCAGCTGATTTGCAACTCGACCAACCCGCGTGCACAGAAGCTTGGTCAATCTTCAGCCCTATGGAAGCATCCCCGCATCTGCGATTCAGATCAGAGTGCGTATTGTCTCGGATGGCACCACACCACGCGATCTTCACGCAGTCTGGAGCAGATAGACTCGGTATCACAAAGTGCGGCAAGGCCTCAATTAGTCATGCCTCGCCGGACGAACAACGCTGGGTTTGCAAGTGACGAGCTTAGTCGAGCCTGGCAGACTTTAGGCAGCAGTTCTGTCACTTGGAGGTTTCTCCACGGGCGCCACAAGTCCGCTCCGTGCCCCGGCACTCTTCCCGGTCCGCTCCGATGCGTGCAAGCCCAACTGCACACCAATAGGGCACAACACCGCTCGCCACTCCACCGTCACAATGGATGTTGCGTATGCTTACTTAATGCCTCGTTCTCGAAGGCGTTCTGCTTTAATCTTCAGTCGATAAGATGTTGTCGTTCAAGCCCAGTATACCTCTGTCGAAGTACCAAAGGAAGCTTCTGACACCTGGTCAGCAGCAGCGCCACTGTCTTTCTCGACTCAGTACATCCTTCGTGCCAAGCAAACAGCCCGCTAGACGCATCCTTGTCTGAAGATGCGCCGGGTTCACTCAGTCAATCAGACTGCCGGGATGGCTGGGTGGTGGACGGCCGTTGAGCCCATGCCACGGACACGCCCCCCCGCTAAAATCTGACGTTGCCTTTCTTGGGACCCGGCGACCGACCTGGCCTTCCCGCCGAACATCTCCACGAGCGGCCTATGGTCCGTCGTACGTCGTTTCTTACCCTTGATAGGGCTGCAGCGCAACCCTTGCGTGGCCTGTCACACCCCAGAAGCATGTATCGCCGGCAGCTTGGCCGCTCCGACAACTGGGTTTAGCCCATCGCGATCTCAATCGTCATCGGCCGGGGTAGCTTATGAGCTCGGGACAAAAATATGTTTTGCTCTGTCAGCAGTTTCATTCACCGGTGTCTGTCTCATTCGGGCCAATCACCGACTTCAACCTCGTTTTCCCGCCCATCAGTCCTCACCAAACGCCCTCACGCATCTGTAGCTTCCCGTGTAAAGAGTCACCGAACACCTAAGAATGTTCGATTTTGACCAAGTGTACTGCACAGCCGGTGCCTTGGGACAGATGAGGCTGGAGTCGGGATCATGGTGTCCACTCGTCGGCTGTTCCTGGTCCCAGCCCATGTCCCAGTCCGTCTTGTGGCTCGATAACACGGGTTTGGATGCCGCACCGCATGGCTCACTTCCCGATGCCCCCCCATCAGCCTCAGCCTCAGCTCTGGTCACAGACACCGTGATGTGGATTTCTGCTCGTTTAGAGATCAATCTACCCTACTGCCATTGTCAGAGTGATGCTCGGCATTGACATCTGTGGCTTGTGCCCTCTGGTCTACATCCTTCAACTGCAGCTGCTTCCGTCACTCTTGGCCGTCATCATCTTCTTCTTTTGGCCATTTAGATCATGCATCGACCGTGTCAAACGGTCCTCTCTTTCAATACCCGAAGTTACCGGATATCTTCCTTGGTAGTACTTCTCTCCAAGCCTTTCTGGCTTCTTCATCGGTTACCCACGGGCCCACAGATGCACATAATCGCATCACCGTCATACGCCTTCTCCGGACCCTCTGCTGCGGCGAACTTTTTGAAGACTCAAACGGCTATTTCGACTTGCCAACCGTCCACCGACGTCATTGTGCGGACGCGAACCTTCAGCTGGCTACCTCTAACGGATCATCTGCGAGTTTTAGAGCTCCCCTGAGGTGGATGGCAAGCGTGATGAGCTCCAAGTCCGACGTCGAGGGACAGGATATATCAACGAACGTGCCCGTTCTGAACACAGCTTCTTCAACCCTCAGATACAACAACCTCACTGAGCTCGAAGACCAACTCGACCGAGACGTCCAGTTCAACCTCGAAGACCTCCTTGCCACCTTCTCGTCATCGTCTCTTACTCAGACGTCCCATCCTTCCCGCACATCAACAACCACCATGTCTTCATCGCGTTCCGGCCGCTCGGGAGGTTCATCGAGCCACCACCGCAGCTGCAAGAGTAGCAAGAAGCCAAGGGCGGTTCAAGTTAGTCGCGGTCTCTTCTTTGTACTACATCCCTATGTCGCGATACCGGAGTACCTCCCTTTTACATTTGCATCTCCGGCACACTCACACCACCTTAACTCTCTTTTGGGATAGTCCACACTAACCCCACCACAGAGGTCGATCCAGCAACTAATTGAATCCCTCGAGACACACCGCGTCAACACCCTGACGGAGCTCTGCCGTATCGAGCGCGTAGCGGCGACCTGCGAGAATGAGGAAGACGCCCTGGCCTTCCAGGGCCCGATGACCTCCGCCTGGGACTACTACGTCAACAGCAACCAGTTCTTGACGGAGCTCCGCGGCCTGACGCGAAGCTACCCTCTCTGCAGCGATATCCTCTACGACGCTCACGTGCGCGTGCGCAATGACCCCAACTCGAACAAGAGCTGGAACCTGGCGTGGCTGTGCCTGATGAAGATCCAGGAAGAGTAAGCACTTCCACCTACAAGCTGTTTGTATACAGAAAGCTAACTACATGGCGTGGACAGTGACCTGGTGTCTGCGTACGCCGCCCTCGAGGCCACGAAGCCCGAAATGTGGGGTGGCCGCGAGCCCTCCGCGGAAGAAGCGGCCCAGCTCACCGCGTGCTTCGAGTACGAATGGAACAAGGCCGTCGACACTATGCTCCGGCACTGGTCCATCCCGCCGACCTGGTACTGATCGCGGCCGCAGCGCGGCGGGCGCCGCACTTGTTACCCGCAGACCCCGAAGGCGGCAGCGCCAGGGGTGACGACCATGACGATCATGAGACATGTAGGCATTTGAAGCGACATAGGTATCTGGAGTGAGCGTGTCTTGGGGCTTTTGTGAGCGAGAGGCGCTAGGAAATATTCATCTGGTAATGAAGCACTGGGATTAGCACGGGGGACAGTGTCGGCGTCGGCATCAGCATTTGGCAGCGTCCATCACACCGTCACACGACGATATTGGATTTCGGGGGCTTGGCTTTCTTCTTTTGTCGTATTATTTCCTACTTGACCTATCGTATAGGGCAGGTAGCCAAGGGCAAGGGCATCGTGGGGTGGGCTTCTGGCAAGCCCTGGAGTTTCCGTCACATAGCTAGGCAGCATCATGAGGAGTTTTTGTTTTTCAAACATCGCCACGATCGCACTCTTATCCTGAGATGTCAGTCCCTCACAATTCGACGATATCTTGTGCCCATACCGCTTCTTTGCATGCCGTGCAGTCACAAAGAAACGAAGAGAAGTCATGTCGCTGGCCTTTCGCGATCGAACACAAGGAACCGCACCGCGTTGTACAGTACTCCAATCATCGAATCTATCTCGATCACTATTCAAGATCTAGCCTCAGAGTAGCCTCTTAGATCTATAAGCTGTTCCTTCTGCCTCCTCTCATACCTTGAGGGAGGGGGGAAGTGTCGTGTGTGCCCCTCTATCAATGCAAAGTAATAATAATAATAATAATAATAACAACCGCTGTAACCGTTTCGCACTATACATTCCCGGCCCGTGGCAAACGCTATGATTACCCGACAATTTTTTTTCCCGACACGCATCTAGGAAACCCGTCGCTCTGCATCAGACGGAACGACGGGCGGCTACAGCCCCGGGGTCACAAGCCCCGTAGGCGTATATGGGTGGTTTATGGCTCGGTCTCGCCGTCGGTGCCGTCCTCCTCGCCGACCCAGTCGTCACTCTCGAGACCGCGGTTGCGGATGGCGAGGGACCCCAGCCAGCCAAGCAGAGCGATACCTCCGAAGATACCCCATGCCAGTGCTTCGCCTTTCGGATGGACGCGCGTGGACAGGGTGAATAGCGCTCCCGAGACGAAGGGTCCGAAACTGCGGCCTGCTGCCGAAAGAGTCTGGGCGATGCCGTTCAAGGTGCCCAAGGTCGCATGGTTCGGAGCGCAATTCGTAATCTAGAAACATATTGTTAGTAACGGTTCAAATTCACCAAAGCCGCCGGGACTTACCAGAAGCATCACACTAGAGAGACCGCCGACGGCGCAAATGTTCTTGATGATGAGGATGATTCCCAGCTCAATGTACAGCCAGGTAGACCCGGTGCCGACGCCAAACAGCGGTTCATCGTCCAGGTAGCCAATCCAGGGCATCATGGCCATGCTAAGGGCCAGTCCCAGCAACGCAATGCGGTACGTGCCCAGGTTGCCCAACCGCGTCTTCAGAGGCTGGAAGAGGAAACCCTGGAACACAATGGTGGCCACGCCGGCGAGACTCAAGCTGATGCCGATCTTGCTCGGTGGCAGGCCACGGCCCGTCGGCGGGTTGGCGTCGGCGAAGATGGGGTAGAGGCTGTTGTAGGAAATGTTGGACAGCTGGAAGACCAGGTACGTCAGCAACACCAGGATCGTGTTGCGGTTCAGGAGTTGGCGCCATGTCGAGAGGTCACTGGGAGACTTGGCGTCGTCGTCCGCCTCAGAGCCGCCCTCCGATCCCGGCTGGAGCAGCCCCTGTTCCTCGGCTGCTTCGTCTTCGTCGTCGTCCTCATCGTCGGACGTGCTCACTACCATTTGCGAACCGCGACGGGGCCAGCGGGTGGCCCAAGAGTTTCTTCTCGGCTCCGCCGGTCGCTGGGTCCAAGACCATGCCTTGCGGGCCCAGTCTGGAATCCAAGCGTTTTTGCCCGGCTCGAGGCTTTCCAGCGTCTCTTCGAACCAGATCCCGACGACCAGCACGCTGGTGAGCAGCAGCGCGGCGCTGAGAAGATTCGGTGCCAGGTACGGGTATCGTTTCCCTAGAGTGCCGACTAGCAAACCACCCAGCGCGGGGCCTGTAATGCCGCCCAGGGAGTAAATGACGGGAAGCCAGGTGAAGGCCCGGCTTTGGTTGGAGCGATCCGTCACCTCGCCCAGGACGGTCGGTACCACCGCGGCGTTGCCATTGAGCATGCCCATGGCCACGTGGACAGCGACAATCTGCCAGTAGGTCCTGCAGAAGCCGAAGCCGACGAAACAGCCCGCGAGCATAAAGGTGCCCAAGACCATAGTGGGCTTCCTGCCAACCATGTCGGAAAGATAGCCCCATAGCAAATTTGTTGACAATTGTGCCAGCGCGAATGCCGACGCCAGGATGCCCACGTAAAGACCAGTCTGAGAGTCTGGTATGTCGGAAAAGGACTCGACCATCTGAGGCAGATAGGGGCCAATCGAGTTGAGGGCCGTCTGCTCGCTCAGGGAGAGGAAGGCAAGCAGGGCGAGCTGCTTGACCGGCAGAGGGGTCTGGTGATGATCGCCATCGGACCCGTTTGAGCTGTCGTCAGAGTGTCGGAAGAGCTCGGCCGAGGACTGCTCGCGAGGCGTCTTGGGGGGCGGCGTCGGAAAGGTATGGTACCGATGAGTGGACTGGCGCCGCATCGTGACTCTCCGGCTGGATTCGATGTTTCCCAGGGTAGGGATCGGGGCGCCCGCGTGGAATGAGCCTGACGAGGCTGTGCGGGATGCGGAGACGCGGAGGGCGTTGTTGCGGGCCATGGTGAGCTCGGCGACGAGGGGTCCGTCGTCGTCGTCGTCGTCGTCGTCGTCGTCGTCTGAGGTTTGCTACAGAGGTTTGCTGCTCGGTGCAGCCGACGCAATTTGCAGCAGTAGCGGTGACGTCGTCGAGAAAGGCTCACGGGGGTCGGTGGTAAGTCGTCGGAGATCGGTTCGGTGGGAGATGCTCTTTCGGGTGTAGCTGCTGGGCCGGGCTACCCCGCTGCCAGGGTCTCACGGTGATGGAATGCAGAATCGTAGCCTCCAGCGCATGGTCTCGAGTGCTTTATCTGCGCAAGGAGGTAATGGGTGGTGGGAGGGGGTAAAATAAAAATAAGGCGATTGCGACACGGCCGAATCAAGAGTGCGTCCCTGGTCTTGGTTGTGCAGGAGAGTCGACAACCGGGTGTGTTGCGAAAGGGAGAGCTTGTGACGGGTGTGGTATGTATCCGTGGTTGGTGGCGGTGGTTGAAGAAGATTGTGGTGGAAGGATATCGGCGGGAATTAGCTTTGGCTGAATGCGACAGCTGCTGCGCAGAACCAAACAGAAAAAAAGGCCCCCCCCCCCCCCCCCCCCAGAAAGCAACAAGCGAGACGAGACAGGTCCAATGCAAATGAAGCACAGACGTGGGTGACCTCATTTTGCTGCGTGTTTTTCACCTCACCTCGCCGTTGGCTAAGGCATGGCTCGTGCGCTGGAACGAAATGGGGATGGCAGGACGGCAGGCGGGAAGTCTCGTGTTAAGCTTTCCGCCCTGACAGCTACACATGGCACTAACAGCCAGTCCAGTCGCGGACAGCCACACAGACAGCCGTCCCCATCGCCTCGTGCCTCAGCTTCTCTCCCTCCATCACGCGGCATCTGGTGACGTCCATCCGCTAAATAAGGAGCTTGTCATTGGCCAAGGCCATCTGATCTCTAATCTGGCACTGATCGCCCGAGATCTCCTCCAACCCCCCCCCCCCAACTTCCAACGGCCACTAACTTTGCTCTTCGCTCTCTTTGGACTCGCAAACTGCCCAGCCATCTCCAACGGTTTCTGTTTCTTTGTGGTACGCCGGATCATTTGACCATACAGACCGCCGAATTGTTTCAAGGGACTCTTCTTGTGATCACAAATTGCTGGCGCCGACGATGCCATTGCTAAAGCGTCATCTACCGTTGCAACGAGACATGTGACTCGGGATGTGAAAAATCTCCGGGGCTAGGCAAATGCAGGGTCTTGTCGTGTGCCTTGTGGACGAACAAAGATACGGTCGACGCCTTTCATTCTACGATACGAGATAGGAAAGTCAGGCCGATTACCCAGAGTCAGGTGTGGCTGCCGGAGGGTGCAGTGCGGTGCCAGCAAAGACGCCTCATATCTCGTGTTCTGACGGTTCTCGACGGAGCAATTCCACGTTACGAAGCTCGCTCGCAGAATGATCAGCAAGAAGAACAGCTTCCTAGACGACAGCAGCACATGGTGTTTCTGGATGACGTCCGTTTTGAAACGGGCCAGAGGACATGATCTACCATCAAGAACCAGCCCTTCGGATTGTATACTGAAGCGAAAGCCGTCTCACATGAGCAAATCAGGCGAAGGCACAGGTTGCCGGCACGTTTGGGTTTCCCAGTCTTACCTGTGATCCAGCATCCCGAAGTTCAGATCTGTATAACGCGACCGTCTCGGAGGGTTACAGCGCATGTTGACGGTTGGGCTGTGCCGAGCCTCCGTGAACACGGGCTCGGATGTTACGAAGACCACATGCTGGCCACCTGCGTCTCGGGCCGCGTTCGACCGGGACTTTGCGTGACTATAACAGAAGCCTGGGATTCATGCGGCCCCCACGGAAAGCAAGCCACAGTCGCGGCCAAGAGGAACGCGCTGTGTGGTCCACTTGCATCACGTCGATCCGCCGAGCAGTCGCAACCGGGGGCTTGCGCAACGAGCCGGATAGGAATGGCACGAGTCCGGAAACATGCACAATGATTCGGTAGTTTCTGAGAGAACGATGCAGATTGGATCAATGCCGGACTCCGTTATTGAGTGAAGTGCTCCTGTCCGGAGCCACCTCAGGCTACGCCTCTATAATGGACAGTGAAGGATGTGGTCAACGAAACGAAACGAAACTCTCCTCATGCATATGACGAATCACACTGACCGGACAAGGCTACCCCAAGGGCAGGGTTCACGACTCCGATGCCAAGGGTCGTGATGGGTTAGTACCTTGAGGTCTCGGGTTGTCTCGGTCGATGTTCAGCCGAAGACGATGACCCCCCTGCTACTGAACACACGTCTCCGGGCGAAGACCGGCGTCGACGCCGAAGTCACAGTGCGCCTAAGATTAGGCCGAAGTCGGCCAACACGTCCTCGAGTCGCACAAAGCCGTCGACGGGAAGGTGCTGAACGAGGCTCACACATGACGAGTTGGGAACATTGTTTATTTTGTTCATCAAGTTTCATTCTTTTTTTGTTGTGTCATTCGGCGTTATTCATAAAGATTATACATACACGCGCAGGAACTCGACCAGGGCCATCATGGCCATGGCCTGGCCGTACGGCATGCTCGTCCGCGGGATGTCCTTGTAATGCTGCAGGTCGTGGCCCATACCGGTGCCGAACGACGTGTTGAGCAGCTCGCCCTCGGGGCTGATGTTGTCCAGCACGGCCTTGACCGCCTTGACGGCGACGGCCTCGTACTCTTTGCCAATGTATCTCTTGCGCTGGGCCTTGAGGATGCCGTACGCGAAGCCAGCCGTGGCGCTCGCCTCGACGTAGGAGCCCTCCTCCTCGGGGACGTCTAGCAGCGTCCTCCACAGGCCGCTCTCGACCTGCAGCGGCACGAGGGCGGCGCACTGCGCCTCGAGGGTGTTGACGAGGTGTGATCGCAGCGAGTCGTCGCCCGCGAGGTTGAGGAGCTCGATGAACTCGGGGATGACAATGGTCAGCCAGCTGTTGCCGCGGGCCCAGCGTGCGCGGGCAAAGTTGTGGCCGCCCTCGTGGAAGGTCCAGCCGTGGAAGAAGAGGCCGGAGGGGGCGTCGAAGAGGTACTGCAGGTGGATGAGGAACTGCCTCTTGGCCTCCTCGACGTAGTGGGGGCGGTTAAGCACGAGGCCGATCTTGGCGAGGGGCAGCACGGTCATCATGAGGGTGTCGTCCCAGAGCTGCTGGTCGTTGACCTCGAGGTAGGTGATGTGCTGCATGCCGCCGTACTTTGTGCGCGGAAGGTCGTGGTAGGCCCACTCGGCCCAGCTGTCGATCCAGGGCAGGTAGGTCTCGTTACCCGTCTTCTCGTAGACGTAGGCGAGGGTGAGGAAGACAGCCATGGTGTTGATGTTCTTGCCCTTGTGGCCCTCTTCGAAGCGGTTCTTGAACCAGTCCTCAATGATCTTGAGGTCGGCCGGGTCGCCGTTGAGCTCGTAGTACTTCCAGATGCCGTACAGGCCGATGCCGTGGGTCCACTCCCAGTCCTCCCAGCCCTTGGTGTCAATGACGCGGCCGTTCTCGAGCGTCATCAAAAACTCGCCAGTCGTGTCGCTGATGTTGACCATGTCGTGGATCAGCTGCTTGACCTGCTTGTGGACGTCGGCCCGCTTGACGCCCGAGACCTCGGTGATTCCGGCAGGCATTCTGGCGGTGTTTTGTATGAAGACGATGGATCAAAGGTATAGTCGAGACCCGTTTGGTGTCTGCCATAGGGGTTAACTTCAGAGAGTCTAGTGTAGTTGTCGCCATGTCGTGTGCTTCCGCATTGGACCCAAGCAAACAGATTTGCATGGGGTTTATCACTTCAAGTCGGTTCACTACCGATGCTGAAACAGTAAGACTGACCTTTTTGTTTTCCACGTCCAGCAGCTAGCCAGATGCGATTCGACAGATCTCGGGAGAAAAGGGTGCAGGCCGGGGAAACGGGACGCAGTCAGAGAGGCTTCACTACACGATTGAGATGCTTTTTTGGGTGCAGAAACCTTTATTAAGGGGGAAAGATTATGCCTGGAGGGGAAAACGAGGGGTCAATGGATGGATGGGTAGGTAGTTGGAGGGGGAAATGGACTCGGAGTGATGGTGACCGAGGTCCCAAGACTCCCCAAGACGCGCTTTCCAGAGTGCGGTTTGGTATTGGGGATTTACAGACTTGGTAAACCCCACCTACGATGAGCACGAGGGCCGCAGAGAACCGCGAGAAAACGCGTCGGCTGGCCTTCGCTGCATTGGTTCCACTCCAACACTGCTAGGAACTCTGCAATGCAGCGAGTGCAGGAGTATCTCGATGCAACTGCTGAGAAGAGAGAGAGAGAGAGAGAGAAAGAGGAGTCTGGACATACGTGGTTGGCTGGAGTAAAGCAGACGGGCCCACTCAGGATACCACGTCGCCGGGGTACTCCGCTCGTAGCTCGGCTCCTCCTCCCCCGCGCCCCGGGCCAGTTACCCCGCGCCGGTGGAGTCTCTCCCCGATTTTTCGTTACTTACCTTACTTGCCAGCCCTTTTTCCCCCCTCGGGATTCCCTTTCTTCCCAACTCCTCACTGCCTATGACCTTGTCCACGCCGCAACTGGGCTTTTCCCCGACCTGAACATCGCATGCTGGGTCACCCATGTTTATCTTTCTCTTGCCCCCATTTTTCGCACGCGTACTGTGAGGTCGACGCCGGACCACGGTCGTTGCCGGTGCCCCGACTTTTTGCTTGAGCTGTGTGCGTGGGTGTTTTTGGGGCAGTCATCTCCGCACCTCTCCGCCTCCCCTTCCGTTCTTGATTTCCGGGGGAAAGAAACTGGAGCGTATACGGAGAAGGAGATTTGAGGGGAAACCAGCGGGCTTGTTCCCTTGTTCCCCAGTTTCGGCCTGCTTGTGGAGAGATTAAGGTTACTCCATGCTGAGCACCAGGCACCACACCCAGCGGGATGAGATTGAGCGAGATGAACGAAGCTGCTCAGACCAAAGCAAAGCCGGTCTCCCATGCCAGAAACGCGGGCGGAAACACCTCTGCTCATATAGAAAACTCCTCTCAAGACAGCCCAACCCAAGCATGCGTTGATTGCCCGGTACACTCAAGTTTCTCGCCATGATTGCATCGTATGCAGGCGCCATCACGCCGTGCATTAGACGCAATGCAATATGTGGCCGTACCCACGCCCTCGCAGTTCAAACAGAACCCCATGTCCGGATGATCTGTGCCATGACCACTCGCCATGACAATCCCGTAATCACAGCAGAACCCCCTGACGATGCAAATTGACGAGAGCGAAGAGAGCACGGAGGAGATGGAAAAAAAAAGCAGACTTCTCGGGAAGATGGAAGACACCAGCAGCCTGTTGAGCCGCGCCCAGCACAGCCAAGGACGCCACGTTACGCACTTACCAAAGCCCCCGTCGTCAAGCTTTTCCTTGGGTGTTGAGCCAAGTTTGGCTGTCGGTGGGCGGCCGACGGGGGGGTTGGAGTTCTCGAGCCGACGACATGCTTCTTCGAGCAAGTCGCCCGGTTGACCCTATCGGCAACCAATCCCATCCCTGTATAACCGCCGCAAACATAGAGGCAATCCTCGCATTCACGTCCTTCCATCCACCCCCCTTTCCTCTGTACCTTTTCCACCTCGTGGCCCATTCCTCGTGAGCGCCGTATGCCCAGAAATGCGGCGAACAACCAAGAAATGCGGCGGCCGGGAGAGCGCCCAAGTGCCACGCCAAGACGCTCACCGTCGACGCCTTAATATTACCATCATGTCCCCATCTTGGGCGAATATCGATCTTCTTGAAGTTTTGAGAGGGACTCTACAGCGCTTGAACGCTTAAACGAAGTATGTAGTGTTTGCTCACCTCAAGAGTGACAAAAGCGTCGTGTCAGTTGCTCCAGTGTAAAAACACCGACTAGGCTGCTAGTGTCGAGCCTTATCCCCGTTGCAGGAAACCACCAATCACTCGTCCCAACAGGGAGCCATAGGCTCACGCCGTTGTGACGGGTCGTCCTGGCCAGCCGTGCCAACCATGGAGGATGAACCAGAGACCCTCCCCGTCGGAGCCATGCACCCACACCCCATTCCCACTATTATCTTCGTAAAGCACCTGCTTCCGCCATCCGGCTTGTTTCCATGGTCCGTCCTCATTGCGTAGGTTGCCCCATGCCTTTCACCCGGTCATCGTAACGTTCCCCAAATCACAACCCTGACTCATGCCGCTCTAGCCATGGGCTCGTCCACCCAGTCGAGAGGCTCATCCAATCTAGAGCCAACCCGGTGAGCCACCATACCAACTCTCTCCATATATTGGGGGACAAACGCACGCGCGCGGAGTTTGACGACGAGATGGGCCGGGGCCGACAGTGTCGAGGGGGGTGTGCTAGAGCTGTCGACACACCTCGCCTCCCGCCATCTCGGTCGAATGATAACCCAAATTGCATCCACTCGTCCCGGCCTCCCTCGTCCATTCACGGTTTGGATTCAGCTGAAGTCCCGTCGCTCGAACCACTCAGCACCCGGGAAGTCGACTCCGTATCCCCAGGACCCGTGGGGAAGGTTTGCCTTCCTCTCGTCGTCCCTTTTCGCGGGGGACCGAACTCTGGGCCCCTCCCAACAGGAAATCTTGGGGTAGAAATGAGGAGAGAATGTGGGAGAGATTCCGGGGTTTGGCAAGCTGCCAGATGAACCCGCCGAAAGGGGAAAGGACCAGATCCCAAGCACTGGCTCGCCTTCCTAATACCTTACCACCACCCAACACCACCCTTCCCACTCCGCTTGAGACCTGCTCCTATATAGAACGAGGTAGCATCCCGTTCTCTTTTCTTTCTTCTCTTCAGGTTGCCCAGCTTCTTCCTTCTTCTTCAGAGGTTAGACAGACTCCGGACCCCAAAGCCCCATCAAGCCAGCTCTGAGGCCTTTGTTGCGTCTCTCCCATCCTACGGGCCTCAACTCCATCGCCAACACACACAGTCCCGTCTTATCGCAAGAAAACATGGCCTCCACCGAAGTCGCCGACCCGGAGCTCGTCCGTCCCACGACGGCGCCGGGCAAGAAGTCCTTCCAGGAAGTCGAGCGCTCCATCTCCCACGAGAAGGCCGACCACCAGCGCCTCGAGAATGTCGACAATGAACTGTCCAAATACGTCGGCGACGGCTCCGTCACCGTCTCCCGAGAACGCAGCGACCAGCTGCGCAAGATGATCGACCGCCGCGTCTTGGTCATCATGATCGGTACCTACTTCCTCCAGGCCATCGACAAGGGCACCATGTCCTTTGCCTCCATCATGGGTCTCCAGGAGGACACCCACCTCAAGGGCCAAGAGTTCTCCTGGCTGACGACCTGTATCTACATCGCCATCCTGGTCGTCGAGTACCCTCAGAACTACATCATCGCCCGCGTCCCCATCGCAAAGTACCTCAGCTTCTCCATCATCGCATGGGGCGCCGTGCTGGCGTGTCACGCAGCCTGCACCAACTTCACTGGTCTCGTTATCGTCCGTACCCTTCTTGGTATCTTTGAATCTGCTTGTCAACCTGCTTTCGTTATTCTCTCTTCGATGTGGTACCGTCGTGAGGAGCAGGCGTCTCGTGTTACCTACTGGTACATGATGAACGGCGCCCAGCAGGTCGTCGGTGGTCTCCTCGCCTACTGCTTCACTCACATCAATGGTGGCCCGCTCAAGTCCTGGCAGTGGCTGTTCCTGGCCTACGGTGTCATCTCCGTCATCTTCGGTGTCTTCGTCCTCTTCTGGATGCCCGACTCCCCCATGCGTGCCAAGTGCTACTCTGAGGAGGTCAAGCGCGAGATGGTTGAGCGTGTCCGTGACAACCAGACCGGCATCCAGAACAAAACCTTCAAGCGCGAGCAGGCAATCGAGGCCCTCAAGGATCCCCAGGTTTGGGGTTACTCCCTCATTGCCTTATGCACCACTCTGCCCACCTCTGGTCTTGGTGCCTTTGCCAACATCATTATCAAGAGCTTTGGTTTCAACACTCTCCAGGTCCAGCTGCTCGCCATGGTTCTCGGTTTCTACATCATCTTCGTCCTTCTCGGCTCCGTTTGGTTGGTCAAGAAGTTCAACCAGAACCTCTACGTTATGCTCGGCTTTTGTCTTCCGTAAGTGCAAACTATTCACGAATAGCCCTCATCAGATCACTAACAATCTCACCAGTTCTGTCGTTGGCACTATTCTCCTCATGACGGTCCCCAACAACACGTTCTCCCAGCGCGTTGGTCTGCTCATCTGCTACTACATCACCCTGTCCTTCTGGTCTGCCCAGACTCTCGCTCTATCTCTCATCTCCCGAAACATTGCCGGCCAAACCAAGAAGCAGTTCGCTGTCGCCATCAACTTCATCGTCTGGTCTGCTGGTAACGCCATCGGCCCTCAGGTCTTCCTCAAGTGGGACGGTCCCCGCTACTTCATCGCCTTCGCCACCCACTTGGGCTGCTACGCGCTGCTCATCATCATTATCATCGCCCTCCGCATCTACCTTTCCCGCGAGAACAAGAAGAGAGACGAGATGGTCGCTGCCGGTATCGCAGAGGCTTCTCCCGAGTACACTGCTCACTCCTTCGAGGACATGACCGACAAGGAGAACTTGTCTTTCCGCTATGTATTCTAGATGATGTGTCAAAGCTCTCGTGTAATATGTTGTTTGTAATGATCAATGACGAAGACTGGACAAAGTCAATATACCCATACTGAATGATCACTGCAAATTGCTGTGTGCTTAAATGATCTAGTGAAGACTTATGTATCTGCCGCATCATGTGAAACTGGTACCGATTCCAACATTAAATACCATCCCGACTGAGGTTAAACGGTGGTATGTGATGTGACCTTCGTAAATCGAAGAGGACTAGTATGCTATCATGCTAACGATGCGTTCAAGGACAAAATCCAGACATGGAAACAACTTGATCTCTAGCAAGGTCACTTTCGGTTCGTTCTACAACTGAACCGCTTACGCGGTTGTTTTTGTTTTACAAGTGGGCTGGTGAGTAAAGATTGAATCGTTTGACTTGGTCGAAAGAAACGGGAATAGTATATCAAATGGTCACTCTACGAGACATCTCATGTTCCAAGGACAGTGGAAGGCAAGAACGACATATGTTAGAATAAGCTCCCTTGGCGTTGGCTAACGCCAAAGGAAACATCCCTAGTGTTATTGGGGAAATACTGTTTAGTTGTTATGTACATTCTTCTTGACTTTGCTTGTCCTTCCTTGGCATATGCATATGGGTATGAGTTCCCCTCATCCGAGCCGCACACGCCCAAGCCACTACCCCGTCCCAAAGGGAGAAGCACCCCACGAAGGTTTATTTCTGGAGTGCCTTGGCAACTTCCAGGTACAAACCCTTGCTAATATCCTCCAAGATACCTGGCCCACGGGACGTCCAGCCTAACTCCTTCTTGGCCTTCTCGCCGGACGCCCTATTATCAACCGCCAGGAAGAGCGCAACGGTAGGCCAAAGCTGCGTCATTGCGTCCTCCAAGCTGATATTACGCAAAGGAACGCTGACGGCAGCGGCTATAGCTTGGGATAGCTGGAGTAATGTGACGTTGGTTGCCAAGCCGGCGTTGTATATCTCGCCTGCTCGTCCCTTTTCTGCGGCGAGAAGAAACAGCCTCGCGGCATCGTCGACATGCACGACGGTGGTTCGGTTGTTGCCGCCTTCAACATACGTGACATTGCCTGTCAACGCTGCGATGCCTAGAAACCGCGCCACACCGCTGCCGCCTCTGCCATAGACGTAGGGCGCCAGGCAAACTGACATGACTCGAACACCCCGGCTCGAGAGGCCCAAGGAATGCATCTCAGTCTTGATGCGGGTGTGGGTAGGGCTGAGCTCCGCTGGGGTTGCCTCCGTGGTCTCGGCGCCGGTTGGGTCAGCGGAGACGGAAAGTGTACCTAGGGTTAAAAATCCCCATGGGTACCCATTTGGGTTCTAACCCATTTGACCCAGGGGGATCCTTTTGGGGCCCATATGGGTTATGGGTTGAAATGGGTTGTGGGGTTTTTTCAAGATTATGCGTATGGGCTCTTGGGTTATACCCAAATGGGGATTTCTGTTTTCTGGATATGGGTATCATGGGTAGTTATCCGTCACGTAATAAGCAGAAAACACAGCAAATATTCTCAACCCATAAACCCATTCTTATCATATCATTTGGGTATGGGGATTTTTCATACCCATACCCCAAAAAAAATAATAGCCAAATACCCAATACCCAAAAAACCCATTTCATGGGTTGACCCATTCACCCAACCCATTCATCTGGGCCCCCATGGGCCCCCATGGGTTGGAGATTTTTAACCCTAAGTGTACCGGACGTCACGTCCAGTGGCTTGTTGGTGCCGGTGAGGTCGTCGGCGATAGCATCTACGGCAGCGGTGTCCGTGGGCCTGAAGGTCTCGTAGGGCTCGCCGCCGAAGATGTAGGCGGTGGCTAGGTGGAGTACCACATCTGCTTGTGCGCTTCGTGGCGGAGGGTTTCGAGGGAGCAAAGGTCGCCCCGGACAGGCACAGCGCCAAGGCTCCGCAGCTTGTCGTCGCTGGCTTCGGTTCAGGAAAGCGCCCGGATCTTGTAGCCGTCGGCGGTGGAGAATTCTGTGATTACGGAGCCGACGTAGCCATTTGCTCCTATCATGAAAATGCGCTTCGGCTGCGTTTGCGGCGTCATTGCTGTAGTGTCTTGAGAAAGTGTGTGATGACTGAATCCTAAGGTCTGCAGAGTGTTGGGGAATGATTTGTTATATTGATGTATTACGATGTGTATGGCATTATATTAAATCAAATAAAGCTGGTAAATCTATCTTCATAGATAAAAAGCCATCCTTTAATCACTACGACTTGCAATATCTTCGCTCACAGCACATGCTTTCACAACGTGCAATGGTTGCTGACCCACCCCGTGGAATTCGGTTGGGCGAATCACAATCTCCGGCAAAGCTAGATTGTTTTCCTCATCCGGTAAACAGTCCTACTATGTAAGAAGTATCCCGCTATTAATCATCCTCTAGCGCTTCTGAAGCATAATCGCTGAGGGTACCGTATTATGCAAAAATTAGAAAGTGGCATCAAGCGTCGATATTCGGTCTTTGCCTTGTTCCGACGGGTTTCGATATACTTACTCTATTATATGAGATTCATTGGCCTGATAGTTAACTCAAGTTTGTCCAATAGTCGAGATGTAAGTCGTCGCTCAATCGGCGGGATTAAAAACTCCATAGCGCTCTAACATAGCAGTCTTATTTTGACACCATTACATTTCTAGTTTGTGGCGCGCTCTCTCTTACTATGTCTTACAAACGACCTAACGGAAAACCATAAGGAAATTTCATGTCTGGAGCTTACTTCGATGGCATCGCTATTTCAGGACTGCGGGATGCGTTGCAAAACCATGTTTCATACAAGACAAATGATACTTTCGACGAAGCAGATTCTCAATTTCTCTTGGACTTTTCGGTAAGTTAGTATGTATCATGAATCAGTCTAGAAGATAATATAAAATATAGGTGGCTCTTGCAACTAAGTTTAAATGATGTAGTACAGAGTCAAAGTTGCGCTGCCAACAATCATAGCAGCATCAAAGAATGATTAATTACTGTAAATCTGGTAGATCGATTATGGGAATTCTACAGGCTAGATGACAGAAGATGGATACTCAATTACTAGAATATAGAGAACAGAGGGAAATGTCAAATTCGGCATTGTTGAAGAGATCACATCTTACTCGTGACACCCGGCTGGATTGCCTCCAACTTTTGCTTAAGTTCAACCCACACTCTGTCCTGTGCCTCCTTTCCTTCTTTACTTCTCACAAATGGCGACGGTTTCGCGACAGCGCAGTCAGAAACATAGTGGCCGTGAGACTCAGCGCCAGCAGATCCGGCATACACCAGGTTCCGGCTACCATACTCCGTTGTCCGGGCCAGCAAAAGCTTCATGAGCCACATACTCCACCTATCCTTTAGATCGCGGGCCAACTCAGAATGACAGAAGCCCGGGTTGACCGTGTTGACTGTGACAGGGTACTCAGAAGCAGGGTGCAGTTCGGCGAAGGTCCTCACACCAAGCACCTCCAGCAGCTTGGAAAGCGGGTAAAGCTTATCCACATTTTCCGATGACTTCGAGGCTACTTCATTAATGGTGTTGAAGATCTTGCCGTCGGGTGCGTTACGCTCTTCGAATGTCGTCCAGCCGTGCACCTCTGATGATGTGATTGTGAAAGTGGGTCGGACCTTGAACTTGGCTGCCGTCTCCTTCATCTTGGGCAAGACAAGGGCCATCAGAAGAAATGTGGAGACAACGTTGACGGTGATTGTGCCTTCGTCCTCTTCCATCTGCTTGAACTCGACATGAACAACACCCGCGTTGGCAATGAAGATGTCGACACGTTCCAGTCCTGTCCTCAAGCGAGAAGCGAATTTTTGCACGCTGGCATACTTGGACATGTCGAGCTCCCAGACCTCGATGATGTCTTTGGCGCAGTTGGTGGTGGCTTCAATGTCCTCTTTGGCCTCGCGCCCCTTGTCGAGGCTTCGAACGGCGAGGATCAGTTTGCTAGCGCCGAGACGGGTGAAGTGCCTTGCGGCCTCCTTGCCGAGGCCGACATTGCTGCCGGTGATGACAATGGTCTTGCCGGCATACGAGCCCGAAGGGTACGGCAGGGATTTGATAAGCTGGCTGTAAAGAAAGCTCATCGTTGCTTTCGGTTATGGGCAGAAGAAGTTGCGGTAGGATACGATAATTTAGGTTATTCGCTTTCAAGATAATTATACGAGAAACTGGAGGCTTTGCGATGGATTGTGTTGATTGACATGGTACGTGACACACCATGATGGTATATATACAATCGTCTCAGGGCAACGTCGTCCAAATGTATGACGAATCAGTCAGGGATGAGCTGCTACTGTGGGCATGCGGGCTACCGGTAGTCGGGTGTTTCGATGGGGCCCGCACTCCGGCCTGCCAAGACGCGAAGCTTAACTCCGCAAGGGTGCCAGACATACCTACCGGTAACTATCTGCTTTTGTAAGTTCCACCGCCGTGCAATAAGCGCGACGCTTGGCGCTTGTCGGCGGATTGAGCCGACTGAACGTCAGCAATCAATTGAACCCCACAACCATAAGTTGACTCCTGGGCAAGTATCGTAGCACCTGCAAGGCCGCTCGTTGAAGGAAGCGAAGATGCTTGGATGACTAAGCTTGAAGGCTAAGGAGAATCCGTTCGACAAGAGCTGCGGACTTGTGTTCGATGCGTAAGCCATAATTCCGGCTTTTCCCTTTCGGGAAGACGTTAACTCCGTACTTCAGAAACTAATTCTGCAGCCACCGTTCAATTAGTTCTTCGACACTACCGCCGCCAATGGTACTCAATCAGAGATGTTCACTACATACATTTAGTAGTACTATGTTTTAGTGCTATGACTTTTCAGTTTGTCCCTCTTCACTGGAGAGATGCATAAAGTTGATAAGGTTGGTCAGGAACCCAGCACGGTAAACGACCTACAGTGCAGTTTGGCATTTGTCAAGAAAGCACCAAGCCCAGTCGACTTCATCCCCATAATGGAACCACTTTGATAGGATTCTGCTCATAATGACGCTCACACAACAGGCAGGCTTGTCACGCCATCGGCCGTTTGTAGTTACCGGGCCGGAGCCCCGACAATGTCATTGGCCGGTCTAGAATGTCCCTACCGGATCGGCCCCCCACATTGACGCGACAAAAGAGCGATGCCCGGAGTTAACGGACTTGAGCGCTAAAAGAAGTGCACTGACTAATAAACCCAAACTCCATGCTTCTTCCCGCCCTCTTATATGAAATTGAGGTTATGGAACGGACAAAGCATATAGTCCGTTAATTGCCCGCAATTGCAATTCGATTCCTGTGCGGTGCAATACCGACAAAATATCCGGCCATGCACCGCTTGAGAGCTTGTTAGCTTCCTTCTATCTGACCATCTTGAGTCTCTTGTAAGGACTTACGCGGGCTTAACGATCGAAGACTTGGAAGAGGAATATATTGATTTCGGCGACTCGTGATTTGTGATGTCCAAAATCCGTACGGGTTTTACAGTTATCTCCCCATCCGCATAGTTGAGCAATCCAAGTCGCAAGTTCTCGACAGCAAAGCTTGGGCGAACCGATTGTCACTGATACGTAATATAGTTGAGATGCGAGTGAATGAATATTCTATATAGAGATGATGTTCCCAATCTTATTTTCGTGACATCTACATCCGTTCTCAAGAAGAAAAACACCAGGCGAAAACATCACGAGTCGATCAATAGCATCCTTGACACCCAAAACTCTTAACTCTTTACTTCGTGCCCAATATGTCTGCACCAGTTGTCCCCACCTCTCTTCAAGAGAGTCTCGACGCAACCAAGGTAGAATACGTTAATCTAGGAACCTCTGGCCTGAAAGTTTCTGTTCCCATTTTGGGGGGAATGTCGCTTGGATCCAGCGAATGGCAGAAGTGGGTACTCGATGAGAAGGAATCTTGTGAGATTCTCAAGGCTGCCTATGATCGCGGCATCAACACCTGGGACACCGCCAACATGTACTCCAACGGCTTGAGCGAGGAAGTCATTGGCAAGGCAATCAAGAAGTACAACATACCCCGCGAGAAACTCGTCCTCATGACCAAGTGCGCCATATACGTTGGTAAAGAGACGAGCATATTCGCTCCAATGTACACTCAGCAGTTTGGACAAAGCAAGGACTACGTCAACCAGGGCGGGCTCTCCCGCAAGGCCATTTTCAAGGCAGTTGACGACGCCTTGCTTCGCCTGGGGACCACCTACATCGATCTCTTCCAGATCCACCGCTTCGACCCCACCACCCCAATCGAGGAAACGATGAAGGCCCTCCACGACCTTGTCCTGGCTGGCAAGATTCTCTACATCGGCGCTAGCTCCATGTGGGCGACCCAGTTCGCTCAGATGCAGTTCGTCGCCGAGAAGAACGGTTGGACAAAGTTCGTTAGCATGCAGAACTTCTACAACCTAGTCTATCGCGAGGAAGAGCGGGAGATGAACCGCTTCTGCAGGGAGACGGGCGTTGGGCTCATTCCCTGGTCCCCGCTCGCCGGTGGAGCGCTAGCAAGACCGCTGGAGACTGAGAAGACCAGCACTCGCTCGCAAGTTAAGGGTCCAACGAATACTAGTCACACGGAAGCAGACGAGACCATCATTCGCAGGGTCGAAGAGGTGGCTGAAAAGAAGGGATGGAGCATGAGCAACGTTGCTCTTACCTGGATTAGGTCCAAGGGTGGGGTTCCAATCACGGGGTTCAACTCTGTTAAGAGAATTGACGAGGTCGGCGAGTTGCGTGGAAAGACGTTGACAGAAGATGAAGTGAAGTACCTCGAAGAGCCGTATGTTTCCAAGAACATCGTTGGACACTACTAGAGCCGTACTTTCGTAACGCTATTGAGTTTATGATATCATTAACTTTTTGAATTTCTCGTCTATGTGGAACAACAATATGACGGTGAGGTAGAAACCACAGGTTGCACGCAACTCCAAAACCGATAACCAGAGTTTCAACTTCCATCTTTGCAGTCGAACGGTTGCTGCTTTAGCCTGACCTGTCCTAGACGCTGAGCTAGTCGGAATCGACTTGTTGACATGGGCACAAACATGACGGAGGGGTCAAGTGGTGGGTGCGACCGAGATAGCCGAAAGCGGCGCTGGGGCAAAGGTGGAGCTTCTCCCCGCTCCGGCGCCGGCAGTATTCAGCGCGGAAAACGTCTTCATTGGCAGAGGTGCTCGTCCCCCTTAATTGCTTATCGTCGGTCGCTCGATGCCGGACATGTTGACCGGCGTTCAAACGACCAGCAGAGATGCAAATCGAGTCTGATCGGCACCGTAGTGTAGTAAGTCTGACCGTCGTAGAGGGACTCTGTCATTGGGAGGCTCTCATGGGAATCACACTTGGTCTTTCGCGGATGGCATTTGTGTAAGACTGCAAACATTACCCAAGCTCAAAACTCACCACTTCCATGCGTTTTCCGGGATTCGGTAACTTCCATAAAGTAAACATTAAGTAATGATTAATCGGGAATGAAAGCTACTTAAGTTGGACAACTGCTTTAGCACAATACAAAAAACCACGATCTAACAATCCTAACCCATACCTTACTCCACTCGCGGCCTCAATTGAACAACAAACCGTTGGTTGTACGCAATACCCCCGACGACGACAAAGTCACCTTCCTCCCTCATCTCAAAATCGAACCGTCGAACAACCTCTGGGAGCAACTTATACATCTCCATGATTGCAACGTCCTTACCAAGGCAAACCCGAGGACCAACGCCAAAAACAAAAGCAGAAGCATCCATCTCGCTAATGAGTTCCTTCGAGCTCCCCTCGTCCTCCAGCCACCTCTCCGGGCGGTACGCCTCTGGGTCCGGAGCATACATGTGAGGATCCCGCTGGGAGACGTAGGCGTTGCTTGTGATCTCCGCACCGGCCGGAACCCAGGTCCCGTCCACTATTTTACCATCCGGAGACGGCGTGACTCGTCCGAACAAGTTGGTTGCGGGCGGATTTAGTCTTAGAGACTCTTTTATACATGCCACAAAGTAGGGCAAGTGTGCCCTCGTCTCTTCAAATTGGATGGGTGTGCTTAGTGCCTGCGACTTGGAAGCAACTGCCAGTTCAGCACGCACGCGGCGAAACACGGATGGATGCGTCAGAAGGAAACGGAGGGTGCTGCCGAGCGCGGTCCCAGTGGTGTCGGCGCCTGCTTGAATGAGTAAAGTGATGTGAGCCCGCTTTTGCATCGCGTTCAATGGTTTTCCATCCATTCGTGCCTCAAGACACCTATGAGCGAGATCAGTATGGCAGGACGACACAACAGATCTGTCACACGCGCGGTTTGATATGACTCACAGCTGTAGGAAGTCCGGTTTTTCCTGCGAAAAGTTCTCTTGCGATATGCGCTCCTCGCGAGCAGAGACTTCCCTGTCCGCCTGCCTCATCAAGTAGCCCATGCCGTTGTCGTCGGTTGTTCCCGGCAGGAAGTATTGACCCCATGAGCTCTTCAAGATTACGTCCCTAAAGAATCGGAAACGACCAGAGAAGCCGAAAAAGACGAGCCCTTCGCGCCAGCTCTTGAGCATATTACGCTCGTCACGGCTGTTGTCGACAAAACCCCAAGGGTTGGTGAAAGATACTAGGGTCATGATGTCGGCTGCGAATTCTCTAAGATACGGTCAACAATATCAGACTATATGTTCAGGAAATACTTCACGCTGGTAGGCTACTCACGCCAGCTTGTCGGAGAGAATGACTGGTTGGTTCTTCTCGGCGAATTCAGTCATTCTTCGAACAAAAAGCTGAATGTGGTCATCGATGCGAGGTTCCCAATTGTTCTTCAATCCACCAATTGACCACTAAGAAGTCAACTGTCAGCCAATGACGCGGCTACGAGGGTTTGAACAAAGAACAAAAAAAAAACGCAGCGGGAGGCTACCGATGGACCACCTAGGGCCTTTCTCAGAGACTTGTGTACGCTTCCATCAATAGTCGAGAAAAGGTGCGGTGGACCAAGCGCGCCGGACCCGTAGAGAGGGGCTTTAGTGTTGCACTTTGAATCCCAGTAAATGTCTCTGATTGCCTTGGACTGGGGGAACAGTAAAAGTGACGGTGCTATACGGATCGGCTTGTCATCTTCATAGCGGGAGTAGTGTCAGTAATTTCGACAAACTGGCGCTTACTAGTAATCACAATGGCAACAACTCACATCCATATTGCTTAGCCAGATAAAGCATCCAGTGTGGTTCAAGCCCGACGACAGATATGACGGCAGAGCAAAGTGAGAACGAAGCAGCATACCACGGGCCGTGGAACCTGGACAGAGGATGTAGATACAAGTTGTAGAAGACCCGAAAAATAAGTGCAGAGACTGCCACAATGGATAGAAACGCCCCAGCCGAGGCCAAAGATAGCGCTGGCACATTGAGCAGCACCATGGTACTGAAGCTTCTACAACAAATGATCAAAAATGGAATGACTTTAAATGCCTGTCTTCAGAGAGCGAAGAGGGAGATGTATATAATGGCCAACATTTGCAGATCTTCTTGATCTTCTCATGCCATGGTGTTGGCATGTCTTAAAACACATAGGTTTCACAACGCAAGCACCTCATTGGGGGTCTGTCACCGGGCCCCGTATGCAGCAGGTGTCTATTCCTACTCTGACTGCTGATTGCTACTCACTGTACAATATGCCCCTCATCTGTATGGCCTATTGGCTACCAGAGATCAGCCCTTGGATGCTGCTTTGAGTAGGACGGCCAAGCATGGTGCTGATTTTGAACAATGCTGCATATACGATGCAACCCTGCAGCGGTTACTCCCGTAGCATACATCTATTGGACACTTTTGACGTGCCGAGCCGGGCTAAGGACTCATCGTTTAAGCAGAATTTGCCGGGTATCATATCTGGGCGAGAAAGTTCAAGACGCACATGCATACTTAGGCAGCTTTGACGGTGCTGTGTTCATGTGTAAAGGAAAACCTACATGAGACCGCTGATCGAGATGCAGCGCGTAAGCTATCCTTCAGATGTTCACCCATCTTCATTTTACTGCATGAGCCCATGCCAGCGTGGAAAACAGCAGGTTGATCAAATTATGCTTAGTATTCCGCGGGCAACTGCAGACAGTTTGATTAGTCAAGCCATTTCCGACGCCGGAGATCCACCCCGAATCGTCTTATCTCGCCTTGGGGGCGCCGACCCCGCAGCCGATCGTATGCGGGCTCTTAAGGTTCCGTATTCACATCAACTTTGGCATTTGGCAAACGCTCACTTTGACAAGTCATTTCACGTCTACAATCTAAGACCACCGCCAAAATGTACACCGTCAACGTGGGCGACCGGCTGGATAGCCTGGACACGCCTTCAATGGTCGTGGATCTCGATCTCATGGAGGCAAATATCAAGAAGCTTTTCGACAGCCTACTACCCACGGGCGCGAACATCCGCCCCCACCTAAAGACAACAAAGAGCGCAGTTCTTGCTGGCAAGCTCGCCGCCGCCGGTGCCAAGGGTTGCTGCGTAGCCAAAGTATCAGAAGCAGAAGCCATCACAGCGGCGGGCTTCGACGACATCCTCATCACCTGCGAAATCATCGGCGCCCCCAAAGTGAAGCGTCTTGTTGAACTCTTTAAGAAAAACAAGAAGATTAGAACCGTCGTTGACAGCGAGTTCGGAGCGACGGCAATCAACAATGCGTTGGAAGAGGCCGGTGTCGAGGAGCCGATCCTCACGCTGATTGATCTGGATGTTGGATTGCATCGGACCGGCGTGGCCGCAGGCGAGCCTGCTCTGGCTCTGGCGAGGCACATCGGAAACCTCAAGCATCTCCGTCTAATCGGCGTGCAAGGATACGAGGGTCATCTACAGCACCTCCACAGCCGAGAAGATCGAAAGAAGCAGTGTCTTGAGTCTATGAAGACGCTCACGGAGACCGCAGAGGCTCTCCGCAAAGCAGGCTTCGGCATTGAGGTCGTCACAACGGGCGGCACGGGTACCGCCGAGTTCTGCGCCACTGTTCCGGGAGTCACGGAGCTGCAGCCGGGGTCGTTTATCTTCATGGACACGGACTACCGCAACGCGGTCGGCTCATTCTACTCCAACAGCCTGACTTTGCTGGCTACCGTTATTAGCAAGCAGGGCGAACGACAGGTGACGATTGACACGGGGCTCAAGTCTCTGACGACGGATAGCGGACTGGCTGAGTGTAAGGACAGTCGCTATAAGCACGCCAACCTGGGAGACGAGCATGGTTCGCTCAGCTGGGATGAGGGAACCCCCTCGTTGGCTGTGGGGGATAGAGTCGAAATGGTTCCGAGTCACATTGACCCGACGATCAATTTGCACGACTGGTATTATGCCCATAGGAATGGCGTTATCCAAGAAATTTGGTCGGTTGACTCCAGAGGAAAGGTCCAATGATTAAAGCCAGCTTCATGCCTCAAAAAGCGAACTGGAACATACAAATATCTATGGTAAAACAAATGAACACGCTTTTGGCATATATATAAAGAAGACAAGTCACATATAATTGACTGAATGAAACAAGCTATGTGTGTCTTTGCTTTTGAGAAGGCAGCTGTATTTAGGCCAAGAAGTATCAATAAAAGCTTTTAGTACAAATAAGGCCTGGTTTTCCAGACTTTCGAAAGAATTGACCTATGATTCTCGTCCACCCCCATCCTCTCGCCTTCCACCTTGGTTATACGGTGAAAATCGGTTGCCACTCTACTTTCAGACTGTGATATGTTGGTGTTTCCTTTCGTATAATGCAGAACATGTGAGCTCTGGAAGTGTTCCGCAGGCGTAACTTAGCGCAGGCGGTATCATCAGGGAACAGCAGTTAGCAAGGCGGCATGGTTTCGAGTCACCGTTTGAACAGGGTTTTGCTGCCTGGAAGAAGCGCCAAAAGCACATGAGTCTGCTGCTCCTACACAGATATGCGTGTACAATCACGAGTATGAAGTTATACATGCTGGCCCTCAGACACCCTCAGGTGCGTACTCTCTCAAGGCCTTGGCCATGGGCCCAAGGTCCGCCGCCTCGAGCATGTTCTCAGACGTCTTCCATCCGAGGGCCCACGGCAGCCGGTCCTCCCCAAAGCTCGCATTAATCCAGTTCTTCCTCGCCTTGCCGTCCTGTACACTCCCCCCGAACGCCGTCAGCACCCCGCTCGTCTGACCAAATGTAGCCGCAACCCGCGCCGCATCCAGCTCGAACGCCGGATTTGCTCTCCTCGCGTCCTCTAACCTCGCGACGAAACGATCTCAAATGCTCTGGTTGAACCGTAGATTATCCCCCTGCGCGAGGTCGCCCTTATTTAGGCTACCGTTGTGGTCGAGCGGTTTCCGAGCAAGGTCGTCGAGGTGGAACGTCCCGTTGACGCCCGTAGTGGCGTATTCTAGCGCAGCGGGTACGGGTGCTGCGGCCACGGTCCGCGAAAAGTTGAAGGCCAGCATCTGTGTGACGGGGCGCTCTCGCCCGTGAAGAAGGCGCCGGAGCGAACGATGGGCCGTGGTTGGCGAGGATGTTGACGGCTGGACATGGCGAGCGGCGGTCGGTGGGGCCCGGGGGGAAGTACGGATGTTCTGGATCTTCTAGCTGAGTGATACTTTTGGTGCCCGCTAGGATAGCAGAGTATACGCAGGCGCTGAGTTTGAGGTGCATCGTGGCGTGTTTTTGTTGCGTGGTGGGAGGTAATATCAGCTGGATTGGGATTGCAAATCCGATTAAGGGGTAAGTGGCTGCCGGGTCTGAAGCATGAGTGGTTAGTGACGGCTAGATGAACACAATATCGAGGCGGCCGGTGGCCCCACCATGAGATAGTACTCTATTAAGCTATCGGCTGTTCACATTCGAAAATGAAGCAATAAGGCAAGACATTATTCACCACCGGTTGTACCATATTTTGAGAGAACTTCCGCAGAAAAAGGGGTTTCAGCCACACTGACTGCGCCGTCTAAGGGGCATTTCTGATGTCAGAAGCAAGAATGGAAACTTCGCTGTTGGAACTATGGTTGCAACCAACCGAAAAGTATCTAAGAGAAACGCAAAACATCGCATTCTGGAGTTGGGATTATTGTTGATTTACGTCCATGTGACGTGTTGCCATTATACTCAAGCCTGGTCCTGACCAGGATTAGGTGCGGTGGTAGTATAAAGCCAGCACGTGGTGGTCTTTAGTTGAGACTAGGTTAACAGCATCAAATAGTACCGCACAGTGCCTTTCACCTGAGTAGGTGATGAGAGAGCAGTGTCACATGGGATAGAGCCGCTGCAGGTTTGCACTCGATATTCCAAGACAATAACGACACCAGCATGCACTAGCTGAAGGCAATTTCAGACTCCAACTTGCAAACTACTGCACTCTGGCGTGTAAACCGAAGTCATTGTTGATCCATAACCCAAAAAGTGTAGAACTAATAGCGTGAAGTATATTATAAAAGTACTACATCGAGCCAGTCTTAGGCACGATCGTAGCATAGAGGTTAAACATGGCATCTGTCTCAGGTCTTATGTCAGTCTCCAGAAAACAGGGTACAAGTGTCGGGGGCTTATGATATGAAGTAAGGTGGATGAAATCCATCGAAAGGGACTTCGTTTATCTCTAGCCGCCTCCACCCTTCTCTCCATCGGCTACAACAGCGTAAAGCGTTAAAGCCTAGGACCTGAAAGGCCAAACACGTTCAGTGGCACGCCAATTCGAATATGACGGTGGGTTACTTTGCTCTGTGCAGGTACAGACAATTAAGAAGCAAAGCCTAATATGCATCCGCGTAAACGCGCTTTTCCCACGGTTGTTGGATTGTCGAGTTCTCCACGACATGCAAGCAACATCAGCTGCAAGTTAGACTACCTTCATGTATAGGGTGGTAAGCTAGAAACTTCCTGTCTCCAGCCAGGTAAGGACCTATTCATGTCTGGCCCTTTTGGAAACGTGCCTTGTCACAAAACTGAACTGTTAAGCTCATGCAAGCAAAGTCTTGTCCCCATCCCATAACAAGAGCCTCCTCCTCCCTTAGATGCTGCAGCCAAGAGATCCCTAGGGTGGTCCGACCCGCTCGCTCGCTTGCCAGATCGGGCCAAGACCTCGCGTGATCTGCCAGCGCCGCAAGTCGACAAGGTACTGGAACTAGTACCCAGATGGGGTTACACGATTAATGAGACCTGTCAACCTCGGTCCGCATTCCCCCGACTCTGGGCATTACCCTGGGGGCATGGGTTCCAAGTTTTCCACTGAGCAACCCCATCCAATCTTGATCACGGAAATGAGCCGAGTTCCAGGTCATGCACCATTGCTTGTTTACTTTGAACATTTGTTTGTATTATCGGTATCAGTGAGGGTTAGGTAGATAGGTATCGAGCTAGTCACCAATTGTGACGACTTTGATTTCCCCCACACGCCATGCAGCATTCCACATTTCGCATTACAGTTCAAGTGATGCCCAAAACGGACTCAACTTCAGATGTGCCACCAGGCTGTTCACCCGGTCTGACGGGTAATATACTATAGATAAGGATGGAAAAGACAACTGAGAGACGTCGGCTTAGACGTTGGAAGCGCGACGCTCGACATTGTCGACGGTAACCTTGTCCAAGACGCCGTTACGGGCAACCTGGGAGGCAAAGGTTTCATGAGGCTTCCACTTGGCCGAGGTACGAGGAACAGTTTCCTCCATCATCTTGTCAACCTGCTCCAGGGACAGGCCCTTGGTCTCGGGGACCAGGAAGAAGGTGTAGACGAATGCGCAGGTGCACAGACCGCCCCAGACGAAGAAGACGGACGACTTGAGGTTGCCGCGGTGCTCACCAACCATGTAAGGAGTGATGACAGCAATGATGGTGTTCCACAGCCAGTTAGAGGCGGTGGAGAGGGCAACACCACGGGAGCGCATGGGCAGGGGGAAGATCTCTCCAATAAGAACCCAGGCACCAGGACCCCAAGTGGAAGCGAAAAAGAAGATGAAGATGGCGATGAAGGCGATCTGGGCGTTGACAGCAGAAATGTTGTCGGCGATGCTCTTGGTAGCATCGGCAGGATCGGGGTGAGTGTGGTTGAAACCAACAGTGACACCGATGATGGCGACGAGGAACTGGCAGATCAACATGCCACCGGCACCATAGAGGAGAATCGTGCGGCGACCAAATCTCTCGACTGTCCAGAAGGACAGAGGGGTAGAGCAGACGTTGACGAGGGTGAAAATAAGGGAGATCAGGAAGGTGTTGTCAATGGCACCGGTGGACTGGAGGAAGGGGGTCGAGTAGTAGAAGATGAAGTTGACACCGGTCCACTGCTGCATCATCTGGAGAGAAGTACCAAGGATGGTCTTGCGCAAGTTGGAGTTGGCCTTGAAGACAGATCCCTTGAAGCAGTTGGCCCAGGTGCCGAACCAGGTGGTGTTGGGGACGAGCTGGCGCTCATACTCCTCGTTGGCGACGATCTCGGCAAGCTCGACCTGGATGTACTCGGAGTTCTCAGGCTGGCCACGAAGTTTCGAGAGAGAGCGAGCGGCATCGGCAATTCTGCCCTTCTTGACGAAGTATCTAGGGGAGTCGGGGAAGAGCATCAGACCGCCGCCAAGGATGAGAGCCCAGGGGAACTGGATGGCGATGGGAATGCGGTAGGAGCCAGTGTCCGGACGGTCCTGGGTGGCGTAGACGATGCAGGCAGCCAGGAGCAGACCAATGGTAATGCAGAACTGGTAGCCAGAGACGAGAGCACCACGAACCTTCTTGGGAGACTACAATTCATTTGTTAGCAACCATGTTTGCCAGGGTCTTTCAGCCCAGCTTGTGGGGAGGATACTCACGATCTCAGACATGTACAAGATGACGACGGCTGACTCGAAACCCACACCAATACCGGCGATGAGACGACCAGCAACGATGGGGCCCAGAGCAGAGCTGGGGCTGGTGACCATCTGGATTATCACACCGATCATGTAAATGAGGCAGCCGAGAATGACAGTCCACTTGCGGCCCATCATGTCGGCCAAGTCACCAGCGATGAGGGCGCCGAAGAAGGTACCGCAGGACAGAATAGAGACGATGAGAGATTGGTGGGAATCGCTGACTGCGTCGGCGGCTGTGCCCTCAACGGCCTCAATGAAGATTTTGGAACCCAAGACACCGTTGATGTAACCGGAGTCATAACCGAAGAAGATACCTCCGAAGGAGGCAAAGGCGCAGATCAGGTAGGCCTTCCAGGTGACGGGAGCCTCGATCGCGTTGACATCGTCGGTAACGGCGAGTCCCTGGACGCCCTGGACGGGGTCGCGCGTAACGCCGGTCTCTTTCTCCATTGTGGAGGGCTGCTGCTGTTGTTACCGCCTCGTAGTGCTTTGCGGGTATTCGAAGAGAAGAATTTGGAACGGACGAGGGGAAGCTTGTCGGGGGAGTGGATTGGCGAGGAAGCTCGTGAGGAAGAGAGGGGAGACAACACGAGGGTGAGGGCGAGACGAGGACCTTTTATCAGTCTTCGTGTCACTTGGAGCAGGCGGGAGGGTAAAGCAAGGTTGGGGTGGTCCAGTCAATTTGCGTCTGTGTCAGTTCGTCCGTCCGGCGTGTGACGGTGGTACCGGCCATAGCTACAGTAGGTAGGCACGGGTTGGAGGTACCGGCGGGGGGTAGCCGAAGTCTGGAATGGAGATGGGACGTCAGGCGGCAGGCATCCGTGGCAGCAGGAGAGCAAGGCCAGGCCAGGCCAGGCCGAAGCAACGGGTCGAATGCTCTCGAGTCTGCCGCCGTCCTCGAGTTTGTCTGTGGGGTGGAACTGTACGGGGTAGACTGAGGTGAGGTGTGTGGTGTGTGGTGCTTCATCTCCCCATTCCGAGGGTCTGCAGGTCACAGTTCCCTCGAGCACGAGCTCCCATTGGGTTAGCCCCGTTGGTTAGCCGTCCCCATATTGGAGCTCTTGCTAGCTCATGCTTAATAGGGCCGATAACTCTTGGGCAGACGTGGAGGCCGAGGAGGGGGGCAGGGGAGGGGTTCCTTCCTTAGAGGGTAGGGGGCTTCCCGACGAGTTGGGAAGGGGCCGCGGGGCGGGCAGGCCACGGGGAAGGTGGGAGGTGGGAGGTGGGAGAGTGGGAGGGCAAGGGAACTTGGCTTTGGAAGGGACTGTCTAGGCGCGCTAAGGCAGGAGAGGGTAGGTACCTCCCATGCCGTATCTCCTTCCGGATGTCTCACAAGGGTACTTTCTTCCTCTTCACTCGCCGGAGGACAGGCAGACAGGCAGGCAGTGGAAGGAGGCATTGCGATGGTTGGATTTTACTCACGCAACCTGGAGGGACAATGGTTCGAGTTGGGTGGCTGCTTTCTTCCATTCCCTTATTTGGCAATCACGAATACGGTCAGGAACGTTTGGGGGAAACGCGGGGATTGAGCAGAGCAGCTCATTGACTTTGGGCCCCGGAAGGTACGTCCGACGGGAGCCGATTGTTAAGGTAATTAGGCGGGCGGGAAGGAACGACCTCGGACCTGGGAATGTACTTGTGCCATTACAACAGCGCGAAAGGGACATGAATCCCCGACGAGGCAAACCATAAAATGGCAGAACCAGGGAAAGGCATGGTTGTCACCCCGAGTCCGCGTTCATCCCCTCTGTGGTTGAGCGCACTACCAGATCACCAGCCCATTCCAAACAAATCTGGACTGAACACGGCCTGGACTGGCCTGGCCTGCGATTGCAACAGAGATGGGGAAGAAAAGGCAAGAGAAGGGAAAAAGGGAAAGGAGAGAGAAAAAAAAGGCACTAACAAGACGACAAGTTTAGCGGCCGATTGATTCGTCAGTGTTATGCCATAGGGGGCGTCAATCACTAGAAGCGCTAAAACATTTGGAAACCCTCCCACGCAAACTACGCCAGTAAACCAGACGGACGTGGTTTTAGGGCACCCCTGGGGAACTAACAAACTGGGGACTCCAGTCCGTCGCGTTTGCCCCCCGGGGACGCCCCCTTTTTTTTTTTCTCTGGGCTTGCCGGACTTGGAGAACGCAGCCACCGCGCGCAGGTCACGGGTTCGCTCGCAAAGCAGATGAAGAAAAAAAAGCTGGGGAAAATTGGCCGTTGTCTCGCCGTCGCGTGGCGTTTTGCGGGGCGGGTCCTTGGTCACCTTTTCTGCTGGTGAATCGGCGCTAGACTCGATTCTGGGCCCTTGCCCGCTCTCGGCCGGCTTTGCTATGGCACGGGACACGACACGGTTTTCC
This sequence comes from Colletotrichum spaethianum, assembly GCF_022836535.1. Classification (NCBI taxonomy): domain Eukaryota; kingdom Fungi; phylum Ascomycota; class Sordariomycetes; order Glomerellales; family Glomerellaceae; genus Colletotrichum; species Colletotrichum spaethianum. Next base: position 1,686,622 of record NW_026054775.1, on the reverse strand, counting down.
CCCCCCATTCTTTTCTGGTGCGTGTGCCTGTCGTGTCGCGCGGTGGTGTCCGTTTTTTTTTCTCCTTTCCCTCTCACCAGAATTCTCGCGTTGGACAAGGCGACTGGCTGATCTGGGTCCGGTCTCGACCTCGGCTTAGAATTCGGGTTCGACAAAGATGGTCAGAGATTCCCAGACTGGATCACCCGACGAGATGAACGATGGGTCCTTTGGATTGTAGTGTATTCGTTGGGTCTCAGCACGACTGGCCCAGCGTCTTCGATATGGGAGCGCTGGTGGCGCATTGTCTGTATGCTCTTTTCGCCTCCAGTCGGCTGGAATAGCCATTGACGAACTCGCGCGCAACAGAAAGGCCGACCTCTTGGTTTCCGAAAACGATGCCTTGGCAGGCAGATTGAACCGCCCAAAAGTCTAAACGCGGAGAGTGCTTTGTATCGGGCCGGTCGTGCTGGAGGTCATTTGATGATCCTGACAGCCTGTCATGGCACAGCACCGCATCGCATCGGCAACAGGCGCAGCAAATAGACGAAGCGCGCGCCGCCGCCATGGTTCGACGGGCGTGTCATGTCACTGTCACTGTCAACGCAACCCCCGTCCAACTCAGCCCATCCGCCATCTCAGCACACCTTCACTGGCGGGGGAGGGAACCAGCTGTCCGCCAAGACTGAACGTGCCGAGCTTGGCTCCGAGCTCATGCAGAATGCGCTGCATACCAAGGCGGCTTTCCTCTCCAGACTCTCCAGAGTCCAGGAATGTCTTGCGACAAGGCACTAATTTCTAAGCCGCAGGGAAGGGAACGGAAGGGGAGCGTGAGCATGGGCAGGCCACGCAAGGCAGAGACACATACTGAGAACACACACATACACACACGAGCGAGAGAGCATGCAGCAATCAAAATGAAGGGAGACTGGGTGATGACACGCGCCCGTTTCTGGTCAAGCGCCCGGTTTGGACCGTCGCCAGGACTCATCGCCCACTTCCGCCGTGTCTAACCCTCGTGTTATCCACCGTCACCGTGGCCATGCGTCGGTCACGATCGCCTCAAGGGCCAATTTCAGAATTTTCAACAACAAATTTCCAGAATTTTCACCAATCTTGTTCCTAATCATCCCGATGCCTGCCCTTTGGGGGCCCGATGATGTGGAGTCCCAACTTCCCCGAGGGGTATTCTTTACCCGGCACGCACAGCATAAGGATTTTGTGGGCATGGATTAAAAGTACGGAGTAAGCGTGACGGGGCCTGCTTTCCCATGGATTCCATAAAAACCCCATTGAAGCAAAAATAAAAACCAAAAAGTGCCCCGTGGAGCGCGGAGGAGACTGGAGCGATGCTGGAGAAGGGGAACAAATCATGGATTCGATGGGGCTCACCATGGGGAAAGCGCCATAGAAGCGCCGAGAGGACAGGCCCCAACCAGGACAGACTTGGCCCAGTCCAGTCTCCGAGGGGAGGTGAGGTGCGGCGCCGCCTGGCTCTCTTCCCCGGCCATTTTTGCGTGCCGCTCATTGGCCTCGACGCCTCCCTTTCCCTCCCTTGCTAGTGGCTTCCTCCCCGATCCGCTCGCACGCCCCCCAATCCAAAACACCCCACCCCCCTGCCCCTGTCTCTTACCCCGGCTCCTGTTAAGTCACTTGCTCTCTTGGTAAGGAATTGGCAATGTCTTGCCTTGACTTGCTCGCAGCCTTCCACGTCGTCGTCCAGTGACTGAGTCCAAGTCAATCCAGTCAGCGGAGCAATCGGCCTGCCTCCGACATCTGGCGCCTCTGCGACAAATCCCGTGGCGCTGGGAACTAGACGACTCATATGCATTGCCGACAGTTGAACACCGGCTGCGGCTGGACAGAGACAGCACTTGCACTGCACGATGTCTTTGGAGGATGTTCTATCTGACCGAGACACAGACACGCCACAGGTAGGTAGGAGAGATAGGTAGAGCGGCGGTTCAGTGCCTGCTGAGCAAGTGCTCCCTCCCGTCCTCCGACAAGACAAACAACAGGCCGTTCTTTTCGAGCACATGTCTCTCAGCCGACGGCTTCCGTCGTGTTGCTCGTTTGTGTGTTTGTAATGGACACACGTCCGTCGGTATGGATTTGGATCCCTACCTCGACCCATGATCCGGGGTGGGGGGGGGCATGGCGGTTGACGCTCACTACACGAGCCGGTCACCAAGACGAGCCAGCGGTGGCTTCCCGCATGCTGCAGCCTCTATTTTCCCCGTCTCCCTTGCCCATCCGTCACTGTCACCGCCACCGCCGCCGCCGCCGCCGCCGCCGTCACAATCCCCCGACATTCGCTTGTCTTTTCTTGGCTTGACTATTCATCTTCAGCCTCCAACGCCCTCCATAGTACAAACCACTCGCTTACGACCCAAAGGCGAAGCTATTCGGGCCATTCAACCTTGCCCAAAACTGCCAGAGCTGTCAGTTCGCTGAGCTTAGCCACCACCCGGACCGCATGCGATGGATGCAACCCCCATTTCATCCCATCCATCCCGTCTCATCCCGCACTTTCTGCTATCTCCTTCCCCAAACTCTCCCCATCCTGTCCAGCTTTTCCCCAAATTCCCCATCATCTCCTCCAATTCCCCGGCCTCGGCGCCCTAATGGGACAATCCTCGGTCGTACTCGATGCGCTAACTGCCTCCAGATCCCTCTAGACGCATCGTTCTGGTGTCCAAATTGACCGAGTTCCTGTCCGTTGTGGACCCGGCTCACATGCATCTCCAGGCGCCGTCTCTGCAACGCTCCCACCGCCGCCTGGAGATAAATCGGGGGTCTCCAAGCCACAACCCAACATCTCCAGCTTTCTGATACCGGTATCCAATCATGGCCGACCATAACTCAGATCCGCGCTTGCTCGTCTGATCCCGGGGACTTTCGGGGCTCTGCGCTCTGGTCTCAGGCCGCACCATCCGCACCAAGAACCAGGTCGCCCCGTATCACCTGTCCGCCTGACTCAGTATGCGCTGCTGTTAACGGGTCCCAACGAGGCCCGTAAGTTCGTAACATAGAAGCGCCCAGTCTTCAGACCTCCAGCGGAATCTCCCCCGGCGCCTGTCGCCTGTGGGGTTGCCTTCCGAGCCATCCTGGTCGGGCCTCCGTACCAGGTGCTTACTCTTACCTGTCAAGGCCGTGATATCGGCCCGTCTTTGATGACGGCCCCATTCAACCATGCCCCAAATCACAACTGCGGCCTGCGAACACTGGTGCTTCGCCTTGCTTTTGCCCGCTTCATCGCTCCATCGCCCTCGGCTTTCGGCCGAGTTTGGGACTGGTGTCGATTTCCCCAAGGTTCGCCTACCGCCCTCGTGCTTCTCTCCAGTGCTCCTCTTTGTTCTTCCCCATGGGCAGCTGGTAAAACCACCGCGTTTTCGCCGGCCGCCTGATCTCTGACGCATCGTCTCGTTTCGAGTCTCGCCAACTTTGCCAACAAGCGAGCAAACTGTCAAACCGGTAACCCGACAGGCTGTCACCGCACAGCCGTTCACTCCACGGGGTCTCCGGACACGGACGCAATGTACTTCTCCGCTCGGATGGATTTTCTTTGCAACATCTTCCAGACTTGCTCTCCACTGCGGAGAGGCCATTATTAAACACCCCTGCCATCCCTGTGGGCCACTTCAAGAAAGAAAGAAAATTCCAGACCCGACCGCTTCGCTGAAGACAGTGGACCTCTCACGAAATTCATCACATGGTGGTGTCTCGTCTCGGCCCAGACGTTGGCTTCGTCTACGGTCTCTCTCTCTCTGGGACAGCGGACACAACACGAAGTGCATAACGTCAGCGTATCAATCCCACCGACCAGGCCACCCCCAGGCCATCCCGAGCCCACGCGACACGTGCGCCGCAGGGCCCTGTGTGGCGACGCCGCCCCGTATTGTGGTGTTGGCCGATTTTTCTGGCGCGGTGCACGATCGCTTTCTCTTCTCCCATTACGAACAACCATCATCGCCAGTGCCAAAGCTAACCATTGATAGGCGGTAATGTTAGCTGGAACCACACCACCGGATTCTAGCGCTGTAGTCAGGTGAAGCTTGGTTAGGTCCGAGCCCGACCCTTGTCCGGCCATGCCGCCGACGAGCCTCGGAAGTCGTCGTCACTCATTTGTCACCAACCCGCTCACTAACCGAAGCGGTGGCTAACAACCGATCCAAATGGACTGATCTCGACTCGACGGCCGGCCCCGGACTCACTTCTCGGAAAACCCAACTATTTGGTTCGAATGCGGAGGTGATTTTCCAAAGTCGCCTCTTGCACATCCCGACCGTTGACTGTCTGATGCGCAACCATCCGCGCTCCCTGCTTGCGGGGTCGAGGTTCTCTGTCTAGATGACTCGCTTAATCATTGAGACACTGCAGATCTGGAGAAGCCGCCACCAAATCGCCGCAACGCACCAACGTGCCAAGACGAGTCGCCCGGTTCGGCAGGGGAGCAGAGCAAACAAGCTACCCGAGGGATCAAACCAATCCGGACCAATGTTGCCTTGTCATCTGCCAACTGGAAACGAAGGATCAGCCACCCGACTCTCCTCCCATCATTGAATGGCCGTGCTTCTGGCCGTCATTATTCTTGCAACCAATGTGCCAAGCGCGAATCAATCGATATTTGTGGGTTGCACAGACCTTTGGTGCTCCTGAGTTTGACTACGGGATACCAATGTCAAGCGGTGTCCAGCACAACGCCCAACCACCCGATCAAAGAGATTGGTCGCGCGCAAGTGTGCGCACCAGTGATGAAGCTTCAAACAAATACTTAACAAATACTTGGGTTAACACGACCGCTCTTTGTCTGGTCGCCGGCTAGCGACGCGCTTCTCTAATAGTTGTCTAGCAGAACGCGGGGTTGTCGTTAGTCTCCAGGGCAACTTCTCCTTGAATCTCGAGAGCGACAGGAATGGTCCGTTTCTGTAGAGATCTTCGCTCTTCGCTCTTGGCACATCAACATACGATGGGTCAGCGATCTAGTTTTTAAGTTCCTTAAACGCAACCATCTTGGGTATCTAGTGTGTTCCAGATCAGTACCGGATTCCATTGGTGACTCGTCACAGTTGATGTAGACGATTTCGAACCTGGGCGGGTTCTGAATTGGCCCAGTTACAGTTTGAGTAGCGACATTTCTGCTCTGGGCATAAGTCTTGCCTAGTTGGTCTGGTCTCTTATGCCGGTCCTCATGGGATAAAAGTGGCGAAGTGGGTATGCGAGCCTTGGCCGCGAGTAAGGAACGCTGTATTCTACTCTCAGGGTAGACGGTCACGTTAAAATGCTACAACAAGAGACTTGGAAATGCTGAAACGTCACGAGTAGCTGTTCAGTATTGTTTGACAAGAACAGGTAAATCGACATCTGAGCCACGGTTACACATTGGTATAATTCGGTGTCCTCGGCGCTTTATGACAAAGGAATTGGAACCCCTGTTGCTAACATGAGGATGACTTGGCTGTAAATAGTTCTATAAATCAACTTGAGACGCAGCACGGCCTCTTTCCAAACAGCACACTCAGCCTCGTGATCTCGGGATGAACGTTTGCAAGGCTTTGTTCAAGCAAAACACAAGGCTGAGTCGCTGTGGAATTTGTTAATGTTGTGATACATGAACGCTTGTGGCACGTGGGGAGCTTATTCGGACGACTTACTAGGGCCTCTGACGAATTCATGCATCACAATAAATGCAAGGGTACAGGGGTTCGAGACGGAGCAATTAGGGGGCTCTACAGAAATAGTATTGCCGTACAATCTAATCTGGTCGCAGCGTCACCAGCAAAGAGGTGTTTACCACCTGACCCGAATCAATCCCCCTTTGAGAGGTAGTTGCGCAAAGCGCACGCAGTACAGCGGCCGCAGGGCCGCCGTCGACCGCGCCGACGTGAGAGGAGGCAGTATGGTTTGCGTGAGAGTTTATTGTATGGATACCGGGACTGTCAGAACGATTGGATTCAGGGACGGGGGATGGCGGTGGAGAATGTGGTCCGGGATGAACCCTTGACCACTTTTCCCCCACGTCAGCTGCCAGCGCGGGCGAATCTGCTCGGAGATTTACTCGCGGGTACAGCATTTGATCGCCAAGAGTTGGGGAGCATCGTAAGAAACTTGGGTTTGCGAGATGTCTTCTTGGGTACGTCATGTCGTATATTGTCATGAGCTGGTTGTTTCGAAGATGTGGGGGGTTTTGGTGACGGACTTTGGGAACTCTCGCCGGTCCATCGGGCGGTAGCATCCTCCGCTCAGAGTAGTATTATTGCCAGCCAGTTCCCCTCTTCGGTTGGCACTATTGGGGGTTTTCATAGAGTTTGGTAGTTTTAATGATACGACAACAAGATTTCTTGTGTAGTTTACCATTCGATGGTTGACGGAGACGGACACAGTTGAGTGCATACTCAGCGACATTGTCACGTCTGGTCGTTCATGTTGTCTACGGCGCACAACCTAGCGTGAGGTTTCTCCAAGAGCGAAGAAGTCGACAAAACATATTTCGAGGTTCAGAGAGCTCGGTTTGCTGACCAGCACCCCTCCCGAGGTCTCGAATTCCCGAGTTCTCAAAGGAACAATCGGTACGCATAGGAGAAGGACGAGTGTTTATTGAGCTTTCGCAAACTTGAGTCTCGTGGAAAGTGGCCGGCTCCGTCGCGGCATCGTCTTTATATTGTTAGCGAAAGCCGGCACTGCCGGTTGTGGCGTTTGTCTAGTGGCTTATGGGGGCGCCGAGGCGGAGGTCCGCGTGGGGTGTATAACGCGGTGCCGCCTCCGTCAAAGCACCGGTTCTCTGCTGGGGCGTTAAGAATGTTGATGAGGTTTGTCCAACCTTGAACGTTTAACTATGTGACATGTTCATATCTTGTTTGCCATTCATCAACATGTGGTTGACTTCCCGACTCCACATCGTCACACTCTGTCTGGCGTAGTCTGCCGAAAAGGTAGGATTCCTACTGGAGGGCCAACGCTTACATGTTATTGATGAGGAGCAAGCGGCGCTAAAAAGAAACAACGTCCACAGCAGTCTCAACACTCGTACTGAAACTGAATACGGATGTCCGTGTGGCTCACTTCCGAAGTGGTACAGCACGCCTTGGAACTTAGAGCACATGTCATGAGCTTTGGTGCAATCATGTCTTTGGCGGGAACCAAGATATCTTTCATGAAGAGTAGACCACGATGGTGCTTAGCAATACTAGAGACAGCATCACGCCTAGTCCGAGCGATGCTGCATAAGAAGCCCCGGAGCTGACGGACGACTCGGTGGACTCAGTGGATAACCCGGCGGGCCTGACGGCGGCGGCGGCTTCTGTGCCGAGTCTGAACCCGCCTGTTCGCTGCTGAAACATGCCGTCTGGGTCAACGGAAGCCCGAACCGTCTGAGCGAACTGCTTCTTTTCGGGCCTCAGCCTCCCCCAGTAGTCCTGTCGAAAGTACCCATCGTTCATGAACAGCGGTCTGTAGGCGTCCGGGAGCGTGCCGTCCTTCACGAACCCATCCACCCTGGACTTCATCCCGGAATACAGGTTGACCATCGTCTGGTCGATCTTGGCGTCGTCGAGTTGGAAGAGATAAGAGTAGTCGAACTCAAACATGATCCTGTCGACGCTGTCGTCCAAGTCCAGCAGGTCCCCGCCCTTTTCCCTGGCGATTCGGGCCAGCGATTTAGGGATCGGCTGGAAGGCCATCGAGGCAATCACCCCGGCCACCCCGGAACTCGCTGCCGATGTGTTATGCCAGTGGTCATAGTATGAGCGCATCACCTTGGGCCCCGCAGCCGCGGGCGGTAGCGGCGTCGTCTCCGTGGAGATGGTGTAGACGCTGCCCTTCAGGACGAACAAATCGTTGGCCTTGAGGAAATCCGCGTACGACCTCGCCTTGCAAGTGTTGAGGGTCGGCCCGGCCTTGAGGAACCCGTCAAAGATACCGTTTGGAGGTTGCGGCCCGTCGTAGAAGAGGAAGAGGACCCAGAGGTTGACGTTGTTGGAGAGGGTCAGCTCTGAGGTCGCAATGATAGCCGCTTTCGGATCGTTGTAGTTCTCGGTGAAGTCTCGAATGGCCTCGAGAAGCTCGTCCGTCTTGTCGCTGCTGTCGAAGATCAGGTTGCCACCCCATATCTGCAGCTCCTGTCAGTGATTGCGCCGTCACACCGAATGATTGGAGGCATTCATGGTGCAGAAAACGCTTACCTGACCCATGGTGTATGCTTGCAGGACATATTTGGTCACGATACCGAATGCGTTCCCGCCTCCTTTTATCGCAACGAGCAGGTCCGGATTCGAGGTGTTGGACGCGGTTACGATCGATCCGTTGGCGAGCACCATTTCAGCCGAGACTATGTTGTTCGACGCCCAGCCGTACTGAGTGCTCAGAAAGCTGAGTCCTCCTAGATGGCATCACAAAAGTCAGTGCTGATCTGGCTCGGGTTCTTGCTGGGAAGCACCTCCAACCAAATAACCTCCCACGCCCACATTTCCAATGCGGCCGCCCACAACGGTGACTCCCGTCCCGTCCAGAGCGTTGTGGACGTCTTCCCATTTGTTTCCCGGCCCGACACTGACAGTGTTGCTCGCCTTGTCGTACTTTACTTCGTTTAACCCCTTGGTCGAAATCAAGGGACCATCCTGGACGCTGGAAAAGTAGTTGTTTGGGTTGTGGCCGCCCGACTTTATCGCAAACTGCTCGCTGTTGTTTTGCAACGCCTTGACTATCGAGGAGACCTCTTTCGCACTCGTCGGGACGAGTATGCAACCGGGCTTGAGGTTGCCGCAAGCAGTTGACCTGCTCCTCGTTCATAATATTTGAGAGACTGGGGAAAGGGTCGTCCTTACCAGTAGTTCTGTTGTTCCTGCGTGTAATCTATGTCAAGACCCTGGTGGTGTTGTATCTTTGTAGATGCAACGATCTGTTTACAGGTATCTGATTCAGCCAGGGCGCAAGCAACGAGGTTTAGCAACACGCATCCTGAAAGAATCGGGAGAGTGAATATGGGCATGTTAGGTAATAATATGGAGGCAAATCTCTTCATAAACGAGGGTGAGTAAATTGCTAGATGGCGAAGCTGCTAAGCTGGGGTACAGCCACAGGCTTTGAGCTACGTTTAAATAGAATTAGTGCATGACTAAAAAATCCCCCGAAGTCAAGGAAGGAAATACGTCACGGTTAGGCCCCATAGACAGGTGCTTGTCAGAAGCATCTGATCCATCCGACAAGTTCCTTGGGCCTCCTTCTGGTGACACCTTCCATTGACACCTTCGCTTCGAATGGCAGCTGCGACGGGGAGACCGTCCGGAAACGGGAAAATCATCCGGAAACTTACGAGCTTCAACTTCGTAATTGGGACGAAGGGAACCCCTAAATTTTCGCATACTCGGCATTGAACGTTCGCATGTTCGTTTCTTTCGGGAGTTAAAACAGTTGGCACAACGAACTGGGAAACGGTTTGAGGGACGAACCCTGCAAAGTGGTTTCGTCGCCCCCAACCGAGGCCTACAAACCCATAAAAACTCTCTAAGCGAAGTTTAGAATCTTTGACCCATAGTCATCGTCTTCGATCTTACTTCAACCTCAGGTTGTATGACCTTACGTCGGCGGAGGGACCGGATCACGGTCTATTGGTGGCGCCTGTGCTACGTGGCTGTGAAGGCCGCATATGAAGCGACTGGTCTCGATGTACATACATACAGATAGTTCCACGACGTCGCCTATCGGCGACAGTTGGTATTAGGAAATCGGTTGTAGGGCGCCGCTAGGGTGCGCTTGTGAGAATTGTCGTCCACGCAGCGCTATGACAACTAATCGATTCTCGAGCACTTATCTCTCTTCATACCTCCACGTCCAAAAACTGCCGTTTGCGGACTGCAGCATGAGTTTGTAGTCCACTGAGGTGTAGCTGATTTTCCAACTCTTCAATGTAGACTCTTGAACATTGGCAAACGAATACGAGGGTTTGGTTCATGTGATGCTTGCGGGAACATGCTTGGTAGTGGGGTCTCTAGGTAGCTGTCCTCTCAGCGGTGCCAGTGACATCGCACATGCTCGATTCATCGGCGTCAAGCGGGGCATTACGGCGTTACGGTGGTTGCCTCCATAGTCGGTGGAGAGATGTCGGTTTCGTAGGATGAAAGAAGCCATTCCGAGCTTGGTGTTCCAATGCGAAGAAAAGACAACGTGCACCAACCAAGGTCCTCCTATTTCATCTTCTAATCAGACTTTGGTCAGATTTACCATACAGACCACTTAAAACTCGCATTTGATCTACTTCTATCCCTTGCTCTTCTTGTTTCATTAATAGGCAGGCGTTGACCCCGTACCATCATTGGACAAATTGGCTCAGCGAACCTAGTTGCGAACTACTAGGATGCAAGTGCTTCACATGGCTTCTCCACCTCTTCCGCCTGCGATACTCAAGAGGGTACCTCGGCTACAAGCCGACGCCGAGCTTTCTGGTGAAGCACAGGAGAGGAATGAACAGAACTGGACGAAGCTGAAGGGCAGCACGCACCGTGTATTTCTCCAATCAACTTGTCTCACCTGCTGTGGAACCTTGTCTTCGGCGTGATCAACGGTATATATCCAACTCCTGTCACTTTCTGCCAAACTTTTCTCCTCGTTGTGACTTGGGCTACATACAGAAACGAAAGACGGCAGGTTCAAGAAAGTACGAGCAAGCGCTGTCGGCTCGTAGATGTTAATTTGCCCCAGCAACGTGTTGTCCCATGCAGCTTTTTCGTATTTGCAGTTTCGCTTCTCAACGGCGTTTGGCGCACCAGAGGGGCTGTGCATTATCGTAACAGAGCACTGAAAATCACCAACGCTCTATGCCTTTTTTCTCTTCACAGTCTCCCGAAAGACCGCTGCTTTTATTATGTCAGTATGCTTTCAACTTTGTGCAGGGCCTAGCTTGTGTTAATCGCATTGAGGCATTCTGCTTGAATGAGTCGGACATGTCATCTAGCCAGAGCGTGTCTTTGTATTTCACGTGCAATACGTCCACCGGAGGCGACGCCGGGCTTGCTTTTTACTTACCCATCAACTAGACTAGGAGATGCAATGGTTTTGTCGGAGAGCGCGGAGACCCACGGTCCTCGGAAGACTCTGAGTCTGCAAATATTTGACCTCTAACAGGGCGCCTGCCTTTTTGGGATTGAAGAGTCCTGCTTCGTCGATAGTTCAGTGGCGAAACTGCAGTCAGCGCCTGGAACCAGGAGTTTTATCAGGTAATCATCCTTGGAAACGGTAAGGTCCTAAGCCAGATACCATTTGACCAAAATTTGCGGAACCAGCCAAGTCTACCCGAGTAACAATATCTCTAAATGCTGAGAAATATTGACTTATAATAACGGGTCTGGATCCGTTTACATACTATCTTAGCATTTTTGATGTGCGGTGGTTTTGTTTCTTTGATGGAAATAGTGTATAATTAGGACTTTTATGGTCTGTATGTTATCTAGGTTGCTCTTTGATATGCCGCTTGGTCATCTGCTTTTAATGAACTGATTGCCGGGATTCCTTTCTATCACTAAGCCCTATGTCTCTTCAACTCTGCCTTTCGAGCTAACTGATGTGGACTCATCTCTTACTTCGACTCGACTCTTTGGTGTATTTGAGGACTCTAGGTCCATTGTGCTTGAATTAGTCAGATCGTTGAGGTCAACGTCATTGAACTCCCCCACCAAGTGCGCCATTGACTCTTCCTCATATGAAATGACGCGTGGTTGCTTAGGATCGCCTGATTTCGTTGATGAAGCCTGGGGCGAAGAACGGGAACTCTTGGCCAACGTTGAGGGGATTTGAGTCACTTGGAGGAACTTTGGGAATACAGCCCTCCAGAGCTGGCGTGTGCTTGGCATGCAGGCCACAAAAATCCCTACGCAGAGCTCAATGTGAGACCAGAGAGAAGTCTGAAACTGATTGGCTTTCAAATGGATCTGGTCAGAAAGTTGATAGACAAATACACAGATGGAAGCTAACCTGTTACATTGTAAGATGTTGAAAATACCAACAGGCCTTTCATACGATAAGCGCTAACTGCTGTAAGGCTGCTTGGAGTTAGTGACAAGAAACATGGGTTCAGATACAGTTTTACTCACAATATCCCGACGCCGAACATAAGCATTACGCCTAACTTCTTCTTCCGCTCTAATCTTAGATCATAGACTTGCGACATCGGTGTTATAAGCATCCAAACGTCCAGCGCGACGTTGATGGCACCATGACATATACCAAAAGCATTTATGTCTAAGCACATGCCTTCCGTCTCTTTCGCCCATCCGACCCAGAAATAGCTTAGAGGCCGACATATGGTAAGCGTGCCGGCAATAAAAGAAATCCAAAGCAAAATGTTGAAAAGCTGTGTATACCATAAGACCGCCCTGAACTTTCTATCCGGGAAAATTCGTAGATAAAGAAAGAGAATTGAAGCCTTGATGAAGGCTAGAGAGGTCATATAAGACAAACTAAAAACAAAAACAATCTTATTTTGGTTAGCCAACGTGCCATTCATATCAAGGATCTTAATTACCACAAGGTTTTTCGTGATCTGTTCAGGAGTGAGTGTCCATATGTCTCTTCCTACGCCGGCCTTTTCGGCTACAGAGACTGTTAGTCTCTGTATGAGCCAAACTCTAGTTACTGAAGACTTACCAAGATAGCTCGCCGGCATGAAGCCTGCAAGAACAGCCTGTAAGACGGTCAGATATCGTTTGTCCGGTTAACCGTTTAGTTGTGGGGGACGCGTCATACATATGCAGCCACGATAGTTGTGTCGTCCCATCCCCAAGCTGAAAGCTTCATAGACTTGTTTGTGACCCGTATGATGATGAACAAAGTTGGGATTACGAAGAGTAGCGCTCGGGAGATTTGCAAGGTTTGATCGTGTTGGAGTACGGGCACTCCACAGCCGGCTGAAGTTTGATTTTTGGCAACTATAGGAAGCAATCAGCCTCGTTTCAATGGTTAAATCCGATCAAGTTAGTCGAGTACTCACCTAGCGCTTCCTTGACTGTACAGTTTGCCATGACGCATGTTTCCACGTAGCTGATGAATGCTTCATCTTGGCACATGCAAGTTTGGTTCGTAATGGCACAATCGGAATGGCTGATTTCTTGGATAATACATGTGATCTATATGTGTAAGCCGGCGTCGTACATCTGTCCTCCGGCATTTAATTACATACAGCACAGGTTGGGATACCTTCAAACGACAGACTAGCCGCAGCAACGACGCTTCCTAGCCCGAGAAAACAAGCGAGCAGGGCGAAGCATCGAGCGGCGACCATCTTGTACAAGTGACTGATATGGTGATCTGGGACCCCTTCGTGCCCGGACAGGCCCGTTTGAAATTTGTCGTTGGGTTGTTTTCCCGCAAAGGCTGCGCAAGACATGCAAACGTTGAAGCAGAATTATTAAGAGTAGTCATCTTCAATTATAAGGTTGACATGCTGGGGGTAATATTACCAAGGACACCCCAGTGAGAGGCATCTGATCAAGGGCAGCACCTACGCACTGACGGTTGTCATCCCGCCTTGCTCAAAGTAAAACCAGTGGAGACCCTAAATGCCCACAACGTGGCTGCACCCCCTCGTGGCAAGTCTGTGCGCGGCATCGGTTACAGCAGTCCTTAGTAGATATCGGTGCGCCAATGGCTTGTCTCGCGGCAGTTGGGTCGGTCATATTAAAGATTTTCTTCTTCGTACGGGAGGTGATGTGAATGTTCCCGGGTAGATAGGCGCGGCAGCTTCTCGTCAAGTCACATTGATTGGTCCCTGGCATAAACGCTCAGACCACCGGAAGCCGTGGCACGGGCGCTGACACCTAGATTGGATGACGGCACCGAGCAAGCTGCTGCTCGGGTAAGTCATGCTGGCATCCGAGGATCAAAGCTTTGACACACTAGTTGGCACCAAGTCATATTGGCGTGACGAGCGTGAACTCTTAGAGGACGACATAGTGTCTGGCTGAGGGGACAATACAGGGGCAGCAGGAGGTTTGTGTCAATGCTGACAACGCCTGCGCGCTCCGGATTGGGCGTTGAAGCTTTGGAGATGCACGATCTGCATTTTCGTGGGTCGAGGTCAGAAATCCTGGTCACCCTTTCACTCAGCTCACCTCGGACATCACCCCGAGGAGGTGCAAGGAGCAGCCATGACAAGGCCAAAGACCGGTTCAGGGTATCGCGCTTCAATCGTCAAGTTTACTGCAGCTTGCTAGTTTGGCTAAAGCACTGCTCCGCTTCCATGAGCATTGCACATAAATATCAGAACTCACATCAAGGGAGCCAGCCGGCCGTTTAGACAACGACCCATCCGGAACATGCCATGCGCCATGTTCGGGACTGATCAGAGAGGCAACGCGTTCCTCTTGCCAGCATTCGGTCCTTCCCAGTCAGCGCTAAGAGGGTTGGCATCAATGCCGTGAAGAGAGGAGTGATTCGGCCGCCGCTGAGACTTACGGCCGAAAAAATCATCTTGTTCTCGGATCCGAAAGACCCTGGAGGTGCTCCCAAAATCTCTGGGCAAGCTGAGCCCCACTCGTCGTAAAGCAAGACACACATACAGCCGAGCCAAAGGTTCGACGCATTGGCGAAACCATCGATTCACTGAGCGCGACACCGTTCCCAATACCACTTGATATTCAAGCGGTGCAAGGTCTCTGGATTTTGTATCTCGAATTTGTAGCGTGGATGCTCGGTGGCTTTGCAACCCGAGGAACGGGTTTGTTTTCAAGTTGTAGTACCCAATTTCTGCATTCTAGTCGTCGACATCTCCGTCAACCCGATTGTGGATAGGATGGTTGGAAATAGACTAATGGATTTGGTCTATTTGTTGACTAAGCAACGCTCGCTAGGCAGCTCCTCCCGAAACATATTTTTTTCTTTTGTCCTGACCACGAACGAAAGCCAAAGGGGGGAAATTCGGATGGGCACACCGCCTCAAGATACATCCACCCAACAGATACCAAACATACTTTCGAAGTGGTAAGACTTGCCTTGCACTTTAGTTACCTAAAATTTTGTTGTTGTTATCGAATTTACGCTTACCTATCAACTCCCCTTTACGAGGAACGTTGAAGGCAAGGAGAGTGTTTGTATATCTATTGACCATGAAGACCTCGAGCCCAAGAATGCATTCTGGTTCACCAAAGATAGTTCTACTACTGATTGTTGTCTAAGAATAGCCACTGACGTGTCACAAATCTGAACGACCAGAGCCCACTACTACCATAACAGTAATCCCACCTCATTTCTTTTTCTTACACGGCATCTGAAGCAAAAGCAACGCTCAGGGGAAAAGAAAGGCTAGATACCGTTGAGTTTGACATGTCATCAATGGTGCTCCATGTTGGGAATCTGGACTTTGTAAAGAAGCTTTTGACTAAACAGGTCCTAGAGTGAACCTAAGGAGTCGCAAGCAAGACGAAAGCAAGGTACAGACTAAGATTCAACAAACAGATTCGCTATCACATTATTAATGCAAGTGTTTGACACCTCAGCTTCGCTCACCCAGTAAATTCATATCTAGATAATTGGAGGGTTTGGGAACATTGGGAAGGTGGGGCTCGATGCAGAGCCATTTTTGAAGAGGTTGGCAACGTCATGCATGCCACGTCGAAAGGCTAGACACATCTGACGATGGCTTGCTGAAAAGAAAAATAACTGGGCCAGCGGCTCTGTCTCCTCGAGATCACTCCCATGCTTTGATCCAGCTCGTATCCAATATGCTGTTTGCCAAGGACCAAGGCGGCTCAGCCTGCGGACACATGCATCGAATCGATCAAGCATTGTTGACATGCAAACAATCCGAGTTTTATCTTATCTCTGCCCGTATGCGTCTAGTTGATATTGTTCTGGTAGGAGTGATGGAAACGTAAGGGCCTTCCTCAGCGTACATGTAGTTAATTATCAGATACCATAGTGTACTCCGATGCCTAGCATCGCCACCTGCACGCACTACCTTACCTAAGGCGCCTCAACTGCCTAGGAGCTCACAAACCCCAACTGACCCACTGCAGGCGGCCTTCTTCCGTTGGAAAAGAAAGTCTGAACCGCAAGCTAATCCCGCCCTCGTACCATTTGCACACCATCCAGCATGCTCGAAACCAGGTCGTCTTCAATGTTTACAAGCAGCCTCGCAGTATGATTCTTCTAACCAATCACACCTTCTCGCTGGGCTGACTCCTTTCAGTGCGATTATTGTTGGGTCAAGAAACTCAAAGTTTGCAAACCACCAACTACGATGGCGACGTAGCCGAATGGCTTCGGGAATAACGACTAATGTCCTGGGCAGTGCCCCAAATAAAAGCTGAGGTGCGATGTCTGCATTCGGAACTCAAAGTCATATCACTACAGTTGGAGATTTCAGCGATCGCCTCTCACCCGCGCGTGAGCTTTCTAGTGTTGGTGCTCTGTCGAAGTCCCACTCTCTGACATCAGTTGACGTAATTACCTTACGAGCGTTGAGAACCGTCTGGTTCGGGTAGAAAGTCTCTTCGCAGAATTTCTTCCGATATGCGACATCGATGAAATTCTTGCTGCCAGGGCCATGAAGAACAAGAAAGGAGTGAGCCCGGAACCTGTTGCACCTCAAGCTTCGACAGCAAATGGGACTCTCAGTGCCATCTCTGAGGCCGTACCAGGCAAGTCGGATGGATTTTGCTGGCAGGAATATATTGAAGTACTCGCAGATGGAATGGCAGCACTCTCCGTGGAACCTAGAGGTGCAGGATACGTGGGTATCATCCCCTCCAACCATCGCACGTCAATCTTGGGGCTCACATTCATCCAGGTTCGACAGCAGGCGTGTTCTTTTTACAGTCGCTTCTACCCTTGACTGGCCATTCGAAGCCACTTGTTGAAGAACGCCCCAGGACGGAGCAACCTTTCTCCGCAACGTAATATTCCTCGCAATTTTCAGAGCTGGTCGCCTCTAGGCAGGTCATAGATCAGCTGGTCAATAGCTAGTTCTCGATAGACCATCGGGCATACCCGTTTGTCCATGAACCAACTTGCAGGGCCCAGTTCCATGAGGTGATCCCACGCCCGCAATGGCGTTCGTGGCAAATGCTACCCCACACCATCTTGGCTTCAGGGTCGCGGTGTCTTGATAGCCCATACAGCGAGCTGGACGATT
This sequence comes from Colletotrichum spaethianum, assembly GCF_022836535.1. Taxonomy (NCBI): domain Eukaryota; kingdom Fungi; phylum Ascomycota; class Sordariomycetes; order Glomerellales; family Glomerellaceae; genus Colletotrichum; species Colletotrichum spaethianum. Next base: position 1,669,524 of record NW_026054775.1, on the reverse strand, counting down.
ATCTGTATCATCGAAGACCCGGCTTCCGCCACCTTGAACGACGCAGCAGTCATCGCCAAGAGCGTCATCAGCAATTTCTACAAGGCACTGCCCAAGTACTCTTACTACACGGGCTGTTCCCAGGGAGGCCGCTAAGGCTTCCAGCTGGCACAACACTATCCCCATGCGTACGACGGCATTGCTGCCAGCGCCCCGGCGATCAACTGGAATCAATTTGTTATGCAGGGGATGTGGGGCATGTTCGTCATGGACCAGCTCGGCGAGTACCCTCCCGCATGCGAGATCAATGCCATCACAAGCGCGGCGTTGAAGACGTGCGATGGAGCCGATGGTATTGAGGATGGCGGGGTAGCCGACACTGACAGCTGTCTGTTTGATTCTGCGACTGTGCCTGGAAGCACTGTCAACTGCACTGCGCTTGGGTCGGAACGCAAGGTCTCAGCTGCCGCAGCTGGGATAGTCCGCAGAGTTGTGAGTGGCCCTCGCTGAAAGTCATAGAAGAGACCACCATGGCTGACTTTCATCATGCAGTGGGATGGAGCGAGACGAGCCAGCAACACGACGATTTGGTTTGGCGCCTCCAATGAGGCAATCTTGACCGGCTCAATCACGGATGTGGCCGTCGTCCCGACTACCTGCGCGGCCAACGGCACCCGTACTGGTGGCTCATTTTAAATCGCAGACGACTGGCTCAAGGTCTTCCTCCTCAAGAACTCGAGCGCCACGGCGGCGAACATGACCCATGCCGATGACTTTTCCCGCTTCTTCCTGGCTCCTAGCGTTAACCACTGCTTCGGTGGCAACGGAGCGTATCCTGCTAGCACATTCGATGCCATGCGCGAGTGGGTCGAGAACGGCATGGCGCCTGACACGCTGATGGCCTCGACTGTATGGTTTACACCGGCTTTTTAAGAGACCTCTTTGCTCGTGTCCGAAGAAGCAGGTCTATGATGGCGTTGGTAAAAGGACTGTGGTTGAAGGCTTCTCTTGCCTCTAAGCTAAACATGAACTTCGAGAGTTTTGAAGCTTCTTCGGTTCTGGCAATCTTAACTTCGGGCTACATAAGACTACCATAAAATTTACTTCTATTATAAAATTCGAAAACTATATTGGGCTGATAAAATTCAATATTCGTGTGCCCTCAAAGCGAGGTTACGTCCCGCCAAACAAGGTCATGTAAGCAAACTCAGCCGACATGATTAAATCTGTGAGAAAAAATAATTCACAGCCTTAATCTGAAGGTGAAAAGAACACCAAAACAAAACTGTTACTGATTTCCCATATCCCTATCCCTATCGTCTTCTTCCAACATGAACGATGATTTTACCTCGAGCTCTGCCCTCTCGGAGCTTTTTGTAAGCGCTAGGTACATCATCAAACGAAAATGTCGAGTCAATGACAGCTCTCGCCTTGCCATCCGCCATCCACCCACCAATCCGACCAAAGAATTCACTATCATTCTTCTGTCGAACAAAATAAAACCCTCTGCATCCCATAATCGCCGGGCGCAATTGCCTGCTAAGATTCGAAAAGATGCCACAAAGCGACAGGTCTGCGCCGACGCCGACCAAGACGAACGTTCCCCCAGCCTTCAGGTAGTGGTGGCTCTGGTCATAGAGCTCCGTGGTGCTGCCCACATTGTCGATAACAAGATCAAATATGGTACCTCGCGCCTTCAAATTTGCCACGACATCTTCATTCTTGTAATCAACTAATTCATCGGCGCCGAGCTGTTTGCAAAGCTCAACGTTTGTAGTGGAGCACGACGTGACGACCTCCGCGCCCAAGGCTTTGGCAATCTGGATGCCCCAGGTCCCCGTCCCGCCGCTGCCACCGTTGATAAAGACCTTCGCGCTGGGCTTGAGGTTGTCGGGCATGAGGGACTGGTATGCCGTCGTAGCTGCAGTGCCCACTGCCGCTGCGTGGTCCGGGTCGACCCCCTCTGGTAGAGGCGTGACGTTGGCCATCGGGATAACAGTGTACTGACCGAGAACGCCCCTCTGGTTGATCATGGCATAGCCGCCGAAAACGAGCTGTCCCTCTTTGAAAGATGTATTCGACGGGTGTGTGCCGACGACGCGGCCACAAAAGTCCATCCCTGGGGTCGCAGGGCGGGATATCAGCAGGCGGCCGATAAGAGGTGTTACGGGGACCTTGTAGTCGGCTGGGTTGAGCGATGCGCTGATGACTTCGATGAGTAGCTCGTCTTGGCGAAGGGAGGAGATGCTTGGCACAGGCGCATCCTTGTTGAGGGTGAGGCAGTCTTCGAGGTTGCCGTTGACGGCAGAATACTGCCAGGTCTCCATTGTTTCGGGCATTGTCGCAATGGTCTTGCTCCAAAATCTTCAGGGCGGGAATTATAAAGTTACAGAGATAGATGTAGGCGTTGATGAAGTTTATCTACTGCTGTGCGCAAGGGCAACTTTCTTTACCGTGGTGGTTTAGTTTCGGGCTCGGACAACTCCGCAGTGCGGGGCTGCTTTGCGGAGCGGAGTTTAATGTTCGGGCGGTGGCCCACAAAAGTCTCCGGGGTCGCGCCGGCTCCGATCAATCGATTAGCCCCCTCTCGGTTTAAGCTGATGCATCGCTAGATTTAACAGAGCGGAGGCTGTATCAGTCGAACGTTTGGCCTGCCAAAATCTTAAGCCCAGACCTGATGCAAAGGGGAAATCTTGACGAACGCCACTAGATGAAGCTGGAATGTTTATTGCCGATTCCCGAAGCCACAGTTGAGACGTGTTGCTCTTGGGCCGGAACTTGTCTCAAGTCCATAAAAATGTGAGGCTCACACTGGAATATTGGAATGCACAAGTGTACCAGCCCTCGTTAGCCCTTGAAACCCAAATTGACCGTTCTCGGTGGCAACCAGACATATGAGGACGCGTACTTCAGAAGCTTAGTGGCAGCTCCTACTTACCATTTGAAAAAAACATCTCTTCTCTCTATATCCCATGACTTCCTTGGAAAACTCCTCTTGAACAGTACATTTCCAGCTTCGTATCTCCAATAGCATACACTGTTTCGTCTCCAATCACAATGCGGTCATCCACTGGATTTAGTTTGTTCTTTCAGTGGGGTTTGATCTCCCTTGCCATTGCTCTCACAGCAGCTCCGGTAGCCCCATACCAGTACCTGGGCTGAATCAATTATCAACCTATCGGTGGTGGCAATCCGGCGACATGTCAACAGAGATGTCAAGCACAAAATCGAAACTACGCGGCTCTCATCGGCACCGTCTGCTACCGTGCCTTGACTGTAAACCAAGCACCATGCAGAAACACCGCCTCGGATGATGGTAATTGTCCCGTTCCTTTCTCGGCCAATCCAGCCTCGCCGTGCGGCAACAGCGGCGGTTCATTCTACACGGTGTATGGCAATCTGCCACCAGATGCATCGTGCTCGCCATCCACCAGTACTACCTCATCCCTGTTCACTTCATCATCATCTTCGACGCTTTCTTCGCCTTCATTAATATCTTCTTCAACATTTTCGTCCTCATCTTCACATTCGTTCTCATTGGCATCTTCATCATTATCCTCATCAATGTCGTCGTCAACATCTTCGTCCACATCTTCGTACTTGTTGACGTCTTCATCCTCGTCGTCCCCTCCCTCCTTGTCTGAACCTTTATCAACATCGTTTCCCAGTCCTGCTGGACCAGTCAAAACGTCAAGCAGCTCTTCTGTGGGCTCATCCTCCACATCCTTCCTCAACATCTCCACTAGCTTGACAAGTGTCTCTTTAGCAGGGAGTGGCACTTCTGGGATATCTGGATCGACAACCCGACAGTCTGGCAGTACATCAACAACCATAACTTCAGTATCTGCGGGTTCTAGCAGTAGCACCAGTTCCAACCTTGGTCCGCCAGCAAGCTCAACCCTTTCGCTTGTCTCCACCTTAACTGGCCATGTTCACATCGAAACTCCACTGATATTCACTATTATTCCACTAGCGACAACTCCTACGCCGAGTGCTGGTTGAAGAGGGTCTGGTATTTGCACTAGTTTACCCTTGTTATTAGGCTTGGAAATACCCATGCCATGGATAATACCTACGGGTACCTACTGATTTGGGTTGGGTTATGGGGTACCCCCAGAATGTGGGTAAATGGGTTTGCTAGGTATGTGGGTAGATATATAATTGGGTATGAGTTGAATCTCTACCTATACTCATGGGTTATGGATAGAATCCTGCTATCACAGTTGCAGTATATCGTAATAATTGATGTAATAATCTTGTACGAAATTTGGTTTCAACTCGGACTGAAGTGCTATAGAAGTTTACTCAATTATAGAATAACACAAGAGCTATACGACTTAAGAACGTGTTCTATAATATCTCTGTAATTTAATTACGTATTTTGTTTTTGCTAATTTCTCAAAACTGTGAGTACTATAAACCTCTAGAGTTTCTTTACAGTGTCTATGATTCTTAAGCTTGTAGAGAAAGATAGCATTAGTAGACACGTAGCTGTTATGCGACAGACAGCGTTTTACAGCAACTTAGATGTAGCATATAGCAACGCAATTGCCTGCGGCGTTCCCAAGGTAGAGCAACTCCACCAGACACTCAATGCACTTGAGGCTGGTCCTCTTCCTGAAGACCTTACAGCTGCTCTCACAGCTGTGTCCTCTAAAGTAGAAGGCGCTGAGCCTTCCTATTTATTACATTGAGACTACTTTCAATTCAATGATAAGCAATTCAAGCACGAATTGAATCTTGGGCTATCTGAATAAATTTTACACTATCTTGACGTAAAGGTTTTCCGTACTAAGTGAACCCTGAAAACACATGTAAGTATGATGCCCACAGCCGCTCGAAGTGTGCGTTTCTCTCCTAGCGGTAAGCACTTCCAACTCGACCAACAGCATTTCCCCACAGCCGGTTCAACCAGAAGGTAAGGCTGTATAATCAACTGATGAGGTCAAAAATCCCGTGAATGCCGTGCTGACAATTTCAGTGCCGGGATACCGATCCTGGCGCCAGTTCAGGAAATGATGCGCCAGAGCGTGGCGCCCTGTGCCGAAAACTAAGTTTTCTTCGGAAGCAATCGGTGGCACCCGGTCCCGAACTGGCAGTGCTGGTGCCGTAAGCCGCGTCTAAACCCGGCATCAACTTTCGAAAACACCGGGCTTAAAACTGCTGACCAACTGGGTGCGCTGGTGCCTGGGCTGACGCCCGATGGGATTTAGTCTGGATCGTCGCCCGTTAACTCGTGTTAATACACCGACGGTTCGTAAGATTGGGGGAGGTACTAACACACTAGGCTCCGTTCAAGCCTTCGATGTCACGTCACGGCCCCTCAAGGTCATGCTTTGTCCAACATTTAAGAGGCCATGACTTCACAGCTAAGGTTCAATAACCTGAACGGTCGACTTTCAACAGTAAGCGACAAAACCATTCATCATGGTCAATTTCAACTTCATTACGCTTGCAAGCCTTTACACCTCAGCTGCGATTAAAGATGCGGTCAAAAGAGAGGTCTCCTCCGATGGATGTAAAAAGGAACTACCCGCCAATCGATCGGCTGGCCACGAGTACCTGATACCCTACAAGGACGATCAGGGCCACGACCGAGACTATTTGCTCTTCATCCCGCCAAAATACTCCAAAACGACCCCTAATCCGATAATCTTCTCATACCACGGCGGAACTAAAACTCCCGAGGAACAACGGGATCTGGACCGCCTAGAAACGCCTTATTTCAACAAGGACCATATAGTTGTGTATCTTCGTGGTTACGAGGTAAGAACCTTTGAACACAAGATCGTGGACAACAGTGATTGACCAGACTAGGGACGATGGGAGGGCGTGCCAAATATTACAAAGCGAAATGATGTCCTCTACACCAACACGGTGCTTGACGATCTTGAGTCGGCCTACTGCATCGATAAGAATCGCGTATTCATGACCGGTAAGTCCAATGGAGGCGGTTTTACCAACTTTGCTGCATGCAACAAACAACTGTCGACCCGTTTTGCTGCTTTCGCCCCTGTGTCTGGGTCATACTACATCGAAACTGTAACGGACTGCGACCCAAAGACCGTGAAAATTCCCTGCGATGCTGGCAGGACAAACATCCCAATGATCGAGTTTCACGGCGGCATTGACGGCACTATTCCATACAACGGCAGCGACAGCCGACGAGGAGCGTGCTTGCCTGACATCTACCACTGGATCACGGAGTGGGCGGTCCGTGACGGTCTTGGGGAGGAGGCGGCTAAGTGCAACATCACTTCAAGGGCACAGATATATCAATGGGGTTCAGGAGATCAGAAAGGATTGGTGTCTCATGTGTATGAGAAGGATGTCGACCACAGCTGGCCTTACACTGGAGTCAATGACGACAACAAGGCCCACGGGGATGGTCCGGCGTCATACAACGCCTCATCGTACATCATGGATTTCTTCTCGAAGCACCCTCTCAATTGAGGAAAGGTTTAGGGTGATTTCGATTTCATGAGTACATATTTTGAATAAATATTTTATGATGATGAAGCTACCACAGTCTCCATCATATACATTCGCGACTGAGCATCAACTACCACCATCACCGCCTCCGCCTCCGCCTCCACCACCATCACCACCACACCCGCCGTCCCCTCCTCCACTTCCTCCATCTCCTCCGCCTCCTCCATCACCGCTGCCACCAAAATCCCAAGAGCCCCCGTCGAATGGTATGTCAAGCCCCTCAAACACGTAATACCTTCCTCTAGTTCCTACTCTTCTCTCCTTCACAGGGTTCATTCCACCTAGAGTCCATTGGACTTTGGCTCTCGCCGGATGTCCCGGCGGAACAACAGCAGCGTCTGGGAAGTAATCCTCCATGTCACACTGGTGCAAAGAGTGCTTCTTGTCATACCAGCACCCGTTCCTCTTCTTCCACTCTATATCAGTCTCTCCCAAAGTCCTCCTCGCTGCTTCAGCCGAAGCTATCGGCTCATAGTCTATTAGTCTCCCTGCCGAGGTGAAACTCCAAACCCAGTAGCTGGCTGGGTAGAGGCGATGCGTGTGCCAGAGGAAATCCACCGCCAGGTTTGGAGGCATGAACTCACGGTTCCTCTGTTCCGACACGATAGCACCAGGTGCTGGGAGCACATCCATATCGAGCTTCCATATGTCCTTGTAAGGTGCCTTTTTCATCGTCGGGGGTATTCCATGGAGCTTGATGAATCGTTCGTAATCCCCCAAGGATGTCGTCAGGTGTTTTCGCGACGCAAAATCTGGGTCCGAGTCGCGTGTCTTGAGGACAGCCTTCCAAAAGGCGACTTGACGGTTGAAAACCTCTGCAAGATCCTCCACGCCTTCCCATGGCCTCAACTCACACCGGTGTCCGAGTTGACTATGTTGCGAGGATTTAATACATGCCAACTTGCATTCTCGTCTCCTCATACACGTGTAATTCCCCAATAGACATATTGTTGGACCTTGAGGTCGGCACAGTCTTCCGTAGAAAACTATCTCTTTCTGAAAAATGCTTTCCGCATCAGAACTCTCTGTCGGTGTGTCTTTCTTGGAAAACAGGGACGACAGCCGGGATTTCCGCTTGTTCTCCCAAGGTGGCGATGGCCACAGCTGAAATGGAAGCCCTGGGCATGCTGGCTTCCTGTGCCAACGATTCCATTCTTTCTCACTTTTACTATCGGACCATTTTCCAGACTCATAGAGTCGCACCAGTTTTGTGACCGGAAATTGGTGGTGGTTTAGGCCGTAGGATATGTGATCGTTGTCCCAGAGATGCCGATGGAAATGGAAGGGAGATAGTAGGTGGCAGTACCAGATCATTGCAACGTCCCTGGATTCCGTGTTAATCTACTTCATTGGCCCATCAAATATGTCTGGAAGAGACACACCAGGGCGGTGGATAGTCGTAAGCTGAAACCCCTTTCAGATGCAGGAATCGTATGTAATTGATATAACGCCATTCTGAGTAGACAAGGGCTTCTGGTAGAATTTGGCTTTCTGTATCCGTCTGGAAGTGAGGGATAAGCTTCAGAAATATCTCAATGAGTTCGAAGTGTTTCTATCTTTGAGTTAGCATCCAGTCTCCTGTCGACACGTCAATGCTACTCTATTACTCACTAGGGACACGGTCTCGAGCGGAATTTTGGCCTTATCCTTTGGCCAAGGATCTTCAAAAACAGTGATCGGGGTCATCTTCAATCAGAAGAAGAAACTGAACCTGGGACCGTCTCGGAGGCGTGTACACGCGATGTCTTTAATGTTGGACAGATACGAGCCTTTGAGTCAACGAATGACCGCCAAGTCGTTAAATAGCGGCGCAAGTTCCGCGACTCCGCGCTGATGTGCCCTGCGGACGTCGCACGTTAATCCCGCATTCAGCTGATCGCTTGCACTGCAACTCACATGGAAGAACCGGTTTAGCGTGTCAAACCCTGGTCACTAGCGCCCGATTGAGGCTGTTCAGTGTCATTCATGTCCCTGATTGAGCTTGGTGTGCTTCTGTAGACATAGCACAAGGCAGATTCGCTCGCCCTGTTTTTCCATCTCTATTGCCCGATTTCTTGGAACAACACCGGGCAGCTTTTTTGCTCTTTAAGTTTCGGTGTGCACGGCAATTGGGTCTAGCTTCATGATCATCACTGCACCAAACATTGCACGCAGGCACTGTATGACTTGATTTTCATGGTCATCTATCTCCAAGGCCTAGAGTACTTGACAGCTCAGAATTTCATGTTGTCTGACCAAGCTGAGAACAAACCCCGCCCTGTAGAGTGCTTAAAACTCTTACCGGCCATCCGACGCACCCACCCGCAGAGATCCGTAGGGAACAATATTCACAACGCCAACCAACCCATTTTCTGTTTTAGGAATCATGTCAACAGAAAGGGTTTCTCCAGGCCCAAAGGGTGTGGCACCCAAATTCTTGATGTCCCTCAGAAAGCTACGGAGATAGTTCCACATCGTCCTAGGAACTATCGCAAGAATATGATTGTCTCCTTTCGCAAGGTAGGTCGTGACATGGGCAACAGGATTAGTCGGGTCCAGGGAATGCACGCAAGCACGGTTTACCTCCAAAGTGAATGAACTCAGAGTCGGGGGGACTGAATGTAGGCACTGACCGATGCATTCGTTTCGACGGACGGGGCGGGTGTCCAGGTGAAGTTGGTGGAAGTAGTAGCCAATACCATACGTGTTAGTGGCTGCTGGAACTTCAGTTCAAGATACGAGGCCATCAAGATGGTGAGTGGTATTTCGCTTGACTGCTACCACTGCTGCATCGTACATGTCTTCGGAGGCTTCCCAATGCTCCAGAATGAGATCCCAAGATGCAAGTTCGAATGCAGACGCCACATTTTTTGAATAGCAGACCCTACTGCCCGTTGATAATGTAAGAGTTGTAGGATCTGCGGACACAGCGGCATGGGCAACGATCTGCTGGTCAATCGTGTGTTAGCCTCAAATATTGCCAGGGAGCTCCGTAAAGTGAATATCAGGTGTGGCAACGTCTTCAAGGCAAGAATCGGCAAAGCCGATGAGCTTGGTCTGGTTGCTAGCAAGTGATAGAGGGATATTCGTTGTCGAGACTTCTGTCTTGTAGTGCAACACTAGCTCTTTAGCTCTCCTCCGGGCATCAAAGCAGTAAGGAACTCCTGAACAATGCACAACAAGCTCTCCAATGGCGGACGCAGCATTGTTGAAAACGTAGGCGTAGCTGATGGTGTCGGAGGAGTCCTCGCGCCAGGTATTATGCCATGTTCCATTGGTCTTGACGCCAACTCTTGTTTTGAGGCCGAGTGATTCGAGCTTCTCGGCGATGTCACCCTCTGCGACCTGGTAAACAGAGCTCATGTTAATAAGTTTCTGCAAGTTGTTGTCAAAAGACAAGTTGACATTCGACGCTTGGTTCTCGGTCGGATGCTTCCAAGGAGAGCCGTCAGCAATTATGATGGGCAGCCCAGCTTCCACAAACTCGTTGAGCTCAAGAAGACCCAAGGAGGCAAGGTTCTATGATCTAAGTACTACAAGCGCTTGGTATCTGGCATCTTCAACCGCGAGTCAGTCGTCGCCTACATATGCTTGCAGGAGGGCAAATTAATCAGGAGAGATGTGGTTGTGGGACCAGCCTGGGCTACGTTAGTAATTGCAACATGACTTGTACGAAATGTTCTAAGATACCTCCCAAGAACAGATCATCATATGCATACATTGTACCTGTCGGAATAGCTCGCGCGCTGCTGGAGGCACACGATAATAGGGGTTGACCGTCACTGTATTTGTTGCCGATGATGTTCTAAGTCCTAGATATCTGGCAGATCTGGCCCTTATATAGGCTGGATTCTGCTGACTAATGTACAGGTGGCATTACCGCTTGGATGCGTACGAATGCGTGCGAATCTCTATTCCAACAGTACCCATATTAGGACATCACTGCCGGGTATTCCGATATCCAGCGAATCCTGGTACGTATAAGCACCCCTGCCCTGCTGTGTGTGCCCATCAGGTTGCTCGTGTGACCCTCCTTCGTGGTAGACTGCCGCCATCACCCACCGCAAGACTGACACGATATTGACCTTTCCCCACGATATTCGATGCGGGGAAACGCAACTTATGGAATTCTCCGAGAGCTACCCTATCATTCCCCCGGCATCCACTCCCCCGGAACCGTTCGTTGCTACTTGTCGATATACTCGAGTCACCATCTCGCTTTATATGTTCCTCAACGAGAATTCACAAAAGGTTTTCCCGAAGAGGCCATCCGGAAATACAGCAAAATAGAGCCAGTCTGTTCGTTCCACATTGTAGGACACACCTCTAATCACCAGAGACATACCCGCTCCTCCAGGTTAGCTGCCACACTCTCAATGCACGATCCCCACCCCAAACCGGTCGTAAAAGTCTGCCACGTAGTCAGGATCCGCTTTTGCAGGACTGAGTACCACCCGAGCTCCTCTATGTTCCAATTTCTCTTTAAGATTCACATCCATGTCGTCCTCATAAACTTCAACAATAACTCCTTGCAAGTTTGGCAGTCTCTGTTCCCTCTCTTCGATAAAGCCATCGAACAAGGCTCCGAGACATTTCTTCAGCCGATCGGACGAATCCCTGTGACGATCTCCTACTGGTTCGGTCTGAAAATGGAACTTCTCAATGGATGGCGGCAGTAAATCAAGAGCTCGCGGCGCCGCCATCTCGTCCAACGGGCAAATATCCGGGGCACTTTCAATTTCATAGTCCTCATCGGCCTTCTCGAATTCTGGTCCCAGCAAGGTGAGACCGTCAATATGAAGGGACTTGAGTCGTTTGAAGCCCTTCATATCGGTGAGTGTGCGGCCGGCGGTACCGTAATGAACCATCATCCACACGGAGAGCTCCTCTAGGGTTTCGCCGGCGCATTCCATGATGGTGTTCATCATGGCGCCAGCGTCAAGGTTGTGGCCACACCCGTGCCATTTCGTCTCGTATGCAAAGTGCAAGCACTTCAGGTTCGGCAGACGTAAAAGCAATTCGCGCATGTCTTTTAGCCCGAAGGTGCACCCCACGAGCTCCAACTTCTCAAGGCGTGGACTGTAATCTGGGTATTCGGGGTCGAATGGCTTTCCAGTATATCCATCATCGAGTGCGATGCAGCCGCCTATGTAAGCCTCGCGTAAGGATTTGATAGCCAGGAAAGGCGCGTTGATCGTCATCGCGTTCCTGCATTCATACCCAGTCCCCGTAAACGGTTTGTAAATTTCCAGCTTGGAAAGACTAGCTTCTGCAATCGTCGGATCGTTCGCACGCCGCACAAGAGCATCCAAGACGGGCCAGATGATCTTCCTATTGGAACGTGGTGTCTCTTCACCATAGCGAAGGTGTCCTGAAATTCTCCCGGGGAGCTGGTCCCGATGTTGTGGCAGCGCAAGCTCACGCACATTGGGGAGAAGCGTCAGCAGCAACACCTCCGCATGCCCAGACGTGTCGTCAAGCATCCCCGAAAGCCAAGCCTCAGAATCTACACTAGCTTCCATGACATAAGGTGAGTCATTCAGAAGATGCCGGAGTTGGCTGATGACAGCTTCATGTGTGATACGCGGAAACTTCGGCTGGCATTGACGCGCCGGGTCTTCGTAGTCCTCATCAATGATATCATCAGGGTAATTCGTCATCCCCACATTACCCTTCAGGTCGGCCGTTTGGATGTATCGAGGAATCACTGGGTTGCGGGTGATTTCTTGAATGAGTTCGGTAGCACCCTGAAGTTCAACGCCAGTCTCCTGCGTGATAGGGTCCCAATGCCCCTGGCAGTTCCGCCTCGGCCTCCTGTCGCCTGGTGAGCAGTGGCTGCTAAAGATACCTGGGACCTTAGCCTACCCCCTTCGCACTTCCCGGCTGTATTTTGAGTAAGAGAAGTGTTTGTATCTCTTTCTAAGGCGGTTGTGCTCGCCGAGATAGATCTTGCTTGCATTGTGCAAGGAGGTACATGTGAGCGCGACATTCTCGACGGACTCGGGGATTGTCTCTTTGATGATGCATTGAATCAGCTCGAGCGGGAGTCCTAACAATGCCATTTTTCTTGGTTACAGAGTGAAGTTCAACAAGCTGGCATCGATGTTCCGAAATAATTGCTCCAGCCAAGTCCATATGGATCGTGAACATGTTTTGTAGTTGAGAGTGAATGTCAGTGCGGCGGTGACGTCCTGGGCTACTTACGTAAACATCTTCCTGGCAACAAACACTAACACACCCGAGTCTGTGAGCTGACGAAGTCCTGTACCAACTCGACCTGCTCGCCCTGCTCGCGCCCCTCATACCACATTAAGGCGGCGGGTGATCGGGCCGCACCTGAGCGACATGGTGGCAGACGGATCTGGACACGGTCCACCACATCTTTCGCCATGTATTTTCCAACAACCAACTGTCTACTCGCTGTTCCAGCATTCTCGACGAAATCCTTCTGACTGGCTATTTTACTGGCTCAGAAAACGGCCATTTAGACTCTTTGCTGATATATTTTCAAACACGGGCTGCCGAACCAACAGATGACTTTTTCACTCTTTTGGATTGGCCCGAAGGGGGCAACTTGGGATTGTACATGGCTCAGCATCTTAGGAACCGTTTGTAACTACTAGTTAGGTATGCGAAATGGTAGGCCCAATCAGATTGAAGAGGATATGACCGCCGTTGGGCACATCGTTTTCGTCCGCCCTTAGAAGCAGCAGCTCGAGCTTCTATTCGACACCGGCCTGGAGATGTCGGGCTGCGAGGCGCTCTCGTGCTTCCTCAAGCGAAACGTCAACAAACCACCTGCCGCGCATGTTAGCCCCAGCTTGCGATGTTACGTAGCGAGCACGTCGGCAACTGACTTATCATCAACCAGACCGGCAATATCGCTCCAGAGCTTGCTAATGTGGGTGACAACCCGTTAAACAAGCATTCTGAATCATCATTCAGGTGATTATTCAATTGCCCCCTGTGGTGTAGATGTTACCCATTTGCTGACTTGAAAAGTGAGTTGAAACAGATTGCAGACCTTGATATCAAACGTGGTTGGATAACGGGTTTCGGTGACAGCTACAGGGATCCTGATACTGAGATGGGTCGATGATGGGACGGATGGAAAGGGCCCCTTGGAAACATCAAAGCTCCAGGGCAGGTGGTTAACTTTTGAGTTGCACACATTGAGCAACAGTATAAAATCGCAAAAACTAGTGGTTGTGAAATTTTCGAGATCAGTCTTCGCCGATATCAACGGTGCTGCTGGGTGAGAGCAACGCGTCGTCAAGGGCTCGCATGGTCTGATGTTGTGGCACTGCGAATTGTCAAGGAGAATCTCAAACAACTCCAGTAACATAAATCGTAAGGTCTCGGCCCATCTTTCCAGGAAACACAAACCTATATTGACACCATGAACAGCACTGAAACGCATAAATCCCACATGGCAGAATATGGCGCCATCGTAAGCCAGCCGTCTGAGACGGCCTAGGCTTCGCCCAAGAATAAAAAAGAAACGCAAATGTCGTTGATTTCCCGACAATACTCTCCGTGGCTCCCGCAAACATTTCTGCAAACCACCACGGGGTCCCTTTACATCAGAAACCATAATCACAATGAGCAACAGGACCGGTTCAAACGGCAGCTTGGGCAACTCTAGTAACCCTCGCTCAGGACAGTCCCCCTTCCCGCCGTCCAATGCACTTATCCGACAAACAACGCAAGGCTCTCAGCAAAACCAGCCTCCACAAAGCCAACCATACACAAGTTCATACAGCAACAACTTCAATCGTGACACCGCCAGATACAGCACCGGCAGGACCGAACAAAGCTCCCGATACAGCCAAGACAGCATAGAGCCCCCCGACCCACCACGATCGCCTCCGCTCCGGCGGCAAGAAAGGGAGACTGGGACCAGAAAGAACTGGGAGGAAAGCATATATGGGCTATATGGGGACATCAAGACGCCCAGAGAGCCACCACCGCCACCTCGGCAAGAGCAGCAACGGCCCCGCTACCAACAACCAGAAGATGATGAGGGAAACGACTCGTTTGACGAGGAAGCCTCACGGCACCCCGATCCGCAACCGGAGCCGCAACGGCCCCGCTACAGCCGGCCCCGGCAGAGTTTCAGACCAGAGCGACCGGAACGGCGACGTCAAGCGCCTAGCCAAGACCAGCAGCAAAGCGAGCAGCCGGAGCAACAAAATACCAATGGCAACTATCGGCGTGTGCACGTCAATATTGATATTGGTGGTGATGGAGGACGCTCGTGGTCGTGGGGCACCGATGGGCGTAGAGGACCCAATGTTAATTTCGGGACCCCGTTTACGGATACAGGTTTCCCGTTTGGCGGTCGGAACAACGGCGGCAGACTGCCTGTAAATTTGCCGTTCGGTGGTGGGCTTCCGATCAATCTCCCTTTTGGCCTATAGCAGAGCAAAGCCAGGTTAGTTCTTCATGTATCTAGAGCTTGGGCTTCCGAGTGGTATAAACCAATGTTCTCAAATTTTCCTTTGCGGACCCCATTCTGTAGCAAAAACAAGATTTTGCCACCTTTTATATGTTTGTTCTCGGCAGGCATACCTCATAATGACGTCTTTGCAAGCCCGAGAACTTGCCTCACCAGGGTGGGTTGGATTATGATTCAAGACAGGAGGGTTGCCAAAGTGTGCTATGAGTAATACCGTCGTCAATCTTGCTGGATCTTTCTTTGAAGCAATGACGAGGAAGTGGGATTCATTCCAGCTCATTAACATCACGCAGCCTGTCGAAAATCCTCTTTGCTACCCGTCTCGATGTTCTTGCGTCAACCTTCGAACTTGTGGATGTCTTAGACATTTCGGCAAGCATGCTTGCGAAAGAATTCGAATTGCAACGTCTAGATTAAGAGAAGCTCGAATCCCGACAACAGAGAGCCCAAGTCTACGACGACTGCCTTTTCCGAGACCTCATCTTTGTCGAAAGAGGCTTGAGCGGTGCAACAGCCTCCTAGCTCAAGGGTAACAACAACTTACTGGAAGGCATGCGCTTCCAAGACTTATGCTTGGGCTCCCGCGCGCTGTGATGATATCCTTCTCGACTCTCACGCTCGCAACTACACGCCAGGTAAAGAACCCCATCTCGTCGTCTTACGGTCAGGACTCGGAATTTCGAAGTGTTCTTTGCCTGGGCGGTACCATCCAGAAAGCTGGCGTGCGTGTCGATGCATGGCCGCTGCATCTGGTATTCACAATCTGCTCGAAAGGGATCTCGACGACGTCGTGTCTGGCTTCGCCAAGTCAAAAACCTCGTCCAAGTTTGACCATCAGTATTGAGCTATGTTCGGTCAGCGTCGTGCAACTCTTCTTAATACGGGTTGAGGCATTCAAAGATAACTAGGGTGTCATCTCTGTCTCTTCTGGACTGCCTCATACTTAGAGGCCACATCTACGCGAAAATAATCGATTCTTCATTTGAGAAGAACAGGCATTCGCGGTAAAACCCACGACGGCACTTACATGACCAGTCAAAAAAAGAAAAAAATTTGATGAGGCCGACCGGCGCAAATTCATCTCGTACACCCTATTTCCCATCAAAGATATTCTTGAGGCTCACTGACCATCCCGAAGGTGCAGTCATTGACAAGACAACCGTACTCGGCTCGAGATCGCTCACCTTTGCTGGACTACACGGCTAGCCGAAGGGGGAAAATGCTCCTTCTCCTCCCCCTCCTCTAAACGCAGCCATCGCAATGAGCAAGCCAGGCAAGAAATCTGCGCGAGCGTTTGTCCGAGACGAGAAACGCCGTTTCGTCGGAAGGTGGGCCGTCGCAAATGAGTCGGCTTCTAGAGAACCGGGGCGCTGAGGGCACTTGCAACCCCTCTCTATATCCCTCTACTTTCGACCGGGCCCGGCCGGCGCGAATCAGTTCCAATGAACCGTCGACAGCTATCTTATCTCACTTCTCACCAGTGCTTCATGCTCTTATGCTTTCCATGGCTGCCCAAGATGGCGCATTCGCGCAGGGGGCCTGGACATCGTGGGAAAAGGCATCGAATGTAAGCTCTTGCGGTCGGAGAAAAAGGTCCGCGATCTCTATAGGTTGCTGAGGGCGGCACCAACGTGCTGGCGGGTCTACAGGCGGTTGATCCTGTCCATCACGACAGTTCACACCGACAAACCGTGGGATGGACCGTAGGATTTGAAGGCACAGGCTCCCAAAACCCACAACCAGCGTTGTGGGATAAGGAACGTCTACGGCTCCATTATCCGAGCAGGCAACGGCACACGGGGCATATTCGCAGGAGAACCGCCCACCTTGTATAGTGTCTCTTGAGCCTATCAGGCCGTGGGCGGACCAAAAGCCCCGAAGGCACAAACCCTGAGATTTCCCCTCCTAGGCATGGGTCCGACTCCGTCTGGGCGGTTGGAAGAAAAAGGCACGGGAATTATGGGCTGTGTGCTCCGAAAGCGAGCGTAGGGCTGACAGCTAGTGGTTATAGCGCGCCGGGGCATTTGGTCCGGTATCGAGACGTGGTGCCTTTCGTCGTCCCAAGTTCCATGGTCAAAGCTGTGATTACCGAACACCTGGAGACAGGACGGAACACGGGGCATCAGAACACCAAGGAATCAGATGATATTCTGGGTCGGACTATTTGTCGCAGGAAAAATATCCCTCAAGGTATGTATGATTGCTGACTGTTTCCAGTTGGAATGATCTGGCTACTCGGGGGCATCCGTAACGTGAGCGTCGCTGCACCTCCTAGATCAACGGCAAAGGGGGCATCACCGAATGGAGATTTTCGTTGATTCGGATAACTAACTGAGCTACATGTATAGTGAGAGAAGACATGTTCATTTCATTCATTCGTTCATTCATTCATTGGTTTTATACGGTGTAGTCTCAGTTTTAGTAGAGAATTCGAGAGACAACACCGGCCTCCTGAGGCCCTTCGAACGAGCTGTGAGCTAGATTGGAACGTAAAGTCCGAGTAAAACAGGCGGAAGTCACACGATACGGTTTGTACAAAAATCCTAGATTTGTGATATCTTGGCTAAATTAGAGATACCCATCTTTCTCAGTCTACGTCTTCCCTAAACTCGTAGTTCTTAAGAAGCAAACAAAATCAGAAGCTCATTTGCCCGGAGCATTCTACACGTTGCCATTCGGACATTGTGCTCCTAGAGATTTGTCGATGGAACGCACCAAAGGCCAATGCTTGCAAAGACGATCAATGAGAAATGAGGAAAGAGATAACAAACAAGAGAAATGGGAGGATCGGTAAAATTGGCATGTGCATTTTCGGGAGAGTCAAGCACGAATGTAGTAAGTCAACCGAGACTTCAGGTCAGCAGCGCTTCTCTGACCTTCTCTACCTCGATAGGCGACTTGATGTTATTCACTGTTTCGTACCCAATCTGTGCCTCGACGCGAAACCATCAGATGAAACCAACCACATTGTCAATGGCAATTGCTGCAAGACTCCAGCGTCTTCTCTTGTCATTAGAGAGTGACTCATATTTGCCAAAGTCGACGACTATCACAACTTGAACCAGTTGACAACTAAACAGATTGACTCAACCTCACCGCCACCGCCGCTATGCCCTCGCCCCAAGATGTGCACAGTCCACATTGTCAGAAGCCACGACTGCAACATCATCGAAACAGCATAGCGCCCGTCCTGCATCTCCATGCCGTCCTGCCACCAGGGAGGTCGTAACCATATCACAACTCACCTCTTCCCAAGCTGCTGCGGTTTCCGTATGACGCAAGTCGGTCCCTATGACACATTCGCCCCTAGTGAGGCCTCTTCCACCTCAACAGCTACGTGCATGGCGGCGCGGGCAGCCCATCGACTCGTCACGTATAGTAGAGAAGAAGTTGTGGGATCCTCAAGTCCACCCGCTGTCAGAAATACAAAAGCTCCATATGAAAGATAAGGGAACAGCTGGTATCCAGGCCCAGAATGTTCTACAAGGGTCTAGAACAGGAACGCTTAGGGGCGGTTGGGCGACGTTGCCTCGTCGGAATTCAGGCTGTGATCCAGGGCCTCGAAGTTATTTTGAGTCAATGTCAAAACGTGGATCTTGAGATTAGTCCGCCACTGCCGCCGTGACGTGGCTGATGAGTCCGTAATGTGGTTCCGTGGTGCCGTGGTGCTGGCGTTGATATCGCTGTTCACACTGAGGAGTGTTCCGACGTCATCATGCATGAGATGTAGAGAATACAAGTGAAGTAGAGGTTACGGGGGGAGTGGTTGTGACTTGATATCGGAGCTGAGGAAGGTTTGCATGGCTCCCCTTGCCTAGAACACGCTCGATATAGGAGTTCGTGAGCAAGTCGCACTCGGGGCCAAAAACCATCTGACAGCTAGACCAGTCGGCCTAGCTAGCGCATGGGTGTGGCAACCCATTCGACACTTAGCGCAGTAAGTTGGAGTCTGAGAGAGGATCGATCGGTGCAGGTTACACTTGCTCGGCTTGGGCCACTCGCCATCGGTTTCCCGCGGGGTCCTCTATAACATTGGACGAGAGCAGGAGAGGCCTGCAACGGCGTTCCATATCGTTGGTCGGTCGTCGAAACAAACTCATTACCCCTCCCCTGCGACAGGCATGAATTCTGCTTTGCCTGTGACAGCTGAATTGCTATGTGGAATGGCGGCTTCGCATTTCGGGGCATCATCAACCCCGCGCATGGTTCGACTCGAAGCCTGTGCCCCACATGATCTCCAACGTCCTGGAATCTTCGCGAAACTTCACTGCGGCCCAGCACAACCTACGGCTTTACACGAAACGACAACCATTGAGCAAACCTGCAACTTGGTCAGGGTTGGCGTCGTTAGTTAGAGTCACGAGAACAACATGTCGTCAATCATCCTGACCCGGCCGCATCGCCACTGACCGACGCTGGTGGAGCCGATTGCACCCACTTGGGAATAGTCTGAATGCCCTCAAACCGTCAGTCCGCGGGAACCAACACAACCCTGCGTAACAGCGGTAGGGAGAGGATGGATTCGTAAATGCAACATGGGGCCGGTCAAATTTTTGCTGCGGCAAATCATCGCCAACTCTGCTGTCTTTCCTCCAATACGGAAATGATCGTCGCCCACTGCAGCCACAAGCCATGCTGTGTACACTACACCGTAGTGTACAGCCATGTCTGGCCGATCCTACAGGGTCCCTGTTGTGCACGGCAAAAATAGCAGTCAATCGGAAGCATGTCGACTTCCCCAAGCCATTCGGCGCTCGTAACAAGCCGTTGCACCGGAGCCAGCTCCGACCCACGAGCCATCGAGGCCTGACACATGGAGAAGCCAAGACGCAATACGACTTCCCGCTGGGCGAGGACACCGTTGATGAAGGGGTTGCCGTAGAGTCGAGACGCTCCCGATCGGGCATCACTGGTTGGGGTTCGGGATGGCGATTGCCGGTTTATCGTCACACTGTCGCGGCCCGACAAGCAAGCTGGCCCGGACGTTGGCACAGGCGAATGGGCGTCGCTGTCAAGGGTGAGTGGACATGGCACCCACATCCTGTAGGCGGGGTTCGCCGTGAGAAAGTGTCTCCAGTTGCCAACTGTGATAGCTGCACACACGCAGATTATGGTTGTACATAGCAGACCCTGAAAACGAGGATGGTATTTGCGGTGGGAAAGGTTTTTGCACGACTCGAGCCGAACGCCAACTCCCCACTGACACGGTCGGTCTGGGTTCGGCCGGAATCTGAGAAAGGTCTACACGGAGCCACCTGGGATGATAAAAACTCAATCTAGTTGGGCGCCGATAGTGGATGATCTGAAGCGTCGCCGTGAGATTCGGGCACCCACTGTGATGACGTGAGTAGGTTGTAACAAAATGCGGGCGAAAGAGTTTCTCCAGGGCCATGAACCAGGCCAAGTCGGATCGAGCTGACGGGGGGAATGCTGGGGGACAGTTGGTCTGTTTCGTCTGACGGTTACGGCTGCGAGCATGCAGTCACCCCGTCCTGCCTGCCTGCCGCTCCGCTCTGATGGTCAGTGGTTGCATTTCGTCCAACGTGGTACCCAACTCCAATGTCGAATCTCTATCCGCTCTTTTGGGACCACCGGAGCCCCTCCGGCCTTGTTGACTGGACATGATTCGCCATCCGTTTTAGGACCCAAGCCCATCGAACATCATGATGCGCTAGGCTGCTGTTCCCCTCCCTGCAGGGGGGCTAAGACATGTCGAATCTTTGTCGTCGGCAGCGTCCGTTATCCGCCACACGAGACGGTCGCTGCTTCGATTTCCCGTCAGCCCCAAAGACGTAATGGAACTCAGTAATTGACGGCGCGGAGGAGAAGCAAAAGCGTCACGAATGCAACCGAGGTGGCTCGTGGAGCCCCAAGTGGTTCCGCACGTTCGGCAAAAGCGACTGCCTCGGGAACTCAAGGGAGTCGTCGGTCTGTTTTTCTAGGTGCTGCAAAGCCAATGGCGCAAGTCTTTCGGTCACCGGCACATGATTCACCAGGAAGTCAGATCCCCGTGGCATAGCGTGGATGAAGGCTTCTGCCAGCCTGCCTAGGCAGTACGATCCTGGACACAGGGTCGTGCTTAGGGGATCGCCAGGCTTTGACGGGGTTCAAGTCTGAACCGGCCTATTGCGGCTGCATGGCTGCAGTGACCACTGTGCGCCAGCTCCCTCAGATGCAGTAAGTAGGCAATCAGCCTCAGATTGGTGGGGGCCGAACGAGCGTAATTCGCCGCTCTGGGCGGTTTAGCCTCTCCCTTTGGCGGGAGGCCAAGAGGGCATTCCCGTTCAGGGTCTCGCTTTGGCATGGTAGGCCCGGACACGGCCCTTTCGCTTTTCTCGAAGCCGCCAGAAGCTTGTGTACCCTGTGGTCTGTTGCCGCCGCCTCGTTTGATGTTGGTGAGTCTCTGCTTGCGTTCGCGGTGAGGGGCACATGGCAGGGTTCCTGCCTTTGCAGACAAAGCCGACATACCCCAGTCTCGGGTTGGTCAGGGGAGCCTTTAGAGCACAACGTTGGCTTCTTGCGAGCGGCGCCATGGTGAAGCTGACGGAATAGTGGGCGCCGTGCAATTGAGGCGACATGTGGTCCGACAGCCATGGGAAATGTATCCTCATCGGAATTTTGGCCTTTTCTCTGATCGGAAAGGCCTCGTGGCAACGGCACCGTTTTCTGTAAAACCCCATTCACCCTAGTCCAAACTGTCTATGACGTGGTTTGAGCGACCGTACGACTTGCGCCAGCGGCAGGGACCCCCGGGTGACAACCAGAAACCCGCACACGAGCGGCCCGGCTGCCAATTTGTCGGCCCCAATGCGATGCCCCTAGGTATCGTGTCCTCCGAAGATCCGCCACGGTCGTGCTGCGGGTAACGATAGTGTGGCCAGGGCGAACGGTCCAGACCTCGACGCGCGCCTCGACGGCCATGCACCTCTTGGAAGGTTCCTCGGAGACCGCATATCATGCGCGGCCCGTCGCCTCAATGGGTCAAAATAGGAAGCACGCTGAATCGGCGAAGAAAATGGTGCTTGATTCGGTCAGACAGAACGACCCCGCCGAATCGTTGGTCAATAGACAAGCCTTCGCAACAGCATGATGAATGGAAGGAGTATTCCAAGACATGACAAGGAAAGGTTTGGTAAGTAAGGACGGCATGGATAGTCGAGGATGGATGGGAATAAGGAAGGGTCAGGTAAAGTATGTACGATGCAGGATGGGGATAGGATAAGACGGGAGGAGGGTACGTGTACGCTGCTGCAGACGGATGTACCTTCTACCTCTCTCGAGTCTGTTCAGCTGCCTCATTGTAGACTTGGATTGGGTCATCCTGTTTCCTTTCCGGTCCTTCGTCTCTTACTTTCTGTCTCTGAACTTACCTGCCATGTCCTTGCCGGACTGGTCCCAGCGGAAGGAGGGGCAAGGATTTCGTTGGACCGGGTACTTGGTTGTTTGGGAAAGGAAGGGCTGAAGAGAAAGAGAGACTTTAGTTCAGCGTTGCGCCCGTGTCTCCCCTTCTGCCAACGCTTACCGTTGTGGGTTCCGTTCATAAGAAACCGAGAGAGAAAGACCTGAGTGTGTGTGTGTGTGTGTGTTTGTGTGTGATTGAGAAGGAGAGAGAGAAGAGGAAAAGCGGGTCCCGTCCGGTAGTACCTTACTGCTGCGGATACCACCCAGTGCTCCATGCGGCCCCACCAACGCTGCCTTGCCGCTCGGGCCTATCACAGGGGTGACAAGGAGCTTTTGCTCCGGCAAGGCCTAGGAAACCCGGCAAGCCCAGCATGGC
Organism: Colletotrichum spaethianum; assembly: GCF_022836535.1. NCBI lineage: Eukaryota > Fungi > Ascomycota > Sordariomycetes > Glomerellales > Glomerellaceae > Colletotrichum > Colletotrichum spaethianum. The sequence goes on along the minus strand of NW_026054775.1, from coordinate 1,646,839 downwards.
TCCGGATGCTGGCTTGGAGGCATGTCCCCATTCGACTATTTTTTCGCCCGCGCTCTCTCTCTCTTCACTCGCCCGCGGCTTCTCTGCAAAGGGACATTTGGGTGTGGCTTTGCAACCCTTCCCTTCCACCGTTTCTCATGTACCTTACCTGACCCGGACATGGGTCCGACCTGGGGATACAGATGGGGAAGAAGGGTGCCACGCCCGGAAGACGTAGGTGTACAGAGTACATTTTCGCCTTGAAGGGAGGGGATTGACTGTGAAAAAAAAAGAATGGGATATGGGACGCACCAAAATATCTCCCCAGACAGACAAATCAAATTTGTCGAGCATGATTAGACTCTGCTTCGCCTTTTGTCGCGCCTTTTCCGCTCCATTCCGCCGCCGCGTTGTTGCCCTGGCCCTTTCTCACTCATCGGTTGTCCCATTTACCTTTCTGTCCTCTTCCCCCTTCTCTCCTCCATCACAAGTCAAACTCCCGCCCCTCGTCGCCTTTCTTCCCGTTCCCCCCTAAACCTTTCCTTCCCGTCGAGCCCGCCGCCGCCGTTCAGAGTCGCCCCCCGCCCCGTACAGCGACCCTGTCCGCACCAACCAACCAAAAGAGAACCACCGATACCCTCGTCCGCAACCTTCTGTCGTCGTTAAAAACGCTCCGGCCTAGCAAGGGGTCCCTGTGGAGCCCCCGTGTGGCAATTTCCCCAGAATTCTGTCTCGCCATTGGATGAGAGGCTCACAGGTCGGGGGCAGCAGCCACAGCTGCTGTTTATATCAGCCACACCTGGGCCGCCGGTTTGACACCCAAGTCTAACAAGCCCGGTGGTTCCTCCGCCTCTTGTCCGTTCTCTCCGTTGTTTCGATCCGGAAGAAACATTTCCATGTTGCCCTCTTCTAGACATTCTTCCTCATCATCACTCTTCACACGCTGTCCGAGCGGATCAAAATCCCTTGCATTCGGCTTTCATGTGTATTGAGCACAAAACTGTCTGCCCAGTCTGTCGAAGACTATACCTCGTCTATGTCGCATTCTGTCACGCATACCATCCTCCCCTATTGGATTGTCCGCAGGGTCTTGTAGTCCAGCCAATGCAGATGCTCGACGGTCGATGTCCAAGCCCGGTCTGTCCAAACAGCCGTATTGGGGGCTGTGCGGTCATCTAGACGGATGCTGCTATGGCAAAAGAAAAGATTGACTGTAGGTACCCAGAGATAGATCGGTAAATACTACAAAAAAAGTTGTTTCGACTGACTCCCATTATAGCTTTTGGCCGTTATTGTCAACTTCCACCACCTGGTCGATGCCTTCGTACTGCGGAATGTCCAGATTGTACTTTTCAGCAATGCCCGGCGATACGAATCTGCTCCCAAGGTCAGCCAACAAATTTTTCTCATTGTACCTTGAGGGATCGTCTGGAATCCCGGTCCCTACCTTCCGCCGATGAAGTGGCGTCCTTTAAAATGCTTCACCAACGGCTTGGGTGCCGTCAGGCTGACGAGTACTGCAGGTTGGAAAGAGCTGCCAGGGCCAGACGAAGGCGGGCCGGCCTCGATGTTCCACGACGAAGGGGCGTCAACCGAAGTTACCGGCAAACTGGTTTCTTCAAGCGCCTTGATCACCGCGGGGAATGGCTCCCGAACTTCGCCAGAGAAACTGAATCCTGAGACCACGATGTTAGGCGCCAGAACCATGGGATCGGCGGTGGTGGAGGCAAACCAAAAATGGCGTCCACGACATGATCCGTCGACTTGAGAGCCGCCGAGAAGTCGTCAACGAATGGGACGTTCAAATCCACCAGCTGCTGCGCCAGTCGCTAAGGAGAAAAAGATCAGCGCGGGATTCCAATCATGACAGACCCCAAGAACAAAAGGGGCACAATTTAACGGCATCAACCGATGCGCGCGAACCGAAACGCTCCCCGCTTTCTTTTCTCGGGAGCAGAACCATAGACTTGTGCGCTTGCATAGCGTGGCGTGGGAGGAAAACAAAAAGCATCAACAATTTTGCGTGACGCGGGGGAAACTCGAAGACGAGGAGTCGCTGATAGACATGGTATGTAATTGCAAGCACTCCCCATGTATCATTGCGCCGAGCAAATCGATCAAGATAGATAAAGCAAATGAAACCCCACTCACTTGGTACAAATCATTCTTGCTTCTCTTGGGGTAATAGATAGTTGGCTTATAGCCGTAGTGACGAAGATGCCGGGCGGCAACCAATCCGTCCCCCCCTGTAGCCGGGTAAGCTTCATGGCCTGGCTTTCGGGAGGGGCCAAGGCTTACCGTTGTTGCCAGGTCCGCAAGCAATCAAAACGTTCACGCCTCGGCTAGGCGGATGGACACGGTAGACTGCATCAGGTGTCAATCGCTATCTTTGATGGTGCCCTTGCTAATCTCAGAAATACCAGCTTGAGAAACGGACAGCCCGGCAAGCTCCATCAGCTGGTCAAGGGAAAAGGCACCGGTGCTCATCAGGTCCTTATCCAGGGCCGCAGCCGCCTTTGCGCCAAGCGTCTATGGTGAACCGTTAGTATTGGTGCCCTCCTCGGGTCCCCATCGACACTCACTCTCAGGGCCATGTCGACAAAATTTGTCCGTGGTGATTTCCTTCGATTTGGTTTGTGATTGGCAGGTGACGTTGAGGTGATGAATTGAGGTACGCCGTTCAGGCTAGGAAGAGGGTGGGTGAAGACGGAAGGGACGTGCGACGGGCTGACATCACTCCGCATCGGAGTTTGCAGGTGGACAAGTACCGGTCAGCGACGAACCACGCAACGGGACGGCAGGAACGGTCGCCGGGCTCGGCTGTCACCGAGAAAGTGTCCACACAGTCCATACAGTACAAATATCGAACGTTATACCAAATAAATTCACTGTGCCATCAAGGTTGCTTGTTCCACCCCTGCTCTCCAACATTGCAGTCAGGTGACTACGTGTACCATGTTAGTCTTCAACCTCACATTCGAATCTTCGCGAACGGATTATGACATAAAAGTTTTAGAACGAAAGCTGTCGCGTTGAACTGAGGAAAACTCACACACGCCGCATCTGCGATAGCCATCTGCAGACATATTGCCCACATCCTCTTCCCGGGTCGACAGTCGACTCATCTTTTCAGACATGTGTAAACAACACACGTGACCCCGAACCGCCAAGAACGTAAACTTTGCCGTGCTTCTCACACATGCCTAGCTAACCCCTAGTCTCTTGAGAACAATGTCTATGATCTGTGTCACGTTACCAATCAGGCGGGACTGTTGGCTTATCCCTGTATGAGTGGTACGGAGTGGGCAGTGCCCCCCACAACGTCGTCTACGGTAAACAGCTCACAGCGACTGAATAACAGCTTAATTCCATTTTTCCATCCTCAATATAGTGCTTGAAAAAGGTGATAACAATGGCTGTACACTGAAGGATTTAAAGAAGTTCAAGGGTGTGTTAATTTCTGCCCCGGAGTTACAGCTGACGTCGGCTTATATTTCTCGGCCTCAGATTTTGTTGATGAGGGACAAGGGGGGGTTCCAAAGGGGTGTGGCTGGGTCTTTTGCTTAACTGCTGACGCGCACGAACGGCTCTTGTGAGTGGTAACGCAGTCCTCATTTCAGCCATCAAGCCTGGCTACGACGCCGTTGGAGACCCTCGGGGGGACTGCTTTGATGATAGTGCAAGGATGATGCTCAACAAGATAGTTGACTGGACGCACTGCACCCTGTTCGGACGGTCAGAGGAATGGAAGACATGCAGAAGCAAACGGAGCACCAGGGATAATCGTCCGGCTTAGGTGGCTTGCGCCCAAGTCCAGGATACTTAGCTGACATCAACGTAAGTACCGTATGTATTCGCGGCACCCGTCTTCTTTTCATGATGAGCACCACTTAATGTTGGAATACAGCTAGGTATGCTAACGATAGCTAACCATAGAGTGTAGCAGTATACCAAGTGGCAAATTTTGTTAGAAGAATTGTATGAACACATGGTACCCGTTCAGAAAGACAATGCTGTGGTTTTAAGATAGTATCGTTGAAGTCGTCCAAAAAGGTATAAAGGTGCAGGTCATCTGGGACACCCATGTAATTAAACTGTAGTAACTTTGTGAAAAGGCTACATCTCCCACAGACTCATCTTAGTACTGGTTCTTCTTAGTTTCAAAAATACTTACCTAGAGTGCCTGTCAAGAGCATCCATAAAGGTCGTGTCCTACAGCTTAGAAATAGTGGAACCGTCGAGTCTAGGTTGCCTCAAACAACAGACAAGGATAAATACATTGTTCACCAATCCTGAGTACTCAGGTTCAACGATTTTGTCTTTAAGAAACCCTATCTTACTGTTTCTGAGTAACATTCTTCAACGTTATCTAACCTACCATGCTCTCCCCTGCTCTCCGGATCGCCCAATCTTGCGGCGGTTGACCCGACCGCACCTGAGTGACGTGGTGGCGTTGTTCACCCTTGTCATCTCGACATCCGGATCGGGAAAGATAGCATCTTAGCTGTCTTGAACCCGGCAGTATTATCTATTGTCACCCTCAAGGGTGTCTATAGGTTCAAGTATAAGTGCCAAGCAAGATGCACTTACCAGCTCATCGGCAAATTTGGTTCGCAGTATCTCCGTAGCAGTTCGTGCTAGCCACAAAGTCCTTGCTAAGTCCTGTACCTGCTGCTGTATTTGAACAGACAAGACGTATGCTATTAGACATGTGCGTGCCCTTGCCTATGCCAATTTGACGACACTGGGCATCACTTTGCTTCTCCCATACCTCCAGAAAGCCCCCCCTTTCTTCGAAGACCTTAGATCGTGCATGGGATTATAGGGGAACCAAAGTATTTGGCACTGCGAAGGTAGAGTTTGGACAGTAAACCGCTGTTTCGAGAAGTCCAGGGCCGCTGAGTTCAGGACAAGGCATGTCGACAAACTTGGCCCATGCTCCCCAAAGACGTAAGCTTTCCCTTGAGACCCAAGCCATGTCTTTCGATGCCGCAGCTACCACAACAAATCATTCAGTATCACGGCCCATTCATAAACAGCGGCTTCTATTAGTGTTTGCGAGGGTCATATGGCTTGGCATATGAGGAGGTGGACGCCAAGTCTCAACTGGGGCCAGAAACATAGGATCGAAGGTTATTCAGCGATAACAAGGAACACATATCCGAATTGAAGTCTTTCGCAGCATTGGTCTCTCAAAGACCCTGCCCAGCAGTAACTGGAGGGGTAATCACAGGGAGACGACGAATAACCTATCACTTACGCAAGCTGCCAGCACAACAACTTAGAGTTCGGATTGAAGTCAACACGCTTGGATAATTTGATATGGGCATCACAGGTGACCCGAATGATTCATATATAAAACACAGGTACCGATTAGCTCCTTCTAAATGGGTTGCAAGGTCATCTTCAATAAAAAAAATAAGAAAAACCACCTTGGGGCGGCTCTTGCCGTCACGATGTTCTAATCACTAGGACGAACCAAATTCTTCATCCAATCCAAACTGACCTAACGGGGCCATCAGAATACTTGCGAGTATATTGTGTTGTCTGGTGCGAATATGGCATATCTTACAGTAGCTGAATAATGGCAAGAGTCAGGATAGTTGGTGGAGGGTGTCTAAAAGCCTTTCATGCGCTTTGTGCACCTCCTATATCTTGATTAGACGAAGAGTATTACAGATAGGGTCAAATTTCTATGAGTGATAGCCTGTAAGGTCTCAAGCTCGTGATATCTTATCGGTCTCTAAAGAAACGGATAGAAAGCGACAATGAGCCTTTGAGATAGGCTTTGTTGTTGAGGACAAGCTGAAGACTGCTTGGTTATTCAAGAGATAATCGCGAAGTCTTCACTCGGTTGTTTTGATCAGAATAAGCTGAGACATGATACATCGAATAAAATAGTGCGAGACTAAGTCGACGGCAAAGCAAAATGAAAAACCTCTAGCATTTTCCGGGCGACAGAGATCGAGACTTTTTCAAGCGGAAGTCCGCGAAAGAAAAGCCTGTCGCATCAATTGAAAATTTTCAACTCCTCAATCGTGTAATGATGTCCCTTCGAGTCCTTGAAATCTACGTCTCTAACCGGGTAGCCCCCGGCATCAAGAAGCGCCTCAATCATCCCGCTCTTCCCGCCCCACGTGGTCTCGGCAAAGGCACGTATCATATCGGTGCCATTCAGCAACGTGCTCGAGGTCCAGAGCTTCCCGTCATGGGCCCAGCGCTTCTCAACCCAGTTGACGAAAGGCACCTTCTCCTTCATCGCCCCAATTATGGGACGGGGACCGGTGGCTGTCTTGCCCGTGAGGATGCCTGCTTCCATGGGGGGGATCATGCCGCCGCAGATGGTGAGGAAGGCACTGCATTCGTCCCAGACCTTGCGGATGAAGGCAATCTCGGCTTCGCTAGTCTTATATTCGAAGCCATGGGCACCCATCAGGGCGATGTCAAGAGGCGGGCAGGACTCGAACGAGTCCTGCATATTCTGTTAATACAATTGTCTCGATAATAGTCTGGAACCCACTGCTTAAGCCACTTACAGTAGGCTGGATGTGGGCAGCGCTCTTCATTCTGACTGGCTTCCCGTCCTCGGTGACCCAGTGGAGCTCGACGTCGATCGCGTCTTTCCACATCTCCCGGGGCAAGTTTAACATCTCACAAGCACTCTTGTCTACCAAGGCGAAAAACTCGAAAGGTGCGACGTCAATCATCTCTGTGACGCTGTGAGTTGTTAGTATTCTACGAGAAGAGAAGGATAGGAATGGTCGATCACAAACCCCTTGGTCAGAATGACGCCGGCATGGATCTTGCGGTTTGGTTCGCTGAGGTTGAAAGACATGGCTATGGGAATGTTGCCAAAAGTCGAAATGGTGTAATTAGATAGGTGTAAGCTACTGGAGAATGGAATGCGATTGACTGAGGACAGACCTATTTATGGGCATCTGGGAAACGGTACTTTTGACTCTGGGCAACAACAGTACTACAACACTGATGCCAATAAAAGCCAGAGGTAAGGTCCGCTGCTAGTTCTAGCCCGCCTATGCAGTAGTGTACCAAGACAGTACCACAGGAGTTAGATCCGAGTGGGCCCGGAAGTTACCTAGAGCCCCGGCGTCGGCATGCGCCCGCGCAAGTTTGACCGGCTGAGACAGAGAGATGATCCGAGCTCAGAACGTACCCGACACCTAAACTCATTTGGGATGTTGAGTGGAGTCTTTCTAGAGGCAGCGGTTGCCGGCAGTGGTCGGAACTTACACGGGCTCGGCGTTGAAAGCGGCGTCCGTCTGTCTGAAGAAATCGGCACAAGCACAACCCGCAAACCGCACGTACTCTGAGCTTTTCGTACTTGAATATGAAAAGTAAACCAAAGTAGCATGAATTATAGAGCTGACTGTCCAGTGTAGAGCCCATGTGACTGGTCTCAGTATGCCCGCTTCTTTACCACAATGACACGCACCGAGATAAGCTGGTCGCCGATGGATACATGGGTGCCGGACCTCGAGTGAAACTTTAACCACTTACCCTCTCAGTTATTCCTCGTAACAGGGCAAACCGCCTTCCATTGGAAAACCCCCGCGCGGCAGGCTCTGGTTCCTTCAACCCCGCGGTGGAATCAAAACTCCCCAGAGACTCCCTTGTCTCCCACTGACCTAAACCCTCGCCATCCTTCACGTCCATCCTTCCCTTCGACGCATCGGCGGCCTTCTGCTTCCGGTGCTCCGTGAAAGCGATAGCGGTGCAAGCCATTAGAAGCAAAAGAGCGACAACGATGGCAACGGCCACGGTCGCAGAATTGTACGCTGACGAGCCCACAGGTTTGGGCTGTGTCGCCTCTTGCGATGAAGGGGCAGTCTGACAACGATCGATTGGCATTGGCAGAGGTTAAATGAGGAATGGCGAGAACATACGCTTGGGGCTGCCGGGTGCTCGGAGCGGGTGTTATGACCTGTATACATGGCGCAGGACTGGGAGGCAGCGTTGAGGCAAGTTGCCGTAGGTAGGGTTACTAAAGATAGTGGGAAACTTCAGGGAACATCTCTACTGTCAAGAATTAGGCGATGTGAAGTCATTCATGCACAACCACGAGATTTGAAAAGGCGATCAAAGGAGACGGAACTCCCTTTAAAACCTTTACATGACCATAAGCGGTCCGGGCCTGGCGTAAGCAGCCTCCATATAATTTGCATACATTACAGAACATCGTATCATCATGCATTGCGGTGCATGGGGCTCTGCGCGATATCTAACTGGGAAATATTTCAAGACGCCACAGTTGCTAGAGCAAACCAGTGCTTACGATTCAACGAGAACAACCACCCGTCGGCCGCCGTTCATCGCTTGAATGATCACGGAGTAAGAAGCCGCCACGTCTATTGGCTGGGCCGCAGGGGTCAAGCCGGGGCCCGAAATCGAATCATGCTTGCTAGACCCGGCACCAGCCTGCTCTTAGCGTCGTGGAGTATCCCGATAACCTGGGACTTTCACTCAGTAAAGGGAAAAAGTATTGTGCGTCAGAGAAAAGGGTGCCACCGCGCTGAAGTGGGTTGCATGGTGGACGCACTGAGCTAATCAGGTCAAACCAGCTGGCGGAACATCTCACTGCATTGTAGAGCCAAGCATGCGGCTAACGAGGCATAGGCTGACATGGACGGCTGATCTTGACTTTCCCGCCCTTTACTTCACGTTGGCCATAGCGGTGCCTACAGTCGTAGCCAGGCCTCGTGCGGAGGTGCTGCAACTCAACGTTTCGTCGTTGCAACCCCGGCGGCGTTTCCGAACAGGAACAAAGTGGCGTGGGAGCGAATGTGAGAAACAAAGCAACAAAGTATTTCCACCACTAACAACGACGGACGCACAGCGGTGCTCTCATCCCACTACGAGCTTCGCCGCTGTGGTTTGTTCCCAACGAACCCATTGAGGCTCTCGACAGCGGCCAGGCTGGCTGGGCAGCCTCACTGCAGCGGCCTGGTCAGACTGCACTTGGAGCGGCATGCCTACAACGCCCGCAACGAAACGATGGCGGTGAGGACAGTCGGACATGCCGAGGAGGACACATCGCGCAAAGACCAGAAGAGAAAACAGTTTTTGCATGGGAAAAGTGCTACTGCATGGTTTACTAGAACGAAAACGAGGCAAACGTCAGCCAAACACGCCGTCCCAAACCGCCAAATCAAGGCCAGCTGCAGTCCACTTACACACACACTTACACCGAGACCCGCCGAGGCACCCGTCACCAGGCCGGCATGGCCCGTGCGCCCTGGTATTCCCCTCGTACCTTACCCGCCCCGTTCCTGAGTTAGCGGGGGGCCGTAAACAACGTGGGAGCAAGACATTTCGAAAGCGTCCCCGCCTCGGAGCTCCAAACCTCCCAAAAACAAAAGCTCGTCATCACACACCCCCCTTAGACCGACAAAAACACAAACATCACCGCCGCCGCGCGCGCGCATCTTTCCCACGCCACGAAACTCTCCCCAACGACGTCAACGAAGCGCAATCCCCGAAACCATCTCCTCATCCGACAGGCGGTCTACTACCCATTCCCCTGCGATCGGCCCGCCCACTGCCAGACTCCCAAAGTAAACAAAGGGAGGGAAAACTAAGAAACGAAAACAAATCACCCGCCCCGCCCCCAAAATCACCACACACACCGCGACAATGGCCCACAACGCCTCCACCTACGCAGACTGCGTCACCTCCCTCCGCTCCTCGCTCAACTTCCTCGAGTCCTCCGTCGCGGCCCTCGACGCCGGCGTCTCGGACCTCCCGCGGTTGTCCTCCGTCCTCCGCCCGACGCGGCACTTTGAGCTGATCCCGCAGCCGACGCTCGCCGCCGCCGAGGCCTCGCTCCGCGACGAGATCGGCCCGCAGATCGCGCTGCTCCTCGACCGCGCCGAGGCGCAGATCGCCCGCCGCGAGAGGCGCATCGAGACGCTCCAGGCGCGGTGCGAGCTGCTGCAGGGCCGGCTGGCGCAGCCCGAGGGCGATGAAGGTTACGGTGCGAGGAAGGGCCACGGGAAGGGCGTCCCCGCGGGGAAGAAGAAGGCGCTGGGCGGGGAGAGCGCGCTGCGGGCGAGGGCCGTGAGGCAGCGGAGGGAGGGGCTGGAGTACAGCGTCGAGCGCCTCGAGCTGGAGGTTCTGACGAAGGAGAGGGAGCTGAGGAAGAGGCTAGACAAGGCGTGAGCGACGACGTGGGTCAGCGCTAGCAATGGAGTGAGGGGTTGTGGCGAGACGGAACTGCTGGCGTCAAGACTTTGCTTGGGCTGGGGGAAGAGGATGAGCCGGAGAAAGATGTTATGATACCCAATAAAGAGACGGCGAGGACGTTGCCTCGGTGAATGAGCACGATTAAGCTTGTTGAGGGTGAGCACATGTACTAGGCGGCTTTGAGGAGCCATTCTAACTGTGGACGGCAAGAACCGCGGAGTATACGACCGCATTGCCCGAGAAGGCCGAGCGAGGCTACATCTCGGGCAGAAATTTGCTCACAACGAAGTTATCTTAGTGAGAAGGGAAAAGATTCAAGTGTCAGCCATCCCGTTCTCAAAAGATTGAATGTCAATCAGCAGGAGAACCTCTATACGGCCTACAGCATCGTCAAGACATGGATTCCAAGGACGTTCATTCCTGGGCTTCGGCATCTAGACATGAGGCCCTCCGCGACCCCTCACACATTCATATTCACAATGTCAACACCAATCTTGAACATGTGCAATGCCATTTGTAAAACAGCAAGGGAACACCAATATGCATGGGTATCCCACCTGCGAACTACCGTAGCTATCCGAATAACCAATCCGTTGCTCGTGAAACCCGTCCCAGAAATATAGAATAAAAGCAAAAGAGTAGAAAAACACGCACAGACCCTTTGCTCGAGCGGCAATGGCAACAAACACTGGCAATAATAGGGACACGGCCTGCACGCGGGGGTGGGCGGGTAGAAGTAAGAACAACAGGTAGAAGAAAGAGGCCGTTTTGGCGGATATACGTGGTGCCGCCCGTGGCTCGAAAAGGCGGCGATCGGTTTTTATCCCGGACAAGAGACCCCGGTTAATGTACTCCAACAAGCAGTGAGCGCGAAACCATTCCCATGTCCCCATATGGTCATTTTTGTGCTCCCATCTCCAACGGCGAAATGAAATTCATGAGCTCATCATAACAGGATCAGGTAATTGCTTGGCGCGATACCCGTCTCGCCTGTCTCCTTGCGTGCTTGCCACCACCGCCCACTCACGTCGCTGACCTCCAGGATCTCGTGCTTGGAGAAGGAGATCTCGTTTGCATCGTCGGGGTTGGCCTCGTAGCTGTAGATGGCCTTCGCGCGGTAGGGGTATTCGGTGGGCGGCACCACCTCCTGGTCCTGGCCAGGAGGCTTCGCAGCAGGCGGAGCGGCGTTGAAGGTCGGCGCCACGCCCGAATTACGTGTCTGGGTGGTGGAGATGCCCTGGACGGGAGACGGGTTCTCGAAACCGTTGAGCTGCGCCGAGGTGTACATCTGCGGGGGCTGCACCGAGGTTGAGGTTTCGGGCCGGCCGCCGCCGTACATCATCTGTCGGCTGTGCGACTCCTTCTGGAGAGCGAAGGAGTCGAGATAGGCGCGCGGCTTTGCTGACGGGGCGGAGCCGAAGTAGAAGATCCAGACAATCTGCGGCAGTCAGTATTTGGGAGCTGCATCAGGATCACGGGAAGAAAAAAACCTACGGTAACCATGGCCATCAGGATGAAGCCAGCACCAGCAGCCTGGCGGGCGCCATTGGCCGAATAAATGAGAGAGTGGATGGTCAGTGAGTTCAGGGACAGGGCGGCACCCAAGTATCCTGTGAGAGCGACGTGGTAGGTCTGCGCCGTGTCGGAGGCAACAACAACGAAGACGCCGGCGATGACGAAGAACATGTAGACGACGGTCCACCATGCGAAAGGCGGAAACGAGCCAGAGTTATTTGTGACCTGCGTCGTCGCGATGATGGAACTGATGAAAGCGATGATCCACGCAAGCTAGAGAACTGTTAGAATCAGGCAGGCTCGAGGGGCTGCCAAGCTGTGCAGGCATTGACATACCATGGAGATGGAGACTGTAGCCAGGGCAAAGGGATCACCGATGATGTTCCCCAGATTAATGCCCTTCCTCCCGTACTGAACCCTTGATTGTTCCATTTTGCGCAATGATGGTGAATGAAGAGAACCGTAGGATGGCATAGAGAAAGTTGTTCGGGTTTGTTGGGTAGAATTAGTTGCCTGGGGGCAAGTTGTCGAAAATCGGCCTCTACTGAAGTCTGGTTCGCGAAAATGGGCCGAGCGACCTCGAAACGTCGTCAGAAGCCGGGCAATCGAAGCAAATTATTCGGCAGAGAGGACGGCGGAGCGGTGCGAGATCCAACGGTGGATACGTAATTCGGATGCCGCGAGGTGGTTGTCGTGGCTGGAATGCAATTCCTCAGGGGACTGGGGAAAAAAGAGTGACTGGTGGTTGGGCCGTCGGCAAAAGTAGAGTAGAGGGTGCCTGGGGATGTTGTGATGGCTATGCCGATTCAGCGCGCGCAATGTAGCGTGCGGGTGTGCAGTGTGCTGATGCGGTTTGGTTCGTAGGGGCTGGGTAAACGGCAGCGAAGGAAGGCTGAATGGAATGATGGCGAGGATTGAGTTCGGGGGATCTCGAAAGCGAGTCAATCGTTTCAGAGGGTTGTCCAGCAAGGTAGCCTCTTTTCTAGGGAAAGAAAAAAGAGTAATTGGGAGTCGGAATCGTGGTGATGAAGCGAAATCGAGGACGGCAGCGGATTGACTGTCGATAGGGTGAGGTAGAAAGGGAGAAAGGTCCAGAGAGTCGAAGGAGTGAGGAACCGGAAGAAGAAAAGACGGAGTGTGGGAAGGAAAACAACAATCGAAGACGACGACGAATCGATGTCGAGTCGAAGGATAGGAGGAGCGAGGTGCGTTGTTGGAAGACGGACGACGGGCGAAAGACGGACAGCGGTGTTGTAGGGGCAGCCAAAAAAGGCCAAGGAAGGCTGTCGGGAGAGGAGAGAGAACGGGGCGGGCGTTGGTCGTCGGTTGACGGCGTGAAATGAAGGGCAACGACTAGCAAGAACCCAAAAAGGAAGCGGGCGGCGTGGGAAAACGAGGCAGAAAACCGCGCCGGGCCACAAGAGGAGGAGGACCAGGCCAAACTCGCCGTGGGCGCAGCAGACGACGAGGATAAAGAGGCGTAGTGTGGCGTCGATATCGTGCTCTGGCGTGGTTTCTAGCTCTGGTTCTCTGGGTCACTCTCACTGTTTTCTTCGCCGGCTCGCTCTCGAAATGGGCCAAGCTCGTGGGACTGGTGGGAGCGAGAGGCTTTTTGGTGCCTGGGTTTGGTATACCTTAGAACCGTCTCTTGGGGTGGAGGACGTAGTAGTCAGGGACCTCGACTAGTGAGTGGACTGGGCCGGGTTTGTGTCGTCGTGCGTCGTGGCACCCCCCTCCAATCGCGTGTTGATGTGCAAATGCCAATCCGCCCCTATTATTATTTCTTGCAGCGGTTGCCAGTCGGGAGCCGTCGCGCCCCGGGCAAAGGTGGGCTATCGACTTCGTTTGGCCGTGGGCTTGCTTGTGCCAGGTGCCGCTCCTACGAATGTCGAGTGCCGGTGCCTGGGGTGTGTGTGTACTGTGCGTGTGTCGTCGTCCCTCAACGTAGCTGGAGCCGAGTCCTGCAATCCTGTCCTTTTCCTGTCTATTTGTCTGTCTGTCTCTGCGACAGCGGGCGACAACTGGAAAAGCCGGTTTGTCGGAGAATGGGGGATTGAAAGGGATGGGAGGAATGGTCAGTGGGGTGGGGAGAATGGAATTAAAAGAGGACAGCACAAGAGACACTGCCACCTGGGACTGGAACTGTGACTGGAGGGCCTGCCGATGAGATGCAAGGGCCACCCACCAGTGGTGCGGGAGCAGCAGCAGCAGCAGGTTCACAGGCTGCGCTGGGGTCCTCGGGGAGAGAGAGGATCTGTCTGTTTGGGACAATCTGGGAGAGACCGGTGCTGCGTAATTGCAGGTGTGGGCAGCAGCGAGAGGTTGAGAGGGATCCAGACTCAGTGAGACGCACAACGTGGACGGTGGACCGAGGAACACAGACCCGGAACCTAGGCACAGCTGGACGCGGGAAACGAGACGAGGGGGATGCCCAGAGAAGGACAATGGGGGACGGGGTGTGGTGTGGACAGAGGGGCCAAGCGTAGAAAGGAAAAAATGCAGCGGGAAGAAAAAGGGAAAAAAGGACGACAAAAGGGACAATGGAGACTGGATGGGTGGGCGGGCTGGCGTGTCTCACCGCGCTAATACTACCATGTAGCTGGATGGATTGGACCAGATATCGCTGCTTGGGCCGTCTGACGGGCAATATAATCCAGAACATGCTGCTCCCCCTCCTCTCCGCCAAATGACAAAAAGCACTGGCAGGTGGTCCCAATGCCAATGATCCCGACCAGGCAGCGCTGTATTGAAGCAGGCACGTCTGTCCCTGCCCTGTCGGCGATGCAGAGGCTGCAGATGGACGCAGAGGTTTGCACACCCACGTAGACGATCAGAACCAACCGAACCGCGGCAATGGCAATGCGGAGAAGCTCCTTCCCATACAACCTGCCTATTTTCCCTCCGATTGCATGACACAGTTTGTGTACTCCTCTCTGCACCGTGTGCGCGTGCTGGCTGCCCTCTGGTGGGTCTTGCCGGTACGTGCCCTCTGGGTCCCCATTTCAGTCCTGCAGGAGCAGCATCAGCAGGAGCACAGGGCAAGAGTGGAGAGCACCACGCAGGGCAGGGGACTATGGAGGGCGATACTTACCCAGTTCGAGCCATCTGATAGTCCGGTACCTGCCAATCCTCCTCTGGTAGGGGGATCTCCCGCCAAAGCCCCCGGTCTCCTCTATCACCTCCCCCAGAAACCGTTGGTCCCGGCCCTGGTATGTTCCTCTTCCCCCTAGGGCCGGAAATCGAGGCTAGAGTGGTTTGAGATTTTTTGACTTTTTCAGGTTGCCCCTCCTGGAGCTCCTCCTCAAGTTCCTACAAGGCTTCCCGCCAACAGGATTGGACGATGGACCTCCCGCCAAGGCTTGTGATTGGCCGGATATTCATCTGCCCCTGACATCTATCCCCACCCACGCACTCTCTCTCGCACTGCACCTCGACGCGCTTCACTTCGTTTGCTTGGTTCACTTCAGCCCTGATGGTCTGGTCCACGTCCTCGACCTCCGCCTTGCCTTACCTGAGCCGAGACCCGGCCGTGTGTCGACAGCAGAGTCGAGGGGATGTAGATCCCGTCGTTGATTCTATAGGTACTACGCGTACTGATGGCAGCGTGGACCCGGCGGCTCTGGCTGTGATCGCCCTTGGATCATCCGCGTATCCAGGTACCAATCTCGCTCCATGCGTAGCCTGGCCCTGACACGCATACGGGGAAGAGACCAAGTCCCAGTTGGGTTGGCAACATAGCGGATCCCAGGGAATTTGAATCAGGAGCAGTCTCGGGTCCTTCGGGTGCATGAACACCACCAGCGTTCGAACGGCGTATGGTGTGTATGTGTGCATGTGTGTGTGTGTGTGTACCGCGGCCCCACGGTCGATGAACGAACTGCCCGCACTCGTTTTACATCCTGTCCTCATCCCTCCCGCGCTGTACCTGCAGCAGCCGCTACGAAAGCCCGGTCCGGTGGATGGGGCGTCGAGGCCACCAACACGCAGCGCCGAGAGATCCGGGCGACCACCGGCCGAACGGCGTGTAATTTCGCGGTTGACAGGGCCTGGCGTTCCAAATTTGGATCCCGTCGCTCTCCGCCTCTGCTGGGACGGCTCGTCGTCTACGAGCATCGAAAAGGTCAACCACCAACGCCACAGGCCAACAGTCCAGGTCCAGTGGCGTTGGTCGACACGGTGATGCTTCCCGTGCCATAATCGCTTCCGGCCGTTTGGATTAGCAGCCGACGATCATCACTGATCTTCGGACTCACCCCCCTCAGACATGATAAGGACGAACGCATTGCCGTCAATAAGGTGTTGGGATGAAAGAAAGTCCAAAGGGGGGAGGGTGGTTTGGGCGGCGAGTCATCCATCTTCCAGTGACGTGCGCTGGGCTGTGCATCCGCAGTGGGAGCAACGGCTATCCTGGGGGCCGAGGGAGCTTGTAATCAACCTTTATTCCATCACCTGCCGCCGTATGCTGTCTCACGAGGGCTCTGAAGAAGAAGAGAAGAAGGAAAAAAGCGTTTCGACAAGCACTCTAGCTGGACCCGGACGGTAACGAAGACGACGGCGGCTCACGAGGCGACGAAGAAGATTGTTTGGAGTCACTAGAAACAAAGAAAGGCCACGTGCCCGGCACTGGATCGATTAGAGACATGGCGGACAAGCTTGTGGCAGGCGAGCTGATCCGGTTTCTGTGGTTTCAGATGTCTGGAACCCACAAAGAATGAGCGCCAACGGCGGCGCCGTCTCTCTTTCTAGCCTGAAAGGTTGCTGTAGAAAAAAGGCACTTGTCCTTTGGAGCGTCTACGGACGACAGGCGCCGTGGATGACCGAGGGGATCTTGTGTCGTTGGAGGCTCGGGGCCTCGCGAGGCATGGGGGCAGGCATCGCAGATCCTTCAGGGCATGACACGGCGGGACGGAAAATGCTGCCCATTGACATGTCGGGCCTGTGCGAGTGCGGATGTCAAGCCAGGAGCATGCAGATGCAGAACGACGGTTGGAGTCAAAACCCAGGCTCATCGAAAAGGCACAAAGGTCACCAGCTCGCCCCGTGGCTACAGCATCATTCTGATGCAGGGGGTTTGCTGATCAACACCCGCCTACAGCTCCTTCTTTGTGTGCTGTTTCATCGCCAGCGCGCTTTCGCGCAAGCGCGGACGGAGATCAACGTGCGCTGTCCCGATGCAGTAGGTCTCTGGGCAATGGGGGGGGGGGGGGTCCAGAGTCCAGCAGGAGACACCTGTCCATGACCAGCGCAGCGCCAAACCACCCGACGCCCGACATCCAGCTCTCGGACGACCTATCTGCTGGCCCCTCGGGGCGTAGCTGCCACCGACCCGAATGGCTGTCCGTCCGTCCATTTCTCAACCGGTCTCGTCGCCTTCTCAGTGACGACTTGACACTGACAGACAGACGGACAGACAGCTGCAGATGCGGATGCAACCTCATGATACCGCGCTGTGGTCAATGCTGTCGTGATCGACTGGATCAGACTCCACCGAGTGCGATCCAAACACTTTTGGCACATCCACTGGTCTGGGCTTGAGTTCTTGGATCTACGACGACATCATCAATGACAGCCCCGGCGCCCATGGCTTCTGTCCTTTCCGGGGTCCAGAGTACTCGCGGAGACGGCGGTGGCCGTCCACGAGAACGGCAGAGACTAGCAGAAGGTCGCAAGCACTCCAAGATGAGAGAGACTAGATAAGAGGAACAAGAACATGAACATAAAACGGAATCTTAGACGTGCAACCATATCGACAGGAATGGCAGCTTCCCCAGCAGCGATGCTGGAATAAGCTCACTCCCGCACGCGCTCGTCGCAGACACACTGTGCGTCTTAGCAATTTTCCCACCGCCGTCCCCCTTCCCCCCCCCCCCATCCTCCAGTCGACACCCCTGATAGCGTCCCGCAGCCCCCTGCATGCTGTCGACGAACAAGTCCGAGCGGAAGAGCGCTGCTGCTCCTGCTGTGGAGCGCGACCGCAGGGCGACCATCGCTTCCGTGGCATGCAGGTTCCAATGGATGAGTGCCCACAGGTTTTGACAGGACAGGAAAGTCGACGGCGAGCACGAGATCCTCCCACTCGCGTGCAGCCAAGGGCGCCCCAGTGGCTTTCCTCTGCCCCCAGAGGTGTGGCTTGACACGCCAGCCCCGGCTAGTGGAGGGAAGGGGAGAGAGGGAGAGGCCTGAATCAAGGACATGTCTAGTGATCCGACGGTCTGGACGCGGGGTATGGAACCGGTTTCTCAACGACGTGCCATGCTGGGATAGCCGTCTTCCCGGCCAGCTGTTTGTAGGAGGCCTACGAGGACACACAACTGATGATATGTCCGCGAGGTGACGCGGTAGCCCGGTCCTCCAATCGTCCAGTGGCCCCTTTGTATCTCGTCGTCCAGCTTGGGGGGTGGGCGCGCGCGCACGCGAGACTCCTCGGTCAGCATTCCAGTACTGGGCTCTGGGCCGTCCAGGCCGACACATGGACGCAACCCAAACCGTCCTTGGGTTGCGATGGGTGAGGCAAACCGGCCAGTCTTGCTGCTGCCCTTGGTGCCATCGCCAGCTGGGCTGTCGTCCGTGCCCTTGCGACCACGGACGAAAAACGCCTCCCCTGGGCGACTGCAGTCGACGATGGCACCACATCCAAGGAGCCAAGCTTTCTCGGCTGGGCAGATCAGCCTTCTTCCGATTCCTGCATTTTGATGTCACTCTCCGCGCTCGGTCCCCGCCCCCCGGCACGTCCAGGCCTGGTCATCGTCTCTTGTTTGGCCGTGTTGGGGCGGGTATTCATGCCTTCTCGAGAAATAGCAGCTGATGTCCTCTCTCATATTGGCGGCTACATGACACTGCCCACAAGCCAAATTGCTAGCAAAGTTCAAGTCTTGTCCACTACATGCTGGTTCATCCGCAAGTCTCCCTCCCTCAGCTCGCAGGGCAGTTGAGCCAAAGCCTATCGAGGGAGCCCGCCCCCAGTCCCGTAACTGGGACAAACCTGCTTCTGAAACGCGGAGAGGCAAATCCCGTACGGCTGCCCAAGCCGCCTCATCATCTTGCATCCCCCTACCATCTCATCACATCTGCATCATTGCTGTTCTGATCCGATCAAGCGCAAACTCTGAGGAAACTTTTTCGTCCTGCGTCCTCGTTCGGGCGGCGGCCGACCTCAGGACTTTCGGGGTCGTCCGCCCACATGCCTCGGGGGGATAGGCAATAGGCAATCTGAGCCTTTTCCACGTCACTGCCGGAACTCTCGCTGAGCCAAGTAGTGTGCAACTAATGGAGCCTTTCGTCTTGTCGTCAAGTATTTGGGACGAAAAGCGAGCCTTCTCCGAACAGCCGTGCTAGGGTGGGTATCCCTGGCTCTTTTGACAGTTGCTGATGATACCATCGTTGCCACCTGTCCCACTGCTGCCTCGTTCGTCCCTGGTCGCCGGGGTCTTCACCCGGCAAGGCCGTCGTTTGTTTCATGGACGCAGGCAAGTGGCCTAAATGACCCGATAGTTATTCAGTGTTGGCCGGCTTCGAGGCTATAATGTCCGTGTTATGCGTATGCAAGGCCCCGTCGCGAAGAAACCGCCGGCAAGCTAGAGTGAGTGCTGATCCAGATCGGGTCGTCGCGGCTTGAATGTGGAATCGCGTCCGGGGTATCAAATAGCAGCCGCCTCCTCCTTCTCTCGCTCGGCTCTCCGCACACGGCGCTCAACCCGCTCCACACGGCCCTCAACTTCGGCGACAAACTCGGACGCGCCTAGGACGCCGTATTGATACCAGCTCTTGAGGACTTCCTCGCTCCGAGCGCGGAGTTCGGCCATTTCAGCCTCCTGGGCGATCTGGGTCGCCTCGATACCTCGCATTTTGGGCACGAGAGAGGCCAGAGCCGCGCTCTGTGAGGGTTCGGGGATCGGGCAGTCGTTCACAGATGTCAATGATGAAGCTGTGGCCGGGAAGGAAGCTGCTGATGCGAGAACAGTTGCTTGGACTGCTTC
Source organism: Colletotrichum spaethianum (assembly GCF_022836535.1). Lineage (NCBI taxonomy): Eukaryota > Fungi > Ascomycota > Sordariomycetes > Glomerellales > Glomerellaceae > Colletotrichum > Colletotrichum spaethianum. The sequence goes on along the minus strand of NW_026054775.1, from coordinate 1,627,169 downwards.
CGGGGCGAGCTGGGTAGGTGGTTCGGAGGGCGGGGGAGGTTGGAAGAGAGTTGGATGGGAGTTGTCTGCGATGCGGTTAATGGCCTGCGCATGTCAAGCATCGAGCCCAGTTTCTCGCAACACTTACATATCTTCATCAGCTCGCCGTAAACGCGAATACGGGACAGCAGGTGGTTGAAGCGGCGTTCGAGGTCTTCCAGCGTTTCGACAGCCGATTCTGTTTGGGAGGAAGGCGACGCGGCGGCCGGGCCGTACAAAAGGTGCTCGATGCGTAGCAGTCGTGATTCGAGGAGTGAAACCGTCGAAAGGGTCGTTGTGTCGAGGGAGTTGTCCATGGCGACTGGAGAACCGCTCGTGACGTCGCGTGTTGAAGGCGTGATGAAGCGTGGTGTGAATGTACGATGTCTTCGCGTATTCTACACAATTTCGCGTGCAGTCGGCACTTGTGGCTCTATCGCAGTTAGACAGTCGAGAAATGTCGCAATTGAGAGCTCGGGATGCGGTGAGTGTGTGGAAACGGTCGTCAATTCCCTGAGGTCGATCGACGTGCTTCCCGGGTGTTTAGCGCGTATATGGTTAGGCTGGGAGCTCCTAGTGGCTGAAGCTTCCAACAATCGACGACCCCTATGGTATCCAATTGCCAGGTGCTGCGTGGCTCGTGACGGACCCCCAAACGAGTACCGCCCCTGAGCATTACCTAAGACACATGGGCGATAAGACAAGGCCCCTTCTCCCCCCTCCGTGCCAAGCTGAGCCTGAAATTGCCTGTCGGGATGTCTCTCTTTTAGCCCGTTTGTCTTACATACTTTCTCTCCCCAAATCCACTTGATTGCTTATTTAACTCTAAAGAGATTTCTCCATGGGAAGAGAACGTGAGAAGCACAATTTTGGGAAACTGATATGACCTGCGGTACCTTGCAGCACCGACGGGAGAGTTTCCAGTAGTCCACGTGTCCCAGTGCCTGCGCCATGCCCAGGTTGACCAAGTGTCGGCCGGGGACGCTAGGCCTGCTAGCTGCTTCCCAGCTCACTGGTGGCACTCGTTGTCAGCGCCTAGGCATCTGTCTGCTGCGCAGGTGGGCTGACGAACATTGGGAATGTGTCCTCGTGGCCAGCCCATCTGGTCGTGGTCTGGGCAATACGTAAGAAGATGAAGGGACTGTCGTCGAATTCCAGTCGGGGAGCTCCGGTTTTTTTTCTTTCTTTACCTAAAGCCAAGGCGCCCTTGTAACAGAATCAACGACATTGGACAGACAGACCAGGCAATTCTCCGAGGACACGCACAATATCCTCGTCCCTCCAAAACTCCACGGCCCAATTACCCCCCCGTCCTCTAACCAGGCCCTGCTACAACTCCGGCAAGCTGGCCAATCCATAATTAATACCCTGAACCTTCCCGCCTGCTCAGCGGGAACCTTGAGTCCCCCAAGGAACCGGTATATTTCCTTCCTCTTCGATCATACTAAACACCTAACCCACGCCCGTCGTCAATCGCTCGTCGTGTGACCTGCATTGCGCGTGTGGCCTGCGACCTGCGACTTGCGACCGAGACGTTGTCGATACTTTTGCTCGTGCCGACTCGCCTCCTCCGTCGTGACTCGTTCGCTCGCCCACACCACCATCTGGCGATCGACAAACAAAGACACCGGTATTACCGGTAGCCACCCGATACTTTGCCTTTCTCCGCGTTCCACCTTCCGTCCAGTGCGCTTCAGCCCGGGCGACCCCATTCTGCGCTGGTCTCACGCCCGCTCGTGCGTACGTCGAATTACTCGGTTACTGCACCCCGACGGACCTGCGAGGTTTGTCCCGGTAGAGTGGCCACCTTCTTCTGCGATTTCGAGAGATTCGCCCAAAATCACGTCACAACTGCCTCGCGCTTCCTCCGCCGGCCACTTGTCCACCAACACGCCTACTCCGCCTGGGTGTGGATTCCGATTCAAACACCAAGCTCAAAGCAGTTGCAGCCGCAGCCGCACTTGCACCCGCAGCGCCAAACGCCGGGAAGCCGAGAAAGACCGTCGTTCCTCTGGGCCTAACAGTATTCCTCCGTCAAACACCAAAACTTTGCTCACGTTGCGATTCTGCTCGATTATCACAAGCGAACTTCTCTCATCGACCCTTGCGCCTGTTTACCGTGTCGCTTAACTGCGCTTGTGGACACTTCATTCTAATTTCCCGGTCCGGTTTCTTCTGCCGCTCTTTTTTCGACCCTCTTATCTGGCCTCCGCTTTTGCGACTGCGACTGCGATAACCGCACACGAGCGACGACAACGACCTTTTGACGACGAGACCCGACCAACCGACTAACGACGATCGATTGCTACCACTTGGAGCGGAATACTATGCCGAATTACTCAAGCATTACTGATGGGAACGCAAACTCGATTGCGTCTGGAAGCTCCGGCGAAATGTCACGGTACACCGAGCCCCCAATGCCTCCCCGCAAACATATGGAGCAAGACGATACTTGAGACAGAGAGAGAGAGAGAGAGAGAGAGAGAGAGAGAGAGAGAGAGAGCTTGGCTAACGTGTGACGTATAACGACCAGACAACGCCGAAAAAACGGAAAGGAAGGGCGAGGTCAGGCCTCGATGACGAGCAGTGTGATCAACCTGCTCAACACCAGTACGTCGATTCAGAGAACCCCACGATGCTGCGCACGAGTGTCGGCGTGGACCAAGTGACTAACCAATGGTGGCTACAGTCGTCGGCGCTGGAACGTTGGCAATGCCCTCAGTGGTATCACACATGGGCTGCATGCTTGGTGTTCTGATGATTGTCTGGTCCGGCATCACGGCTGCCTTCGGCCTATACCTGCAGTCACGTTGCGCGCGCTACCTCGATCGAGGGACCTCGTCCTTCTTCGCCATCTCCAAAATCACGTACCCAAACGCGGCCATCATCTTCGACACTGCAATTGCGATCAAGTGCTTCGGTGTCGGCGTATCTTACATGATTATCATTGGCGACCTGATGCCCAAGGTCTTCATCGGCCTTTTCAGTGGTGCAGTGGCTACTTACCCTTATCTGGGCGAGCGCAACTTCTGGATCACTGCCTTCATGCTAGTCATCATTCCCCTGAGCTTCCTTAAGAAGCTGGACTCGCTCAAGTACACCAGCATCGTCGCCCTAGTCTCTATTGGGTATCTTGTCATCCTGGTCATTTACCACTTCGCTACCGATCGTCTCAAGGACATGAGCGAAATCAGGGTTATCGAGCCGGAGAGTACCATCGCGTTCCTCAGCACGTTGCCAGTGGTGGTCTTTGCATACACATGCCATCAGAACGTAAGTCGTTCCCTTCGCCTCGTTCTGTTTATGTACTAATATCAGGCTAGATGTTTGCCATCTTGAACGAGATTAAAGATAACTCTCCTGGTAGTGTCATGGGCGTTGTAGGCTCAAGCATTGGCGGCGCCGCGTCCATTTACATCGTCGTTGCTATTACTGGTTACCTTACTTTCGGCAACAAGGTTGTGGGCAACATTGTCATGATGTGTAAGTGGATCATAGCATCGTACTGAGCTTTGCTGACCTCATTCAGACTCTGCGACCGCCGCTTCGTACATCGGCCAGTTGGCCATTGTCGTGCTCGTCACCTTCTCCGTCCCGTTGCAGGTCCACCCTTGCCGCGCATCAGTCGATGCGATTCTCAAGTGGCGCCCCAATCGCACCCCAAGCGGCAACGCCCGCGCCAGTTCTCCAGGCGGTAACCCACTTCTGCCATCGTCGGCTTCTGTCCGCTCCGACCACGGATCGAGCTCCTCTATGGGCGAGACCCGATTCGCCATTCTTACCTCCATCATTCTCATTCTTTCTTATGTCACCGCACTTTCCGTCCATAGCCTCGAGAGAGTTCTGGCCTACGTGGGAAGCACTGGGTCGACCAGCATCAGCTTCATACTGCCGGGTCTTTTCTATTATAAGATTAGCGACCCCGATAGCATGCACCAGCAACGTCTCCACAAGGAGGACGACGACGCCGACCTGCTCTCGGACGAAGAGGATGCGGACCCCATGGTCACCAGCATCGCCAGTCTCGGCAGCGTCGCCAGCGTTGTTACCAACCCACGCCAATGGAACCGCAAGTGGCGATGGGACCTTGAACACATTGAACAGGACGTCCTGCGCAAGATGGCCTTGGCTCTCGCCATATATGGCGTGTGCGTCATGGTAGTTTGCCTTTTTATGAACATTGTGTTCCACGCGTCTCACTGAGCACGATTCTTTCACCCTACACGGAGAGAAAGAGTTTTAGAGAAAGAGTCTTTTTCGAACACCGTGATGCAGAAATATTTACTAAACGGCCGCTGGATAGATACATGGCGACGTTAAAAGATCCCACGGGAAGCGTTGCGCATTTTCGGAGTTGCATGGTTTGCCTTTGTTCTGTTTCTTCTGTTTCTGGGGGCTTTGGTCTTTTCTTTTGTATGATCCCCTACCAGCGCGGTGGCTGCATGTCTAGGGCGTTGACCAAGATCCTTGGTACTGCATTCTCTTTTTTTTTTTTTAATTCTCTTGGTCCAAAGATAATCTCCTAAGATGAAGCAGATCTGTTGGGATGTAACTGCGGCCTTGGTAACCTTAAAGAATAGCTCGAAATGGAGCCAACATTTTTGGTTTCTTATAGTGCTTTTTGTAGTATACAGTCCATGTGACATGCCCTCTAGCAGATCAACTGGACATATGATCGTCCTGCATCTACAGATTTGGCCCCCCATCTTTGGCCATTCGGCTCGATCTTACATGCGGATCTTCCAATGGTGCGCACGAGTTCCCCACTAATAGTACATATGTTCGCCTCTGGCGTTTCTTCCTGTCTCTATTGGCACAGGTTCCCCAAGGGATAAGTCGTCTGCCGCTTCCCTGATGACGCCACTTGTGATTTGGAGTTATGTTGTGAAATGTAGCCCAGCCGTTGGCGCACGGCAGCCCCTTGACCGATCGCGGTGACTTCCGTTTCGTTCAATTATGCGTTGGTTGCACGAGGGGTCTTGAGGGACTTTGCTGCGGTTTCCGTGTTGGCGGTCCCATTTGGCCTGTATTTCGGCTCGAGGATACCGACCTGCGCGAGAGCATGTTAGTGACGCGTTCAACACCAGGTCCAACTCTCCATCCCGATCCTCTTTAGGGCTTAATTGTCCACGCAGCAGCGATCCGTGATCCCTGACCGTCCCCCATCTCACGGTTATGCCGGATGCATCGTAGGAAAGCGGAAGAAAGGATATCTCGTACCATTGACAGCAGCCTCCACACGGTCTCCGTCGGCTGCGCGCCGACTCCGATCCAGTATCGTGCGCGAAGGGAGTCGAGGCGGATGTCCTTGTGCGGCTTGGTCGTAGCGTCGTAGGGGTCTTGCTTAGGGACGGGGTCGTAGGTGCCAATAACCTCAATGGGCTTGCTGTTGCGAGCAGTTCTACGAGTCGGGGGCTTGCGCGTTAGCTTTGTACTTGAGATGGTCTCTATTCTTCGTCGTTTGCCAATCTCCGGGCCCTGCGAGGCGTCGGTGATGGTGACATTGTGTGCAGTGGTGATTGAAGGGCTATGGAACCGGTTCGGAAGGATTGGGGCGTACCTGGCTTGCGAGACGACAATGTTGTAGAAGGGCTGGTTGACGCGCCCGAAGCGGGCAAGGCGTATGCGGACGACCATGTTTAAGTCGTGGGCGAAGGGAGGTTCGTCGACGAGGTGGTTCGGGGTGTGTAGCGATATTTGGAGCTACTGCAGCTTCGGCGTGGTGAGGCCTTCCGGTGGTTTGCCCAGGCCCAGGCCCGTGGGAATTTTTGGCCGGCGGGGGAGTTGTTCCGCCGCCGACTCACAGTCCGGGTTCTCGGACTCGCGCTAACTCCACTCCCAACTCTATTTGGTGCGTTCGATATCGATGTCAGTATACCTAGGTAACAGTGCATGCAGACAGTCACGTGGACAGCCAAATAGGTGAAAACGAAGGGTCCAGGTTCCTGGAGGTGATGAAAAACGCCGAAGGCGGGGATGTTCCTGGAAAAGAGGGGTGGGATTTCTAGGTAACCTTATGGCGAAAGGCCCCGCTCAGTGTTCCTCATCGCCATGAGTTGCCTTAGTTTCCCCCTTCTTCGCATCAGTCGCATAAGGCGGTGGCGCATCCATTATTGGACGACTACGCTCCTGGATCCTTAGCTATGGCCGATAATCAACAACACCAACAACAAAAACAACGCCAGCCATCAACCGAACCAGCTACAGAATCATTGGCCCAGGCCGAGACCCAGCAGGTTGCGCTACTAGGGGATCCAACTGCGCAGGTTTCGGTGGGCGGCCACCTTCCGGACACATCACAAGCATCTAGACACTCGAGCATTCGGGACTATCGCCGCGAGAATGGCCGCAGTTACCACCGTCTCAGTGACGGCAAGTACGTCCTGCCCAACGACGAACTGGAACAGGAACGCCTTGACATTGTCAACCATCTTTGGATGTTGACCTTTGACGGCAGGCTCTGTCTTTGTCCTAAAAACGACGGTGCCAAACGGGTCCTTGACATTGGCACTGGCACTGGCATCTGGGCCATGGACTATGCTGATGAGTATCCCGAAGCGGAGGTCATTGGCGTGGACTTAAGCCCCATCCAACCCACATATGTGCCGGTGAATTGCATCTTTGAGGTTGATGATCTTGAAAAGGAGTGGATGTGGACGGAGCCCTTTGACTTTATATTTGCGAGAAACATGGTAGGCAGCTTCTCCGACTGGGAGGGCGTCGTCTCCCAGGCCTTTGCGAACTTGGAGCCCGGCGGGTATTTTGAGCTCCATGATAGCATCTACCCCATGCTCTGCGATGACGGGACTCTGACGGAGGACTCGCCGCTGATGAAGTGGACCCGCCTCATTACTGAGGCTTGTGATAAGATTGGGCGTTCTGCGACGATCGCCACCCAGTTCCCTCGCCTTCTAGAGGAGGCCGGGTTCGAGGACATCAATGTCACCAATATCAAGTTCCCTGTGTCGCCGTGGCCCAAAGACCCCAAGCTGAGGCTGATGGGCGAGTGGACGCAGGCCTCGCTGTTCCCTGGCATCGAGGGCATGTCTCTCGCGCTCTTCACGCGCGTGCTGGGCTGGAGCCCGCTGGAGACCATGGTTTTCTGCGCGCAAGTCAGAGACCAGGTGAAGAGCACCAAGTTCCACGGATACTGGAGGGGGATCGCCGTTTACGGACGCAAACCGTTCTACGAGGACGACTACGACCGGAACTTGGGCTCGACTGGAGTGTTCTCGACGCAGGACGGCAAATTTGTCGTTTTATAACCCCATTTCGGATCAGTGGCTGGCTCGTATATTAAAGCGTGCACACTCGGGATAGACGGGGGAATATATTGCGGTGTGCTTGTTCAATTCTCTTGCGGCTTTCGCACGTCTCTTGGTATTAGCGATGATGATTTGGTTCCAAGGTTTCTGGCCATAGAAATCAGCGCAACTCCTCGCCTCGCTGTGGTTACCCATCACTGAATATGGGAGTTCGTGCACAGATCATGGGTGTGAGGCACTCGTCGTGTGCGCGGAGAACTCGACCGCCCTACCTGCATATCGGCCAGCAACGGGACATCGGTGATGTTAATGCCACACATTTTCGCTCAAGCTCGCACAGAGCAAAGACCCGCAAAACAGTGATCGGATTCTGCAGGTGGTGGGTACTCTAGAGCTTGAGGGTACTTTACGCCAACGGTGAAGGCCCTAAAGCGAGAGCCCAGCCTAGGGACCATGCAAGATCAACGAAGCTATGGACAGCGATGAAGCCGCTGCGTTATGTATGAAAGATACATAATATGCAGGGGCCGTAAGACTTGAAATTTATCAATTTTGGTCCCTCTACCCCTTTTGCCTTATTCGGCTTTGCTTATGACCTTGCCCGATACACAACATGGTTGCATACATGGATCATCAAAATGTTCAACTGGCAGAGTCAGCCTAGACCAATCTCATCCGTATACATATCCAGTTCTCTATTCCCTGCCCTATTGCAATAATGTGGCGACCAGAGTAGTCTGAGTCCCAGTGCTATCCGTTCATGGACTTTCTCAGATTTGCTGCCTTCTCAGGATAGACGAGGCTGCTCCACAATTCTGTCGCGTGAATTCCCCCATCAATGAGAATATCAACCCCATTAACGTAGCCGCACCGAACAACAAACTCAATCGCCTGAGCGACCTCATCTGTCGTAGATGCTCTTTTCAAAGGATGAACCTTCAGCGCAGCAGTAATCATATCGCCCACCACATTCACCGACTTCTCTGCCGTTAACATGTTGGTCTCCGTCATCCCGGGACTAACGCAATTGACTCTTACACCTTTGCTAGCATACTCTCTCGACGCCGCTGCCGCCTGAGCCCGTAGAAAGTTCGCCTTCTTCGCAACATAGTATGCAACTCTGCATTCTCCTTTAATGATATGATCAAGCTCCTTGTTTGGCGACAGGAGGGATGAGAGCGGGGCCGTAGCGAGGTGCGTCTCCAGCTCTGGGGACATAGGTGGGCACAAGTGTTGCGCTATGCTCCCGGTACAAACAAGTGAAGAACCTTCAGGCATGTCGACTTCCTTCCCAAACGCATCAATCACGTTCGCAGTGCCCAGAATGTCCACCGCAAGAATCATCTCGACGGATCCCACTACCGCGCTGACGCCAGACGTCAGTACGACAGCTTCGATGGAGCCCAGAGACGCGGCCGCCTTCGCGACAGCTGACACGGAGTCGTAAGAAGAGACGTCGACCTGTTGCGTGACAACCTCGAGGCCCTCCTTCTTGAGGGATTCGGCCCCGGCGTCAAGGGTAGAGGAGGAGCGACTTGCAAACAGAATTCGTCGGCCGGGTCCGAGGCGGTGCGCTGCGGCAAGGCCAATGCCGCCGCCGCCAATGATGACAAGAACTGGGAGCGGGCCTGATGCCATAGTTGCAAGGTGGGCTGCTGTTGACAGAAAAGTCTGAGAAAGGAAGTTAGAAGTCAACTATTGGTACCACAGGAACGAAGGGCTTTGAAGCAAAAGACCTCGACTATTTGTATGCACATTAAGTAGCTCATATGATATTGTTTTCAGGTCAACAGAATTATAAATATCTGATGCAAAACATGAAAGACTATTAATGAGTTTCCGGCGGAACAGGCATATCCGGAACGCAATTTATTTAATGGGCCAGCCACCGGTGGATGGCATCTCGATTGCTGCGACTCCCAGCTTTACTCTTTTAACTGCAATACAATCTTCACTGAATGCTGTGGCGTAATTACACGATATGTTGTAGTCCAGTATTTAAGTTCATTTACGAACCATAAAAGAAACTCCAGGGGCATGGACTCGCTATGTCCCCCTCGGACTACCCGGGTAATATTTGGTGTTGCCTTCAAAGTTGCGAAGTTAAGCTGTAATCGCCGCCTCCGTCGGACATTGTGTGCACCTCCGGAGACTTGCTGTATTGTCAGACGACTGTGTTGCCAACTCTACTATGTGCATTCCCCCAAGGCTTAAAAGGCTCGGTATCGTCTCACCATGATAGACCACGTTAAAACAACAGTCTCCGGATTACGCATATTACATCATGAGCCATCATTTTGTACCCGCAGCTAGTCCTCACCTGAGGCTAGGATGGATAGGCAGGCTGAACCTCCCTCTTACAAACAAACCTTATTACATGGCAGCTCACTAATATACATAAACGAACAGGCTTAGGATCCATGGGGTTGGGCATGGCTAGCAACCTACAAAAGCACCTTTCAGAGACGGGCGCGCCGAATCTCAACTTCTACAACCGCACCAAGTCCAGAGGTGCAGCGTTAGAAACTTTGGGTGGTGTTTCTCACAGCCTTGATGAGCTTGCTGCAAAATCCGACATCATATTCATGTCTCTAAGCGATGGCAATGCGGTTGAAACAGTTTTGAATACATTGTTGGAATCAAATGATTCAACCAGTCATTTTGAGAAAAAGGTCATCGTGGATACATCAAGCATTCATCCTGAAACTTCGGCTGAAGCAAGGTTGAGATTGAGGGAAAAGGGTGCGGAGTACGTCGCTGCCCCGGTCATTGGTGCCAGCCCCTTAGCCGCAAAAGGACAGCTGCTTTGGATATTAGCCGGGGCGGAGACTGCTATCGACATAGTCAACCCGTACCTTGTTGGAGTGATGGGTAGAGGAGTCTTACGACTCGGGGACGATGTGCGGCTTGCAAGCAGTCTGAAAGCTGTTGCGTAAGTGACTGAACCTACCCTCTTTGTTGAGAAAAGACACTAAGACTTGATCGACAGAAACTCTCTTGGAATCAGTATGATAGAAGTAATCGCCGAAGCTCACGTGTTTGCGGAGAAGGCTGGCTTAAGAATTGCCGACGTCGAGAATTTGCTCCAACAGCAGATCGGACCAGCAGGGCTCCAAATTTCGCAGCGCCTGACCACCGGAGCTTACATGCCTCCACGAGGCGAAAGACCTTGGGCGGATGTCGGTCTCGCGGTTCTAGGCGGGCAAGAAGTTCAGGCTACCGCAACGGATCTTGGAGTGCAGCTTGATATTTCTTCACTCGTTATGAAGAACCTGGGAATGGCCAAAGCGTACGGCGATTCAGTGGGACGGCAGCTTGACGTCTCTGCGCTTTATGGTGCCGTGAGGATGAAATGTGGGCTTCCCTTTGAGACAGAGTATGTGAAGCAAAGGGACGGTTCTTGCTAAAGGAAGTGGTGGGATTGTGCGACTTAGTACCCAGATACTTGTGTGCGCGGCCAGCAAAGAAAAAAAAACTAGCAACATCAGTTTAGTTGTGCTGTTGTTCAGTTGAGGTTCGTCGTTAGTGCCGCGACAATATACAAGCTCTCAGGATTGCTGTAAGGATTAGTACGTCGCAATTTGTTACACCTTTGTTCTTGAACGATTGAATTCTAGTTGTCGTAGGATATTGGCTGCCTTAATACATAGCACTGACATCATCTGCCCCCATTTGGTTGCTTCCGAGTACCACTGCATTGGGGATTCGCTGGGCGTCGGGACGACACGGCCACATCTTCTAGCAGCGATAGGGCTTCCCCGTTTTTTGTTTGTTTTCCCAACAGCGAAGTACTTCGCAGATGGTTAGGGAGGACATTAAACAGTATACGAGACGAGGTTCGGCGACAAAGCCACTGGGAGAAACTACCGGCTTGTAAACGCCATCTGCCAACGGGTTCTAACGATAGCTCTGTGCAACGATGGGACGATGCGCCAAGCCTTGAGAACACGGACGGCTCCCGCTGAGCTGTCAGGAGTTCCGCCACCGGAACCTTTGAACCAGCTTGGCGGTGCCCACTGAAAAGGCGCTGTCGGGTGTCAAGCTCGGATTGGCAAATGACCAGCCCAAACCAAGCTTGTAGCCTGGTTAGTGGCTGCCAATTTTACTAGGTAAGGGCCCGTTGCCACTGATCGGCCCTTAGCTAAAAGGCACTAGGGCGAATTAAAGCTTCGTTGCCGACTGACTGCAGCCTTAGGTAGTGTAGTCACAGTCTGGAGAGAAAAGAAAAGGTAAAAAAAGATTTTAAAAAATAAAAAAAAGGGCTTGAGGGACCGACAAGCCGACTCCATTACGTTACCACATTGGATCCCTGAGAGCGGAAACCAGGGCTGCATGGGAGCGGTTCTTCAATGCAAGGTACCGCGCGAGATGAAGCGAGTTACTTAATTTAGCCTGTCACTCAGAGTCCAAACAACGTTGGCCCTGGTTATTCCATCTCGTATAATGCTGTAGATAGTGGTGGTCGCGCAATGGCAGCCTCCTGATTGGACATAGAAGAGTTTGCGTGCTGAAGCCCTCGGGTGTCGACGTGGTCGTGTTGAATGATTGAAAGCTTCTTAACTAGAAAGTGTTTGGCCTATCACAACTAAACGTGGAACTTTGTTCGTGGCATCGAGCCGTATCCACGGCAATCCCGGCCGACGGCCTTTCTTTTTACGAGATTCTGTGGAGGTTCTTCGCTTCCTTCGCGTGCGCCCGAGGCAGGGAGAGCGATCGACGTCACGGCTGGCAGAAAAGAAACCAGAACAACGAGATGGTGATTCAAGCTTAACAGCAATCTAACATTCCCTGAATAGCGGTTTGCCATACGAGATGGGGCGGTGGGGTGACACTAAGGAGTGGAGGGGAGGGGGGAGAGAGGCATACCGGCCCTGACTCGTGAGGAGTATAGACAGGGATTCTTTGCGGATGGTCCGTTTATAAAGGTTGCGGGTGAAGCTCAATTTCCCGCTTCCTGTTCGTTCAACTCCTTTCAGATTCATCAATTTTGGACGTTCGTTCTAGTCACTCGCTCAGACACTGTGTTTATCTTAATACCAACAAAAAACCCCAACAGAAAGAAACCACCAAAAAAAAAAAAACCACTTCATACTTAATTTTTTTTCCAACCAATCGACAACATGTTCTCCAAGACCACCGTCGCTATTACCAGCCTTTTGGCTCTCGCCCAGGCCGTCAAGGTCACCAAGCCTGCCAAGGGTGACGACTGGGACATCTCCGCCACCAACGAGATCACCTGGGAGACTGTTTCCAGCGACCCCAAGAGCTTCGAGATCGTCATCGTCAACCAGTCCGGCTACCCCGGAGTCTCCGAGACCATCGCCAAGGTCAACGCTGCCGATGGCAAGTACGAGCTGAAGGACCCCAAGGTCGCCGCCGGCGACGGCTACCGTATCAACCTCGTCTCCACCGACCCCCAGAACTCTGGCATTCTGGCTCAGTCCGAGCAGTTCACCCTCACCGGTGGTAAGTAAACCTCGGCAACTATGGCCCCAGGGCTGTCAAAGTACGTTTTTGCTGATATTGACGTTTTTCTCCAGACTCCGACGACACCTCTTCTTCTGCCTCTGCTTCCGCTACCGCCTCGGCCAGCGCCTCCGGCTCTGCCTCTGCATCTGCCTCTGCCACCGGTTCGTCTTCCGGCTCTGCCACCGTCACGCAGACCGCTTCTGGTCTGACCACCGTGACTGGCTCTGCCACCTCCACGGCTTCTGGCACCGCTGCCTCTAACGCCTCTGGCTCAGGTACCGCTTCTGGCACCGCCACTGGCACCGCCACTGGCACCGCTGCCTCCGGTACTTCCACCACCGCCCCCAACAGCGCCTCTGCTATCAAGTCCACCTTTGCCATCTTCGGCTCCGTCGCCGTTGCCGCCTACATGCTCTTCTAAGCAAGATGCGCACCGCACGATCTTGTTTTCCTAGAGATGTTTTGACCGAAATGATACCAACCGGCTACGAGACTTGACGTAGCGACAACTAGCGAAGCGCATCGGGGCTGGGAACGGAGGATTATACCACTAAAAAAAACGGATGGGATTATGTCTGGCGTCGCTTTCGCACGATTTGAATTACGTTTATAGACTAATATTGAAAGCTTTGCTACTGGACTCCCTCCACCTACATGGCGCCTTCGAAAACGCATCGTGTGTGAGGTGGCGGACAAAACACCCACCCGCAGCCGACGGGTTGGGCAGGTTTCGGCGAACACTACCCCGTCGCCGCTGGGATTTGACCCCAAGTTTTCGTGTGATTCCGGCCGCAACCTGAGCGCGGAGATGAGCAGTCCCATGCCGTTGGTCCCGAGTCGCAAAAAGTCTTTGGGGGTTTCTCCACCCCTAAAGTGAGCTCGTAATTATGGATACGAAATGGGCGCACCCAATTCGAAGCTTTTATGCGGCACAACCCTGTCGTTCCCCTGATCGCCCGCCTCGACGTGCAGGTTTGGCGTTTGTTGATAACCCAATCGGGATTGATGACAGGGTTCATGCTGGGATGGGTCCTTACTATTGCTGGCAGCGTCTTGAAAATTAGAAATGAGTGGCGTCACTGTCGGGTGCGGAAAGCACGGCTGTAGATCGTGATAACGCGAACTGATATGGGTTGTCAACATCCATTGGGCTGGAGCAGCAGCAATGGCGCGATCCACGTTGGAAAAGTAAGACCTTCGCGATGGAGGTGAGTAATCGCCCTCGTCTGCTGAGTGTCAGCTCGCAATGGACTTTCAGCAGGAAACCAGGTCACGACTTTGACAGTCTGGACCAAGCCATGATGTATAATCACCGGCAGTTTGAGAGACAGCAACGTTCAATCCATCCAGTAGCGGACACGTAGATACGCTGACTCACTTGTCCAACTCTGCCATGGTAAACAACTAAGCCGACGTGCATGTGTAGAAGCATCCACGGACTTTAGATTCTGCTAACGACGTGATCTATCGCGCGGCGTGCTGGCTTGAAGGCTGTTGTGCATTACCCAGCTGAAGACTGCCTGGTCAGTATGAAGTAATTAAAAAGCACCTGGGCGTGGCATTCGGGAGACAATCCTGCCGACTCCATTTGAAATGCATCCTCGACCCGCAGCTTTTATTTTCACTCAATTAACTAGATTCTGAGACACGCTGGTTTCTGCCATAGTATATTTACTCTACAGTCTTACTACTCTGGTACGCTCAGAACTACTACAAATTGTTTTAGGTCCTCACTTCAAACCCTTCCAGAGCTCCCTTGGAAATGTACTCGGAGACCATTTTTTTGAAGTCGAGTATGCCCGAACCCCAAGGCACCTGTCGCAACCGGGCAGCCTGCTCCTCGGGAGTTTGCTTACGTAACACACCGGCGCCTTCTCCGGTAAACCAACCTGGAGTACAAGTACTCAAAGCAGTGAACCATAGGCCTCTCTTTTGCACTTCATCAGTGTAGCGATATTCGGCTTCTTTGGAAGGCTCAATGGACAGCAGATTGCTAGCCCCTCCAGCTTCTCTGTGGGCCATAGCGATTGCGTTGGCTACAAATCTGGCCGCAACGTCAAAAGACGAAGTCAGGTTATACGAGACACCGCCACCTGAAGCACCACTGAAGAATGCGTTGGGAAATCCGTTCGAGCAAGTGCCGTAGAAGGTTCCGTATTCCGGAGACGCCCATTTTTGTGAGGAAGCAACCCCGTTCCGCCCGATTATGGGAGCATTCAGCTGGCCTGATGGGGACGGGGTTTTAGCAACAGTTGTAAAGCCCGTAGCTAACACCAGGGCGTCCAAGTCATACTGAGTCCCATTCGCAACAACACCGGATGCAGTGAAACTCTCAACTCCTTTGCCATCTGTATCGACAAGGGTGACGTTTGGCAAGTTGAAGGCGTCCAAGTATTCGTCGTGGAAAGCCGGTCTCTTGCACCACCCAGCATACCATGGTTGCAGCTTCTTAGCAGTAGTTTCATCCTTAACCACAGCAGCTATATGAGCACGCAGGCGCTCTCCTCGCGCCACATCCATCTTGTACATGGAATCGATGTGCTCCTCTATGGTGTTCGGGGTGACGAGCTTCGAAGGGCTACCTATGAAGCCGGCAACCGTGTGGGAGTCGGATGCTGTCCATCCATCGTTGATTAGATTGTTTGGAACCGGATCATTTGTGATAAAGTGATTGAAGTTGTCCTGCCTTTCATATTGCCAGCCCTGTTTGTACGCTACCCTCTTCCACTCCTTAGGTGTCGTCTGGCGCTGGTTTCGTGGGCCAACGTAGCTAGGGGTGCGCTGGAAAACGTAAAGATGGTCTGCCCATTTGGCAAGTTCTGGTACGATCTGGATGGCGGTGGCACCCGTGCCGATGATGCCGACCTTCTTGCCTCGAAGGTTAATCATGTCGGGTTGAGCCTGGCTGCCACCAGTGTACTGCCAATCCCATCGGGCAGAATGGAAGACCTTCTTCGTGTCCATGAGCTCCTGGAAGCCAGTCAGCTTTGGGACATGTGGCACGTTAAGTCCACTAGCAGCTGAGACGAAGAATTGCGTCTCGATTTGGAAATGAACAGCTTGGTTGCCCGGACCTCGATCTTGAGTCATCTTGATGATCCAGCGGCGTTTCGCGTCGTCCCAATGTTGATGAGCGACCTGGGTACAGAATTGCCCACGGAGCTGGTAATGAGAGGCAATCCGCTCACACTGCCCACGAATCTCGGCGCCGTACGAGTACTTGTTCTTCGGCATGTAACCTGTTTCCTCGAGTAGGGGCATGTAAACATACCCCTCAATGTCACACATGAGTCCGGGGTATCGATTCCAGTACCAAGTTCCGCCAAAACCACCAGCCGTGTCGACAAGGACAATGTCCTCTGCCTTGAAGCCAGCATCAATGAGGCGCACTGCGTATAGTAGACCTGCATGCCCGGCGCCGATAATGGTGAATTTCATCGATGATCCGTCTTTCAGATGGGTGCCGTTGGCAAGGACATCGTCGTATTTTACCCAAGGATCTCGTCCCAGCTTGTCCCCAATTGTAGGGTCGCGGAAATCGATGTACTGGTCCATGCCTTCGGGACGAAGCCGCTTTTGGCGTTCATTGTCGTAAATCTTCCGTAACTCTGCCGTAGACATGATGTTGGTGCTGGCGTTGTTCTTGAAGACACGCTGGAAACAGGAAACGAAATTCTAGACAAAGTTTAGTCAACTGAGACTTTGAGACTGTACTGTGGTCAAGTGGCAGAATATGTTCAAAGACCAGGATTGGATGATTGTATATATAATTATTGTACTGTACTATGCACAGCTAGACCTATTTATCTACCCTCACCGCATTTTGAGACGTTTGTCAAAAACTACTACCTTTGCAAATGTCGGATCCTCGGGGCTTTTCGCTGTGCGGTTGTCATTGAAACCCGGCCACTTTCGATGGAGCTTTCCCAATAGGGCCGTGCCGACCGAATGTTCGGGCTTTGTCTTCACCTTCAGTACCCGGCGTCGTCGGCATTCCAGTACACTTCAGGCCCGGCCGTGCCTCCGCCCCCCACTAAGCCTTACACGACCACTGTATTAACCCTTTCCATGACTCAAGCAGATACAAAAGCCACGTCGCGCTTGTTGCACGGCCAGTCTTGGCTTCAATTGCAAGATCCCTAGCGCCTGGATATGAGGTGATATTTGCCTTTTGTGGCCGTGTCCTATCCGCAATCCATTTAGTCCAGTGTTTAGTGTTTTCTTTTTTTTTAATGTGTCTTGCCATTAAATTCCTTTGTTGCTGGTGATGTTTCTTGAGTACAAGTTGAACTTTTGATACGTGAGAAATCAACCGGGAGTTGTCGTTTTATCTGACTAACTTCCAACGCCATTCCTATCAACGCGCGACTGTACACACTGGCTGACGACCACTATCGACAAGAAACTGGGACAAAGGCTGTAGAAGATGAACAAATGTTTCTGTTTTTATAGAAGAAGTTATTATTATAACTGTCGGAATAGCTCGCGCGCTGCTGGAGGCACACGATAATAGGGGTTGACCGTCACTGTGTTTGTTGCCGATGATCTTCTAAGTCCTAGATATCTGGCAGATCTGGCCCTTATATAGGCTGGATTCTGCTGACTAATGTACAGGTGGCATTACCGCTTGGATGCGTACGAATGCGTGCGAATCTCTATTCCAACAATAACAAACTATTCGGTCTACTTGGTTTTGGGGCTCTGGAGCTAACTTTGCGAACTGTTCAGGAGAACATAGGTTACATTTGCATAAGTATATGAACGATACAATGCCTTTGCGGACCAAAAAAATTAAAATAAAAAGGGCTCGCGCCTTGTTGATTTTATGTATCTGTTAAATAGGATTGTGTTAGCTTGAAGTTTCGCGGGTTACCGCACCCTGCCTTAACATCCATAGTGATACCTGCAGCCTGCTCGGCTAGTGCAAGAGTTTCAACCTGCATACAGTACCATGTCATATGTCTAAGAACGCTATACAGAGTACCAACAAAGCACCTATATTCTAAAAATCAGTATCTCAGCATACATATTATCTCGTAAAAATATATATTACAGAAATTTTAGTACCTTAGAAAACGGTTTTCAGTACGCGCTACAAGTATCTAATTTTACTACTTTGTTTCGTTGATGGTTGGTTCTATCAATTAGTAGGCGCTCCTAAGCTAACATTACAGTAGGCTTCAGGGTAAGCGGTGCACTAGAACGGGTTTCGGACTTTTGACATTGCACTGTATGTGCCTAGATAACGACCGAAAGCAGAAAGCGTTCACGACCCTCAATCCATGAAAAGCTTTCACTTTGAAGTCTGTATTTACAACTTTGCTCATCGCCCGCGAGGTAGGAACAAGACGCTTGTCTACGCTTTAGTCGGAGTGGTGGGTCTAGTCTTCGATGTTCTGATCATCGTCCTAATTACCGATGCGTATCATCTATCAGCCGTGAGTAGCACAGGCACATAAGCGCGCATATATAGAGCCATGGTCTATCCAGTGATCAAGTTTTACAATGGCTACTTCCTTGGAATTGTTGACCTCGTTATAAGACGGTCGTACCGACCATCGTTGGCAGTGTGCAAAAGGGGCATGGCGATTATATTGACACCAAGTACACTCCTCAGGCCGATGTGTGACCGCACCCATAGCACCTAGCTTGGACTTTCACTCCATAGCGCCAGTCTTAGTACAAAGAGAACTACAGCTAGTCATAAGCCAACATTGGCGTTAATTTGAGTCGTCTGGGAGAAACCAAGAGTTTCAAAGCTGAGTGACAGGGAGGAATAAACGTCTGGGAGAAAGTGACATTGTGATAGAATGAATTTTATATTGCTGTAATCCGGTAAAGGTTTCCAACTTGGAACTGGCAATGGCATCACTGTCGCACGAATGAGCTTGGTAAGTGATCAAACCACAAACCGACGGACATGGCTAGTTTAACAGCAACAACGATTCTTTGCAGCAACTCGGGCAAAAAGTAAATCTTTCATGGTCCAATGCGCCGATGTTGTCATAATCAGGATGAACTGATAAAAACAGGTCATATCAACCAATGAGCATCACAAAACTTCTTTCTCCATCGTTTCTGATTACATGATCGTGTAAATAAGCCAGCAAAATAGCAAACAGCCCATGGCCGAATGCTTCGTACTTTGCAAAATTGATCAAGTTGAAAATAGATGTTTCAGTACTAAGTGCGTTTTTTCAAACAATTGCGTCGTAACTTACATCTAAGAATATTGTAGGAAATGGTCATAACTCAGACCAAAACAGCGATAACTTCTTCAGCACCCCGAATACCAGATAGAACAGCACCTTCCATATAACCTTTCCAAATTAATGAAGTCTCTGTTCCAATAAAGTGAACATTGCCAAAAGGCTCGCGAATGGCCTTTCCTGCATCATTTGTCATTACCCCTCGCGCCATGACAGGACTCGGGGCACCCATTGTCCACTCGTCTTTGGTCCACTCTTTCTCGATGATGTTGATCGGATCAGGCAAGTTATCAACAACGGTGCTGAACATAGCGTTGAACTGGCCCAATACTTCTTTCTGTCGTTCTTCTTTGGTTGATAGTTTGGACCATCGTCTGCCGGGTTCACCGACGTGGAAGCAGGTGATGCTGTATTGCCCGTCTTCTGGGACGCACGTATCTCGACTGAAGACAATCGGCCCGTCCGCGGTCATGGTAGAACCTGAGAGACCAGCATTGCGCCACCATGGCTCCTTGTAAACCAAAACAGTCTTTGAGTAGTAGCCGAGCCTGGACTCGCTCAAGACTTTCTTGGTATGTGGTAGGTCTGGGAGGAAACTGATCGAAGGATAGAGTGTGGATGGAACAGATAGAATGACTTTCTTGCACTTGAAAATCTGTCCTGATTCAGTCTCAACTGTGCATCTCGAGTCCGATTGACTGATTATTTTGACGGGCGATGAAAGCTTCACTGAACCGGGGATGAGGCCCTCTGCTAGCCTAATTGAGAAGGTCTGGTTACCTATGAATATTTGTAAGAGAGGTTCAGAGATATTTGTTATGAAGATTGAGTCTTGGGAACTTGCCTTGTCTATTTCTAAGGTATTGAGCACCGTTCTCCTGATCGGAGGAGATGTTTTCGATTCCAGTTCCACTTTTGATGTAGTTGATGAGAAAGAGGGCACTCATTTCATGGCTCTCGACTCCTAGAAGAGAGCGCGAGAGCATATTGACTAGCATATTGGCGAGTTCACCGCCAACTTCTTTCTCTATCAGCTCTTGGCAGTTGAGTGAGTCTAGCCTGACGGCATCCGGTCCAGACCAGGGCTCATCAAGATAAGAACGTTCAACTATGTTTGCCAGTTTGACGAAGGCTTTTTGAACCTGAGCTTGCTGTTCGGAGCTCAACTAGAATTATTTTAGACATTGAACCTCAAATCAGGCTTCGCTTGCCATTATAGTCGTTTCTTGGTGTGACTTACCGGAAATGTCATACTTCCGTAGGGGTATGAGACGGTTTCTTTAGTGCCATTTTGAAACAAGTTCAGCCCAGTCACCCACTGTTCCACAAACTCGAAGCCAAACTTCTTTCCTAAGCGATACATCTCCGCTTGGTTGGTGTCGTTGATCCAGGCCGCCCCAACATCTACCACACCGCCTTGAGACGACGCAGGTACTGTGAGTGTTTTGCCCCCGACACGATCCATGGCTTCCAATACAACGTAGGACAGGCCATATTTGTGCAATTCGGTCGCCGCTCGTAGGCCACTGAGACCTGCACCGACAATGACGACATCGACAGATTGTGTTGTTGTGGAAGACATTGTGTATCAATGAAATGTTGGATGGATAGTTATTTAGGATCTAAAAGCTCAGGTAACGATGTGCAAGTCTACAGTCTTTATATGTTCTCTCATGTTGGCGATTTGAATATCTTTCTACATCACTAGGCTCACGTAGTGTCCAACCGTGCACTCAGACTTTAGACCCCAAAACCCGAGGAACTGTCGTCTGAAGCATGTATCTGCTATAGCCTTGGCATGACTCGGCATCCGGGCGGTGGCCGAAGTGCCTCCGCCACAGTCTCCACAATGTGTGCAGTCACATGGCGGGGGATGATAGATACACCAAACACTAATGCATTCAGTGATTCAAAGTCTCACCAGTCAATGAGCTGCTCCTATAGCTTCAATTGATTGATCATAGTCTAGCTTTGGTAATACTATATGCATGGCTTTTTCTCCAAAGCTTTTATTTACAATTGGCAGTGCTTCGGTTTTATGACCGTGACTGCAGGCGTAATATAGGTATTGGTAGTTTTATTTGTATCATTTGACACTTATTGATATTTCCATCGACCGCCAGTCTAAGCAGATCTAGGTGCTAAAATCTTGCAGCGGTGACAACTGCTTGTTCAAGAGGCACCCAGGGCTCTTCGTGTGGCCCATGCAGAATCAATGACCGATCACGTTGCGATGCCCCGAAAAAGATCAGGCGTCCGCGGGTTCCGGTGCTCAGCCTCACGAATACTGTCGCCTTTCGGACTCATTCAACTTTCAGTCTCCGAAACACTAATCACTTGGGAATTTTGATTGCCTTGCTGCAAGCCCCTCAGTGTACGAGAACTTCTCGTGTGCTTAGACGTCTGTATAAACCTTTTCTGGTAATTATATTTTGTCGGATCTTAGATGATGCAGGACTTACAAGTCGAAGCATTGCTTAAAATACGTAATGGCCAAGCCCGAGATAGATGCCGCGGCTGCGGGAGGGTAGCATATCAGCCCAAAATTTAGCCTAACACTGTTCGCTGCGGCTGATCATCTCGCCGCAGGTTTAGATACCTCGGCAGGTCGTCATGCTGAAAGGACACGGCTTCATAATGTTTCTTCCGTTCATGAGTAACCACGCATGTCGACTGTAGGTAGCTATTGTAGTGAATGATGGGGATGGGCCGTACAGCACGAATTATCTATACCGTCTTAGAAGCCCGAGTTTCCCCTGCGTGCCGATATGTATCTTTGAGGCGCACTTTGTTTAGTGGAGTAGCCGTGTTAGTCGGAAAGTACTCCACCTTTGAACTTTCTTCCTTTCAATGGTTTGTCCTGTACACTGAACTCTGATTCAATACATCAGTAGGTCTCAAATACACCCCTACTCAAGCTGCGCAGCCTATTACACTATGACACAGAATGATATAAGAGCAGCTATTGCCGTAATCAGATAATCTCCAAACCAAGCTAATTTGTCCAATGCTAAGACAAATACTCACAAGCCGCCAATACCACTGGTCCTCCATTTGTGAGCGCCTCTGTCGCTACCGACCTGTTCGGAGTAACTTTGATTAGTTTCAAGAGCTCTAAACCCATTTTCAGGGTTGTTCGCTGTTAAATTTATCCAATATCGCCCTTGCCTGAACTTACGGAAGATCTAAACAACCAATGATTATACACTGATCAGTATCATCAACATCATTGAATAGACCCCCAGCTTAGTTCCACTGCTGAACGGTCAAAACGGTGGCCCAACGCTACATCGTATCCAAATATTATCTTCCCAGCTAAAAGCCGAAGATTGGGGAGCTGCCTAGTTCCAGAGCAGCCTCGAAGGTCTAGCTAGAGCATATGCAGAAGAAGTGGTCCGCTATTACTATTGCCACAGCGCGGACGTGCGAGACGGCGGTATCCTAGATTGGGGTCGTGAGACGCAGGTCAGGGGCGCTGTTGTCATTTATGCCTATGAGTCTTGGGTTTATGCTAAATTCCACGGTGTTTTGTTACACTACCTTAATGTGGGGCAGATATGAAGTTTTGACTTGGGAACCAAAATGGAATAGTCGCAGTAGGCTTGGTCTCACCAAAGAACAAGAGCTCAAAATCCAACCACCAGCCCCTTTGCTGAAATTGTGCGCAGATCGTTGGTAAACTAGATGTCTCATGATTTGGTCATTAGATCCAGAGATCCTTGATTTAGGTCGACGCCCAAGTCATCTAGTGCTTCTCCAACTCAAAGGGACACTCTTCGTTGAGTGCAGGTGACGAAAAGTCTGACCTGGTCTTAGTATATGTTCTGTGCCATCTTTGATGCTAGTGCAATGCTAGCGCATATATTAGTCACCCGGAAGTCTTCATGCTAGGAATCAGTCAACCAACTGGCCACTTGATATTAACTTGTTTTTGAGCTAAGGTTCTAGTCGTGCACCTTCTGGGAATTTATGCTTTTCTTCTGCGATTTGCAGGTCATTCTGAGATGGAATGGGTGTGGTCCGTTGCTCGGCGTAAGAGACTTACACCATCTGGTATAGAGCTCATGGCAACTAGTGCCCTAGTCATGTAAATACAGTGGCCTGTAGTCCGATGAAAGACCCAATATTTAGAACCAATCCGCTTCTACAGAACAACCCTGATTCCGTCTTACTTCAAGTAACTGAGATGAGCCATTGTGTTTCGATCACTTCATAGTCCATTACGGAGCCATTCGCAGTAGTCAAACTCCGTTCAAATACCTCACTTTCAACCATGTCCGTCGACGTGAAAGCACTCAGAAATGCCCAAGCTAGTGGTCTTACTGTTGGAGTCATCCCCAAAGGTGTCAATAAACCTCTGAGACTGGAGATCGACGACCTTCTTCAGGATGTCGAACTCGCGAACCTCTATTTTCTCGCTCTCGAGGCCTTCATGAGCAAGAAGATCTTTGAAAGTCCTTTTTCCTACTACGAGATCTGCGGTATTCATGGTCAACCGTGGCGTGCATGGGATGGTGTCACATCCGCAGAATTTGGTTCGACTCGCGGCAACACCGATCCACAGAGTGGCTACTGCTCGCACGGTTCTGTTGTCTTTCCAACATGGCACCGTGTTTATGTTGCCCAGTTTGAGGTATGTCTCTTTAACTGGATACCCTGACGAATCGATAAGCTTGCATTGACGAACATGTAGCAAGCATTATACTTGCAAGCTGCTGAGATAGCCCCAAAACTTAGAGCTCAAGCTGCTCTCGATCGGTTCAGAATTCCATACTTTGACCCTTTTCTTCCTCGCCAAAAGCTTGTTTCAGGAGACATCTACACATATGGGCTACCCATAATCTTCACGCTTCCACGGGTTCAAGTCCGCCGACCAGACAATCCGTCTCAATGGGTATCGATGACAAATCCACTTTATCAGTTCAACTTCCCGGCGGACAGCAAAGGCGGCTTTGACTGGTCGATGTATGATCAAGTTCCTGCTGCCAGAGATCACACTATTCGGGGTCTCAACGCCGCCACCCAGTCGGCTAATCACAGCTACGTAATGCGGGCTTTTGATAATGTGTACAACCCTGTAAGCGGTCTTAGTAGCCAAGCACCTCAAGGCATCTGGCACGTCATGTTTGAGAGGCAGACTTGGCTTCAGATGTCGAACCATTGGGACCCCAGGACACGAGACCCCGCATCGGTCGTCTACAATGCCAACTCTCTTGAGGGTTTTCACGACAACATTCACAACCAGCTGGCTACCGGTCCTCGGGACTCGAGTGGCCACATGGGCAGTCCTGCTTTTGCCGGGTGAGTTGGCTCTTTCTCCCACTCACTACCATGTCCTGGAATATTCTGACTATCTGTAGCTTTGACCCAAGCTTTTGGCTTCATCACTGGTAAGCACCATAGCGGCAGTGTCATGCATTTCGACTGGCTTTCAGACTAACCGATTTCAGCAACATTGATCGCCTCCTGGCCATCTGGCAGGGCATACATTCTCAAGATCCAGAATCGGTTGCTTGGTGGACATCTCTTGAGGTTCCTGAAGGCAACTTCGTCGAACCTGGGCGTCTCGCTGAAACTCCTCAAACCCCACTTGTCCCCTTCCGCAAAAGTTTTACTGCTGATTCTAAGCCTATCTGGTGGACTTCAAACGACTGCCGCAACCATTTGGAGCTTGGATATGACTATCCACAAACCGCTGCTGCCCGAAAATCTGGAGATGTGGTTAGGTCTTTGACAGCTTGGGCTAACAGCCAACTTGGATGGCTGGCTCCCAAGAGCCCAACGCCAGCTGACGAAGGTGCTCGTGCGCAGCTTAAACGTCAGATTAAACAGCCAATGCCTTTCTTCCCGTCTAGAGTGCTGATAGATGGAACGGCTCCATTGAGAAACGGCCAAGCCTTCATTGGGTCCATGGCTGCGCCAATGACTACGATACTCTCGGCAAACAATAAACCCATCTCTGCGTCTCGGCGCTTAGTGACTCGAGCCAAAACAGCGATTAAGGAGATTTCTCCCGGAAGAAGAAAGATAGTAAATAAAGGGATAACAACAAGATCTGGCGTGACGGTAGATGAGCCATCGGAATCCAGACTCACCCCACAACAGCTGTCCCAGCTGGTGCTCTCAACTGCACTTCCTGCCACACATGTGGACTTCAATCGCTGCTACGGACATCTCGGGGATCTCATTTCGCATCACAAAATGACACATTGGAACGTTACTTTCAGAGTTGACAAGTAAGTGTCCACTATTCTCAGTTATTTCATTTACCAGCCACTCGCTGTAGGGCAACATCGTCCTGTGATCGTCGCCCCTATTTCTGCCGTCCATGTTCCATGTTCTTATTTCAACAGTGGTTCTGTGTTTGTTCTGTTTAGAATGTACCAAAACATGCACAAAATGGTTTTTGATACGTTTTTCTTCTGATACCGCGAACAGGTTCTCGCTAGACGGCTCTTTCATGATTTACTTCTTCTTAGGAGACTTTAGTCCCGACATCGAAAATTGGATCGTCGACCCTCATCTTGCCGGTTCCAGCGGAATATTTGCCAGCTCTAGAGCCGCCATTGATTCCAGAGCTTGTGCAAACTGCGCAAAGCAACAAGCCTATGGAATCAAGTACATGGACACTGTAGCGCTGACTCCCGCACTCTTGACATACTGGGATAACCAGGAGGAACATTACGGCTGTCGTATCGGTGACTTGAGCGCAGATTATGTCTTGCCGTTCCTCGTACGAAATCTTCATTGGCGTGTTGTGAACGTAAGAAAGCCCTCAAAAGCTCTGACTTTTTTGGTGTGAAAAACTAACGATTGGCCCGTAGGTCCACGGCGAACAAGTTCCTTGCCAGACTATCCCGTCACTAAAGGTCATGGTCTATTCTGAGACAGTCACTTTACCTCATGATATCGCAGACAAGCCGCAGTTTGAAGGCCAGATTGTTCATTATGAGGTAACCAATGGAAGGCCCGGCGGAATCAGTACTGGCGAAGATATGTAGCACGGAGCCTGGCGAAGTATAGAAGAATGTCAGTTGTGCTTAGCCAGTTGATTTAGTTGCTCTCCTAGTTACCAAAACACACGATGAGCCTTCCTAAGTATCTCCACTTCTTGAAGAGGCTGTACTGCTTTGCCTTCTCCTACTAAACAATCGCATTGGACCACTGGTTTGTGGCCGCTTGGTGGTTGATAAGATGGCGCCCTCTTTCAGAGAATTGGGGTTGACGTGAGATCGCGGAAAGATACCGAACTTCCCCTTACTGTTAGTTCCCGACCAGCACCAATGGTCTTGATACAACCCTGTTTGTATTAGCCTAGGGACGTCCGCCATTGAGTTGATGCAGGAACACTTACATCCAACGTTTTTGATAGTTTCTCCCTTTCCAAATGTCAACCACCCCGTTCTAGGACTATCTGGAGGATCCCATTTCCACCTTGTTGTCAATGAGACGGCACTGGTTGCTTGATACGATATTTCACTCTGCTTTGGGCCCTCGATCTCCACATACTTTGACGGGAAGGGGCCTTGCACACCATCATGCCAGCCAATACACCATTTACCTCCCCATTTCTCTGGGAACTCGACGCCAACGATCTTGGCTCCAACAAAGAACTTCAACACATCCGTGTTGCCATCTGGCCCCGCCAGGCTCTCACCCCAACGTTGCACATGGCTCTTCAATGCCGTAGCAACGGGAAACTGAGCGAAGGCGTTGAAATCAGGAAAAGGGTTCGGTGCTGGAGGCGATGGAAAGTGAATGTCGTAGTCCTCGATCTGATAATGATCTTTCTCCATTTGGCCGTATAGCACTGTGACGCCAGGCACTTCTGGAAGAGGTTGAGGGTGGCGTGCTAAATGCTTGAGGAGCTGATCGGCACTCTGGAAGACCGTCGCATCGCCCTCATGGACTGTATGACCAGCATGAGTACAAAAGAGGCATGCATAGCGAATTTCCGATGTTGTTCTGGCAGGAATGTGTGATTTTATCAGGAATCGCATCCGATAAAGTAGACCGAACTTCAGGAAATTCGCACGCGCTACCCTGGGGTCAAAACGTGACACAAAGTATCATGATGGAAAGATTAGTCACTCACAGTCACCTTCTTTATCCATTGTAAGTTCTTGGTAAATGTGATAATATTCGCAATTCAAGCATCGCCCAATAGCAAGTGGCTCTCCCTGGTCTTCTATCAGCGTCAACAAATCAAGTAAAGATGCCGCGCCGAACCACGGTATCTTAGGCGAAATGCCGCTCACATATGCCATCGTCTGTTTGAGGCCGCTCCAATAACTCCCTCGGCGAAATGACTGCGCGCCTTCGCAAAACCCTTTGAGTTGATGAAAAGAGCTCTTTGGGCCAATGGAACAATCCTCCTCTTTTGTGTGGGTTGACAGGGGCCTGAGGTGCTGAGTGCTAGTTTCTGAGACAGCCTGCTCGTTGGCTAGCATGAGGCCATCACTAAACTGACCCGGAGGTGGAAAGCCGATTGCAACGGCCGGCTCGAACCGGATCGCTGCTAGAGAAGATGTTCGCATCTCGCTCATCGGCATTTTTGGCGATGGTCCGCCAGAAGACTGTGTTGGCGAATCCGAGTATACTGATGTTCGATTGGCAGTCGAGGTACTAGTGAAATCAAACACAGAGCTTTGCGGAGTGATACTGTCCTCGAATCCAAGTCTGCTAAAACGGGCAATGGTAGTGGTGTCGCTTAGTATGTGATTTGTAACTGCCGAGTTTTCGGGTATGCTTCCCTGCACAAGCCGACGGGGCCTTGGAGCTGAAGTCTGTTCCTCTACCCAGTCGGATGTCCATGGGTGTGATGGCTCTTGTAATATATCAAGTTTAAGATGATCTGTATCCTCTCCGAGAACGTCTGGGGACGATGGTCGATGTTGGTCCCTCTCCCTGCCAGGTCCCATGGCTACTATCACTGACACATCTTGATTGTTGGACGGCAACACGCGCGAAGATCTAGGTTCGGAGCCAGCTGACCTGGCGACGGAAGATGTCCGGCGTAGTGTCGCTCCGTCTGAGGATCCATGTGAGCTTCTAGTTCCAGTTCGCTTGGGGTGCCGGGCCGCAACGGGAAATAGAGAGAGGCTACCGTTCCGCGAGGGCGGTGCTGATCCGTGCTGAGAGCTAAGTTTCGGAGACTGTGTTGGCAATGGAGGTAATGGAGGCAATGGCGGAAACGTGTGGACTGGGGTTGTCGGAGTCTTGACTTCGATCTTCATTCTTTTGATCGAGTCCAAAACGTCAAGGGCGAATGACCTCGTTGCGGCTTGTATCTCGGCGAACTTGGATGGGTCGAAAGTATCCAGTTCTATGAAATCCTCAAAGTCATACAACAGTTCTTCAAGCACCCGTCGTTTTTCCGCGATACCGTCTTTAACCATTAGTGATACTATGAGCCCACTATTGCTCGGATGAAGCTTACCGTTGTCTGCAACAACTTCTTTAAATGTATCACCATGCTTCTCTACCTGGCTGTCCCAGAGCGGCTGCAACCGTTTCAGTGCGCGCTCACCCTCTTTTGTGATGGCAGTCGCAAATTTCAGCATCTCCTTGGCCTGCTCTGGGGCCTCGTCCTGTGCTTCTTCAGCATTCGTAGTGGCTTCCTTACCCCTGTCCACCACCTCTCGAAATGGCGATATGATGAGCTCTTCAACATCGACGGCCATGGCAAAAAAGGATGTGGGTGTGTTGTTGGGTGATTCAGTCAAGGTGGGGGTTTGCAGGCGGCTTTGTGGCCTTGTACGTCAGGAGAGGGTAGGATCGACCTTGACACAACGTGGCGATGGGGTTCCACGAAAGGAAGGGTCTTTTCAAGGAGATTGGTACCAGACTGATGGAATACTAAGCCGCGTCTCGCCAATAAGAGCAGAATATGTACGTATGATTATTCCTATTAGAGGTTCAGACTGGACAAGGCAGCAGAGTGAGGGCCAACAACTTTGGCCGAAGAAACGTCGTCAGCCAGCCGATCCAGCACGTGGTGGACTCGCCAAGAAGCTGAAGACAGGTTCCCTCATGCACATGGAAATGGCGCTATTGGCTCGGTGGGCTCAAACAGGCAACATTCAACCCCAGCCGTCTGACTTCACGGGGAACCAGCAGCGGAAAGGCAGCCTTATTTGAGATCGTGTCCGATTCGATAGGTTTGCATGCATCCCCGGGCTACGCGGTTTCATGAAGAATAATCTTCTGCATGGAGCGATGGCGTTGAGGGTAATGAATCTAGCCTAGCGAGCACCAGGGAACAAGGGTTCATGCCAGGGCCATGTCAACTCACCTGAAGTTGGGGAAATTTGCATCGGCTGTGCCGCAGAGGTACAGAATCAGACTGATGGTTGGAAACATTCCTCAACAAGCTTTGGGCATGATTTAGTCTTTGTCCTCTCATGACCCGGTGGGTTGGACTGGCATGAACGCTCCTGATGGATCTAGTATAAAGCTTGATATCTAAATTCTTGCCTACTACGCCTCAAGATGCGGGTATGCCCGTGTCAGTATATACTTGCGAAGTTTAAAAAAGGACTGATACTGTTAAGATGGGTCCAGAACCCCGCTCTCCAAGCACGTTATTCCATGACGACCGGCCGGCGGACAAAGTTTACGGGACCGAAATTGACGACCGCCGGCTCTGTTGCTGAGTCCGGCCGGATCTGAAAGGCCGTTTGGCAAAAATTGCTCGACGCGAAAACCGACGCCCACTTCCGAACAAATTCTGGGCAAGCGTAGTGAGCCTCGCGGAGCAGGTTAGTCTCCAAGGCTCCAGTGAGTACAGGCACTGCTACGTCTCCACTTGGAGTTTTGGGCTTTGGTCAACTAGAAAGTTGCTTGAATCTGTTCTAGACCCAGCAGTCATCGCCAGACGGTCTGGAAAGTCGAAATATGTAAGTGCTAAATAGTTTGACCGGTTGATCTTAGGTTTGCACATGCCAATAAGTTACCCTGTCGAGGGATTGCTCTATATTTGTTCGATAATGCACGAGCCCATTGCGTATGTTGTTTCGGCCGCGACCGATTTGAATAATGCGCTGCTGACCCGATATAGCAAACCCTCGGGTAGCCTGACGGCATTTTGCAGAAATAGGGTTACATTTTCAACTCTGCTCCCAGCTGAAGAAGTAACAAGCAGCCTGGAAGATATCGGCCGAGCGGATTTACGATGGCAATACGAGACAGCCCACTTAATCCTCCTCGTCATTGGAGAACCCCTATCTGCCAGCTTAGATTTTTGTTTTCGGATAGCCGAGAGACAATAGATCCTTGCCGGATGGCGTGCGGCTTGGTGCATATTCGACAGGTTCAATCAATTCAGTGGAGCAGAAATTCCATCTTGTTACAGAATGGGTCCGGCGTCGGAGGTCATCCGTCTGCTCGGTTATCTAAATGCTGCTTTGCGTTGTATCTTCCGTTCGATGCATGCTCACCGCTGTGTCGCTCAGCACATCCGATAACCTCCGTATCAATAAGGATGGCAGAGTGCAAAGAATTACGAAGAAATTGAGCGAGCTTGTTGGAAGCTGATGAACGGAAACGTCTAATAACGGACAATTGTCGTCTTGCCGTGAAACCTGACTCAGAATCTGCGGAGCCGGAGGATCCCAGCTTCATCCAGAAACTGAGAAAGCGTTCCGAGAGGCCCAGCTTTCCGACGTCCGGAGGCAAGCATCGGCTTTTCGCCGACTCGGCCCCTGACGGTAACGGATATCGGTGTCATATCAGTGGCCCACATCCGTTCGCTGCGGAAAACAGTTTCATTTCTTCTTTGATCAAACACTCTTTTATGCAGCCTAAGGAAACTCCAAGATTTAACAAATCATGAACAACGACAAAAGTATGCAAGAGCCTGAAGACTCTTCCCGAAGGACATCATCGGATCGGCGTCGGGACGACATCGAAGAGTACGCGGATATTATTCCCGCCAGATCAAAAAGCCGCCACAGAGGTTGGTTTGGAACCCTCGCCTAAGCAGAGATAATATGTAACTCACCGTATCGTAGACAGTACCGACCAACCAGACCTGAAGAAGTTGCCCTCGGGAGTCCTGAATTTTCAAGACGACCCTGTATCGCGGCATCAATCTAATGTAGAGGTTCCTTATGAAATCTACAACCGCTTTTCCAAACGTCGCAAGCATACCATTGTCGCTATTATCTCATGGTGTGGTTTACTGTCGCCGATTTCCAGCACTGCAGTGTTGTCTGCATTGCCTGAAGTCGCCGCGGAGTACAAGACGACTGGAGATATAATCAGTCTTAGCAATGCGTTATATCTTGTCTTCATGGCTATCAGCCCATGCTTTTGGGGGCCTTTGAGCCAAGTGTACGGTCGGAAGTGGGTAAGTCATTCCCAAACACATCTCTCAACATATTGTCATTCATTCTTGAGCAATAAAACCACACCATCCCTTGTTCGGCTATCGGGCGTGATGTGAGAGAGCTAAACGAAATTTTCAGACTTGTACAGTAACAGCATCGTTATTTCTTGGGTGCTCTATTGGCACTGCTCTAAGCCCAAATGTTGCCACGTTTTTCGTGTTTCGGATGCTCACCGCGTTTGCGGGAACCTCATTTCTCGTAGCCGGCCCCGCTGTCATTGGCGACTTGTATCACCCAACGACGCGCGCCACTGCTATGGGGTGGTTCTTGTCTGGCACTCTGATTGGACCGACCATAGGCCCAGTTCTTGGTGGCATCATTGTGACTTATACTTCATGGCGCGCTATCTTTTGGCTTCAGACTGCCCTCGCCGGTGTCGGTGTAGGAGGCGCCTTGTTCTTCATGCCAGAGACTCTCCAGGAACTCAAGAGCGCAGATCTCAAGGGGCTACCGATGAGCAAGAGGGTCGGCGTGCTTTGGGGGATGACCAATCCGATCAGAGTTGTCCGACTGTTTCGATTCCCGAATCTTATCCTGGTAGCAATTGCTAGCGGCTCACTCGTGTGGAATATGTACGGCATGCTTACTCCGATTCGATACGTTCTCAACCCACGATTTTCTCTCACCTCACCCGCACAATCCGGTCTCTTTTACCTTGCCCCAGGGTGTGGTTACCTCGCTGGTACGCTTGTCGGTGGGCGGTATGCAGATTACACAGTACGACGCTGGATAGCAGAACGGCATGGGCGACGGATTTCCGAAGACCGTCTTCGCTCGTGCTTACCTTTCCTCGGTGCAGCTCTACCTGGCTGCATGCTCATCTACGGTTGGACCGTTCAACAGCGCGTCGGTGGCGTCGCCGTGCCCGTCGTTTTCATGTTCCTTGGAGGGGTATCGCAGTTGTTCTGCTTTCCAAGCCTCAACACCTACTGCTTGGATGTAATTCAAGGCCGTAGTGCGGAAGTGATAGCAGGCAACTTCATGGTGAGATATCTTTTCGGCGCCGCCGGATCGGCTGTAGTGCTTCCAGCCATCAAAAAGATTGGTGTAGGTTGGTTCAGTACTATTTCAGCAGCTTTCTTGGTTATCGGAGCTTTGAGCGTCTGGGCTGTGGCACTATGGGGTAGAAGCTGGCGAAAGCGAATTGATGAGAAAACAAATTCTTCAGAGTAGCTTAGTCCTCAGGGCTATAGTAAACTACCCACATGAGTCTTTCAACATACGTTCAAAAGTGCCTTTGTAGTGGTTAGATTACTGCAATATATGCGTGGTATCTCAAGCTTCTGTGCGTGATAATCCTTCTACTTTATTTGAAGTTCTCTAACCTTGTTCCCCTTACGGAATTCCGAAAGATGGGTCAACAACTACGAAACCGTGCGATCCAGCTTCTCACCGGACTAATTCCACAAATAAGTTGACGAAGTAGCACTCTTCAGATGGATGGAGAATTGTGGAGTCGATCTCGACTTAGCCCACCATTATTTTTTGAAGGCATTATCCCCCGACCTAAAAGACAACAGTGTCCTAAAAAGTTCCTTCACGACAGAAGGTGGTCGTCTTGTACTGATCGGCGCAGCATTTAGTGTACTCCTGCTGCTCAGATGGCTCACGCTGGCACTCGTATCCGCCTATCACTCATTAGCGGGGTCTACTGTCACTTTTGAAAAGATCCCTTACTCCATTGTTTGAGATCAGGGCAGCAGTCGATTGAAGCAGTCCCGCTGAGATCGCACGAGCAAAGCAGTGCTTGCGAGGCACCAATAAGCGGGCTGCGGTTGATCGTTAGCAAAGAGATAATATCAGATGTAGGCAAAGTTCTTACAGAGCAGCAAGGAAGAACTTAGTCAACTGCATTTTGATTCAAGATAACAGTAATAGGTGGGTGTGATGTGAAGAGAGAGGACAGCAATCACAAAAGGAGGAGGCAGTCTCTATACTTATACAAATCCTTCCCTTTCTCTTAAGTAAGGGTCGATGTCTCAATCATAGTGAGGCATTGCCCTTACGGATGTTTAAGACAAGGTTCGGGAGATGCGGAACCAGAGGCAGTACAGTCCTTCTTCATTAGGAAGCAATGGCCGTATATAGATTAAAAGGCCCCACACCAAGATGGGTTTCAATACCCAA
This sequence comes from Colletotrichum spaethianum, assembly GCF_022836535.1. Taxonomy (NCBI): domain Eukaryota; kingdom Fungi; phylum Ascomycota; class Sordariomycetes; order Glomerellales; family Glomerellaceae; genus Colletotrichum; species Colletotrichum spaethianum. The sequence continues at coordinate 1,593,692 of NW_026054775.1, read as the reverse complement.
TCAGCCATGATCGCAACGTCGCTTGGAGGTTCCGACAATTGTTGCTGGTCCGAAACTTAGTTACCCCAGCTTGAGCGGTACCACATTTAACGCCCTAAAAGCTTGTTTCAAGGAACCTTTGAGAGACAAAAACCACATGATCAAACCATAAGTTGATCGTTGCGGCTAAATCCATTCGCTTAAACCGATCGTGCCATCGACACTAAAGCGAGTCATGATTAATAATGCCTACTTTCAAAGAAATTCTATCATCTGATGAATGGATTTTATTGACCGAGCCGTTATGCTACGTCAGGGGTTTTTATGACAAGGTTCCGCTATAGATTGTTTGTTACTACTTCCAACCATTGTTCACCGACTATCACGGCCTGCCACAGAAGAAATAAACCTTGCTCCCTAGTAAAGACCATGCCCCCTATCAATATCCATCCTCTTTGTTTCCGATTAATAGAGCCCTCTGAGTTGTATAGTACTGCATTGGGTCAAGCCATTCTTGTCAACGCTAGAGAACGTCCAGCGAGAGTGACATCAGTGGCCTGCTTGAAGCTATCCATATTGAATACAAAACGGACGTCAACACTCGATCCCAAAGAGCCAACGTCCTGCCAAGTGATGCAAGTGGGCGTACCCATATCAGCTGGAGCACTCTTATCTTGAAAGACTGCTATGAACTGATGCTGCGTCTTGGTCGCTACATTGCTCGGATACAGGCGGAAGTCAAGATTCTGCAGCTCGATGCCGGCAGCAGCAGCAAATTCAGCACGCAGATCGACTTCACCTTCCTTCAAACTCGACACAACCAAGCCTGGACCGTCGCTGGAGATGTTGAATGTGGCAGTACCCGCCGGCCCATCAAAGGTGCCAGCATATTGCGCAGCCATTTCAGCAGCGGCAAGCTTCTGCAGTTGCACGATGGCTAGTGACACGATATCCGCATAAACGTTCAGATCTGGACCGCGGGGAGCTTCTGTATCGTGAGCTAGGATGGCAAAGCCCGCATTGAAGTCTGGAGCCAGACCAAAGTAGCTCGCATAGTGTCCGACCGAGCCAGTTTTGGTGAAGACGTCGACAATGGTGTTATTAACCTGTTGACCGGCGTGGTAGATCTCCCAGGGGCGACCGACGGCATTGCGCAGGTTGGATGTGTCAGCGACAGGGTGGAGCCAACGGCGGGTAGTGGCCGGTGAGATGAGACGAGAGCTGAGCATGGCGTGGCCAGCGCGTGCAAGATCAAATGTGGTGGAGAGCATGGAAAGCGCACTTTCATATTTAGCGTTAGTTTTGAGCTTTGCATAGAACGCGGGATATAGTTGCTTACCCTCTCTCGCCGGCTGCAGAGACGTTTAAATTTTGAGCGAAGATCTGAAAGTTCTCTGTCGCTGCTAGAAAGCCGCTGTTGGTCATGTTGAGCGGCTCGAAAACCCCAGTTGACAAGAGTTTTTCGAACGTCTGAGTCGCATTTCTGCCGTCACTCTGTGCTTCTAGTGCCAGTGCCAGGAGTTGAGAAGCAGCGTTGGAGATGACGGGTGTTGTGTCAGGCAGGAATATGGGTGGTTGATCGCTAAACTTCTTTACGAAATCCGCACGATTGCAAGGTTGATTCATAATACATGCGTAAGCTAGCCACAATGGTTAACAAATGCGAACGGTGTTATCAATGTTGGTTCCGAAAGTACTGACAGTCTCGAGCGAGCCCGGATATTTGACCAGCTAGCGCGCCGATAGTGATCTCGTCCCAGTTCACAGACAGACTGGTCGGAGACAAGTTTTTGAGTTCCGGCAAAAACTTGGTAATCGATGCACCCCAGTACTCATCCCCGACTTCCACCAGCCACAAATAGACAGTAAATAGCTGAGTGAGAGTGCCCAACGGAAAGACCGTATTTGTATCGACTATCGAGTTATTTGGCGCCTTAGGAGCTGCGTAGTGATACTCAAAGAAGACAGGATCTTCCATTGCGTCCTCAGAGCCAGAGAATAAGACCACTGAGAAGGATGTAGTGTTAGCTGTGATCTCGCCGAAGTCTCCAGAGCCACCTGATGCAATAAGTTGATCAAAGAGCGATGTGAAGTCAGCCGTGAATGATTTGATGGCCTCAGCTTCTGTGTTGATCGTTGGCGCAGGATAATAGGCTTTCAGCAATGGACATGGCTGATATGCTGGGGTTGCTGCCACACCAGTGAATGTCAAAGACAAAAAGACCGCCGCTGAGGTGACGTGGATGAAGTGGCGCATACTTGTATGGAGTTCGAATTTGAGTGGCAGGTAAGATAATAAGGCTTGAAGTTGAGATGTTGGCATATTGAAATGCTAAGATAGTAGACACCATAGCGGTAAAGTTATGGTCTGCATTGTATCCTTAAGTTAAATACTGGTAACGATTTGAAGTCGCTGCCTGTCGATGTACTAGTGCTCGAAAATACACGGATACGGAGACCGAATCCCACCTCCAGCCACAATGGATACAGGTATTTCAGGCAATACCACTTCGAAACCCCGGCGGAAATAAATTTACAGGATTCCTTGACCCGTTCATCATCTCGTATCCGTCCGACGGATTCAGATTCTCTGAGTTGCGCTCCATTAGCGATTCAGAAACTCCAGTGTTTAACTGGCAGCTGCTCAGTTGCCGACTCCGTGTCCGGATCCACCACTATGTTGTAGGTGATATGACATGCATACTGTCCAATTCTGTTTGAAGGATCACGCTAGAAATGCACCCCGCCACCATCTCCGTTCCCTATCACGGGGTCCCAGCTCCTAAACGGAATGAACGAGTCAGGCAAGAGCGACATAGCGTCCATAGCATACTCGGAACCCGAGTTTATCGTGCCAGTACTAGTCACGATGTAGTTGGGATACGCGACACTTCCATCCATCGGCACAGCGGCTTGTGAAAACACTGACGGGGCCACTGAATAATCCAGGCTTTGATTATGGTTTGAAAAATCAGAGGTGGGTGTTCCCACAGTTGTAAATCCCGCCGTGGTTGTTGGCATTGTTACATGTAAGCTTTGAGGCGACAGATCTTGCTGCTGACTAGCAGACTGCTTCTGTTGCTGCAGATAGAATTTTTCAACGCGTTTGGCGCGGATAGCAAAGTGATAGAAGCTATCGCGATCACCTCGGTCGTCAAGATTAGGCGAGCTTGCTGACTCGAGTCTGAGGACGACCTGCCGAATAGTGTGGCCAACATCTGAGAACTGACGAAGATGCTCCGCCATGAAGCCTATCCTAGGGTCCGCAGCTAGGAGGTCGAGCCGCGCAGCTAGGGTGAAGCCACAATGAAGCATCACCCAAACAATATTTGGAAAGAAGACCTCCTGTCCAGGGGGTGTATGAAGGAGCACGCTAACCAGAGATTTCGCGGATACAATGCTTTCCGACAAGCCTGCTATTAGACGTTGCATTGAGGGATTTTGGGGGTTGTTCAGTCCGAAGGGGGCCTCGGGTAGAGATAGTTGGTTCAAGCAGAGCTGGATCGTATGCAGCTGGGGAACCAGAAGTGCTATGGGAGACTGGTGAGCGCAGGTTGTAGTGTGACATTCGTGCTACTTACGGCAATCACTTAGGGGAAAGCCTAAGGTGTTTTTGAAGATGACAACCTTTTCCTTAGCTTCCGAGACAGATGCTTGTATTTGCATAGGATCCAAGGTTGACTCGTTCTTAACGACATCGTCAATATCTTCGGAGAGTCGTTGCAAACGGATAATAAATGGCAAGTACTGGTCAGTGGGATACTCTGCTACTTCAGCAAGTCGATTCGCTGTTTCGGTAATGAAAGTAGACAGAGTAACAATACGAAGCTTCTGTAGCACTATGCTTGTACTTCAATACCATACTGGTCAGTTATACAGGTTCATAACTGCGAAGCGATAAAATAGTAAGTTCTCACCATGATGACAGATAGTATGTCCCAAGAAAAGTTCTTAGTTCGTCCAATGATTCGACGCAACCTTGTGATGTAGTAATGCCCTCCACATTCCAACGTCGAGGGTTTTTTGGCCTATCTAGACGCAAGTCGGAGACGATACTAATTGCCAAATGAAGATGCTGCGAGTACCTCTTCGGTCTGGGCTGGAAGTGGGCCCTAACAACAAGGTCAGTCTCTTTAGCGAAGGCGAAAATGGAGTCTTGTTACCAGGCAAGGTGGACGAGTAGACCCTGGAGAACATCCAAGCAGGTAAAGTTTCCTGACACCAGACGTTTTGCTACAAGCTCGTTAAACATCTGGCCAAGCGCTCTTTGGAGCCGGACATCGTCGTGTGACGCTGCGGCAAGGAGTGCAAGGCACAATGCTGGCCTTGTCTGTCTCAAACTGCTCACATTATCTGACTCTGCGATGATGATGAATGGAAAGTGAGGCGTCAGCTTCGTACGAAATCTGTCAAGAAGCTCCTGGCCCTTATCGAGAGACAATTGGCCAATTTCGAACGGATCATGAAAGCCGCTGCCAAGGCCGGGCAAACTAGGCAATGGCTTTCGGTTGCCTACGGTACCAGAAGAAGAAGCAGGCTGTGGCGGCGTCCGGCTTTGCTCGGATGCAAGACTCTCGGAAGCTGAAGGACTTTCAGTCGTGCTTGGAGCCGGGCGCTCCGGGATTTGAAGCTGGCTGTTGGGTCTTTCTCGGAAGTCAGTCCCGGCGCAGATCACGCGGTGTTTGGCGATCTGAGACTACCTTGAACGTGGGCCTGGTGGCCTCCGGCCGCGGGCGGTGGCATAGGTGCACTCCTTGCCCAGACGGAGGCATCTGTCGCAGACGCCCGAATCCTGGGTACGATCGCACTTGATCTTGGCATGAGCGCATGTGCGACAAGTCTTCAAAAGCGGGGTTGGGCTGCGTTGGCGAGATTCCATGACGTGGCTTTGCGGCACGAGGCGTGAAAGAAGGGGGCGCGATGGGCTTAGGCGATCCGAATCGGCTCTGTGCGGTTGGTCAAACGGGGGAGGACGAACGGAGTCGCCACGGACACGGAATGAAAGAAAACTCTGGCGTACGGACACGGAATTTGAGACTCTGAGAAGTAGGACATTAAGCTATTCCGAGCGAGATTGCGGATGGGGCGGGCTCTAGACCGTGCCGCCGCCGACGCAGCCAAGTGTCTAATGTCCGATGCAATAGCGCAGGGGTGTGCCACCGTGGCTTGAATATCAGAGGACACTAAACGATGCGTAAATCCTCTCATGCGAAAAGGTACATACTGTCAGGATTGGCTGTCTCCAGCAGTGACACGCCACACATGCAGCAAAACAAATCGTGATGTAAGTTGTAGCTGAACTTTCAATCAGTCTTATATAGGGCGCATCATCACCGCTTGTCTCATTTATTGGGGCTCTGCCAGACTTAACTTGAGCAACATGACCTACACAATTCTTATTGTCAATTGAAGAGATCGGGCGAGATTTTACTTAAAACAATGGGACTTCTGCGAAAAACAAATGCAATTTTGTAAAACACTCTAAGAGGCCTGTCTTGTATGTGGCAGCTGCGTCTCTTCTGATCGGATTATGAGGCTCATTTCAAGTCTGTAGAATGGAGGTTGATTTTTTGTTTTTACAATAACTATAATAAACTTTTAAGGAAACCATTTCCTGTTGGTTATCATTTTTGCTTGAAACGCCGAGGCCGATCTGAATCTCGTATCTCAATTTATTCCACGACCCCAAAGCAAGCTCCAGCGTAACCGTCCAGAAGCCAATGCATTCAGTAATGCGGAGTGACCACACTCGACTAGATATCATGCAACCCATGGAGTATGCAAATAATGCCGTCATTTATTAGAAGTGCTCTTTGCTGATACCTTGTGGCGAGGACGTGCTGGATCCGTATTTAGAAAGCCCACCTAAGTCGGCCATTTCCTACTTAAGAACTGAGTATAATTAGAGCTATGTGGGATCTGGACAGTACAGATATCGTTTACTCGTACATAAGCCATGTCTTTGACCCTCAAAGTGTTCACATTTCATTTTGAAAAGTAACAAATAAGGTCATCTCTCAAGTTCCAACGAGAGTACCTTTGCCAGAGTGATTAGCAAACTACGATAGCATGTTCTGTTACACTACAAGATCTAACAGAAGTCAGGTAATGGAAACCATTATTAAGAGATCTATCTGTTTCTGTGCTGGACTTATTCTTGATATCAGAAACAGCTGCTGGCTGCTGCTACTCATAGAATTATTAGTACAGCTTTTCCGAGACAATTACTTCGTCTTTGAAGCCTTTCGACGGTCAATCCCCGAGAAAACCTTTGAGCATGTACAACCTCCCTAGACTATTCGATTTCGGGACACTGTCTCCCCCCATCCGTGGGGGTCATCATCGGCCTAAGCGTTTTCTTCCATGGGGGTCACAAAGGTCTCCACCACGATGACGGTGGACATGCTAGCAGGACGATGGGATCAGGTTTGTGGGTCATCATAGCCCATGGGTCTGCCATGCTTCATAATCTCGTCATTCCTTCCGCCATTACCAACGGACAGGTTCGAACATGATACGGTTGCGGTTACATGACCGCAACTGCAGGCCTCGATGCTCTCGTGACTTACGGTCCACCACCTGAAGTCGACAGCAAAGACCAATAGGCTTATGTGTTATACACATAGTCGCTTCTCGCTACAGTTGAATAGGTCCGATATTCCCCGCGTTTGGGGTTGTAAGAAACAGAGATACGCGTGATCCTCTAGCGTCATGAATGACACAACTCAAAGCTACTTCGCTGGGTTGTAAACTTCATGACTATTTCCGTCGTTTTCCCCGAACTCCCCGCATGACCGAGTCAGTCACCAACAAGGGCTAATCCCGGGGCCCCGGACAACTCCCGAGCTCCTCGAGGCCGTCTCCGGGCACTTCTCTGCCTGAGCTCAACAAAGAGCGACCTCACCACCCAAGTCACCGCGTATCTGACGAATTGGATATCATCCGGACGGAGCCGCACCACTTTTCCGTGGAGTTATTACACCGGGGTCCGTGAGGAGAAAAAGGAATCTACCTCGGTGGGGGGCCTTGGCTCGATACGAACGAGTCTTGTCGGCATGCCGGCAAGACACATCAAGTAGATGAGGTAAAAGAAGACAATACGCTCGGACTGATACCCACTAGCTCAAAAACTCTCAGCCAAGAATACAACAAATTCTTCCCTCTATGACTGACCCCCACCGACGACCCTAAGTTCACTGTCAGGGAGCAGTGGAGTCTGTGAACCACGCCCGTGGGTCATTCGTGGGGTAAAGCGTTTACTGCTTGCCTGACCAGAAAGCTCGCTCTTCAGATCGATCTCCTAGCGGCCTAGGTCCTCAGATAACGTTGACGTCTTCATATCACGAATGACGCCTGGGATAATCTTACCATACCATTCCACAACTTCAACCTATCAACAAGTTGCGAAACTCATGTGACATAATGGTCGTGAGCGGCACAGAGGTCGCGAGGAACAACACCAAAGACTCATGCTGGGTCGTGGTTCACGGTCAGGTATGGGATGTAACAGGTACCCTCGGCCTCACTTTTTGGTCTGAGCAGTCCAAATCTGACTCTTTGCAGACTTCCTGGACGAGCACCCCGGCGGCGCAAAGCTCATCATCAAATGCGCCGGCCGTGACGCAACGGAGGACTATGACACCATCCACAACCCGGATCTCATCACAGAAACACTCTCTCCTGACCACTGTCTCGGGCCAGTAGACCCCTTCACTCTCCCGACGGTCCAAGAATCCTCGTCAGCAGAGCCCGAAAAGCCCAAGCAGGCATACCCGCATCTCGGCGCCCTCATCAACGTCGATGACTTCGAGAAAGTAGCGGAAAGGTATCTCCCGCCCATGGGCTGGGCGTACTACTCCTCCGGCGCCGAAGACGAGCGGAGCCTGCATGACTCCCGTCGCATCTTCCGCAAACTCGCCCTTCGGCCGCGGATACTACGAAACGTTGACTCCATCTCCACGGCTACCACCATCCTCGGCCTCCTCTCTTCGCTGCCGTTCTACATCTCGCCGACGGGACAGGCGAAGTACGCCCACCCAGAAGCCGAGAAGTTACTCTCGAGGGCGGCAGGGAAGGAGCGAATTCTGTACTGCATGCCGACCAAGCCGAGCGCTTCGATAGAGTCCATTTTTGGGGCTAGGTTGGGCGAGACGCAGCCTTTGTTTTTCCAGCTCTATGTCGATCGGAACAGGGAAAAGGCGCAAGCTACGATTCGCAAAGCTGAACGATTAGGCGCGAAGGCGATATTCGTGACTGTCGACTCGCCCGTCATTGGGAAGCGTGAGCGCGACGAGAGACTGATCGGTGGGGACGAGCCATTTTCGGAGCCCAGCGGCGTGGCTAAGACGACTGCATCGGGTTTACTGAATGCTGGCTTAACGTGGGATGATCTGGCATGGATTAAAGAGACGACTTCGCTACCTATCGTGATCAAGGGCATACAATCGGTAGAAGATGCGCTCATTGCCTACGAACACTGCGTAGACGGTGTCGTGCTGTCGAATCACGGGGGAAGGTCTCAGGACACGGCCCAGGCGCCCATGCTGACACTTCTCGAGATCAGAAGATACGCGCCGCATCTGCTTGCCCCGGAGACGAAGACTAAGTTCCAGATTTTCGTCGATGGTGGAATAAGACGCGGGACGGATATCATCAAGGCTCTAGCGCTCGGCGCCACAGCTGTGGGCATCGGAAGACCGTTCTTGTACTCCATGACGGCAGGGTATGGAGAGGCTGGTGTGACGCGGTTGGTGCAGATATTGAGATATGAGTTGGAGACGAACATGGCGCTCGCTGGGGCGCAGAGCATAGAGGGTATTGTGCCTGAAATGGTCAATAGTGAGCGAGCGGAGAAGGAGGTTACATGCAGAGTCAAGTTGTAGGCTTATAAAGCGAAGGATTTCTTGAGCACACAAAAAACTGAATAGACATCACCTCAACCTTTTGTTCCATTGTGAATTTGGAAACGGCTCGCTGTTTTATTGCATGCGAGGTTTCACAACTGGCAGACCACCTTGGAAATTTGGTATGGCAGCAAAATGCGAACAGCCCCCCTTTCCTCCCCTTCTACACTTTAGCATTGAAAAGTACTTAGGTAGTGGACTTGAATAAACCGAAATGCAAAACGAAATGAAGAAATTAAGTTAGACATTTCGTTGAGCATCATCTTGCAGAGAACCTCATAAAAATCCTCAACATGTGTAGGAAAAATGACTTTCAACTTGTTGATCCGCGGGAGATGTACGCAATGGCAAAACCCTAAGCATGTTTCCGATGATATTAATTTACGGGTGCAATACACCAATATACTTAGATCAAGTACCTGAACCCTCCCGCTACCTGCGCCTGCGTCGGGCCGTGCTTGCCGATATCCTCGCCCCGGTTCAACTTGGCGTTCATCCTCCTCAACCAGATCCGCGTTCCCGTCGCAAACGCAATCGCGAGCCCCGTCGCCGCGAGATTCACGATGAACGCCGTGATGTATCTCGGTGCACCGTAGTACAGGTAGCTGCCCCAGATATTCGGCGTATTACACATGGCGTTGATCAGCGCGATCGCCGACGCCCTCTTGACCGACGGCTGCGACAGGCTCCCCGTGATCCACGACAGCACCACAACGGCGGCGGCGTAGAAAGAGCCCGGCAGGAGCATCATTGCGACGTAGCGCGCGGCGATGTTGATGGTGGAGACGGCGATCACATTGGCGACGAGGGTGACGCAGAGGGGGATGACGATGTGTAGGTAGCGTTCTTGTTTGCGGTCTGAATGGAAGCCGTTGAAGAGCATTGTGAAGACACAGAGGACGAAAGGGGGCGCGGTGAGGGCGTAGGTCATGGTGCGGGAGAAGCCGAGGCCGCCGACTACGGAGGGGAAAAAGTTTGCCACAGCGCCGACGATGTAGGTCTAATAGTCAAGTTAGAGGTTGATACTTCCTGTTGATTCTGGGTGGTAGAAAAGGAGTGCTATTTACGGAGTAGAGAATTCCCATCAGCATCCACGTCTTGGAATCCGTGACGGCCATCATAAAGCCCTTGAACGCGGTGACCTCGCTCGAGTCGTCTTCTTGGCCCTGGTCCACAGCGAAGTTGTACTGCACCCACTCGCACTCCAACTGCGTGAGGGTAGGAATCTTTTTATTCGAGTTGGGTAGGATGTATGCAAAGGGGATGGCAAGCCCGACGGTGATGACACCCTCGACCAGGAAAAGCTGTACAGTTCGTCAGCCAGCTCATTGAAACTTTCCAGGGCGAGAACACACATACCCATCGCCAACCCTCAAGGCCACTGACGCCGTCCAGATTCAGGATGCCAATCGCGAACAGCCCACCAAAGGCATTACCCAGCTGCGAACCAGAGTAGAGGATTGCCGTGCGCAGGGCAAACTGCTTCCGGTTATAAAACAGCGACAGGAAGTACAGCGCGCCAGGGAAGAAGATGGCCTCAACGAAGCCCAGGAAGAAGCGCGCCATCAAAAGGCCCTCGTAGTTGTGCACCACCGCCATCAGGGAGGAAATGATACCCCAAGCGGCCATGCCTGCGCAGATGTACACCCCAGGCCACTTGATCTTGCCGACGATCATGTTTGAAGGAACTTGCATAAGAACTGGTAATCTGGTAAGCGATGGTAACGAGCCGTGGAAAATCAAATAATAGGGAGTTGGACTTACTGTAACCGACAAAGAGAATGCTGACGGTGGTTTGATACTGGACTTCGCTGAGATTTAAGTCCGTGGTGATATTGGCCAGCTTCGCGCTTGCTATATTTTGACGGTCAAGGTAGTTGACTTCGTTCATGCCAAATCAGTGCTCCGATACCTGGTTTGGATATTCAGATATCAATGACTTACGGACGTACATGATGACCATGATGGGCATAATCACCAGATCCATCTTTAATGTTGCCCTCTTCCCAATCCTTTCATACTCATCCCGGCCAAGAGCCGCCAGACTGGTGGGCATCATAAGGGTACCATCATGGCTGCTCAGCTTATCGGCATTGATGTCCTCAACCTGGTCCGAAGACCGATCAGTCTTGTCCACATCCATAGTGGTTTCGTAGGCAGCGATGGAGTGGAAAGCCGGATTTCTTGAATCGTGCTGGGTGTGGGAAGAACGATTAAGCAAGAGGTGGAAAGGGATTTGCATACAGCCAAGTGTTCTGTTGCAAAGACGAGGGAAATGCTTTACTTAATCTCTTTCCCTGGACCAGCTGACCACGGATCGCGTCTCCATACTTTCGGGGCACTTCGCGCTCCTTACATGTCCTCCCTAATATCCATGCCGAAGCAACGTGGAGAAGTATTCAAACGCGGGGAAGAGCCCCATGGGGTAGACACAGCTCCCAAAGTCTCTCTATGCCATGTGCCACCATAGACAAATGTCTCCCTGTCCCCCACCTACTGTATCCATACACAAGGCTGGGCGCCAAACCTGGAGAAACCGGGAATCCTCCACAACATCGACGCGTGCGGGACTAGGTGGGGGTCAGAAGTTGGGGAAGAAGGCTAGTCATTCCGGGTTGGCGGTGCTTGCAGCTCATAGTTAGGAGGGCGCCTTCCGTGCGACAAAACCTCCATGGTATCTAGTTAACCTCCAGGTTGATTCAAGACATAAATAATCCCGCTCACTGCCGAAACCATCGTCATGGGTGACAACGGGAACCCGGAGATTCTGCGCGAGCAGTTGACTTTGAAGGCAACTTTCTCGCGCTCCTCTGGTCTGATGTCTGACCCCCACCTCAGCGTGATGCCCAATCGCTGACCGCCTAGATCTACGTTCATTGTTCCGGTCTCGGCAAGCGTTGAGGTTGTACGAGGGTTTCCGCATGGTTTGTTCATTGTTTGTGTCTGTCGGACTGGAATCTGAGTGAGAACATCAAAAACAGCCATGTAATGGTCATTGGCTGCACCATTTCAGTTGATCTACCAGTGGATTAACGCGAGGACAGGAACATGCTGTGTTCAGAGGAAAGCATATAAATGATGTCTTGTTTTGCTCGGCCGCAGTATGAGCTTCTCGTTCAGTTCTCTACGCACATGGGAGTTTTCCAACTATATTGTTTTATATCCGCACTCGGTTCGGGACCATATGGAAGAAAACCTAGGACTCTTGGTTTGCTTAGGTAGCATTGCTTACTGATATCGTTAATCAAGATTGGCATACATCTGGAAGCATTGTACATCGGTCATTGGTTGACATAGTCGCCTATTCCTTTCGGAGAGGGTAGTACATACGTGCTGTTCCTGACTCGGCGCGGTATCGCAGGGGTGAGGTAACCTTCGTGTGCTGGGGGATGATGTGTGGTTACAATTAATTATCAGCGCGATACGTATTGAATACATGTTATGAAAGACAAGAACGGTAATTGTGGAAATGCTGGCAAAAATGGATAAAGATTTACCAATAATGTGCAATCTTTGGAGAAAAACGGCAAAAGATGAGGTCCATCCAGGATTCGAACCTGGGCCTACGGAAGTTCCAAGATCAGAATCCGACGTCCTAACCAACTAGACTAATAGACCGTGGCTAACCGAGGCTGTTAAAGCTGGTTGCTGTGGAGAGATCGTGAGGAGACTCACAATCCTTTGGTGTGGATCCGAGCACATTGTTTTGAGAATACGCTCCGAAGCGTAGGCCGCGGCGGCGAAACAGCACTGGAAAAGCTACGGTGCTGGGCTGTGTGCGATGCAGCCAAAATCTCCGCTGGCTGCAAGCTCTGGTGAGGAAAGTGCTCCGTATGTCGATGGAGTTTCTGCTACGCTAGCGGGGTAGCCGAAAATATTTTGTGCAGCGTCAAAAGAAGATGTGTGACTTTGCAAGTTTTAGAGGAACCGCCACTCAACGGTATGTCTGAAATTGCGCTGATGCTACTGCATGGGACGTCACTCGGAGCTCGATGATGAGATAAAACAAGGAGAGCAGTAGGCGGGTCTCTTCTCCGTATGGCTTGAGGCTAGACATTGTCTTAGAGCCAGCCCTTGAGTGTTTACGTAAAAGTCCTCAGACGGCCGGGTAAAAAAAAGAAGAGAGGCCAGGTACGACAGAACATGTAGTCTGGCGTCAATGTTGGCTGCTTTCCAGCATCGCCAAATAGCATGCCCGGAAGAGTCAACAAAGGATTGGCGAGGGAGAAAATGTTTCGGTCCCGACTTCATCCTGCTGGCATCGCATCGTCTGAGCTAGCAACGCACAGATGCTCTCACTCACCTGCTTTGCACTTGAGCGATGCAGGGTCTGGCGCCAGCCCATGTTTGTCGCTCTTGTTCCCAGAGTTTTGGATAAGTTTGCGCTCAGATGGACCCATGGGCCTCCGTTTCAAAACGCGTTCAATGGAAAACAAACTTTGTTTCGTCGGATGTCAAGATCGGACACCGCCAAGAACCACGCTGTAATCCCGTCAGAACTTTGACGTCTTATATTCACTTTGTCCGTCCTCACGGACAGCAGCACCGCCTGAGCCCATCACAATAGATGATGTGCTGCAGGCACCTGCCGCCTTGCGCTGGCTTTCTCTTGAGGACCATCCTCGTAGCACGGTCCAATGTTGTCCAGTCAGCATGTCGTGGAAGACAATGACGATGCTGAGGAGGATTCCGGTGCAGGTCCCTTGACAATCGGCTCAAGGGTCGGAAGACGGGGGCGGGGCTCCGCGGATCGCTTCGCATCAAGTAAATGACAGGGACTTTTTGAGTACAGTGATTGCCCATGGAAAAAGCCGTATGTTAACTGCATGGCTGTGTTTCCACTCTCATTGTACATAGTATGCCAGGTGGAGAGCGGCAAGACGAGGTTGAGGGGAGATAGAGTGTTTTGTCGTGGCCGTGGATCAACAAGTACGCGAGGGGGCTGTCGCAGCTCCGGAGTTAATCAATGTAGCCCAAGCCTTTGCCGCAGGACATGATAGGTGCGTTGCGGTTGCGCGCAGTTTGTAGGTAGCAGTGCAGTCACGAGCCGAGAGGGACGCAGCGGCAATTTGCATCGTGCATACGGGCCGAGTTCGATGAATGTGGCCGTTGGGGGGCATGATGGATCCGAGACGTTTTACGAGACGCAATAACAAGAGCCAAGAACGCCTAAAAACACGACCAGTGCCTTAGCTTGACACCCGTGGCTCATCGATGCTGTGATGGATGGGAGCGCATTGCTTGGGTGGGCGCGGTCTCGGCTTCGAGAGAAAAAGAGGGAATGAGTGAGACCAGCGACGGTGCAGAGGCTGAATAACGCCGGTGCGGCGGCGCATCGCTCACGGGTGACCCACCGAAAAAACGTTAGAGGCGGTTGTCTGAGTTCATCGCAACGTCTCATATTGTGCTCAGCGGCGTGCGACAAGTTTGAGTTTTCTTCTTTCGCCTCCTTCTCGTCTAACGGACTCAGAAGGCCTGTTTGAAGAGTTGCCGAGGCGCACACGTCGGGCGGTACCCGGAACTAGGACGGAGGGACGATACCATCCCCATTGTGTCTCTTAGGACGAGGTGAGCTTGCTCAAGGCCCTAATTTGGCCAGATGGCGGAGACGATGCGCTGGTAGCAAGTCACAGAGCGACACTTGTACGCTAGGAATCGCGCAATGTACGTGGCAGACAGAAGAGCAGTTGCGGTATCCTCACGTACCATTTGGTCGTTTGCTGCTGTTGGCGGCTGTGCTGGCCGTGGTTCGCGGCAGGCCGGCCTCACTGCTAGCCTAGACGGTTCAGCTGAGGCAGCTTTGGGACGAATCGATTTGCTCACAGCTTCCCACGAGAAGAGCGCAAGCGCCGGACTGCCTCGGTAGTGCGCGACGTTGCTTTCCACGACGGGCAACAAAGCAGCAGGACGCGACGTCCACAGGGTGCTGCTGAATGCGCGCAGGGCGGGTGGGATGCGCAGGTTCTGCCGACACTGGTGAGGACGTTGTGGTACAATTGAGGAGTCACGATGGCCTTGCTGCGACAGAGGCCTGTCGACAGGCCTTGCAACGTGAGGGGAATGCGACTCACGAGCGGTGCGAGAGGCGAGGGAAGGGATAGGGAGCCGCGAGCTCGGACCAGAGGTTGCCCTGATGGCAAAGACGTCGAGAGTCGGGCAGCGAGAACCCAGTCGATGCGAACCACATGGAGGGGTTCAAATCAATGCTGACCCGTTGAAAATCAATGATCTCCGACGTGATCTCCTTCGGTTCAGGTCCATCGAGGCTGGTGGAGCTGACGGTGGAGGTCGTCGGGTTTCATCCGAGGATTGATCAGCCCCCAAGTTACAGCGTCCGCACACCAACGTGGGAGTTCGGACGATGATGTGAGAGCGGAAAAGACGGAAAGTATCACGACACATGAGACGACCGTCGTCGTGCTGTGCAGTGCTCATCCGGGTCCTGTTGCTGGGCCGAAGGCACGGCGATGCAGCGTCGGACCTTGATCCTGTCGATGGCCATGTCGCGATGCGATGCCCGTTGGGTGCGATGCGTAGCGCAAAGATGCAGGCAGGTGGAACGCCAAATTGGCTGTTGGCTCTCGGGCGATAACAGAGGAAAGAATCGGCACTAGAAGACGGTTCTCCGCAAGTGATCTGAACGGGGAAGAGGGATGAAAGATGATGACATTTCCCAAATAACGAGCCCAGCTGCGACGCTGTGCCGGTGTGCAACCTGGACTGGGCTGCACAGACCGACGTACGATCGTTCTGGGAAGGAAGGAGGCAATCCTAAGATTTGACAGTCGACTTTGGGAAGGAGCCCGGGGAAGGAAGCTGGGATTTGCTGGCGAGCCTCGAGTCGCGGCTTCCTCACTGCTCAACCAGTCCCCTCCTCTCTCCTTCCAAATCCCAAAATGCCGCACTGACGGTAACGTTCTCACTCACTCGGGTCATGGTTGCCAACCAACGGCTGCAGGCACTCAGGCACCCCCGGCCACTCAGCGCGCATGCGGGCTGACCGTCCAAGGCTTAGCGTCAGGAACGAAGTGGTGCCAATGCAGGACCAGGCTGGCAAAATGCCAGGGGTCTCATTCACTAGCTTTCCCACCTTAGCCAATCATCGACGACTCGGGGAAATTATGCAATTCAACCCTTTATGAAACCCACCCACACTGCTGCATCAGGAATGGAGGGCGCTCGCAGTTTTCCTCGCGTGCCACCCATTCCTGTCGCACAATCTCATTGATCCAAGTGCAGATACCAGATCCGTGCCGGACTCATCTCTCCCAGCCATGTCCAGGTGACGAGGTGCAAATTGTGCCATTTCACCTATCGATAATGTCGCCGCCGCCTTGCAAGAACACAGAAATCGATTCGCTCGCCGAGCCCACCTTTGGGTCACAATGCCTTTCTGCGTCATTTCACCCGTTACCGGACAATGGAGGGAAATTTGACCGTTGATGTCTCGCGAGTCGTCGCAGCACAAATCCATGTTTCCGTCTTGGCTCGGCCGAGCTCTCTTTCCAAATCGCTAGAAGGGGGGGTTCAGATTGCTTCAAACAAGAAGAAGAGAAGAATGGCACTATTCATGGCGCGCCGCTTGTCACCATGGCTCGATTGTTCTTCTTTTTCTGTCTTCTGCTTCTATTGCTGGTGCACTGAGGGTCGTGCTCAGCCTGCTTTGGAACCGCTGGCCTTCCCAAGTTCTAAGAAAAGCGCTGTCACGGCTTCAGGCGAACAGCGAACAACCTTCGAAGAGACGCCATGTCGATCTTGTTCGTTGCCGGCGTGACAAGGCTTGTTTGCACAACTGCCAATGGGCTATTCATAAAGCTAAGGCAGAGTAACGTGGTGAGAGGCGAGCGAACGCAATGCTGTGCTTTTGCGCCTTAATTTCCCACAAAGATCAAGCCCCCTGACCGCATTGAAGTCTACGGTACGTACACAGCCACACGACTTGGCGTTGGAACTAAGTACTCTGTACCTTGAAGATGTGTTGCGAGGTCTGATTCGAGCTGGCGACCGCAACGTCTGCATGGCTGGCTAGGTCCAGGAAGAAAACTTCGACACGGGTACCTTGCATCTACCTCGTGGTACACCCAACGGCCGAGTGTGAGCATGGTTCCAGGTCCCAAAGCCTTCCTTCATTGGTCCTCCCTGCCGCTGCCCATGTCGAACCAGCGGACTGCAGATGGAGTGCCTCTGTCGTCTCCTTCTCTTTCGTGTCACTATCCCGTCCCTCTTGGTCTTTGGCTCCTTCCCCGGGACCATCTGGAGAGGATGAGAGTCAGGGACAAGGAGGGTAGGTAGGGCCGAGCACCTCCATCTTTCCCTCCTCTGTTGCCTTCCAGTTCCGTCTCACGGACCACAGACCACAGCTAACGTCGTCTGGGTCCTCTTTCCTGCTCCTCTCGGATCGGGCTTGGCTTTCGCTTTGGGTATGCCCCTTCCTTGTTGGCGCCTCCATCGTCGTGGTTGTGGTCGACTCTCTTTCTAGCCCGTCGTTGTCCTCCCTCCTCCTCATCCTACCCCCCCGGTCCCGGGCATCTTGTCGTCGCTCATTTCAGACGCTGGTTCGCAGTTGCCCTTACCCGCCTTGTCTCCGCCGTCTCTCCCCACATCCAAAACCCACGTCTTTTCCTACGTCTCGTCTGTCCGCGTCCCCTCCCCAGCAACTCTCTTATTCAAACCACTCCCCCCCAAAATACCCATAGCCCACAGACTTCGTTGGCAAAGTCTTCCTCCTTCGCGCACAGTCGTTGAAACAAACATCACCAAAACCTGAACTGCTCGCCGAGCAAGTATTCGGACTCACGCTCATTCCTATTTCCATCCGCGATTAGACGCCGTCTCGTCGCAAACCACGCTTACAACAACTGTAACCGCACCCCCACCCGAGCCATCTCGCTCAGACGCTCCAGCAAACACTCATAGTCTCTCGCGCCAACGTTTATATATATCACCTTGCCAAACTGTCCCACCTTGAAGAGGATCACTCACCAGCCGGACTTACACCACACGATCTTTGAAAGACCCGATCACCAAACATATACTTCGCACATCAGTTGGGAGGAAACAGATCTGATCACCCCTTCATAACACATCCCATCGGTATATTTTCATCAGTCGATACCTCAAAAGGCATCGACAGCACATCATACATTTCAGCTCGAACAATTCTGTCAACATCATCCATATCAAACATGAAGGTCACCGCGATTCTCGCCGCCCTCCTGCCCGTCTTGGCACTGGCCCAGAGCTCGACCGACGGCAGCACAACCACCATCACTTCTACTGCTACCCAGACCAAGACCGTCACCCTGGAGCGCGCTCACACCACCACCATGACCTACGGCAGCGGTAACAGTACCGCGACGTTCAAGCCTACCGGCTCAGGCGGCGCTGCGACCGCTGCTGCCACTACCGCTGCGACCACGACGAAGCCCAACGCTGGTGCTGCCCTCAACGCGGGCAACCTCGCCTTCGCCGGTGTTGCTGGCATGATCGTCGCCGTCCTGTTGTAAAGTCGTATTGCTTGATGGCGCTCGAAGGAGAGAAAGAGACGTGAGGCAACGGGAGGCCTCACAAGGTGTTGTAACGTGGTTGGAGGGATGTTATCAACCGACTCTTGCTGCTACACCGAGCTCTTCGATGCGACATCTCTTCAACCTTTTCTTTTGTCTCCGCCTCCGACACTGGTTCGACGCCACATGGCTACCCTTGTGAGCGCAGCCCGATTTTACGACCTGGACGACCGTAAAGATCGGATACCACTTCAGTTGACGGCACCACCAATACCCTATTCCTCTTCGACAACCCCATGCGCGACGCTTGCATCGCCAGCCTGCAGGAAAGGAACCCAAGTCGCTTGTCACTAGGGACGTTTGACAGCGACCAACCTTTGTACGCTTTGCTTCAAGCCGACACCACATATCTGCGGTTTCTCATTTGAGGGTCGCAGATGGTTGTCACTTCAACTTTTTAATGATTCGATTCTTCCCCAGCAACACAATGGTTGCATGCAACGCGAAATCAGCCTACGCTCCTCAAGTTGTTGGCCTCGTCTATATCCGATGCATCTCTAAGCCCGCTTGTCATCCGAACTCGCGGGATGACGCGTTGCTTTTGGGATATGATGAAGCCGTTCTATGACGGGAAGCCACTGTGCTTGCCATCGGCAACGACTTCGAGAGGTCCGGCAATGACGTTGCAGGTGTGCCTGCCGACTGGAATCGCTCTTACGAGATCTTTCACCACGTCTCCCCCCAGGGCAGATGCCTGGTAGAAACGATCAGGACGGATGATTTAGGGATTTACCGGAGTTTTCGTGTTGGAACAAAAGTTTCACATTCTCTTCGAGTTGTTGATACCCCTATTGTTGTATGTTTGCCGGCGAGGGAGAAGGACATCAAGAACGGTGGCTCTGATAATGTCCTTATCTGGGACAGCGTCAGTTTCAGTTCGCTCATGGTGTCCGATGCTTCGATCGGTTGGAGGATACGATGTATTTTGCTTTGATATTCGGATCAACGAGCTTTTTTCTGTATGAATGTTGGCTTTGTCCACGACGACTTTGCCATGCGAGGAGGGCTTGGAGGCCATTGGGAGGAGTTTTAAGGACATGAGACGGGGAGTTTACCAGTTTAGCTGAATGGAAGTCGTTGACGCGAGCTTAATGCTCTGCTCTGCACAACCTTTCTCCATTATCGCTTGCAAAGTGACAGTGACCACGTGGAATCAAGGACCGCTCAGAACACCCATGTACCATTGTCAATACCCGTCTCTTGATTGGAAAGAACCGGGAGGTGAAAGAGACAACGGTCCCCCGAATCCGTTGGGGCGGAAAGCCCCGGCGCCGTTGGGCGAGATTCTGATAGGCTTCCTTAATCAGCATTGCCGCTGTCAGATGGTTCCCCGACGCTGATTGGCCGAAAGAGACTCATTGGGCCCCCGGTATGCCGATTCAATCCGGGGACCGGGGCCCAGCAGCTGCAGGGCCTGATTTCCAATGGTCATATTTTCTCGGACCTTTCTGCCCCATCACAGCTTCTTGCATCCAACTCCTCGACAAGCTATACCAGCATCGCCGGTCCCTGCACCTACGAAAAATTCGGTGGAGGACAGCCACAGACAACAGTTTAAACACGATGGCATCACCCATGGCGCCCCTCGCGCGCGTCCAGGCACCCCTCCGACGGGTCCTCGCGTCTTCGGCTCGCTCCCGAGCCTTCGCCACCGTCCCTCCCACGCTCGGCACAACATCCGAGACGTCATCACAGCCCCCGAAATCCGTCGCGCGCCGGCCGACGTACTTCAAGGATAAGACGGTCGCCTCGCTGGACGACTTCATCAGCGGCGGCGCCGCAAAGGACGCCCTCACGGACGCCGAGGCCTACGAGATCCGGACCGTCGAGGTCACCGGCCCGACGGGCAAGAAGAAGACCATTACTCGCCTGCCCGAGTGGCTCAAGACGCCCATCCCCGCCGGAAATGAGAACTACAAGGCCATCAAGAAGGACCTGCGCGGCCTAGGCCTGCACACGGTGTGCGAGGAAGCCAAGTGCCCCAACATTTCCGAGTGCTGGGGCGGCTCGTCCAAGAGCGCGGCGACGGCGACCATCATGCTCATGGGCGACACCTGCACGAGAGGATGCCGGTTCTGCAGCGTCAAGACGAACCGCGCGCCGGCGCCGCTGGACCCGCACGAGCCGGAGCACACGGCCGAGGCGCTGGCGCGGTGGGGTTTGGGTTATGTCGTGCTGACGTCCGTCGACCGCGACGACCTCGCGGACGGCGGCGCGCGGCACTTCGCCGAGACCATCAGCAAGATCAAGGCGAAGAAGCCGAGTCTGCTGGTCGAGGCGCTGACGGGCGATTTCATGGGCGACCTGGACATGGTCAAGATCGTGGCGGAGAGCGGACTGGATGTCTACGCGCACAACGTCGAGACGGTGGAGGCGCTGACGCCGTACGTGAGGGATCGCAGGGCGACGTTCAAGCAGAGCATCAAGGTCCTGGCGCACGTCAAGAAGGTCAAGCCAGAGATGATAACCAAGACGAGTCTGATGCTTGGTTTGGGCGAGCAGGAGGCGGAGATTATGGATGCACTGAGGCGTGAGTTTTACCCCCACGACGCCCCGTGAAATGTCCCGATGATAGAGGAGGATGCTGACGGTGATTTCACAGAACTGCGCGAGGCCAACGTCGACGTCGTCACGTTCGGACAGTACATGCGCCCGACGAAGCGCCACCTCCAGGTCGAGAAGTATGTCACCCCCGACGAGTTTGAGATGTGGAAGCAGCGCGCGCTGGACATGGGATTCCTGTACTGCGCCAGTGGGCCGCTCGTGCGCAGCAGTTACAAGGCCGGCGAGGCGTTTATCGAGAACGTCCTGCGCAAGAGGGCGGGCGAGAAGGCCGCCATGGCGGGGAGCAAGCAGCTGGGCCAGACTGTCGCGCTGGAGGAGGGGTTCAAGACCTTGTAGACGGGGGGCCCGTGTATTAGGTATGAGGGTGTGTAAGATTCCGAGGAAAGGGAGATAGTGGGCGAGGGTAGAAAACAAGGAAAGCAGAAGGGGTATAGATGGCATGATTGGCGTTATTTTTTTTTTGGGAAGGTCGGGACTTTCATTCATCATAGGCATCGCCATCTTCCCCCGCGGCTACACGATATCTCTCTGGGTGTATTTCCAGTCATACGCCCCTGGGCATACACTCCAAGTGGCGTTCAACAACGGCCACTTAAGAGAACAAACTTAATCACGCGGTTCCCCGTCTCTGCGCGGTGCAGAATCTGATTTGAAAGGGGTGTCTCCCGTACCTGTCAATCGCGACCTGGTGCGTGAAACCTTGTCTGAGCCAAGGCGTTGGCATCAGGATCGGAGCAGGGACCAGGAAAAAAGTTATCTTTTGAGGTTGAGCCAATTTCCCCGCGTGCCAGGAGCGCGTTACTTGCCAACCATGCTGGAACCGAGGCTCGGCGGCCAGCAGATGTTGTGTGTTATTAACGCGTCGAATGGCAAAGTGGCGCCCAGACACCCCAATAGCCAAAGGGGTTGCCGACTCTCCCCCGGTCTCTCCGGGAGGGAATCACGATTCGCTCTGCCCAAAGCGTGCTTCGGAATGAGGGCCTACGTGGCCGAATGTCTCCCACCCTTGGCCTTCCCAGCTGAATGCTGGATGACCTTGTCGATGCATGAGCTTTGAGCTGAGTCTGGAGTTGCGTCGCCAGAGTTTTAGAGCGATGCAACCCTCTGGTCGAGACGGTCAGGGGTGGACTCCTATTAATTAAGGTGACTGACATTTGGCCCGCCCGGGCCGGCGCCGCGAGCGGGGGATTAGTTCTTGGTTTCCCCTGCGGAGAGCTTGTTTGTTTCCTGTTATTTAGACTTAACTCTACCACTGCTCGCCGACGGCGTTCGTCCCTTGGTTTTCCACGTCAATATGAAAAAAGGCCAATGATAAAGTTATGACCCAGACAACAAGGAGAAACCCGATCCAGGAACGTCAACAACTACTCTCAATACGCCACGCGACGCGGAATTCAACAGTCTTCACTGGCTCCCTCCAGACTAAGACAAGCCTGCCCCTACGAAATCCCACCTTTTCCCCAAAGCTCGATTCCCATCCGAGAAGTGATAGCTTCCCTCGGCGCCGAATTCCCTGCACTGCATGTCGTCTGCAAGGCTTGCTGCGCGCCCGAGGCGTTCTCATTTCCCCCTCGCTCATCATCTCCCCAAGCCCAGCCTATCCCATCTCAGACTAGTACACCCTATTCTTGTACCCTGCCCATCCGTCATGGGGCCGCATCTCTCTGCTCGAGGTTATCGCGTACCTGAATGGCCAAGGCGGCCAGCCACAAACCTCGAGGTGTCGTATTTTGGCGGAAGCTAGTGCTGTTGCTTCTCGCCAGGCCTGCTCGCCAAACAGCAGCTTCTGCGCCTCGTCGGGCTCAGGCCTATGCAGTATGGCTAGCACATGGTCATCAAAGTCGATGATGGGTTGACGTGGTGCCAAGTACGGGGAGGAGGATTGCCTACAACCCGGGCTCGGCGTCATTGTCTACACGTCTGACTGCTTCATTTCGTCCCGCATGACATCGCATCAACCCGCATCGTATTGTTTTCGCCTGCGTGACGAGGGGCAAATTGACCGAAGCACGACGCGGGGAATGACGGAGGGAGCGTAGGTATACCGATGCCATGATGAGCGTTAGGCTGGTGAGGCGTTGGATTAGAGGAAACGAGACACACTTCTGCCCATTCCCATGCCAACTCCACCCCATCCCTTATTTTCCGCTGCTGTCCGTCATGTTCCCTCACACCGGCCTAATTGTGTTGTAGTCTAAAAGAGCCAAAAGGCGCCCCCCGCCCCTGTTGCCGCATCTGCTCTGTTTCCCCATCTCTGGTGTTCGACTTGGGACAGTACGTCTGGACAAAGTTGAGTGATCGTCTCGGTCTCAAGGTTCATCACACCATGGTCCAATGTGTATAGTTTTCTAGGATATCGTACCTGTCCTATCTTCGTTTTAGGTTCTTGTCAGAATCGTGCCACTCTTTTTTCTTTTCGTTCCAGCTCCTCCGTCGTTCGCTTCCAACCTTTTGGTCCTTCACCTCACCGGCTCTATTGCCTAAAGAGGGCTCATCCACACTCGCTCTACAGTTGCTTCTCGAGTCTTGACTCGTCCACTCACTCTAACCAGTCACTCATTATCTATAATCGTCATCTCACCCATTGTTTAATTCCGTATTCATCGATAGTACTTACCATAACCAACCGTCAGTATGCGCGTCACAACTGCGTTCTGGCTCGCGGTGGCCAGTCTCGCTAGAGCCGCATACTGGATGGAAGATGTCCAGCACCAGGGCATCTCGGCATACCACCCGGACCCCAACTACAAAGTCTTCCGCAATGTCAAGGAGTTTGGTGCCATGGGTGATGGTGTCACGGATGACACTGCCGCCATTAACCTCGCCATCTCATCAGGGCAGCGATGCGGACCGGGGACATGCAAAGGCGAGACTACTTCGCCGGCAACCGTCTACTTCCCCCCTGGGTGAGCATATACAGGTTCCCAGGAGGCAGCGGCGACTAACACGATATCCAGAACCTACCTCATCTCGGGCTCCATCATTGACTTCTTCTACACCCAAATCATTGGCGACCCAACCGACCGCCCCGTGATCAAGGCCGCCGCAAACTTTCCCACCAACACAACCCTCGGCCTTCTTGATGGAAACCAAGTAGGTTCTAACTAGATGCGATGACGCCAAGTTTTATCTTGAATCATAGACTGACTATCAAACTCGTCTAGTACGGTGCAAACGGTCTCTCATGGGGTGCCACCAACGTCTTCTTCAGACAGGTGCGCAACCTCATCTTCGACACCACCGCCATCCCGGCCTCGGCGGCTGCTCTTGCAATCCACTGGCCGTCGTCTCAAGCCACTGCCATTACAAACTGCGCTTTCCACCTCGCTGAGGGCGCAGACAGCAAGCACGTTGGTATCTTCATCGAAGAGGGCTCCGGAGGTCTCATGAACGATCTCGACTTTTACGGAGGACAGTACGGTGCCAACTTTGGCAACCAGCAGTACACCCTTCGCGGAGCTCGCAAGTCAACCTGCTCTAGTCATGAGTTGGTCTTGTGCTAACGTTGCGATTCCAGGTTTCTTCAACGCCCAGGTGGCCATCAACCAGCTCTGGGACTGGGGCTGGACGTACAAGAGCATCTACGTCGAGAACTGCGGTACCGGCATCCGCATGCAGGACAACGGCACTTCTTCCATCACTCTTATCGACGCGGAGTTCGTCAACGTCGAGACTGCGATCCGCAGCAGCCGCGACCCGGGCGTCTCGGCATCCTCCACAGCCGGCACACTCGTGATGGAGAATGTCGCCTTTTCCGGAGTCGACAACATCCTCCTTGGCCCCAGCAACAACACCATCATCCCCGGCTCCTCGGGAACCGTCTTCAGCCAGGGCTTCGCCATGGGTCACATCTACACGCCCACTGGCCCGACGGACTACACCGGCGCCGACGCTTCCTACTTCCCAGTCTACCCCGCCCTCCTCGGCGCCACCTCGACCAACGGCACCAAGTACTACGAGCGCTCCAAGCCGCACTACGAGAACATCCCCGCGAGCTGCTTCATCTCTGCCCGTTCCTTCGGCGCAAAGGGCGACGGGAACACGGACGACACAGTGGCGCTGAACAACCTCTTCAACTACGTGACCGCCAACCCGTCCGCCAATCTTGTCGCCTTCGTCGACGCCGGAACGTACTACGTCTCAGACACCGTCTTCATTCCTCCTGGAGCGCGAATCGTTGGTGAGGCCCTCGCTTCGATCATCATGGGCGGCGGCGCCAAGTTCCAGGACATCACGAATCCCCACCCGGTTGTCAAGGTCGCCATCCCGGGCCAGTGCGGCACGATCGAATGGTCCGACATGATTGTCTCCACGCGCGGTGCGGCGCCCGGCGCCAAGGTCATCGAGTACAACCTCAACACACTCGGCGAGCCGTCGGGCATGTGGGATGTACACATCCGCGTGGGTGGCTTCGCCGGCACGCAGCTGCAGCTCGAGCAGTGCCCCACGACGCCCAACGCCACCGTCACCGCGGACACGCTCGACAAGAACTGCATCGCCGCGTGGATGAGCATGCACATCACCAAGCCCAGCTCCAACCTGCTCATGGAGAACTGCTGGCTCTGGATCGCCGACCACGACCTCGAGGACCCCAACTACAAGCAGGTGACCATCTACGCCGGCCGCGGCCTGCTCATCGAGTCCACCAACGGCAAGATCTGGCTCTCGGCGTCCGGCAGCGAGCACCACACGCTCTACCAGTACCAGCTCTTCAAGACGCGCGACATCTACATGGGCCAAATCCAGTCCGAGACGCCGTACTACCAGCCGAACCCCGTCGCCTCGATCCCCTTCCCCCGCGTCCAGGGCTACCACGACCCGGACTTCGTGGCGGACTGCCAGGGCCACGACCCGAGCGCGCCGCCGTGCGAGATGGCGTGGGGCCTGCGCGTCATCGGCAGCCGCAACGTCGTCGCCTTCGGCGCGGGGCACTACTCCTTCTTCAACAACTACAGCACCGCGTGCTGCCAGATCGGGGCCGGTGCCCGGTGCCAGCAGAGGATCGTGGACATCCGCGACGGGCCGGGCAACTGCACGGCCACGGACAACGTCGAGGTGTACAACCTCCAGATTGTGGGCACCACTGCGATGGTCACGAGGGACGGGACGGATGTCGCGTTTTACAAAGACAACATTGCCGGCTTCACGGCCGGCATTGCTCTGTACCAGCATTAAGCTTCCCCTTTTTCTTGGCTGTATCATTAGTTAGTATAATTAAAACGTTTCTTCTGTCAACGAATGCTCCCGTCGGTGCTGTGTCGCCCCTAAAGTTGATCGTGAGCAGTTCGAGGTGAAAGGTCTACGGCCAGTATCGCCAGACTGTGAGTGGGGATTTGATATGACAGGACCAGGTGTACTCGAAAAGTGAAAGCTTATTGTTGAAGCATGTTTTGTCGTTCGTGGCGGTACTCATGGTTTCATGCGCTTACTTCGATGCTACATCTGCTCAAGTCGCCATCATCTTGATGCTGACTTACTTTTGAGTTCAAGTATGGATACTACCAGGATGACGTCGGTGTGAAGGGCGGCCCCTGACTATGCTTAGGTGTCCGTGAGGAAATACCAAGACTCGAAATCATACACCAGCTCGGCTAACAGCTTCTCGACCATTATTCCTACTGCTTTGATGTAATTCTTCTCAACGCGAATGATCCGGATTCGTGCATTGCCAATCGGAACGGGTAACTTCAGCATGCGAACCAGTCATGTATTGAGATGTCTGTCTCCTTCGGCCTCTCCGAAAGGGGACACCAAGTGTCAGATCAACGGCAGCACTTCGAACCCCATTTTCATGAATCAAAACTTTTCCATTATGGGTATCATTTTTCTACTAGGATGCTGGCCCAACAGCGCCCCTATTCACCAGGTCGTATCAGACCTCAACCCACAACCTCCTCAGGCTCGTGAGCGCCACCCAGATGGCCTCATCCGTCCGAATGGTGCGGCTTCCCTGTCCAGGCAACACATTCACCCAGTGATCGAACAGCTCCCTCGTCTTTGCGGGAGTCATCTCCATACCCTCGAGCTCCTTGTCGTTCAACGCCGCGAACTCAATGCCTCTGGGCCACCAAACACGATAAGCAGGTGCTTGAAATCCATGGGCGCCGCGCTAGGGAAGGCCTCAGAGAGCGTGCGCCCACGCTCCGACGTGCCGATGCTCACGTCGTAGCCGCCTTCGTACTTGCACTCCGTGAACACCGCCGACAGTGAGTCGGCGCGCCGCACCTGGTAGCCCCAGTAGTAACCGCCCTCTTCCCTCGGCGCTGACGGATCGCACGCCTCCGCCTTGTCGGTGTTGTAATCCGGGTAGGACAGCGTCACACGCGTATTGGGAGGGACCTCGTCCTCAATCAGGACGGGGTTCTTCAATCCAACGTCAATCATGGTACCCTGGGGCGTTCCCTTTCCAGCGACACCCTCGCGGTATGGCAGCCAGTCGGTCGGGTTCGGGTGGTGAGGCATCTCGAGCGCGGGCAGCTGGTTGGCGAGGCGCAGGTTCGCGTGGAGCGGGAAGAGCATCTTGCGCATAAAGGGCGGGACCTCGAGGTAGCCAAGAAGGTGCTCGAGGAAGTGACAGCCGTCGACGTCGCCGGTGTAGCTCTTCGTGTCGACGTTCTTGGGGCGGGACTCGACCGGGCTGTCGTCAAAGAGTACAATCTCGTCGATAGAGAAGACTGCGAGGGCCCGGGCAATGCGCCCGGCGACGGCAGTGCGGCGCTCGGCGGTTATGGCACTGGATGAGTGTGAATGAGATTTCAGTATGCATGGATCGTCCATGGAGGAACGTACTCTGTGAGAATACTGCTGGGAATTGCAACCGAGACTGTCCAAGCGCGGCCGCCCTCGTAAGGTTGGAATCTGGATGACAACCTCGTTGTGTCGACATAGTTGTCGTCGTCGGTCTTTCTCCTCTACTTTGCGTAAGCATGGTGTCAAGGCGTATTAGGGGAGACCAAACCTTTGCTCTTTGATCGTAGGCCATTTTGAAGGTAATTGAACACAACAGGGGTTTCAATCTTGGGATGGTGATGTACTGTAGAAGCTTTCGGATTCACTGTTAGCGGTGTCCCAAAAAGTTTCTGAGCGGTGTTCCACTCTCTGCGGATCCTGGGGTAGATCTGGCAGAAATGCGGAGGCATGTCACGCCGCCTTCCGTTTCGGGTACCCGCCACCTTTCCGCTGGGTCCAGGCCGTGCGGGAGCTACCCGTCAGCTACCTACCTCTTGCGCCGTACCTCGCATGTGTTCATTCCAACTTCCCTTCAACTTCACGACACTGCGCCCACGAACGTCCCTGGTCGCTTCGCAGTTTTCGAAACAATGAGTCTCATTAACATTCAGTCTGCCGGCCAATGGCAAGGCATCCTTAGCAGCACCAATGTCGTCATTGCCGACTGTAAGTCCATCTGTCTAACCCCTCCCGCGCGCATCCGATGAGCCGCTGACAAACAACGTTTCCCAGTCTACGCCGACTGGTGCGGCCCCTGCAAGATGATCGCTCCGCACTTCGAACGCCTCGCGAAGGAGTACTCCAAGCCGAACAAGGTCGCCTTCTGCAAGATCAACGTCGACAACCAATCCGGCATCGCCCGCACCCATGGCGTCAGCGCCATGCCTACCTTCATCGTCTTCCACGGCGGCCAGGCTGTCGAGACCATCAAGGGCGCGAACCCGCCTGCCCTGACGCAGGCCATCCAGAATGCCCTTAAGCTCCCCGACAAGAGCGGCCGCTCCGCTGCTACCTTTACCACCCCCGGCCGGACCCTCGGCGGCGACAAACCCGCCCGCGCGAGCCTACAGCGTCCTGTACAGTGGCAGCTCCGCAGCATTCTGAGCAATATCATCACCTTCATCGGGTTGTATCTCGTCTCTCTGTTCTCGGTGCGTTGGTTCATGGGCGATACGGCGAATGGCAAGAAGAACCGCTTGCTGACGGACTGGTAGATTGATCCCCACAAGGCGGCCGAGATGTCGCAGTTCAACCGAGTGAACCCACCCCCACCAGTGGTTAAGTCCGCCAAGGGCGCTGGTCCTGGGACAAGGCAGGCCCCGAAGGGTCCGGCGTTCAAGACCCTCGCAGACTTGGGAGGCGACGAATAGTGTATCATTTCTGTTGACAGGCGCAAGGCGTTTTTGGCATGATTGGGTTAATACTCGTGGCTTGTTGAGGCGAACAAGTAGCAATTTATCGACGATGACGGTTTCAGTCTTGTTGTTTTTCACAATGAGAAGCGCATTCTCACCTGATTGAGTCCATTCAGGATTGGTTTCGAAGTAAATCATCATCCGGCAAATAAAGAACCCGTTTCCGCGATATTTAATTTCACCTTGGCCAACCGTCACGAAAGCTTGTCTAGAATAGCTGCATCCCCTGCTCATTGACCCGTCTTCCATTCAGATCGTCCGGCCATCTGATCGTATGACGTTAACCGTTTACTCGCTCGTGTACAAATGACCCCACGTCCCGTCCCCTGAACATCACACGGCCACTGAAGAGGCAAAGGGCATATGCACCACTCTATTGGCCGAAGTGTAGAGTCGCCTGCAACAATAGGCGCATAGCTGGGACGAACCTGGTCACCCAAATGGGCTAGGCTCATTGTCAAATGCATCAAACCTCCTAAGGCAGGATATTGCCAGAAGTCAGGATGCCAGCAAAATAAAAAACAACGAGGATAATCCAATCAGTCACTATACCGTGAAAGCCAGCGGTTGGACATTCAGCGCCTTTAAATCAATGAACCACAAGGCATCGCGAGCCAGACCCCAGGGCTTCTTGGAAATCGCTTCCCGTCCTGTTCGATGCCAGGCCAACGATGTCAGTCAATTAGTGCACGACGTTACCAGACTGTAAGAGCTACAGTATCACATAACACAACCACCCTGTTAACGAGCCACCCCCACATCCGAGCCACCATCGGCACCACCATCACTACCACTATCACCACTTATTTCACTCCCTCTTCCACCCACCCAGATGCAACTTTCGGCTTCACTAGATAATTCAGATGCGCTGGATTCATCTAGACTATCTGTATCGCCGATATCCGTATTTTGCGCCCGCTGGATATAGGCTATTATCGCAAAGGTGCTATTAGGAGATGTTAGGACCTTTTTCTTCTTACCCTTGTACCAGTTATCTAGACAAGCCTATAGATCCCTGGCTTGTTGCTCTGCAATTGCTAGTCTAGATGCCTACTCATTATATCCCTTTTGCAGCTTTCTAGATAGGTAACAGATAATATAAGTATCTAGGGCATCCTTGCCCAACTAGTTAAATAAATGTAACTAATGCCACAAATCAGCAGAGTAACAAGGGGTTAACCATAAGATAACAAATACTACCTCATCCCATTACTAGCTACTGCTTTACTAGCTAGCTAGCTAGCTAGATAATGCTTTTAATACTAGGGAGTTAAATAGAAGGCACCATATAAATACTAGCCATAACCTAGCCTATTTCCAGCTAGACTTTATATTCTAGGTTATTATTACTGCTTTATGCACATTAAAATAATAGTCTAAAAATACCTTTTTACCAGCAACAGTTAAGTCACTTATCCAATCACCTAGACTTCCAACCCCTTTCCAATATACCTACTTTAATAGGCCAAAGACTAACATATCTAAAGGCTAGAGGACAACAAAAGAATACAGCAATAAAAACAGCAAATAAATATAATACTAGAAGCATTACCACATAAAGTGTAACAGCACAACTCCCCTAGCCTAATAGTTATACGTCACAAGGGCATATAAGCAGTGTTGACAGCAGGGCTTGCACGCGTACAAGCACTAACGGATCTTTTGGGTTAATTAGGTCAATTGGTTAGGCCGTAGAGTTAAAGGGTCCTTGCGACTGACGTCACTGTCAGCGTCTGTTACATAAAGTCTATTGTTATATAGCTATAATAGCTGTCTAGAATTAATAGCCTAGCCTTATCTAGCTAGCTAGGTATAGTCCCTAGAATAAAAACCTTCTTCAGCCACTTAAAGGCAATCTAGTTATTTGTCCAGCTATTATCTAATACTATAAAGACTAAGAATTAAGAAGTAAAATTCTTATAATTCTTATATATAAATCTCTTTATAACTCTATAACTAAAAGTCTTATAAATATATAGTTATTTTTTCTAGATTCTTCTTGAAAAATAACCTATAAAAGTATATATTACTATATATAACTATACTAATATAAACTACTATAAACTAATATAGTCTACTATATATAAACGTATATACTTCTATACATTATATATACTAGTGCTTATGCTTATCTATAGGTATATATAGGTATATATATATATATATAAGAAACACTAAGAATTAAGAAGTAAAATTCTTATAATTCTTATATATAAATCTCTTTATAACTTTATAACTAAAAGTCCTATAAATATATAGTTATTTTTTTTAGATTCTTCTTAAAAAATAACCTATAAAAGTATATATTACTATATATAACTATACTAATACAAACTACTATAAACTAATATAGTCTACTGTATATAAACGTATATACTTCTAAGCATTATATATATTAGCGCTTATACTTATTTATAGGTATATATAGGTATATATATATATATATAAGAAACTATAAGTACCTCTTAGCGCTTAGATATATACTTAGATATATACTTAGATACTATATATATCTAAGGGACTTTCTATATAACTAAGAGATATTCTCTCTACTTAGATAGTTTTATAAGAATAATGAAGTATAATAATACCTTAACAGTTAATATATATATATACCTTTTCTATCTACCTTTAGTCTTCTCTACTTTTCCTTATGACTATTTATGAATAACCCCTTGTTATTCTTACTAGTTATAAGCCTAGCTCAGTAGAGAAGGTAACTCTTATACCTTTTATCTTCTTTTATACTTATACCTCTATTTTATATAACAAAAATTCAACCTTGCCAGGGGACGTACCACATTAGCTAAGGGAATTTTAAGGAATACAGCTCTAAGGCAGCTACACCTTACACCTAGCAGTCTATATTCAGCAGAATAGAGGGACCGGCTTACTAGGCAAGCACTATACCTATCGCTATATTTTACGCCACTACAGCTCTAGGCCAATCACAATTCAATCCTACCCTACTAGTTAAAGGTTATTTCTAGTCTATATCCAATAAAGACTATATACCTTAAGCTAAAATTAAACCTAAGAGCTCTAATTAAGTTACTAATTTAATTAGTTAATCTAGAGGATGGCTAAACCACTAGACTAACTACTCTACTGTTTAGTAAAAGCTTCTTTAATTAAAGGCCTATATATATCTTTAACCTAAGGTAACCACATAACACTATACTATTAATAACAACATTATAACAACCTAACTACTTTTAAGGCCTATTTTTTAAAACAAATTTAATAATACTATTAAAATACTAATATCTCTCTCTAATTAGCTAAAATTAACTAAAATCCTTATATTTTAATCAAATTTAAACTAAACTAACACTATAAAAAAAATCTATATATTATACCTTTTTAGTAGCCTTAACTATAATGTTTAAGTAACTAGATTTAAGGCTTTACTTATTAGTAAAGATATTAACTCTAGTCTTATAACTTCTTTAATTATACCTTTTTAATAAAAAAGTAATATAAAAGTATTAGCTTTTATAAAGCTATTTT
The DNA here is from genome assembly GCF_022836535.1 of Colletotrichum spaethianum. NCBI lineage: Eukaryota > Fungi > Ascomycota > Sordariomycetes > Glomerellales > Glomerellaceae > Colletotrichum > Colletotrichum spaethianum. The sequence continues at coordinate 1,561,025 of NW_026054775.1, read as the reverse complement.
ATAAAAATTCCCCTTTAAGGGTTATAAAAGACTTTATAATAGGATATAAAGCTTAGAAGAAACTAAAGGATCTAAATAAACTTATTAGTTTTATTAATAAATATTTTATTTATAAAGAGTTTTTTAATATCTTCTTAGAATCCTTTAAATCTATAAAAGAATACCTTAATAAAGTAAAAGAGCTTATAGATAACTTATCTTCTAAAGATATAGCTTTATTAAAATAAGTTATTATAGCTTAGGTATTAAATAGTTTAAATAATAGTTATAAAGGTTTTATAACTAATATAACTTAAGCCCTTAAAAAGGATATAAATTCCTATACTATAAAGTCCTTTTTTATAAATTTTATAAATAAAATAAAAAGAAAAGGTTTTTTTATAGTATTATATACTACTTTTACTTTTAAAAAAAGAATTAAAAAGCCTTAGAAAAAGATAAAGGGTATTTATTATATATACTATAAGTTAAAAAACTATATAGTTAAAGACTATAACTTTCTATATCCTATTAAGGCCTTTAAAGGCTAGAAAAATAAGGATAATACTAAGAAAAAAGTTTTAAGGTAATAAAGGATTAATATAAAAAGAAATAAGCTTTATAAGGCCTAAAAGGCCTTAATAGCTAAAAAAGCTATAATAAAAAAAGAAGATTTAAAAGAATTAGATAAATTAGATATAGAAAATATATATATTATAGTTATAAATAATATAGTTATAAATAACTTTTAATAAGAGAAAAAGAATAAGATAAACTTAGATTTTGAAAATATAAGTTATATAACCTCTTTTATAATAACTATAACTAATAATAATATAAGTAATATAAATAAACTTATATATATAACTAAGAATAATAAATATATTATGTTTTATTTAGATATTACTACTATTATTAATATTATAAGTAATAAATCTTTATTTATAAAGACTATTTATATAAATAGGTATATTAACTAGAGAGATGTAAAAAGAAAGAAAATCTCTTTATAAGGAGATATAGTAATTTTTTTTTCTAATAATAATAATATATATATTCTTAAAGACTATTATTATATGCTTAAAATAGGTATTAATCTTCTAAGTTAAAATAGACTAAGAAGACTTAAGATAGTTTCTCTTTTCTAGGATATAAAGGTATCTTTAATAAATATAAATAATAAAAAAACCTTTTATAAGAGGAAAATAAAAGATAATCTATATTACTTAAATATAAAGGTTTTAAATAAAAAGGATCTTAATAACTATAAAGAATATATAAATACTATAAATATAAAAAAAAAACCTTATAAATATAAGAAAGTTATATATAATAAAGAGATTAATAATTATAAAAAGTAGTATAATAGACTAGGACACGTAAATAAAAAAGTCTTAATATAACTTAAAGATAATATAAATATAACTAATAATATAATAAAAGAAGACTATACCTATAATACTTATATAAAAGTAAACTTTACTACTAAAGTTAATAAGTATTCTAATAACTATAATAAGGATTATAAATATATAGAAAAAGTCTCTTTTAATCTCTATAGACCTATAATGAAACTGCGTGGGATAAAGGAAGCCAGCAAGTAGGCAGTTAACACACAAACCACACCAAACACCAAGGTCCCAGTATCATCACAAGTGCACCTGGAGTGACCGATTACCCCAAGTGACTACCCCAACGCCTAGACCATGAGATACTACTCTTTTCAGGTCCTCTTTGGCCTGATCAGGGCCATAAGCAAACCAGAAAAGTGTATCCTTCACGTTTTACAGTCTGTTTGGATTTGCCCTTGTTACTAAGTGGTACGCATATGTATGTCGTGATCTCTGGAGGAAGAGGATACCCTCCTAGACCTTAGAGGTCTAGTCAGGCCTAAGGAAACAAAGCAACAGTCACTTATTACACATCTTGTTTTTATATCAAAGTAATGAATTTGTCTGTGTCTACCTAAGTGCCTGTCTAAAGATGTCAAGCTTGTCTGTCTGCTTGGTGATCAGATGCTGATGCCTTGCCTCTGTGATAGTATCTGACTAGAGTCCCCTTTTGTACTTAGAAGGGTCCTGCTTAGTCACGTCTGATCAGGCCTGTGATTGTGTCTGCAGGCTGATAAAAGGAAAAACGAAAACGCAAAACCCTACCCCTTTCCAATAACACCTTCTACCTATAATAAATATTAATAGTTTATTATCTTCTTAGAAAGAAAGTCTAGACTTATATCTATAAAACTACTTAGAACTAAAAAAGCAAAAGAAATTAATACTACTATTCTAGAATATATAAATAAGAATAATATAAATAAAAATAAGATAAAAGACTTTAATACAAATAGTAATCTAAAATTTAATAATAATATTATAAATTATACCTATATAATTAAAAGGATAAATCATAATATAAAAGTGCCTTATACTTATAAGCCTAATAGTATAATAGAAAGAGTAATAAGGACTATAACTAATAAAATAAGAGCTATACTTTTACAAGTAAATTTACCTTTATATCTATAAGAAGAAGCTACTTTAATAGCAATAGATCTATATAATATAACCCCTTATAAAGCTCTTAACTATAAGACCCCTTATAAAATAGGTAATAATATAAAGCCTAATATTAATAATATAGTAACTTTTAGATCTATATATTACTATAAGAATAAGGATTCTAAGATAAAAAAGCTAAATAATAAAGCTATAAAAGCTATAGTACTTAACTATAGAAATAATATATATAAAGTATATAATTTTTAAAAAAAAACTTTTTTTTAGACTAGAGATATAGTTATTTTAAAAAATCAGTTTATACCTTCTACTATTAATAATAATAATATAAATATAAATAATAAAGAAAATAGTAGTAATAATAAAATATCTTTATATAACTATAAAAGTAAAAGAGAAGACTTAAATTCTAGAGGTATAAATATAAAGCTAATAAATAATAATAATATAATAAATAATAATAATTATAATAATTATAATTATAATAATTATAATAATTATAATAATAATAATAATAAATCTAAGATAATAGTAGAAATTTATAAGTAAAATAATAATAAGCTTAAAGACTATAAATAGGTAGTAGACTAAGAAAGCGCTTTATATACTATAAAAGACTACCTTATAATTAAACTAATACTTTTCACTATAAATAATTAAAATAATAAGATAAATAGGTTTAATAAAGCTATATATATCCTTACTATAACAATAAATAAAGACCTTATTACCTATAAAAAGGCTATAATCTTTACTTCTAGAGATAAATAGATTTAAGTAATAGTTTTAGAGGTTAATAATTTATATAATATATATACTTAGATAATACTTCTTTTACTTAAAGGAATTAAGCTTTTAGGAAAAAGATAAGTATATAAATTAAAAACGGATATAAATAATAACTTATTAAAATATAAAGCTAAGTAGGTAGTATAAGGTTTTAATTAATATATAAGTATTAATTATTTAGAAACCTTTAGTACTATCTATAAACCTAAGAATTATAGAGCTATATTTATAATAAGAATAAAACTAGGCTAGTTTTTTAGGTAATTTAATATCTCTAATGCCTTCTACTATACTAATATAAATAAAGAAATATAAGTAAAATTACTTACAAGTTTTTCTTATAACTATAAAACAAATACTCTAAAATATATAGATAATATAATAGAAAAAGCTTTATATTATAAGCTTAAAAAGGCCTTATATAGTCTAAAATAGAGCCTTAGACTTTAGTATAAGTAGTTAAGATTTATAATTATAAAACTAGGCTTTAAAGAATCCTCTTATAATAAAAGTATCTTTATAGCTAATAATAATAATATAAGAGCTATAATAGCTTATTATATAGATAATATAATAATAATAGCTCTTATAATTAAAAATATAAAATATTTCTATAATAATATAAATAAAGATTTATAGATATAAGACTTAGGAATTCTATATACGTTTTTAAGAAATAAAATATATATAGATAAAGCAAATAAGATCTTATATATCTATTAAACTAAATATATAAATAAAATACTAGAAAAGTATAATAAAAAGGATACTTATTCTTATAATACGCCTATAAATCCTGCTATTAAGCTTAAGAAAAATATAAGGTAAGTAACAAAAAAAGAAATAACTTAATATTAATAAAAAATAAGATCTCTACTCTTCTTAAGTCTTAAGACTAGGCTAGATATAATATATTTAGTAAATATATATACTTATTATATAAGTAACCTATTTAAAAAGCATTTTATTACGCTTAATAGAATATAAGGATATATAAATAAATATCTTAATTTAGGATTAATATATAACTATAATATTAATTTATAGTTAGTTATATTTTTAGACTTTAATTAGGCTAGAGACTTAGATAATAGAATATTTACTACTAGATATATAAGTACCTTAAGGTACTATAATATAATAAACTAAAATAATATAAAATAAAAGACTATTATTTTATTTACTTGTAAAGCTGAATATATGGCTTTATATAAAGCTATAAAGGAATCTATATACTTATATAACTCTTTTTCTTATATATATAATAATTTAAGGTTAAATATAACGTTAAATAAGCCTATTATTTTAATAGATAATAAGGTAATATAACGTATAATAGAAAACCTAGAGCTTTATAAGAAATCTAAACATATAAATATAAAATATTACTTTTCTAGATAAGCTGTTTATAATAATAAAGTCTCTTTATACTATATCTATACAAAGAATAATATATTAGATATATTTACTAAATCTGTTAATAAAGAAGTATTTAAATACTTTATAGAGACTAAAAATTTTAATAAAAAGAGGTTTTTATTTAAAGAAACTATAAATAATAAAGAAATACTTTCTAAAAAGAAAATAATATAGCTTAAATACTAAGGTTTCCCTTTTATAAATTTTTTTTTCTTTTAAAGGTTTTTAATTATAACTATAACTATAACTAATTTTCTTATAATTTTCCTTATATAAGGTTTTTATAAGTTTTTATATAAAGTAAGTTATATTTATAACTTAGATATAACTTAAAAAGAAAACTAAGAATTAAAAAGTAAAATTTTTATAATTTTTATATATAAATCTCTTTATAACTCTATAACTAAAAGTCCTATAAATATATAGTTATTTTTTTTAGATTTTTCTTAAAAAATAACTTATAAAAGTATATATTACTATATATAACTATACTAATATAAACTACTGTAAACTAATATAGTCTATTGTATATAAACGTATATACTTCTATATATTATATATATCGGCACTTATACTTATCTATAGGTATATACGGGCATATATATACATATACGAGAAACTATAAGTACCTCTTAGCGCTTAGATATACGCTTAGATATACACTTAGATACTATATGTATCTAAGGGACTTTCTATATAACTAAGAGATATTCCTTCTACTTAGACAGTTTTATAAAAAAAAACGAAGATATAACAAAACCTTAACGGTTAATATACATATACCTTTTCTGTCTACCTTTATTCTTCTCTACTTTTCCTTGTGACTATTTATTAATAACCCCCTGTTATTCTTACTTAAAGTACCAGCCAACATATCTAAATAAGTTAAATAATAAGAACCACTAAGCCTAGACTAACTTACCCTTATATATAACAAAAAGAAATAAAAAGGTCCTAGCAGCAGACACACACTCAATCAGTAATATCTATGCCCTAGATCTAAGCTATTTTTTCTAAATATATCACAATACCATAAAGCCTAGCACCAGCCCATTACTTCCTTTACCTTCCATAATACCAGTCTCATCCATATTCCATCAGTTAAATAAATAAATACCCTTAATTACTAGCAGATCTAGATAACTAAACCATTCTTAGATAGCATCTACAGTATAGGCTCTATATCGCCTAGAATCAATTAATCAGCATCTTTAGGTCCTGATTAATAGGTATTGCCGTAGAAATCAAGCTATCCATCTCTTCCCCAGAGGTCACTAGGTATTACCTATCATACGCTCTACTAGGCCCTTCACTTACTAATAGGTAAGGGCACTGCCTAGGGCAGCTTAGGTAGATATATAAGTAGCCAGATTAGCCTCCTATGACTACAATAATCGCTAATAATCAACCCACACAGTATTTCTACTTTACCTACCGTGCAGCCGATGCTAAAGGGTCTAGTATAGTATACCCCAGTTACAAGCAGCCTAGCGGATAGGGCAGCCATCTGCTACGTCTACAAAGGCTCGTTAGAGCTCAAACTCAGTGTATTGCTTCATGGTGTAATAGAGAAGGTATCCCAAAAAGATGGCGTTGTTTAGCGACAAATAGCAATTATTGCGATAGTTTAAAAAAAGGGATGTTCTTGACGATGCAGCAATTTCGGATGGCTCGGATGTGGGGGTGGCTCTCTTGTGGGGTGGGTGGGTTAAGAGCATAGAGTGAACTTCTAGGATGCGCCACTTGGTCTCCATTAGCAAGTTAACAGTAAGAGAGCTGGCAGACGCCTTCGGTCAAAGAACCCGGCCCCTTCATGGAAAACTCAAACGCATTACCTCAGACCGGGAAGCATAATGTGAGTCAGGCCTCTGGAAGCAACTGCCAGAACAGCTGGATGTTTTACGGAAGAGATCATCGGCATTCCATTCGGGGACCGATGGCCAGACGAAGAAGATGAATTCGCTGTTGGATGCCTGTGCGCCTCTGTGGATTTCCATCAGGATGATTAGGCACACTGGCTGCTGCGCATGGAGTCCACGGCCAACAACACCATTAGTGAGATAACTCATAATGACATCGGTTTTCACAACTACAATTTTTGCCCTTTATTGGGTATGGAGCCGTCGAAGCTCTGTCCTGCAAACTTCTAAACCGCTTATAAAAGGGATCTTAGTGCCAAGAATGTCAATTTGCAAATTTGGCACTTGGGGCCGCCACTCTTGTTGGTTGTTTGTGGCCCGTGGGAGACCAGAAGCGAGAAAAAAACCTCCAACGAGGCCTGGCACCAGTTGTGCTGGCTGTTGATGGAGTGCCAAGGAGATCAATTTTACATATAGTATCTACATCGCAATGAACTGGTACTATCACATCACTGAAGAAAATACTAAGAATTAAGAAGTAAAATTCTTATAATTCTTATATATAAATCTCTTTATAACTCTATAACTAAAGGTCCTATAAATATATAGATAATCTTTCTAGATTCTTCTTAAAAAATAACCTATAAAAGTATATAGTTATTACTATAACTATATAACTATACTAATACAAACTACTACAAACTAATGTAGTCTACTACATATAAACGCATATACTTATAAGCATTATATATACCGGCGCTTATGCCTATCTATGGGCATATACGGGCATATATATACATATACGAGAAACATATAAGTACCTTTTGGCGCTTAGATATACGCTTAGATACTATACGTATCTAAAGGACCTCATATATAACTAAGAGATATTCCCCCTACTTATAACAGTCATATTAGAATTGTATTCATTCAATGGAATAACCTTATCTTTACCTTTACTTTCACTAAGTCTCTTTACTTCCCTGTGACTATCTAAGAATATTATTATTATATTCTTACTCAAATCATTGTCATTGGTTCAAAAATCTCCAGTCCCTTGTCAAAGGTTCTGACCGCTTCGACCGGACCCTTGCTGGTGCTCGGAGCCCGGGGTAGGAAAACATGCCTCATGAGATCAAGCTGTGCTGCTGAGCTTTTCTAGACTACGAAGGCACCCGAAGGTCCATTAGGCCCATTTTATTCAATGGATATTCTTTCCTTACACGCTCGGGTTCATTTTTCTTATCCACTCGCCATCTATTTTGACCACTTTCAACTCCAACGCGCCTCACCAAAATGGCATCTACCGCCAGCTGCCCAGACTCTTCCACCCTAACTGATTTCAACAACCTGCCCGGATTACCAAACAATGTCAGCATCGGCTTTGTGCCCGTTGGCCGCAACGGATCGCACGAAGCGATGACTACGTGCTGTTCACTCTAGGCTGTCAACATCGCCAACGACTGCTACTACTGGTGCGAACTGCCGACGGACAGCTTCGGCGGCTTCGCCTCATGTCTGGTCCGGCGCGGAATGGAAAAGGGAATCGTCGGGTTATATACGAGTAAAGCCACCATCTCAACAACTGGGCGAAGTCTGAGAGGACTCAGGTGTGGATATTACTCGTCACGAGTGCGCTACACTTCTAGGTTATCTTCGAAAGAGTGATGGAAGGACGGGAGGATGTGGCATCGCGGGCATGTGTGCAGGTGAATTTTCAGGCCTCCCATCGTCAATTGGAGACATGAAGCCAGATCGACTACGGAAGGAACGGTGTATCGAAGGGGCAGGCCCATATCTCTAAACTAAGAGGTTTCACAGGTTGAATGGACTAACCTCTAATTCAGAAAAAAGAGCCACCTCATATGTTTGATTGCATGATTCAAAGCAATCGTTCAGCGCCCTGGAATGTACCGACACTGTCTCAACCACTCAGTCGAATATACGCTTTCAAGCGGGGAGTGTCTACGGCATTGAACTGTTACCCAGCCTAGAGATTGTCTTACCCTCTCATTAGAGCAACTCGTTGATTGGTATGACCAACGGCATGGCTTGCGCCAAGGAGTGCATGTACAGGTGGATAAGGGAGCCATAAAGTAGTAGTTGTGGCTAGAAACTACTGGGCTTACTTTTGTCGAGGGGAAGATAATGTTCACTAGCCTGCTAGCCTGAGTGGGTACGGTCGCCCGAAATGTTAAGCGCACAGCTGGGACTAATCTGGTCAACTGAAGCAGACAATTTCAATATCGTACGGGGATCGATCCGGGACATAGACCTTTGCTGGGTGGCAGTGGTTTGTCGTCCTTCTAAGGACATTCATCACTGATTTGAAGTGCTTATAGTACGGTTGAGAACGAGCTGTTTCCGATTATTAGGTGTGACGACACAATAAACTCTCGCTATCACACCAAGAAGAATTGTCATAAGAAGTTAAGAGCAATCGCCGAAATACTCAGGGTGCTGAGTCCGGAGAGGTGAAGTCACTAGGGAAGTCAGCATCTTGATATAGACTAGCGACTAATATGACTATTTTATCTCTATTTGCAACACTAAACAGTACTACTTCTCGAACCCATCACAACTAATTTTACTTTCGAGAGACGGGTGTCTATTCGCAACCCTGGATCAAGCTATTGGTTAAGTGTTAGCGTTTACGCAGAAGCTATGCTTCAAACCATTACTCGGCCTTACCGGATATAACAGTATGCCAGTCAAGTGACATGAAGCTGCATACTGGTGGCGCAGCTTCGAGCATGGCAGGACAAGGCTGACGAATGAAGCGCTTGCTACCACTATTCGCACTGCCCTTGGCTCAAGGCTTCCCCTCTTTTCACCTTTCGTTGTCATTCCCGAAATCTTTCTCCTTGAAAAATTTCAAGCTCCTTCGGCTATGTTTCTATCTCTAGGACGTCAGTTCACAGTTTATTGTTGGCCCTTCTACGCAAGACATCAACCTTCCCAAGGCTGTCGCAGTCGCGGCTTACCACGATACGTATCCAAACACCCTTCGCTTGCTGGACACCACGCGATTCAGCACTTCCTGTCGACATCATACCTAAACCTTCGCGATTCGACGGTTCTGTGGAGGCTTGACTGTCATTCCCATGAGACTCATCAACGTGCACACCGTGGCTCTGGAGGAGTTTTACGGAAGCATTCCACAATACGCCATTTTATCACACACCTGGGGCAAAGACAACGAAGAGATTTCGTTCCAAGACATCCAAGCAGGGCAAATATCGAAACCAGGATTCGGCACGGTCAAATTCAACGGGTGCTGTAGACAAGCCAAAGCTGACGGTCTCGATTATGTCTGGATCGATACCTGCTGCATTGACAAGGCCAACTCTACCGAGTTGGGAGAGGCCATAAATTCAATGTTTCGCTGGTATCAGCAAGCCAAGATTTGTTACGTTATCCTATCGGACGTGCCGTCAATAGATGAACACGGTTCTTGGAAGGCCAAGTTTCGCGTCAGTCGTTGGTTTACACGGGGATGGACCTTGCAAGAACTTCTGGCTCCCAATGAGCTGGTCTTCTACAGTGTTGAATGGCGTACCTTAGGGACTAAAATGCAATTATCAACCATTATCGGCGAAATTACGGGCATACCGGCCCATTTCTTGCTGGGGGCTACCAATTTACACGAGGCAAGCGTCGCACAGCGTATGTCATGGGCTGCAAAGAGAACTACGACGAGAAAAGAGGACGTCGCCTATTCTCTACTTGGTCTCTTCAATGTCATGATACCAATGATTTACGGTGAAGGCGATCAAGCTTTTATTCGGCTCCAAGAGAAGATTATGAAGAATACCGCGGACGACTCCATTCTATCATGGGGTCTGGGCCCAAAGTTCGTTGAAAAAGGACCTCAAATGCCATGTCGAAACTTGTTTGGGGCTACTCTGGCTACCAGCCCTGCAGCTTTTGAGGATTGTGGTAAGGTCTCATTCTGCGAACATCAAACTCCCACAATAGAGCATACAGGCATCTCTAGAGGTTACCTACAACTACGGCTTCCGCTTCACAACGACCTTTCTGGGAAGACTTACGGCTTATTGAACTGCCGTTTTGAAGACGACGATAGTGATATGGCTGTGGGCATCCCACTATGCCGCGTTGCTCCTGGGAAGAGCTCAGATGAGTACATGAGGCCAGAAGGTAGCATGGCCATCCCATTGCCTCAAACTATCTCCGGATCAGAACCAGTATCAATCCGAACGCATGCACTACTTACTCATCAAGAACGTCGAACGAGAGACCGTCGGTACGGATTTCTACTGGAAAATAATCTCCAAGATGATTTGGAGATGACCGACGTATATCCACGTGGACATTGGGACAAGCAAAGTGACTTCATCATCACCGCAATCAACTTTGAGCACGACACAGTACAACTCGTATGGGTCAGGTTTCGCTGTGCTAGGGAAGATTCCCAAGATTTTGTACTTGCATTGGAACTCGAAGCCAACAAATTGCAATCATTGGCTCGGTGTCATACCATGATTGCCTCTAAGGAAACAAGCCTAGATACCATTGCAGGTGCACAACATGTCACAGAACACATATTCGGCAAATCTAGCGCCTGCAACGGCGTTCTCAATGTCCAGACGGGATTGACCAAACAAAAATTTGGGGCTCATCCGGTTTACCTCGTCAATATTTCTCCGCTGGCTAGACCACCAGACCTTACCATTGACATTACCTTTGAGATCCGACTTCTCAATCAGAGCATGAACATTCAAGGAACCTTTGAGGAAAACCAGCTTATTTTTCCACAAATAGACGAGCTACTGATGGCTATGGAAGAGCAAAGTCTGAGCATACGTCGCACAGAGGAACAGATAGCAGCTGTGCAACTGCAGCTGAGTCGATTGCAGGCCGAAAAAAAAGCATTAGCCGAAATCCTGAAGGAACGTACAGCAGAGCTTAATCGACTCAACTTGAAGAAGAGTGTTTTTGTTGAAAAGGAGGAAAAGATTATCGAAGCGGTCTCTGTAGCCCGGAAAATGCAGGCATCCGCGGGGAAAGAAAGGTTTGCGAAATGGAATGACGCCCTGATCAACTACCTGTCCAACCGCCTTCTCCGGACGGACAATCCCGCAATCAACTTGATGTCTAACCAAACACAACGGGCGTTCATGCAGGCGATTGAGAACGGCAACATCGCTGCTATGTCATTCCTCATAGCCGATCTTCAGAATCTCGACTTCGAAGCTGCAGATGGTCAAAACGCTATGGAGCTTGCGATTTCCAAAGACAACCCCAGATTGGTGGCTTCGCTTCTAGACATGGGCGCTGAAGTCGAGTCAAAAGACAGGCTGGGAAATACTCCTTTAGCAAAGGCAGCATACCATGGATCTTACAGAGTTGCCTGTCTGCTGCTCAAGGCAGGTGCAAATGCTGACGCAACAAACAAAGAAGGTTGCAATCCTTTACACCACGCCATTATGGGGAGCCATAACCAAGTCATTCAACTGTTGCTAGAAGAGGGTGCTGATGTTGAAGCCATGGTAGAAGACGGCAAAACATCACTCGCATGTGCGGCGCGGTATGGGAATCTTGAGTCTTTACGCTTGCTTCTCGACCATGGGGCTTACATCGACGCAACAATGCAACACGGCTGGACTACACTACATCTCGCAGCCCATTACAACACTGCTGAATGTCTAAGACTGTTGATCGATCGCGGTGCGGATGTCGAAGCTAGAATCGCGGACGGCTCAACTGCACTTCATATAGCAGCCCGCTACAATACTGCTGAGTGCCTGATACAATTAATCGATCGCGGGGCGAAAGTCGAAGCTAAAGCCATGGATGGCTTAACTTCAATGCATATAGCAGCCCGTTACAATACCACCGAGTGCCTGAGACTATTGATCGATCGGGGCGCGAATATCGAAGGGAAAGCAAAAGGCTTTACTGCTTTGCATCTAGCAGTCATTCAAGGACTGGAGGAGTCCGTTGGCTTATTACTAGCCCACGGGATAGACATCGAAGCAAAATCCAACAGCGGCCGTACCCCTTTAGCACAGGCAGCTAAAGCCGGCATGAAAGATGTGGCAGAACTGCTAATCAAGCGAGGAGCCAATATCGAATCTAAAGATGAAAAAGGCTGTAAACCTTTGTCATTAGCTGTTCAAAAGGGGCATACAGACTTGGTTATATTGCTCTTAAACGTAGGAGCTGAAGTCAGTGCAGAGGATAACGAAGGCCAAACAGCGCTACATGAAGCTAGCAGGCGAGGGCATATGAAGATCATGGAGGTCCTTCTCAATGAGGGAGCTGATATCGAGGCAGAAACAGCAACTGGGGCTACTCCAATCTTTTACGCCATACATGATGGGCGAAGAGCAGCTTTCCAACTTCTGCTTGACAAAGGCGCCAGTCTCGACGCGGAAAGCTGTGACGGTAAACCCCTGCTAGAATACGCCCAGGATATATTTCAGAGAGACGAACAAATTGCAGCTCGCCCGGGGATGAAGCAAATCATACATCAACTCGAGAAAATGAGAGAAGACAGAGGGATATCTGATTCAGCTGGGCGAAAGATTACCCATTTTTAGTTACCAGTGCAATACGACACGATAACAAGGACCGCGAGAAGGGTTGGAATGAATGTGAGTGATCACATGTCGTGGTATGAGATTTGCCTGCAAAAACAAGCGGATCAATACGCTTGGGAATTGGGGGCCATCGGATCCTGCAAGAGTCTGCGGCGAAAGTTCCACTTGCATTAGTCTTCATGCATATGCGATGGTTGATGTCGACGCTTCGGAGAAGATCGGTTCTATATCCGGATCCGTCGAGGGTTCCCCGGCGCATCATGGTGTGCTCGTCTATATATAAGATTGAACCGGGTCAGCAACAGCTTATGGAGCGGTTGCAAGAACACCTGAACGAGCGGGAAATTCACTACGGTGTCTCGCTCGAAAGCAAGCCGGTGAACACAACCAAGTGTTGGACGATCTTTGTCATCGACGGAACATTGCCGATGAAGCTCTGATTGACCTTTCTGACTTAAGGTGTACCCATTATGGGCTTCGGAAGAGCTTATGTATACAGAAAAAATAGCAGCAGACTGATTGTGAGAACAAGTATACCGCAGTTTTCGTTGCTAAAACTGGAGGAGATAGCTTGGTGTCCCTGTGGCGGGTAACAACGTTTTATTGGGTACATGTTGACAGTTGTTTTTGTTGTTAATACTGGATTTTGTACTTAATTCTCCGTGATCGAATTCTGTGTAGATGAGCCCTGAACATTATTCTTGTTATGATTGACATCTCAATGTATACACCGTAGTTGAGTTCCAGGCCTGTGTGGGTCCCTTACTTCAGTCGTATCAACACACTCATGGATGCTGTATCAAGTGTAGTGATATCGTTTTTCCAAAAGACGGTCGCTCTACTATTTAGTCACTTGATGTTAAACTATCTGATGTTGAATCTGCCTTCGATAACATCCGCCAGCTCCCCTGCCGTACTGTCTGCGGTGTTCCGCTCGACAGTGACCCATTCAGCATCTTCGGCGTGACTCAACCACGGCCCAGTCCAGTGGACACTCGGGCAACACTGCCTCCCCTAGCCAATTGCGGCTCTGCGTGGGCATTTCGGGCCGCCGAGTCGCAGTAAACTCATCTGTGGCCCAGTCATTGACCGTCTCAGGGGGAGGTGACAGCGCTAGATTCTTCTTCAGATTCTGAAAGTCTTTGAGCGTGTCCAGCATGCCGCCCAGGTTCTTCTGTACGAGTCCGTATTTGTTTGCACCATTAAAGAATTCGTAAACGCAGGCGCCCGAATAGACCCGCGACATCTCCGGAGAGTATATAGCAATGGTCTCCTGGAAGGGTCTAACCTGGCCATCGGTCTTGGCACCGTATTCGGAAAGGAACACAGGTAAGTGGGCTTCGGCGAACCACTCGAGCTATGGACTTCAGTTAGGCAAGCCATAGTAAGATTCAGATCAGGCTGACTATGCACTTACAGTGCGGTCATATGCCGAGATGCCCATAGAAGCTTTACCGACCCATGAATAGTCGTTGAACTTGATCATGTCAGCATCGCCCGGCTTGCATATGCCTCCAACTGACGGACACCGGAACCTACGCAGAAGAAATCAAGAGCCTCGCTTGGGTCACCGCCGGTAAAGTACTTGAACTCATCCCGGAAGAAGTTCAATATTTTAGCTGAACTCAGCCCGACCGGTAGCACCCTCTGATCCCTCAGCTGGGCTGCGAGTTCCATGTACCTCTTGACATCTCTTGTTGCGGCACGAATGACACTGGCCCCTCTTGTGCCTGCAGACGTATTGAGTACCTCGTTTGCAACGATAACGCCCAGGGTATTGGGGTACGCCGATAAGCAGTCGACTACGGCGAAATAATTCTGCAAAAGAGTTGGTGTGTAGGACTCGAACGGCGCGCTGCGGTTGATAGAATTATGGGGATTTGACAGACACTAGAGAAGACGTGAGCTCATCCGCAGGCTTCAGGTAGAAGGGTAAAACGGACTGCAAGGACATATATCCCAGCTGTGGCAAGCATGCTCATAGCCTCATCATGGCTCTTGGTTGCATCGATGGCATCTCAAAGTTGTTAGCTATCAATTTAGCTCGTGAGAGAACCACCATCGGGAGGTGATACATATGAACAGAGTGTTGACCCCCAAGTCTTTGAACAGGGGCATGCTGAGCCTTAGATCTTCGATGGCTTCGTCTGCCAGTGGGTCGCGACAGCCGGAACTCGGCCTATGCACCTGATATGCGACTCCTTTGATCATGAACTTGACGATAGTTAGCAGAGCCTCCAGCACCAACCGAGCCATAATTTCAGATTGAGGGAAGCCTCTCACCCTAGTGTTACCTGTCCATAGGTAACGGCCACGAATAGTGACCGGCTGGATGTGAGCTTGGTTTTCCATTGTGATTCAGCTATCCGATGCGTGGAAAGCTATGAAGGAAAGCTCCGGAACTCGATATGTCTCAAGGAGACTTCTGAATGGAATCTCAAACTCTCTGGTCAGTGGAATGCGTCAGTGACACTATGAAGCTTGCACGTTCCAGCAGAGCAGGATCAGCAACGCACGTGTGCAAGGGCTTCGTCGAGACACTGCGCTCGATCTGTTTAGCTACCTACGTAATGCGCTACTAGGCAGGTAATCCTTCCCCACCCCCGCTTTCCTTGGGATTCGCTAGCTCACCCGTGATTATCCGGGCCCAGCAAGTGACACCAGAATCATGTAAATCTTGCACCCATGCGCCAGTGAGGTTTAGCTGAATGACGTTTCCGTGGATTTTGCGTAACCTATAAGACGTCTCGCCTTAAAGTGGTCTTGTCGATGGCTTTGCTACGAAAGAGAATGGACCTCTGAAGAGCCGTGAGACACTTGAGAAGCCAATTTAGTTGAAGCGCCAAAGTTGACAGTCGAATCATCAAGATATGCTCATGAAGAAGCATTGAGAAGAGTGTCAATGGTGGGCTGATTGGGATCTGAGCAACTTGTCAACTTGGTCGTCACACATGGCTATGCATGAAGTTTCAGGGGATTTGAATTAGCTTCAGTTGTTGGGCTTGAAAGAGCACTCTGCCCCTTATTTGAGGGCTTAAGTGCATACTCTTACCCGGAGAGCTTCTCAAGTACTAAGAAAATATGGATAGATGGCACGCGAATTACGTCAGGGGGGTGCTCAGACTGTCCCAGAGAGACTGGATGACAGTGGCTCAAGAGCATTGGGCACTATTATCTGGTGGAATACGGCTACAGATATCGATCCTCCCGAATGGCATGTCTGGACGACCGTCTACTTTAATTACTTGGTGGAGACGCCGATGAGAAATTACCGTTGCGGGTTTTTGAGAGGAGCTGGAAACTGAGCTCCGACCGGCCCCACTCCGAAATGATCTACCTACTTTCTTTGGTCGCCAGCTGTTGTTGTTCCAGCCACAAGCACCGCCACAGCCTATCACGCATGGCAAGGACAAGAAGGCATGACTGTCAAGACACCAACCAGCTATGTTTTGTTTGCCCAGCTGCGGTGTGTGTTGAATATTCCGATTTTTACATTTCGTTCAATTCTCAAGACATTGCCTTTTGGTAGATTATCATAAAGAAATTCCAGGCGCCTAAGGTTTCTGAACAGCGCCAGGGATGTTTCCATGACTTATGCTACCCTGTCCAATCGGAGAGCTTTCATTTACAACAAGTGGGTCACCTTCTCTGAGCTATCCAAATTTCATTGCGACAGCTGCAAAAGTTCAAGCTTGGTCTTTTCTCGTTCTCAATTTGTGTCGCCACTCCACGCAAAAAAGTCAATCATGTTGACTGCAGGTGGTCTTCGAAATGCCTGCCCGAACTGTCGAGCTCGTTTGACGAGCTTGACAGGAAAACCTCTCCCCGGTGCATCTCCTGCCAGTCGACTACCTCGATCGAGCTTCGCGCAACAGAACAGCGTCCCTACCCTTCGATCGTTGAACAACTCCACTGCCCGCAGAGCCTTCTCGACAACATCCCGACATTTGAAAGAGTCCGATTCCAACCGAGGCGACAAAGAAGAACTCACGCGCACAGCGGACATCGAAACAACAGTTCGGGAGGCGAAACAAAGATTTCGGGATACCTTGCCGAAAGGCTACCTCAGCGACGAAGAATACAGGCTCTACGAGCGCTGGTACGGGCCGCCACTGAGAGAGACGTCACCGGACGATGTTGGCATCAAATACTTGAACGACAAACACTCTGCCCGGCTCCGGCGAGACGGGTCTGGTGGGCCGACTCTCTTCCGACAGGTTGAGGGTGGCACGCTGCAGGAGGTGCAGTATGCTCCGAAGAGGACAGAGCCAAAACAGAGCGATGGCGAAGGGGAGTCTACCCAGAATCAGAGTTTCTCGGAAACATCTCCAGATGTCAGCGCCACCGAAAACCGGGTGCCCGAAGGCGACGACAAATACATCAACATTGTGGCGAGGAACAAGAGAGAATACGATGCTCTAATGAAACTTCAAAAGGACTTTGAAAACAACGCTCGTGCTGTGGAAGAGGCAGAGCGAGATCAGCTGGAGGAGGAAGAACTGAGGGACGAGGAGCGTGAGTTTGAAGAGGACGAGGACGAGGAAGAATTCGACGAAAGCGAGGACGGGATTGCGGACCAAAGGACCTCGACGCGTGCCGGTCGTTTACACCCATTTACCAGGGAGGGCCACTTCTCGACAAACCCGAGTACTGTGAGCTTGCCACATGTCGGGTACATCTCCCCTGTCACGACGATACTTGGCAGAACAGACATCAAGCATGTGAAGGAGGCTGCCGAGAAGGCATTCGGAGGACCTGGTCTGCCATACTCTCCCGCTACACCCGCGTCCAAGATGGGCTTGGAGCAGCAGCCTGTTGGCATGGCCGCGTGGCAGCACAAGATGTCAGACATTGAAGCAGACGCTTTTGTTTCTTCGTTCCTTCCTCCTGCTTACGCATCCTCTATGGGTAGTCTGGTGGAGGTACGCAAGCGTCTAGGTACGGACTGGCTGCGCAAGCTGTTCGAAAAGTCTGGTGGCCCTCGTTTCCTCGACGTCGGCGCTGGCGGTGCCGGTCTGTTGGCCTGGCAGGATATCACGCGCGCAGAGTGGGAGGCGATGCGGTCGCGCGGAGAGGTCGACGCCAAGAACCCCCCTGGAAAGCAGTCTGTAGTTGTGGGCGCCGAGAAGCTGAGGAATCGCGTCTCCAAGTTTTTGCACAACACGACCTTCCTACCTCGCCTCCCGGATTACGTCCACTCAGTCGACAACGCGCACTTGCAGCTCGACGCCAACGAGGTTCCTCAACCGCGCAAGATGTACGACGTCATTATTGCCTCCCACCTGCTTCTTCCCGTCAAGGAGGGCCACAGACGCAAGGCGATTCTGAACAATATCTGGTCTCTGCTGAATCCCGATGGCGGTGTCCTCATCGTCTTGGAGAAGGGCCAGCCCCGTGGCTTCGAAGCGGTGGCCGATATCCGCGAACGCTTGCTTAGCGAATTCCTGATCCCACCGGGTGGCGAAAACCTCACGCAGAGCGAAGAGAGGAACCCGGCCTTCGAGAGGGTCAAGGAACCCGGCATGATCATTGCGCCCTGCACAAACCATCGCGGGTGCCCCATGTATCACACTCCCGGAAAGAGCACCGGACGCAAGGACTTCTGCCACTTCAGCCAGCGCTTCGTTCGCCCCCCGTTCCTACAGAAGATCATGGGCGCAACACAGCGCAACCACGATGACGTCCAGTTCAGTTACCTCGCCATCCAGCGCGGTGTCGCCGCCAAAGAAGGTCCTCTCGCTGGAGAGGAGGCTACGAAACGCGCATTCGAGGGTTTTGAGAAGTCCGAGACTGCGCCTGATATGCTCTCCCTCCCCCGCCAGATCCTCCCACCCATCAAGCGCCGCGGTCACGTCACGCTCGACGTCTGCACGCCCAACGCGCAGATCGAGCGCTGGACGGTTCCCAAGAGCTTCAGCAAGCAGGCTTACCACGATGCGCGCAAGGCAAAATGGGGCGATCTGTGGGCTCTGGGCGCGAAGACTCGCAACCACCGCAGCGTGCGCCTGGGGAGACCTGAGGTCCTGGATGACGGCGGAGTTAGAGCGCAGCGCGCCAAGGCGGCCATGAGCAAGAAGAAGAAGATCATTGGCGTCGGTATCAATGAGACAGGCGTCGTCGACTCCCAGGACGGCCAGTCCGCCCCAAGGAGAAAGGGCAGCAAGAAGGCAGCTCGCCAGGAGATGATGAGAAAACTGGCCAAGGAGGAGGAGGACCAGCTGTAAGCTGAGATGTATCAACAGGACATGTACAAAATGGGCGGGGAAAGCATCATATGCATTGTAACAATACCACCACGACACCAATTAGAGCTTGAGAGGACGGGAATGGAGGCATATCACGGTGTACCAAGAATGGCTCAATGACAAGCCACCATATCATGTTACAATACCACAACTCAATGATTTCACAATTTCGGGTTTGCAAGGTCAAGAAGCAAATCCGGTTGATCGGCGTAAGCTTATCTGATATCCAGACGCTACCGGTAGATCAACGGAGGCGCGGCATGACATGAGGCTAATCATGCACAGTCGCGTGGGCTGACTGGTTTGACAGCGGAGATGCATCGGCGTGCATGGGGTTCGAGGGGCGTCGAAGGATCTCCGGTGACGGCTCCGCGGGAGTCGGTGCATATGCCGCTGATTGGTCGGGACTGCCAGGTGCGCCGATAAGATTTGGGGTCGGCTGTCGGGATGGTGTCATCTCCAGCGAATGAAAATTTGGCCAACCTTTTTTGCCTGCCGCATGATTGGGCCCGTCCGTCTTCGGGGTTTGGGGGAGAGGGCGAGAGTAATTGTCAATGCTCGGCGTGGACTGCATTCGACAGAGTTCTTATTAAGGAAAATCATGGCAAAGTGGCCAACGATATTAATGCTCCATCTCTTTTTCTGATGACAAAGTTATGAAGGTTGTCTACTGACCTCGACTCATTCCACCATTCCACTCATTCCGTCTCAACTCGAGTTGTTTTTGGGCATCTCATTCTCACTCTCACGACTCCCCACTAAGACGAGTCTCTTGGAGACAGGGGTTCTATCACCACTTGAAGAACATCTTCAACCTCGACACATTTCAGAGAAAAGGAGAAACGATTTTTGAGTTCACCTCACGTTGCGTCAACATGGCGACAATAACATCCCTCCTCACAGCCCTCAACTGTAAGGGTAACACCCACCTCATCATCGGCACAAACCCCCTCGCCGCCGCCCGCTGCACACAGTCCCTCGCCGCCGGTGCCACCGCCATCCTCCTCGCCCCGGAAACCCCAGACCTGCACTACGGCCTGCAAAAACGCATTGATGCCGGTGAGGTGACATGGCACAAGAAGGCCTTTGAGGATACCGACCTTTTCGCCCTCGGCCGCGATGAGGTCGATAACGTCGTCGACGCCGTCTTTGTTACTTCCGGGCCCCGCGACCCTCTGGCAGCGCATATTTCTGCGCTATGCAGGCGCAACCGCATCCCCGTAAACGTCGTCGATGCGCCGCAGCTGTGTTCGTTCTCGCTGCTGTCGACGCATACAGACGGGCCGTTGCAGATTGGTGTGACGACGAATGGGAGGGGCTGTAAGCTTGCATCCCGCATCCGGAGAGAAGTCGCCGCCGCGCTGCCGACAGACCTCGGCGCCGCGTGCGCGAGATTGGGTGAGGTGCGGCGGCGGATCCAGACAGAGGATCATCTTGCGACGCAACCTGATGAGGCCGACGACTCGGTTGACCAGACGGCGTCGTTCAACAAGCTCGTAACAGAAGCCGACCTCGATGCGGCCAAGAACAGGCGCATGCGCTGGCTGAGTCAGGTCTGCGAGTACTGGCCCCTGAAGCGCCTCGCCGCAATCAACGACGACGACGTCGAGTCTGTGTTGAAGTCCTATTCCGGCAACACGCTGCCGGAAGCTGCGAAACCGCCCGCTGCTAGCCTCGGTAACAGTGCGCGAGGCCCGCAACAGCAGGGGCGGATCATCCTCGCGGGAAGCGGTCCAGGACACCCAGACCTGCTCACCCGCGCGACGCATAAGGCGATTCAGACGGCGGACCTAATTCTTGCGGATAAGCTTGTGCCTGCGGGCGTGTTGGATCTAATTCCGAGACGTACGCCGGTTCAGATTGCGCGCAAGTTCCCCGGTAACGCGGATCAAGCGCAGGAGGAGCTCCACGAGCTTGCGCTTGCCGGCGCGAAGGAGGGGAAGACGGTTTTGAGACTGAAGCAGGGCGATCCGTTCATCTACGGCCGTGGGGGAGAGGAAGTTGCGTATTTCAGAGAGCACGGCTTCGGCGACCGCGTGACGGTGTTGCCGGGTATCACTTCTTCGCTCAGCGCGCCGCTGTTTGCGGGGATCCCACCGACACAGCGAGACGTCGCTGATCAGGTCCTCATCTGCACCGGCACAGGCAAGAAGGGCAAGCCACCAACGCCGCCGGAGTTCATCGCCAGCAGAACAGTCGTGTTTTTGATGGCGCTGCATCGGATTACCGGGCTGGTACGGGAGTTGACATGCTACCTCGAGACGGAGGAGTCGGCAGCGATCGAAGGCGAGAATGAATTGAAGAAGACGCCAAAGAGGGCGTTGTGGCCGCGGAATACACCCTGCGCTGTCATCGAGAGGGCGAGCTG
This sequence comes from Colletotrichum spaethianum, assembly GCF_022836535.1. Taxonomy (NCBI): domain Eukaryota; kingdom Fungi; phylum Ascomycota; class Sordariomycetes; order Glomerellales; family Glomerellaceae; genus Colletotrichum; species Colletotrichum spaethianum. The sequence continues at coordinate 1,539,284 of NW_026054775.1, read as the reverse complement.
TCCCGATCAGAGGGTCATTCGAACGACGTTGGAGTACGTAGCTGAGGCGATTGAGACTGAGGGAAGCAGACCGCCCGGGCTTCTTGTTGTTGGCAGAGCGTGCGAGGCGTTGTACGAGAAGGAGAAGGGGAGAGCATGGGCTGTTGAGGACGGGTTCAAGGGGTTTGAATTTGAGGAGCTTCCTGGGCTGTCATGAGGCTTCTTTGGTACGGTAACGGAGGTTCCTGGTGCATGGCCTAGATAAAGTGGGAAACAGCATTGCGAGGCGCAGGGTGCAGTTGTATTACAAAAACACGAAGATTCAAACAGATACCTCTTGGCTCGCATAATTAACTTTGAAGAAATTAAAGGCACCACGCCGTCTCCTTAGTAATGACTCTTTCTCGGTACTTTATCGATGTCCCGCTGGCTATATTCAGTTCGAAATCAAAGCAATCGATCAGAAACCATCTGATGTCGGACTCGGTCAAGTTAGCCCGCACTGGTTCTGCTCGCCAAAATCAAGAGGACGGTCAGTTTGCGAACATCAGTAGTGTCAGAACTAAAATGTTGCAGCCGACTCGTATAGACGCATTCGGCACAAATTGCTGAACAAATATCGTGCGGTTATTAGAGCCTAGTGTTCTCTGCAGGGCCTTTGTTCCAAGTCTGACTTCATATCGCATTGTGGACATAAAAGAACATACTTTGGTCTAAGTTGTGCAAACGAATCTCCGAGTCAACAAGGACACGACCTGAAAAACGTTGTATGTTCGATTCTAGAGACTTAGAGTTTTGGACTTGCCTTAAGTTGACACTGACCAAGCACTCAGCATGTCTACCAGATCTCAGTTTGTGTACTCTGTGGTTTCTTGAACCTCGTTGAAGCTGTCGACAAAAACATCAATTCTAAGGCTCTAGCGCACATTGTTGTGGTGTGGTGTATTCCATTGTGCAGATGTTTTACACAACAACATGGCACTTATGAGTCGAATTGCGTTACGGGGTATTGGATTTGTCACCTTGGATGGCTGAGTCGGTCTAGGTAGTTGGCCGCGGTTCACCTCGCTGCTTCCGGCTTTAGCTATGTGCAACGGCAACCATGTTTGAAGCATTCCAGATCAAAAGCTAGTTACCACAGTTCTGGAAGATGATTCAAACAAAACAGTTCCGTAAACTTTTGGTCTTTGTTCTGCACTGGGAGACCACCCTTGATTCACTACTCGGGTTATGAAACAAAGTTCTGGGGTTTCTGGTACTAGGTCATTAGAGCGGTACCTGGAAGACAATTTTGTTGCTCCAACTCATGTTTCTTGAAAGAAAAAACGCATGCTCGAGTTGCTCACCCACTTCACCCTCAAAGTATCAAAGCATTGTTATATATTATGGTTCAGGATATTGATGCTGAATCGAGCTGGTAGACAGCCAGCGGAACGTGCGACCGATTCTGTTGAGCGGGAAACAATTCAATGTTAATCACCTAGTAGTCTCGCAATTGAAACTTTCGGCAGAACAAAAATTTATTATTTAAGTCTTCAATTGTGATCGATGAAAACTCCGGGTCTTGATCGTGGTCGTAGAGATTAATTCGTCACATCTCATATTGAGCTAGCAGCCTGTCCCCCAATCCAAAAGGCTTTTTTTTGGTCTGTTGGTTGGAACAGCAGACGCCAGCGGTCCTAGGGCCAGACGCTGGTTGGTGCCTAGCCCCTCCAGCCACCTCTTTCATTCTGACACATGCAACTCTCCTCAAACAACTCCCAAAAAGGCCCGGTCGACAAGCCAATTCGTTCCGCCCTAGGACAAGCAAGTACTACAAAATGGCACACGACAATCCAACTACCCAAACCCCATCCTTTCCTGAGCTGCCTGTTGAGGTCCAGACCCAAATACTTCAGCAATTAGTCTCTTTGCATCATCAGACGATACATGCGGTCCTCTTGACATGCAAGCATCTCTACCAAGTTGCCTTGCCCTTGTCGGTCCACACCTACGAGAATGTCACTTCGAAGAACATGAGCCAGCACGCGCAGAAGCGCAGTCGCAATCTCGACTTTCTCCGTTACATCACCATAACGAGGCCTGAGCTTGCGAACAACGTGCGATGTATAAACATTATACACGTCTCTACGAGCCTGATCTACAGGCTCGCCCCCGCCAATAAGAGACCGCTTGGGCCCGCCAGCGATGAGACTGCTGTGTACACGAATATGATAGATGCATCAGGTCTGCCCGACCATATCGAAGACTGGGAAACTGTGAGAGATGAGTGGCTCCGAGGTCTAGCCGACGGGTTAGTTGAGCAGCAAATTGGTCTTCTACTACTCGCATGTCCGAGAGTCGAAGTACTCAAACTTGGAACCCCGCTATCGCCTCGGCTGCTCCCTCGCCTCATCAGGGCGGCAGCAAACCACGCAATGCTTTCTATCAATGGACCAGCTTCCAAGACAAGTCGCCCCCTGCTCGAAAGCTTGCGAGAGTACTTTGGCGAGCCAGAAAGCCCGAAGAGTCTGTTTCATTTCTTCAACATTGGCAAAGAATTCCTGCAACTGCCACAACTTCGATCCTTCACCTGCGCTAGTTTATCCAATAGTGGTCCGAACGGGCACCTTTTCGATGAAGAGGCCAATCCTCCAGGCTCCTCAAACGTTCAGTACCTGACTCTACTCGATGCCAACGTTACAATAGAGGGGCTGAGAAGTCTCATACGTGCTTGCAAGGGACTAAAGTCGTTTCATTGGACTCCAGGCGACAGCACGTTCTCCGACATGCAAATCAAGCTACCAGATCTTTTGCAGGCTTTGTCACCGCACCGGGAGACCCTACAACACTTGCACATCGACTATCAGGACCGCTGGAGGGAAATGGACTGGTTCTTTAAGCGGGATAACTTTTTTATCGGCACATTCCTGAAGGACATGGTCTCCTTGAAGACCCTGCGTATCGGCATGGAGGCTTTCGTAGGTTTCACAGACCTCTGGACGATAGACGATGAGCGTAATCCAACCCCTCAAGAGGAGAAGCTCTCCGAAGTAGAGAAAGCACCTCGGCTTGCTAAACACATCCCCCCTAACTTGGAATTCCTCGAGCTTCATGGCTGTACCTTGGAGATAGTCCCTCACGTTCAGGACCTCTTGGATGTTCTCCAGACGGAAGAAGGGTTTTTGAGGATGCGAAAGATACGCCTGTATTTCAATGCAGACCTTGTTGATTCCAGAGCAGTGAGGTTTACTCACAACTCCAGACGGGTCGAATTTGGATATGCATTTCGTTGTTATCCTGTTTCAAAGGGCACGTTGACAGTACTTTAATGACCACTCCCTGAGACCTTACCCTCATATTGAGACAGCACAGTTCAGCTGAAATCTGTTTATAATGAATGATAGGGAGTTTGCTGCATCAAACTACAGGCACATTCTCTTTGCCATTTTCTCCATCACTGGCTACATCAGATTTTCTTCCTTGACTTGGCCTTGAAGGGGTTCATCTCACATACGAGGGCTTTCATTTGATTCTGTTAGTCTCACAAGCAGTAATACTTGTATAAGTAATGGTAACAATCACGTCAAAGTAGTGATATTGCCGGTGGTTGTATATTAGGTATGAAGATAAGAGATCTAACTGCGCAGTCAGCAGCAAGGTGAAGTGGGATATGCCCCTCGTTGTGGCTGAGGGGCTGGCCCCACCATGCAGGGCGTGGCTAACCGGGCTGTACTCCCTATCCATCTGATGCCTCCGATTGCCCTCTCCCAAGAGATTCCAACCAGTCCATGTCGTATTCAGGGTCATCATGCGCATACATAGGCGCCAACAGTATTCCTTTCGCTATCGCTATCCCTTGAGGCAGAGGATCTAAGTCGGACAACATTTCCATGTTGTAGTACAGCAAATACCGCAGAAGAGGAAGTAGACTGTCTCTGTCTTCGACAATAGTGCAGAGAAGCTTTTTCTTAACAGCGTCCATCATGGGAAGTCTCCCAAGGGGGGCTGGTCTTACTGGCAGCAGATTGTCGAGGGAGAGAACCTTCAAGTTTGGAGGAAGCCTCTCCCTGACGAGAGCTTGCATGTTTGAATCAGTAGTGAGGCTGCCAAACAAAAGCATTGGATCGACTAGAAGATGTTTCAGTGCGGTGAAGTCGGCGAGATGCATGCCAGTGGTTGCGCGCATATTGCACACCCGCCAGAATAACTTGAGTACTCTGAGAGTGTTCTGAGCTGAAGGAAGCAGGGTATGAAATTCCTCGGGAGTGCAGGGAATATCAGTTTGGGTGTAGAAACGGAATTCGCGAAGAGATATAGCTGGCAAAAGAAACTTCTTCATTGCGTCGAGATTGAGCTTGCAAACTTCAATGTGCAGTGTCGTCAGTTTCTCAAAAGGAAATAAGTCGATTGCTAGGTCTCCAAAAGCCGTGAGATCAAGATAGGAGAGCCGAATGCGAGTGAGAGTTGGATAATGGAAGAATATAGCGTCTTCTAATGAAGTCTTATACAATGTGCGTTTCGCTGCCTCGTGATGATACGGATCGTGCATAACGTTGAATGTGACTACGATGGCATCACGTTAGTCGCGAATAATGGATAGTCAATTGCTAGTCGTACGGAAATACGCACAGTTGTTGACCCGAGGCTTTTCATGAATCGACGCATTCAGAGTTTGCTTGGTCTTCGTACTCGCAGGCTTCAAAAGTTCCCCTTCGTGCTGAAGGATAATGCTTTCTAGTTCAGGCAAATCAAAGGCAAGTAGCTGCCTAAAAGCGCTTTCGTCCATTTCGTCAAGCACGATGAAGTGTATCAGTTGCCCAACGAAAGGCTGCCGAGTGAGAAAGTCGATTAGCCATGCTGTGTCATGAGGGCTTCTTTTTTTTGTGTATATTTTGTGGTAAAAGCTTGCACTGGTTAAATAATTAGCGGTCTTGCTCGTTTCCATGAGAGGCGCTAGCTCGCGGATCTCGAGCTGTGAGACGATCATCGAGAAAAGCTCTGGAGCAATGTGCAGGAGGCCAATAGGCGGCGAACCCCCTGACCCTGCACACGTTGCCATAACTTTAGTTCTGACAAGACAAATCACGAGAGATGTTTCCAAGGGTGCAATAAAAGTGAGGGCTGGCGTATATAAACAAGTTTGAGAGGGCAGGCATCAGCGCTAATGCACGTGGACATCGCTTGCATGAGAGAATTAACAAGGTGCAGCAGCAGTAGGTGAAAAGTTCTACCGGTTGGTGGGAGGTTTCTCCATTGCATTCAGGTTTCTCCATTGCATTCTACAAGTTTTCGTGGATCTTCAAGGAGCATGAAAGTTCAGCGAATGTGGGAGGTTGAGCTCAGGGAGGAATAAATAGCTACACGTGTTGCGTCAAGCGCATGTGATATAATTACGGGAAGAAATGGTTAACTAACGTATTATCCTGCAAAACATAAGCCTGCGTACAATTGACCACCAACAAAGTCCCTGTAAATCCTTATGTCTCCTATTGGACACGCAACAAGATACCTACTAACTGTATATCCGCATGCTGAGTTTGGTCTTATAATCACACGCTAATTCAATGGCCAGGATTCTATCTCATTCCGGTCCTGACTTAATTGAAAAGTAATATTAAAGAATACCCTCACAGTCGACGAAGCGTGGCGTCCGTGCCCGGGACCCTAAAGTGAGCTCACATTAGCTCACATTCCAATGAATTTTTTCGCAGCTCCGAAAGTCTCCTTAATGCTCTCATCAATTGGGTGGATAGGGTTGTCACATTGATATACTGTTCCATCACATCCTCGTCTATAACCGGAGCTTGGCGGAAGATATCAGAGAACCCAGGGCTCTCTGAACTTCTCAACGGTGTGCCAGGCGGTATCCAAGATACTGTTTTTCATTTAGCAAAACAGGACGCCAATAATAACGAAGACTACAGTGCTAACTAGAAAACGAAGCTCACAGCCCGAGATACATGCGTGGGCGAGTCTGTCTTGTTGATACCATCACTTCATAGAAGAAGTTCGTGATTATCCATCAAGTTTTGATATCTGGAGCGCAAATTTAAGAGATCAACAGCGGCACAACGAGCATTACCGTCTGGTGCCCATTCCATGAGATGTTGGAGCTATTCACGTATTTCTGAATTGTGCTATTGTCGATATCGCGATCTTGATTCAGGGAATCGAAAATTTTGGGTGAGGGTACAAAGAATATATTGATCTAGGGAAGCATTACGGAAGAACCGGCCGCGAGTTCACATCATTCGAAACCTCTAAAAGAATTAAAATCATTCATGCTCATATTCAGCTCTTCTCAGACATAGATCATCATAATGCTGTACATATGTGCTATCTAAACATACATACATAGCGCCATGCCTTTGAATCTATAACTCTCGAGTCTCAGCTGCCCAATAGATTGGCAATAACTGTAATTCGATTTAAACATAGCGCGGTCTGTTTACTATTGAAGAAGTCTAACTCTCTTTAACATACGTCGATAACCATTCGGTTACAACCTCGCTCTGGAGGTCCTAGCGAGGCGCTCATGGCTCTGGGAGAATGAGTCGTTCCCTACAGCACTGATAATGCTCAAGTCTAGTGCAAGGGCGAAGGCGGCAATAGTCTCAGCCAAGGCGTACTACTTTCCCGTTCCGCTGCAGTGGATGAGATCCAAGCAGTGCTTCTGGGTTTCGAGACCAGTGCCTCCTCCCATCGTCCCTACCAGAAGAGACGGGAAGAACAGACTGAGTGACATGTCTCCAGTAGTACAATCATACTCATGAGTCAGTTGAGACCACCCTGACTCTACTAGGCTTCCAACGTCTTGGCCGCGCGCGAGAAACATAGCAGCCGTGATGTTGGCGGTGTTGATATTGTTTCCCATAAAACCATTCCTGATGGTGCCCTCACGGCAGATGGACACTTGCAGAGTATTAGCTACTTGTTTCAAACTCGTTTAACGAGGAGTATCAAGTTCGAATGGCACTCACTGGTTTTGTCCAACTCAGCTGTCGTAAGGCCAAGAATCCTCTCACAGGCCTTGTTTGTCAGAGTAACCCAAGTAACTGTCTGCACACTTCTAGGCTCAAATACATTTCCCCATGACATCTTTTTGTCGCTCGCCATCTGTCCCTCGATCAGGTAGCCCAGAACTTGATACTTTGTTGCCTCAGGGCTTTTGGAAAAGTCCCTTAAAGCTTCGTGCGTTGCAGTGGTCGTCATGTTTTGTCCCGCGGCATCACCAGACGTGTAAAAAAACTTTACATGCACGTTCTTCCCAATGATATGTGGCGTGACTTTCAGCAATCTAGCAAAGCGGCTTGTAGACTCTGCACTCGTCTTCCACGCCTCGTCAAACTCTCCAGCACGAACAGCAGAGTGGAACCGTACAGCATCGCCCACGTTCGCAAAGCGAAATACAGGGGCTCGAGACATGCCCTGGCCAAGCACGGCAGTCTGGACACCGCCACAGGCCTGCAAGGCCTTGCATCCTCGCGAGCAACTGGCGACGAGAGTGGCCTCCGTGGTTGCTAGAGGGGCGAAGACAGTCTTCTGCTGGTACTGGCCATTGATGCGTAACGGACCAGCGACGCCTAAAGGAAACTTGGCAAACCCCACAAGGTTTTTAACTTTGATGCCTTCAAGCCTCGCATCCGTGGTCCCGGCGGATACCCGCCTCAAGAGTGCGCCTGAGGGTGTCCGTTTCGGTCTTTTTCACTTGTCTCTCGCCAATGCCGGCGTGTGCCATCGCTTGGTATGTGGGTTGAAGTGAGAATAGAGATAGGGGCTGTGATGCGAAATGGCTATACAAAAGAATGAATGAAAAAAATGAGTTGATCAAGACTGAGAAACAGTCCTCATAAAACTCACCAAGCCTGTTGATATAGCACTTGGAAAAGACTGATCAGCACTATAATTCTCTAAGTTCTGTGTGCTGAGCCTTCTAGTAACATTTTGACAGATGCTGGATAGCTCCTCTAGGTTTGATAAGGAGGTACATTACTACAGCCAAGGTTGCTTAGGCCTGAAGCTTATGATATTATGGTTACTTCATCAATTGATAACAATTAAACAGGAGATCTCATATCAACTAGCCATCATCTTCCTAAGATTGTCAAACTCACATATGGTTTGGTTCATGATGCAAAACTCCTGGTTGCCGCCTCTCAACCCTTTTCGCTACAATGTCACCCATGACCCAATACCTTCAAAAGACTGTTTTTGCAATAGTAGAAACCTTGAATTGCGCTAGCCGGATCGTTCTCTACCTGCTAATACTCACTAGTAAGCTACCCTGTGCAGTACAGCCATACAATCAGCTACATTGTGACTATTATTCATAGCGGCCATCCATTGCGGCAGCTAAGTCAATTACGCCAGTAACCTAATCAGGAGGTATTTCACACAAGCGAAGGCTAAATGCAGCCATGGTCGATTTTACCCCTACGACCGGACAGGTGTCAGCTAAATCAGCGTAGGCCGCAGGGCCGGTGCGAGCCCCTCGGAAAATCAATGATACTAACATCCGCCAACAGAAAGCGGCATGTTTCCCGGGCAGTTTCCTAAAATTGTCTGGCTAGCCAATCTTTTTCTACAACCCGTACGAAAAACATTTCGCACAGAGCCCCTTCAATCTCCGATGGAGCGGACGCGTCGCTGCGAGGATGTGAATGCCGAAGAGACCGGGTGAATGCCACAGTCGATGCAGTCCGACTTTATATCTGTATAATCTTCTTCTGAAAGTCGTTTCTAGGCTGCTCTGGGTCTAACCCTTTATATTAGCTGTCATGTCCGGAAACCCTTTTAATAGAGACGCATTCTTAAAGCCTCACCATACGGTCTAGGAGAATACGAAATTGGGTATCAAGATGAGATTCGTGTCTTTGGTCTCCATTGTGCTTGCTGTCCTCGTTCCCGCAGCCCTAGAGATTGACGCCAAGGTCGAATGCTCTGAGCCAACACGACTGGTTACGCAGCTTGCTAGACATTTCTCCAGCTCATCTGCAATTGGCTGCCTTGGATCTAAGCTGCAGCAGGACAACGTTCAAAGCTACTGGGGTGTTCAGTATGCACACAACGCGAGCGTTGTTGCTTATCCCTCGATAGCAGAAGACGTCAGAGATGCCGTCTTGGCTTTCACCAGCTGTCCAGAAGCTGGGGAAAAGGAGCTCGCCTTTGGGAGTGGATTGCATGGCAGTATGTATACTACTCATACCTACCCAATGGCGGCAAACACAGCACTGTGCCTAAACTTGGTACTTAATGGACTGACACCCTTTTTCCTAGTTACTGGGGCCGCTGCCACCGATGGTAATCTAATTGATCTCAGGTATTTGAACAAAACCGAGATTGTCACAAACGAGGCTTTCGACGGGTCCATTCCAGCCAAAACGGTGATCACATATGAAGGAAGCGCACGGTGGGGATCTGTTTTTGAGGTCACGAATGGCACAGGTTATGCTGCCGTTGGTACATGAGACAGCACCGTTGAAGTTGGTGGATTCTCCACAGGTGGTGGTATCGGTTTCCTGGCCGGTGCCTACGGCTTTTCTGGTGACAGGCTGGTTTGCTATGGACGTTGTCTTGATGAACGACTCCATGGTGACGGCCACGAAAGCAAACCAGTATGCGGACTTGTTCTGGGCAATCCAGGGAGGTGGCGGACAGTTTGGCATCGTCACCAAGTTCTACCAGAAAGTGGCCCCTGTAAGTTACATGTCACCTTTGTTCTATCCATCCAGAAGAATGCTAACGCTGTGGGTTCAAGGAACCAAAGCGAAGCCATTCCTACCTTTGGGTTGTAGCCAACGAGTCTGATGCTCAAGCTCAAGAAAACACGGTGAATTTCTTCAAGTCTAAAACAGACCCATTCACATTGATGTATTATGTTTCTGGATATCTTCCAGCTGATTTCCGCAATCTCACAGCAAACGTTGCCCCAAGGACGGTGCTGATAGGGCTTCAGTTCGACAACCCTATCAATAGTTCGTCCCAACCAAGCTTTCCCCAGGTCTTCAATAACAGCACGCTGCTGAAGTGAGTCAAAACGGCGTCAGATATTGACTACAATCTTCCATACGCCAGCGCTTTCCAACACATTGACCAGTTCTTTCCGTATGGTTTCAGAAGAGGGTTCTGGGGTCCACAGACGACCAAAGTGACGAGCGAGCTCTTACAGAACGCGAAGACGACAACAAAAGACTGGCTGAACTCCCTGCTCAAGACAGGAGAGGTTCCTTTAAGCTCGTTATGGGCGTTGCAATACATGTATTCTGGGTTGAATGGGAACTCACCTGCCAATGATGAAGATACTTCCTGGCCTCATACCGTTGCTGGACAGACACTCTTTTCACCGGGCTGGAGCCTCTATGAAAACGACCATCTGACTATAGAGTGCGCCCCTTCTCACAATAGATTACATTCAGATCGGCTGATAATAGTTGTGGAAATCAGGACTAACACAATCCTCAACGATATGGTATATCAGCATCAAGATCAAGTCGGTCCTTTCCTAGCGGACTATCCGAACTGCGTCTCGCCAGACACTGAAGGGTATCGAGTATGGGGGGACAATGTACAGAAATTGATTGAAATCAAAGAAAAATATGATCCTAGTTGTGTTCTCGCAACTGGTAGGGTATTTGCAAGCCCGAGTTGCATCAAGCGTCAGAGGGCCAATACTTTTGCACGGCCGAACAATGAAACTGAGTGAAGAACAGTAAATATATCAACTAAATAAAGACGGAAACCGGATTTTAATAAATAAATACATGTTTCTCCAATTGTTCTCTTACATAAGAATGAATCTAGTGGACAATAAGCCCTACAACTAAACGGCTGACGGCTGTCGTAATATGAGCCATGACTGCAGCAGTTCCGCTATTTGTCCTGTCACATTTTGAGCCTGTCAAGTGGGGGTTTACGACTCTCAAGTTAAAACGCTATGCAACAACTGATATGCTTCTTTAGCAATCAAATTCGTGATTCGTTCCCTCATAAGTGTTTTTGGATAGCTTTTTTATTTGGTACCATGCAACTGACCTCGTTGAGCGTACGAGAGGGGACGGTCTCAAGCAGATAGTCTCAACCTCGTTATGGCAGTGGCACTAAGAGAATGCAGAGCGCCAGGAATTCTTATGCAGGCGCAACATAATAATTCCTTGGCAGCGAAAATTTCCTTTGCAAAACAAAGTTTTCACATTCCGCGAAGTCGATGTGCTAGTTCTGATAATATCAGCTGAAGAATGAATCATCAGCAAAGTACTAGTTATGTATAAGTGCTATTAAGTGGATCAAAATTGTAGTGCTTAGTCAGGAGCCCATGCTCCTATACCCCGCATGCCGCAGCTGCCCCATTGCTGATCTCGAGAAGCTTCCATATTCGCAACGTCGACACGTTTATTAACGGCATCCTGCAACAATTCCGACGTCTCAAGTCCATTTCAATACCAACCATTCGTCGGCACTTTGGCCAAGTCTAGAAGGTCGGTTATGTGTCAACCTCATGCGATCACAAACACGTATTGACGTTCATAGATGCTCCCAGAGTGGGCTCAATATATGGAAGAGCTTAAGCAGGATGAAGAAAGGGCATCTCGCGGTGAACCGTGCCCTGCCTGCGACAGAGCAAACTCAGCCCACCTCCTCATGGGGGAATTCTGGTGCGATCTTTACAGACTATCCAATCTGGTCAAGATCAGTTTTATTTATGACGCACAGATCCTCGGTCGCGCCGAGAGATGGCACAACGCCCAGGAGAAGCTGCGTACAATGATACGCGACATCAGTGCTGCTCAGCAAGCAGTGGAATGGAGTCGAAATAACCCACGTCTCGAATCTCGACTTGCAGAAAACGAAAAACGCCTGGAAGTTGTTTCTGGAGCATTTGAAAAGAAAAAGAAGTACTTTTACAGTATTAGCAAGACGTTTGCTTCATCACTTATCGAAGAGGACCTCCTGGACGAGGAGAACTTGCCTGAATTTTTGCAGCGCCCTCTCGCCAAGGAGAGGAAGCGCCGGGAAGCTGCGAATTTGAGAGCAGAGAGAGAGGCCCACGAAGAGATTCTTCGGCTTATGCGAAGGAAGTCACCCGAGCCGCGAAAGAGGACCATGTGGACTCTTCACGAGTTGAAGGCGATGTGGGAATCAGGTGACATCCCTGAGGAGGCTCGAGGGCTCATCACGTTTACAAAAGAAAAGCCCCGAGACGTAAGGAAGTCTGCGTCTAAGATCAAGAAGGAAGGAGGGGACGGTGGCGCGGACACTACTCAACCTACGACTGACACTGACCTGGAAGCCGCGGCGGCAGAGCTTTATCCCCAATCGGCCCCTGCTGGTCATCGAGCAATTGATCATGACGCATCACCGTGGGTATTCATGGCCCCGGGCCTCCGAGAATGGGATTTGCCCGGCACTTCGTTAAGTTAGTAAAGTATCGTGTGCCTGACTTACTAGGAAACGTTCATGTTGATATCTGTCAATGCGAACAAGTTGGCCTTAATGACACTCTTACTTGAGGAAGGACTCCAAGGGAAATAGGGCTGGAAGGGAAGATAGCTGGTGATATTGATCTGGAGACACAAATCGTCCACGGGTACATCGATGAGACAGTAAAGGCTATACAGACGAATTGCACCTGCATGCGTGTATACCTACGGCATGCAGATCAACTGAATAGAGTTTACAGCGTTGGATTGTTGCACTCAAATTGATGCAAAAGTTTACCGCTAATAGAAAAGAAGCATGTAGACCAGCGATACATCAAAATGTGAACGCACATCCCACAGTGTGAGGCCATCAGTCCAGTGCATAAATCAAAACATTCTAGCAACTTCATCTACATGTTGGTTGGTCGATCTTCAAGGCGGTACCACCGGGTAGGAAGATACCCCACCCCGCAAGCTATTATTAGCAGGGTCAGACCGACGAGATGAAACAAACTCAAATACGGCGACTCGGATCTCACCGCTTAGAATGGGATTTATTGATGTGGCTTTGCAATGAGGCTCTCATTATATAGTTGTACATTCGTGAAATTTTTTTGGATGGCTCGCGAGCGCTCTGCAATACATCAACGTGAGGTCGGCGACCCAAGTAAATTCTAGGTCCAACTAGATGCCTTACTGCAAATAGAGTTAACGCTCCGCGGTCTCCGGCAGTCCACTTATATGAGTTATCTGCCGCAGAATGTCAATTTGGCGATGAAGGCTAAATCAAACCAATCTGTCGGATCAAAGCGGGAGGTCCTCAACCACAAGCAAGTATGACCCTTGCATAATCCTCGAATGACGCGACAAAGTCGACCACTGTCTGAACTCTGTCGGCAAGCGATAAAATTCAGATAGTTGAGCAAAACTCAATTGTTTGTATCTCGATAGCATTTAAGGATTACGCGGTCCAGTGCGTATTGAGTTCTCCTCCTTTGTCCTTTTTGCACAAGACGCCACTACAGTCCTAGGGACAATGGCTTCTAGCGGAAACCTTCTCTCTTCCGTCTCGAGCGTGCTTAGTCGGCCTAAGTGGAACATTGGACAGCGCAGCCCGCGGCTTCAGCTCAAGATTGTCATCATTGTACTTGCTTTCAGCATCATTACACTTGTCGGCCTTTTTAAGGCGTCATCCCACCCTTACATCATTTCTGCATCCCAAAGTTTCCGGAGCAGGGTCGAGGGCAAGGTTGAGGATGATATCCCAAACCAAGTTCATTATATATGGGCCCTCAACGATACCAGCAACGATCTCCTCTTCACATTTGAACAGTACCTCTCTGTGTACTCAGCGTGGTACTACTGGAAACCGCACACCATTTATCTTCATACGAATGCTTACGAACGTGCAATCGCCGATGCACGAGATGGAGTCTTCAGCAAATGGGCCATGCGCATCCTGTCGATTCCTGGCTTAAAGGTCAATCGGGTTGAGATGCCAAGTACCACGAAGGACGGTGTCCAATTCGGCTTCAACGAGCACATCTCGGACTTTGCAAGAGTCAAGGCGGTCCATGACTACGGCGGCATATACATAGACTTCGATATACAGCCCTTGCGAGACATCGCTGTACTGCGCAAAAGCGGGTTCAACGCCATCGCCGGCCGGCAACAAGACAACAACCTGAACAGCGGTTCATTCATGGCCAAGAAGGGCAGCAAAATGATTACAAAGTGGATGAGATTGATGCACGAGGTATATGATGGCAGTTGGACCACGCACAGCAACGATGCCCTTACAGTTGTTGCGCGTAGTCTCGTTCCGGATCCTGGCGAGATGCTTATCATGGACCGAGAGGCATTTGCGCCCATCGGCTGGACATTTGACGACGCTCGCCGCTTATTCGGTCTTCACAATGAAACGTCCCCCTTGGACTATCTCGTACCGGGACAGCCTCTTCCCACTAGCGATGAGAAACCCCCAGCGTGGGTTCAAGACTTTTCGACATCGTACCTCATCCATAGCTTCACCCCAGATTGGGACCTCAATCCGGTGGAAGGCGTCACCGAAATAACGCCAGCATATGTTCTGAAGAGACAGAGCAACTTCGCCTATGCTACGTATCCAGTTGTGAGGGATATGTATAACAAGGGGCTTGTAACGCTTGAAGATGAAGAATGGTGAATGAAACAGATCTCAAGGTTTTATTTCGTGCATGGTCCGTGTTTCTTATTCACTGTGCATATTCGCGAATTGGTCATTCAGAAGACTGGTAGGAGGCATACGTTCATCTTGTACACTGCGTATTCAATTTAGGTGTAGAAGCCAACATGAAATTGGCCTTAAGCTGGTCGGTCTGGGGGTTTGGGGGGTTTTCTTATGCATAACTGATAATACGCTTGAAAGCTAGAAGCTCAGCGGGCAGCAGTCTTGCCTGGGATTGTGCTTAGCATCGGTTTCCCAACCGATAATTTGGCGAGAGCCGGCCCAGTGTTCTAGCAGGTTCGTTAAATTGAGGACCTCAAAGCGCGGCCTCGGGTGTCTACCCCTTGTGCGGCAATACGATGTTGTCGAAACGAAAGTTGAGTAAGGACTATTTTAAGAAGCCTTTGGATCGAGGCTTAACTTCACGGTACTCGGAGAGCCTTATGACTCAGCCGAGCCAGGCGCAGAAGCTGGCATTAAGAAGTTCCAATCATTAGCAGCTAGACCGGGGTCAGTAATGCTTGCAATGCTAGACGTGGTTCCCGTCTCCGCAGCGGCGAAAAACGAACATCAAATCCTGGCAGTAATACGAGAAGATCATCGCAAATCCACCCATGTCATGTTCGCTCAATGCAACCGCCAACGCAGCGCAACAACGTTGCAGTCTATTCTAGCGGTTTGCTAGTGCACCTCTTTTTGACTTTGAACGCCGTCGCCTCCCCCGGCATCGTCATCCTGCCCGAAAGAAGTCCACCACCGTCGCTTGCAGCCACAACTCACCGCGAAACCGCTATTGTGATCATGTGAACAATCAGGATCACGGTGAATTAAGGAAACTAACAAGAGTTGACGTTATGTGAAGTGAGGTTCATCTCGTCTTCTATTTCGGGCCCGTGCCATGATGTGGAACCCTTGGAAGCGGCTGGCTCAACGGTCCCATCGTGTTCGAATGTTTTGCTCGCGGCGAGCCCCGGGCTCACTCGCGGGAAGTCTGGAAGCAAGGAAGCAATTCTTGGTGGTGCCGAACAAGCGTTCCCCACAGATTAGTTGTCTACCAAGCGCAGGTGACGTCGAAATCGTCAACCTCATTTGTCCGACTGGGCCGACATCTTACTTAGCGAGGATGAATTTCCGGCGGTCTTCGGCCCAGCATTCCCATATGAGACTACCTATAAAGCAGTACGGTGCCTCACCCAAGTAAACAGCACCGTCAACACTCTGCGACCACTTCATTACCTTCTGCAGTCAAAAAGTACAAAATACCATCTTCCAATTCTCACCACTTCTATCACAATGAAGTTCACTCTCGCTACCGTCGCCGCTCTCTTTGGCGCTTCCGCCATCGCCGTCCCGACCCCTCAGGCCGACCCCAATACTTATGAGAACATTGACATCGCCGACCTCTCCGTTCGCAAGCAGGAGAACGGCACTGTAACCAGCGTCAGCTTCTCTCTTTCCGGCAAGAACGCTACCGGCCTGGCTTGCCAAGGCGCTACCAGCGTTCCCTCCGAAGTCATCACCTGCGGTGACTCCAAGTACCGCTTCAGCATCCAGCCCGGCGTCACAACCGAGTTCGCTCTGCGTATCTACCATGAGCTCGGCCTTGCGTAAGTTTATCCCGCCGATGAGTTGCACACCATCTTGTACTAGCGAATCACTAACATGAGTCTTTTAGGGTCGGCTTCTATGGTGAGGGCGATGTTTTCACATACTGCCATGCTGGTGGTCTCGGTGACGAGCTGTGCAACCAGCTTTACCCCACGACTATTGTTATTGACGCCAACCCCGATGTTTAAGCACTTACTTGCTAAATATGAAGGCTCTTAGTGATCGAGCTTAATGTATAAAGCATTTGTATGAACTTAAAATATAAATCAATCTTCTACATTACCATGAGTCGCTATCTGTTGAGCTCGACCTGGCTGGGCAATGATTGTGCTGGATTGCAATCCCGCCATATGGTGTTTAATGTTCTCGGCTTGACCTGGAATGTTTGTGCCGTGACGTCGGAAGTCGACAAACCTAAAAGACCCTCGTTTCGCTACGACGGGTATGCCGGTTGGTCGATGAGTATGCCTATACTTGCCATTTGCTGTATGCGAATCCCATACTTGTCGCCAAACCACTGGTCGGGCACGAAAACCCTTCTTCTCGAGTCATAGATGATGGGAAAAAAGAAGGGACAGGACACTAATGCTTTGACTTTGATATCGTGACTCCAGACTCAACAACCGTGATTTTGGCTTCGCCCTATGAACAGCAATACAAAGGTTCATTTTTGCTTCGGCTGACCATGATCAAGTCGTTCTAATGCTTTGAACTGAGAACGATCGTATCAGCACTTAAGCCAAGGCACCCTGAGACTATTGTTCCCGCTTCCATGTGGACGTGTTGCAGAACCTTTTCAAGCTAGTATTGATGGCATATCTCTTTCGAGTGTGACAGAGTGAGTGGTTCGGCTCAGCGGGGAAGCTCTGGAGATATTCACGGCGCCTGATTAGCACTCAGCTAATTTGCTTGGATAGCTGTTTGGCGAGAAGCCTTGCTGGATTGACCAGGAAACAGCATCGGTTTTCACTGTCGTACAATTACCTCTCACCCCAGGTCATCCCAAAGAACTGAAGGCAACGGTGAGAAAGGTAGACTGGCAGGTAGGATGTGCACAGACCACCAATGGCGACTGGGTTAGCTCCGGCGGCCGGGAAAAGGTACGTCCTTCCGCCAGATATGCCCCGCCTTACCTAATCCGGGTACCTGAGCATCGGAGGTGGCCAGGGTAAGGTAGGCACGAGCAGTTGCGTAGCTGCGGGAGCCTCTGACCAAACAACCACTCTAGCCTCGCCTTCCAGATCACAAACCCCCGAACCTCAACACCGACTCTCCCACGACCTCAGGACCCGAACAATCCAATCCTCCACGAACAAATTAATCCCGGAACAATCGCCCAGCATGTCGGACGGCGCTCTGAAGCCCGAGAAGGACTTCTCGAAGGAGACTGACAAGCAGATTCCGGAGGCTGAGAAGCTCGCAAAGGTTGGCGCAGTTGTGGTTTGGAGCTCGCAAAGCTTTCGCTAATGGGAAAATAGAGTGATGTCTCAGCCGCCATCGAGAAGCTCAGCGTTCTAGAGAAGCAGACCCGCCAAGTAGGCCACCTGCCCCTCCTTTTCCCAGATGTCGTGGCAATGTGCTAACGAGCCGTAGTCTTCAGATCTTGCGTCAACGTCGCGTATACTCATCGCCATCGTGAACATCGCTAAGAATGCTGGTGACTGGAGCTTGATGAACGAGCAGGTCCTGATTCTTTCCAAGAAGCATGGCCAGCTCAAGCAAGCTATTACCAAAATGGTCCAAGCGGTGATGGGCTTCCTCGACTCTACCCCGAACCTCGAAACCAAGCTTTCCGTCATCGAGACACTGCGGACAGTTACCGAAGGCAAGATCTTTGTCGAGGTCGAGCGCGCGCGCGTCACCAAGACCTTGTCCGACATCAAGAAGGAGCAGGGCGACCTGAAGGCGGCAACGGACATCCTGTGCGAGCTGCAGGTGGAGACGTTCGGTTCTATGGACCGACGGGAGAAGACTGAGTTCATTCTAGCACAAGTCGCTCTCTGCATCGAGGTCGGCGACTGGACTCAAGCCAGCATCTTGAGCCGGAAGATCAGCACCCGCTACCTGTCGCGAAAGCCGAAGAAGACCCCCGAGCAACTGGAGAAGGAGAAGAAGGAACGCGAGAAGAAGAAGGCGAGAGGCGAGGAGGTTCCCGAGGAGAAGGAGGACGACACAACCGACCTGAAGCTTCGGTACTACGAGCAACAAATCATCCTTGCGAAGCACGATGATAAGTACCTTGATGTCTGCAAGCATTACCGCCAGGTCCTCGACACCGAGGCGGTTGAGGAAGACCCCAAGAAGCTTCACCCTGTAAGCAACGACACGCTGCCGCGGCAAGCTCATTCGCTGACTCATTATGATTAACAGGTCCTGCAACGCATCATCTACTTTGTCATCCTTGCGCCGCACGACAATGAGCAGCATGATCTGCTCCATAGAATCCAGAAGGATTCCAGAATCAGCCAAGTCTCTCAGGAGGCCGACCTTCTCAAGCTCTTCACCGTCCACGAGCTGATGCGCTGGCCCGAGGTCGCCAAGACGTTTGGCCCTCACCTCTGCGAGACCGACGTTTTCGACGCCCAGCCTGGCCAGTCTGATGACGAGAAGGCCCACCAGCGCTGGTTGGACCTCCGCAAGAGAGTCATTGAGCACAACGTGCGTGTGGTTGCCAAATACTACACCCGTATTCAAACCCAGCGCCTCACCCAACTCCTGGATCTCACCGAGGACGAAACAGAGAAGTACATCAGTGAGCTGGTCACATCGAAGACCATCTACGCCAAGATCGACCGTCCTGCGCGTATTGTGAGCTTCGCGAAGCCTAGAGACGCGGACGACATCCTGAACGAGTGGAGTTCCAACATGAAGAGCTTGTTGGGCCATCTGGAGCGCATCGATCATCTCATTACCAAGGAGGAGATGATGGCCAACATCCAGCCTGGCGCCTCCAAGTCGGGCAAGGGAAAGGCTACCAAGGCGCATTAGACGGTCAATGGGTTGTCGGGGTCATGACACGGAATACGGCGTGTAATTGTAGAACACTATCTTAGACGAAGACAATGAACCGGGCTGGGATGTGTAAAACATGCTTCGGTCTATTCTATGATGACCCTGTGCTTTCTGATGCCCCATTTCTATGCCGATATCTCAATCATTTCCTCGTAACTTGCCGTGCCTGCTTGTATTTCTAAATGTTGCTCTTTGCCGCTTCCTCATCGGCAATCTTTTTGATGAAGCCAATAAGCGGCATAGCCCACTCCTTGGAGATGGGCACGTAATGACCGCCGGGGTGAACGACCACCATCGGGGCTTCACAGCGGTCCACCAGCCCATTACTCCGTGACTCTTCCACCACAGTGTCGAGGCTTCCAATGAAATGCAGCGTAGGTGTCTTGATTTTGGGCTCGTAAGCCCACTGCAGCTCCTCAGGCGGCGCATAAAAGCCCGAGTAAATCGCCGCAAACTTGAACGGTTGCCCGCCATTCGCCTCCCTCAGCGCCTGCACCGACGCCTTCAAGTCCTCAGGGATCTTTCCCTCGTCACGGTGCGGCGTCTCGAGCATCGCGGTTAGCAGCGCGGCGAAGGCGCCGCCCTGGCTGAAGCCCACCACACCATCAACGTTGCCGCCAGCCTCGCGCACCGCGTCGGCGACGGCGGAGACGCCGGCGGCGAGGAAGCGGTAGGAGCCTGTGGAGTCGTCCTTGCGCCACCAGGCCCAGGCGTCGATGTCCTGCTCTTCGCCGCCCGACTCGTCGGGGACGAAGCCGGGGATGTCGCGGGGTGAGAGCTTGCTCGGGCCTGTGGGGTAGAAGAGGGATGGGACGAGGTTAAAGGAGCCCAGAGACTTGACCATGAGTTTCTCTAGGGCACGAGTCTTGGAGCGGAAGAGGGGGCCCGACTGGGTGTACCCTTGAGAGTGTTAGTGAGATGTGTTTTTACATGGCATGCATAGTGAGTGGTATATTGACAGGAAGCTCCGGTCGAAAGAGGGACTAGATGCTGTGAGTGGCGGGGCACATATCTTACCGTGGAGCATGAGAATCTTGATCTCCTTCTTCCCGTTGGGCTTCTTCGCCGCCGCACCGTTCGGCGTTGAGCCACTTGTCGTTGACATTGTGCAGGTGAGAATATGAGCGAAATAGGGTCGAGACTTGAATCCCGCTGTTATTGAATGGCAAGATCTAGAACCAGAAACTAAAGAGTTTATCCCAAACTGAAGTGCGAGTCTCATGTGTGGAGTTGTATCTATGGTGTCTTTGAAAGGGCGTAAAGTGAGGTCAGAAGTGTGAAGTAGGATAGGTGTGGATTCTGACGAATCCACACTGACTCTTCGCCGAAACCAAGGTGGATGGAAGACGGCGATAAGGAGCCCGCCGAAACGATTGACCAAGTCAGCTAACGGACTTCAACGTCACAAATTCGGAGCATTCATAAGGTCGAGAATCCCTAGGCTCTCCTGACTCTTCAACTTCTTCGAGGACAACGTTATTGAGGTTACTGCTGTCACGTGATTTGTAATACCGTCCGTCCGAGCCTCTCGGTCTTTTGGACCTGCAACCAACTTCAACATCACCGTAAGCATTGCCAATTTGAGACCGTCCGCGACCGACTTCGCGGTATTTCGTACGGAATCCGTCGATTGCGGCATTTACACATGGGGATCGCTTTCAACAACGCAATTGAGCATGTCACCGCTTGCCAGGTCGCAAGGATACGAAGTGTGGCCCCTCAGTCTCCAGACAATCCTTTGACGGAGGACACAAGATGGATAGATTAGTACAACAGCTCAATTGATGCAGAGCCGTGTGTCTATGGTACAGCGTCCATGAAGAAAAACGCGTTGGCGGGTCTGTTATCCTCAACACGTTCCTCAAATGCTCGGCCTTGTCTCTGCATAGCCCCGGACTATTCCATCGCGAATTTAGTGAGCCTTCTTGGCGAGGGGGTTGCGGGCGTCGTTCTTCCACTCGTCGGCTGTGTTTCTGTGTTAGTCTTGGACCATTCGAGGGTGTCGATTGGCGCGACGTACACTTCATCATGGCGTTCTGGGCGGAGTTGATGCCGTAGGCGATGACCAGACCTGCAAACATATCAGCCCCTGTTGCGCTCTCTGTCACTCCTTTTCGTCGTGGTTCGATTTCTCGCGATAATGGTTTCGTTTCGCCCGGGGTTCTGGGATCAAACATGGGACTCGGACATACCGGCAGCGAAGAAAGGCGCCATCGGCTTAACTGCAAGGGAGGTCAGCGATTGCCCGGCAGACATACACGAAAGACGAGTGGCGCGCGATACGTACGGACAGGCGTGGGGTACTTCTTGAGTGCGCGAGCTCCGAGCCAAGTCATCTTGACGGTTGTGATGTGGGTTGCAGGGGGGAAAGAGTTTGGAGTCTGGATGGGCGGGCGGTAGTCGGAGGTTCGATGTGAAGCTATCAGAACGAGCCTTTTTCCTCCGATTGAGCTTTCGGCGGTTGGACCCGTAGCCGAGCGTGACAGCCTCAGGCCAAAATAGCGACGACGAAGAGCAAGTGGGGCCTCGTCCGTTTATGGTCTGGAAAGTGCACGGCCCAAGTCTCGCCAGGTTGCAGTACCATAGCGGACCACGCAGCAATATTTGTCCGTCGTCCCCTTCTACCCCGGCTTTTGAAAATAGGTACCTAGGACCCGTGCATCTCAAGTCAGCTGATTTGTCTCCTCTTATAGGCGGCGTGGAAACGTGACATCATATGATTCTCCGCATCTGGGCGCATTTGGAGGTGATACGTACCCACGTCTTACAAGCCCCAAGCTTGAGCTCCATCACCCGTTCCCCCGTCCCGCCGTTTGGTAGGCCACTGGGCCCGCGGCATCAGCTCTCCCCAGATTCGGGGGGCACGAGGGGGCTAAGTTAAACTTGGGAAACTTGGATTGGGATTGGCGTGGTAGTGGTGCCAGACCCCGAACCTGTAGTGTAGCAAGCCAAACATCTCCTCCCTTGTGTCACATTCATCTTGTCCCTGCCACACACACCTCCTGCACCTCCTGAAGCTCTGTCTTGTCCTCTGCTGTCGCCCTCACCATACTGTCCAGAAAGTGCGGGGGAATCTGCAAAGAAACAGAGACACACACCACGGTTGCACGGTTGTAGCCCGACCTCCTTCTTGCCTCATCCAATTATAATCATCCCATTAGCCTGGTCTCTCACTCCGAGCACGGTCGAGACCACGACAACCTTGACACCTTTGCCGCTACCTACCTGACAGATACCACCCTCAACCAGACCGGCGTGCCAACCGTCTGCCGCCGCCGCCGCCTCCTTCTGCACGTCGACCTGCTTCCCGTTCTGTGATAGCCCCCCTGCTCTCGGGTGCTTCCTGCTTCTTGCCGATCGAGACGTATCGAATTCGCTCTTCTTCATCCTTCATATTCCTGTACCAGAGGCTCGTTCTTGCAAAACAAAGAGCACGTTTGTCACCTTTCTTCGAGTCGGCAGCGTACCTCGTCTAGCAGAAGAGACACCTCTCGGTCACCACTTCTCTCTACCCTTACACACAATTCCAACACCTTTTTTACCCATACACCTCCTCACCTGAAGATGTTGAGCCAGCGATTGGTGCGAGCAGCCGGCGCGGCAACCCCGCGATCCGCGCTGCGAGCATTCAGCTCGACGAGCCAGCAGCTCAAGGTGCCCTCCATGGCCGACGTCACCCCCGCGGCCCAGAGCGTCGCGTCTTTCAACGAGAAATCCAAGCAGTTCCGAGAGCAGTTGGTCGAGCAACAGAAGCAGCGGGAAGCAAGTGCGTATACTCGATCCTCCTCCTCTTCCCCTTCCTCTTCTGGGTCCGCCCAGGACTTGGGCTCATCTGTGAGTGCTACTTCAGGACAGAAGGCCGAGAACTCTCAGGAGCCTCCGCGCAAGGCTGGTCCCCTGACCAATCTCATCTACGGCACCAAGGAGGGCCGCGAGCTCGACGCCCAGCTCGAGGCCAGCTTCAGTCAAGTCCTCGCCCGAGGCAAGTACGTTCACTCGATCGTCCTACACGAGGTCAAGCCCGACAAGGTCGAGGAGTACACCAAGCTCGTCGGCAGCTGGTACCCGCGCATGGCTTCCATGCCCGAGAATAAGGTTAATTTGGTTGGAAGCTGGAGAACTGAAGTTGGAGACTGCGACACCTTTGGTATGCCGGCTCGCGACTCCCCCATGCTGAAGCGAAACCAGTTGCTAATATTAGGTCGGCAGTCCACATCTGGGAGTACCAGCGCTACCAGGGTTACCATGAGTCCATCCACAACATTGGCTCGCACCCCGAGTTCGCCGAGTTCGACAAGAAGCTCAAGAGTCTCATTACCTCAAAGAAGACGTCTCTCATGCAGGAGTTCTCATTCTGGCCCACCACGCCACCCCGGCAGCTTGGCGGCATCTTCGAGCTGCGATCATACACTTTACACCCTGGCAACCTCCTTGAGTGGGAGACCCACTGGAGACGGGGTCTAAAGGCGAGACGCGAGGTCATGGAGGGCGTCGGCGCTTGGTTTGTGCAAATAGGGGATCTCAACACCGTCCACCACTTGTGGCAGTTCGCCAACCTCGAGGAGCGCAAGATCCGTCGCGAGAAGAGCTGGAGCGTTGAAGGCTGGAGCGAGACTGTGCACAAGACTGTCCCGCTGATTCAGACCATGAAGTCGAGGATCCTCATCCCCATGCCCTGGTCTCCTGTGGCGTGAGGTGGGAGCTGATTTGACTCATGGAGTAATCGACCGTCTACTTCCGTCTACTTCACATGTGCAGCATCGCACATCTTGACCCGTCACCCAAGTCGCCTTCCGCTTGTCGACGATCGCGTGGTCCACCTCTTCGCAGTAACGATACCAACCACCAGGAGATGGCCTTGCTCGTTGGGCCTATGCCTGCTTACCAGGGCGCCGGAGAGTATTATTTTCAGGACTGGGATTTGGAGGTTTAGAAGACAGGTGTCTTTTTCTTTGTTCATGGACCTTTAAGGTTACACTCTAGCAACTTGTATGTGTACAGATTTCTGGTCAAAAGAACCAGCACATAGAAATTTGAAATCAGTTACCTTGACCAAAACGGATAATTTTATTTCCCTGCCAAACTCCCCGGGTATCCAATGTCACTACAGACCATGAAGGACTCTCTGCCTCATTCATCAAACTCCTCGCCCATGACAGCCGCCAGATTCCTTCTGGCACTAGCCAGCGTGTGGCCCAGAGCAATCAGCTTCGAGGACAACGACATCAAATTCGGGTCCGGCAGGCTTTCGACGCGCACCTTTTCCCGCACGTACACCTCGTTGGCCTCGCCGTTGCTTGACGGCGTACCCAGCCCGCCGGGACTGCTTCCGCTGCTCGGCGGATGCCCCGTACCGTGCTTATGCTTCTGCCCGCCGTCCGTAACGGTACTGTACGCGAAGCGGAAGGGCCGGTCCATCTCGTCATGCTCCAGTCTGCGGACAGTGCCTAGCGCCAGGCCGAGCTTGGTTCCAAAGTGCACCGGCGTGTCGACAGGCTCAAGGGCGCGCAGCCAGAGGACCAGACTCGACTCCTGCAGGCCGAGGTGGAAGCTGATGTTGGGACCAAGGGCCGGGGCGAAGTGGACGGGCGGGCAGGAGTCGGTCTGCCAGCGGGGGTCGGACTCGTTGAGGGGTGGGCCCTTGAGGAGGGAGGAAGACTCGGCTAGGGAGGCGGCGATGATGCGAAGCTGCGCGGCAAGCTGTGAGGGGTTCGTGGAGGGGGTGGGGGTGTCTGTTAAAGAGAGGAGGTCGAGGCATTCGGTGAGGTGGGTGTGAATCGTCTCGAGTGCGGCGATGTGAATCGGGTGCGAGGGGTCGAGGCTCAGGGTCTGGGTCGGGAGCGTTCGGAGCTGGAGGTGGATTGTCTGTAGATGTTAGCTTGTTGGTAAACCCGCGATGCAAAGGTTAACTTGGGGGGGTGAGGACTGACTCCTTTGACTATACGCGTGCCGACCCGGGTCACCGTCCCCTTGACACGCTCGTTGCGTTGTGTGCTCATGACGAGGGTGCTGCCTGGGTCGATGGGGGCCAGAAGCGCGTAGCAGTCCTGTAGGCCATGGCGGATGTCCTTTAAGACGACGTGTGTTTCCGTGACGATCCAATCGAGCTCGCGTCTCTGTGAAGTTGGTTCAATCCTGATTAGCATCGTGTCTTTTTCGAGAATGCGACTTGCTACCGGCGGGGGATATGGGCTGGCTGCCGTGGAAAGAGCTGCAATGGGGATACGTACGAGCGATTCCTCCTTCTTATGAAGCAGGTCCGCCGGGGACACGGGAGGCCAGATAGCTATTGACATATTGTCTTTTCCTGAGAGGCTGATACTCGTCGGTCGGGGATCACGGCGGTGATTTGGGGCGTTGCAGGCAGCCGCAACAGGGCGTTTGGTGGTGGATGATTAGCTCATGGTGGATGACAGTTTGAAGCTTGGGTCGGCATCTCGTCATCGTGGGAGGCTTTGGGGACAGGGGGTCAATGCCTTGTACAGTGGGGGGCGTCGAGCTAGCGGATTTGTGCCCGCTGTTGCGGTTCGCAGCGGACGACGTCCCCACATTACGCACCTGGACTTTTCTCATCCGGGGGACGGGGTTCAAAGTCGATTTTTGACCGTCTCATTCACGGTCTCAAGGCCAGGCAACTAGTACAAGTTTCCAGCTCACACAAACTCGGATAACTAGGCTACTTTTCTCCGAGTCGCAATACGTTTACTACTCAAGATAGTCGTCGCGAATAATCATTGAATCCGTCAGATCGGCGGGGATCATCTGAGCTCAAAGCATCTACCTCAGACTCATACACGGCTGCCTACCATGGCGCCCACCCGAGCACCTACACGAGGCCAGGCTGGCAATGACGGCTCAAGGCAGACAAGGCAAGCAAAGGTGGAAAAGCTGTCTCGACTTCCTGAAGGTAAGCTAACCCCATTCCCCGGATTCGTCCACTCAACCTAGGATCTCACCTAACACAGACCCCAGGCTCCAAGATACAGAAACGAGCGCTCGCCCGCCCACAGCAACCCATTTCACCAAAGTCAAAGTACATCTGCGTCGGCACGAAATGCTCCTTCATGTCCGTTGTCTCGCGCGTCCGCACACAGCTCGACAAGTCCCTCAAGCACAACGCGCCGTCAACGCGAGGCCTGAACCTGAACCAGCGCGTCGACCTCCTGCACCGCGACAACGGGACCAAGGGGGGCGATGGCGAAGCGGTGGTTCTGGGAGCCGGTAAGGCCATCGAAAAGGTCTTGGCAGTCGCAGCGTGGTTTACGGAGCAGTGCGACTGCGTGGTCGAGGTGCGGACCAAGACCGTGCGGGTGGTGGATGATGTTGTTCTTGAGGGTGAGGATGACGGGTTTGAGGATGAGAGTCGAGTGAGGAAGTTGAGCGGCCTGGAGGTTATTGTAAGGCTGAGGTAATGCCTGAACGAATTGAGTGGAAATGGCGTTGCATTGCGAGGATCGGTTTTGTTGACTTTGAGTCCGACGGCCAGGGAAGGTTCTTGGCCACTGTTGCAATGAAGCCTTCGGTGCTTCACGACCGTGTGTTATATACGGTTTCAAGTGAAGATCAAGAGGTGAGAGCGCTGGAGGTGGTTAACCGATCTGGAAGAACCAGACAGAACCCAGGGAGAGTTAATGATACCCGGCCACCAGGCCTCAATATATCAATGAAGTAGCATAATGTATGACATACTCAATTTGTCTCCGAGTACCTATTAGCGATCCTCAGCTAGTTATCAACATGGCAGACTTGTAAGTCATCCTTGTATTCAACATGGCCTATGATACCACGACATCCCCTAGTGAGCGCTATTGTATCCAGCTTCCGTGCTGCTACAAGGCTATGTGCTACATGGGTGCGAGGCTCACGGAGGAGGTAGACGGTGAACAACAGAAGCCTCGCGACCGCACTATGGAAATACTATACGACTCCGAAGTGTCCCCTCAGCTGACATCGATTGTCACCAACCTCTGTTGTCACGACCACTTCATCGTCCAGTCAGGCAATAAGCAGGGCAAGGAAATCACGGGTGATCGCCTGACAGGTGGAGAACAGCGCAAGTGCGGAGACGTCACTCCAAGAATACCATCCAAAGGGGTATACAGAGTATTGTCACAGCAGCCGCCCTACGCATTAATATCCGCCCCTATCTAGGAGTAGCCTCACAGTCTTGAAATAGCCTCCCTCTAACGTCACGGTTTGCCTGTCGGTCTGAACTAGTTGGATACTTAGTGTGAAAGTAGTGTCAAGTCAGGGACTTTGTCGCCATCCATGACAAATTGCATGGCGAGAGGGACTCGAGCGGAGAACAAGCCAGAACAGTACAGCACACAACACACCCTTCACAGGCCCATGTTACTTGTGACATTCCACGCTCGCGTACATGACAGCAGTCTTTATACCGATTTAGCCTTGGTAAGCCTTCTAGTATAACAGTCATTAACCTTTCGACATCTGTAGAGAGTCCCGGACGCATAAAGACCCATCTTACTCGTCTACATTAATATAGCACGCCCTACATTAGGCCGTACTACGCGTATAAATAGCGGTGGCCTGATTCTTTTGATGTACCAAGTTTGCCTTGAGGGGGACTGCTAATTTCTGCAGATTCTGTCGCTGTAAGCCCTTCCATTGGCGCGAGGGAAAACATCCCAGGCACGTGTGATAGGTACAGGCAAGTATAAACTTGTGCCCAGCACCCACGAACGGCTTCCCCGGTCGACGCCAGCCCTCCATCGCCTATTACCACAGCTTGTACCCGCCCGAGCAGAGCCTCTGGAAGGTCTGGTTCCCGTCGTACTTGCGCGAAACCTGCCTGAGTCTGTTGAAATCATCGTCTCCGTAACTTCTCATCACGTCCACATGCTCCGCAGCGTTGTTGGCCCATTGGTTCGGCATCAGTGCATCCCATTTACGAGCCACCTCGGTGAGCTTCTCCATGAAGGCGTTGTCCATTGCAATGGCTGCAGAATCGTCCGCGGGGTTGTCCCAGTTTACCCTCAGATTGATGGCTGCTTCATGGTTAGCAGACATTGAAACGCTTAGCCGAGCTGTTGCGTATACGAAGAGCGCGAATCACAGTTTTGATTGAATTCTTGCCAGCCGCTGGCGACGCCGCCCTTCCTGTTGGTTTCGCGCACGACATGCGGCGTTATCGGGTTCCACGACACGCCGATTGTGTGTCCCGCGATGGTGCTGGAGTTGTAGTGTTTGAAGAGCATGCCGGCCATCTCGCTGTATAACCCCTTGCTAGCCTTCACGTTGAGGTTCGCCCGGTTAATGCTGGAAGACAAGCGTTAGAAGGATACCACTTGAGCAGCATAACTTGCCACTCACCGTTTAGTATAGACTTCCATGATAGAGGTCACTCCCTCGGCTGTGTTCTGTGTGAGAGTCTTCCGCGAAGCCGTCACCGACTGTGGCCCAACACTGTATAGGGGCTTTATGGCACTGGGGTAGCATCCAGTGAAGTTGACCATGTCGGTAAAAGGTGCGGCATCAACCCTGGCGAGGCCGATACTTGGAATGATCATCTCCATGTACGGGACATCAATGTGAGGGTCCTCGAGGAGCGGGCCGGTCTGAAGCTCGTAGAGGGCTTCGGCAACGTCCTTAGCCTGACTCATGTCGTAAGATAGCGTGCCAGACCAGATGCCATTCGGGAGAGGAAATGTCGCCATATCAAAGCGCGTGACAATACCAAAGTTGTTACTTCCACCCTTGAGAGCCCACCACAGATCAGCGTTCGATGTCGCGTTGGCATTAACAATGTTGCCGCCAGCCAGCACGATCTGGAAGTTGATAATGTCGGCGCTGGAGAACCCGCGGCTGCTGATAAAGTGGGAGAGGTCATCTTCGAAATGTCAGTACATGCAATGAACAATGCATCCGTTGAAACATGGTGTGGGTGGCTCGTCGGGAATACATACTAACTGTGAGCAAGCCCGGCACGCCAACCACCGCAAGCGTTCCTCCAGTCACAGCAACACCTTCGTTCTCCAGTGTTCCAAAGACTCTTCCCCAGTCATTGCCTGGACCGAGGCTCGCAACTTCTTTGGAAGCGGCAAGGTCAATCTTATCCATCCTCTCCATGGAAAAAAGGATGCCATTCTCGATACCGGCCATTCCCGGGTGTGAAGTGTGCCCTCGACCACGGACGGCAAAAGGCCGATCGAAAAATTGCATGACTTTAACGCCGATAGCCACCTGTTCAGGGTTTTCCGGGACAAAGATGAGGGATGCATTGAGGCGGGCTCGAGCACCACTGCATTGAAGGATTAGCCCTGATGAGTGAAAGCACTATGGATTTGGCTGACACATACAAGCTGATGTTGAGTGACGTGGAATAGGCTGACGTTTCCGGCAGAAGAACGTTGGCTGGGTACAGGGCATTCAGGAGTTCTTCCGTGTAGTTGAGACTCCCTTGGGCACGCTGGTGGATTTGTGACACCTGCGGCTGCAACAACCCTAAGGTGAGCATAAAGCTCGTCATCTGATCTTTGCTAACCCTCATTGTGGAATGTTTGGGTGGTTTTCGTTTGTAGTACCGACTTCTGCGCCTGGTGAGATGGAAGAGGAAGCCGGAGAAGTAAGATGAAGCTAGGGATGACTTTCTGGTTTCTAAATACACCGCACGACTTATAACGTATTGAATTCAATCGACTGACCTGCGCCTTCCAGAATTCAGCTTCGATCGTGCTGTCGAAAATGGCGGTGGTCGGCGTCCCGAGACGACGGCCAGTGCAGATCGCCCCGTCATCGTCCGCCAAGCCGATGGATAGTAATTAAACCTTTCGGTATGAAGCTCTTATTCGCTGACATGCCTATTTTCCAACTCTACGGTATCCCTTTAAAGGAGCAGCTCATGTCGATGTGGGAGATGATCCAGGCAAGGTCGTCTTGAACCTCTCTTGTCTCGTGGCCCGAGCGGTTTCGAGGCCGTCTTTTTACTACGTAGTGCACGCCGGCTCGGACAAGCATGAACTATCTCGGCCCCCGGATCTCCGGATCCCGATACACCCTCGGTATGACTCCCACGTTCCTCTTAGGACTGGTATCCTCCACAGCACCCCTTCCCCATCCACAGGTGCGGATTTCATCCCTCCCGAACCCGCTTATTACCCAACGCTCGCATTATCACCAACTTTACACCGCCGTCCCCGCGCCCGTCTATCCCATCATGGATGCTACTGCAAACTGCGATGATAGCCCGGAGGGCTTGGCGCTAAATCCAAACATACATCTCCGCGCCGCTGTCAGTATCTTCCGGATTCGGCGTTGCTCGCAGTCAACTAACAGAGCATACGTGATAGTGTGACAACTGCCGTGTTCGCAAGGTCAGTGAGCAGAGTCCATTCCCCCATCCATGGACCAAAAAGACCTTGGTCCCCACATACTTACCGATGTTTGTAGATCCGCTGTGATAAGCAACAGCCTTGTTCCTCCTGCGCCAGCGCCAAGATTGACTGCATACTTGTCGACAAGAAGCCCCGAGAGAAACGCACCCGCATCCTCGTGACTTCGGAATAGTACGTCCACTATCTTGCTTGTTTGACGCTGCTTTTTTGCCTGCTCCTTTTCTTCCCCCATAGCCAGCTGCCTGACCCTATTATATCCAGCGAGAAAAAGATCGATCAGCTCGACCGTCGCATGGGGGAGGTCCTCAGCATCATCCAGGGCCTTAAAAATGACCGACAGCTCAGTGGATGCTCTCATGCATTCCTGAATGCTACAGCTGGGGCCGATATGTCGGCAATGTCCTCATCTAAGTCGAGCCCGTCCAGCCACACCATCCAGCCGGGGTCAGACGGCGGGTCTTCAGTGGTACTGGGTAAGGGTGAGTCCTCGTTAGCCGCCCACTCGGCGTTTGCCAGCGACTTCATGCAACGCGTTGCAAGTTCCAATCCCATCCAATGCTCCGGGCCGGAGATGAGAGACACCCTCGATGCACTCTCCAGCGTTGTCGCCACCCTGAGAGAGCAGACAGTTGCCAATGAGATGGCATACCCTCACGCACGGCCGATTCAGCGCCCCGGCCCGTCAGGGTACGGGTTGCCCCCCATCCAAAAAGCCGTCGAGATGATTCGCATCGCAAAAAGTAAGCCCTTTGATCCTCACGTTTCCCGAACTCCATCCCATCTAACATGTCTGTTTCAAGACCAGCGTTTAGCTGGAGCCGGCTTCATCTACGAGTTCATATTGGCGCGCAACTTCTCGGATATATGCCTCCAGGTCTACTTCTCTGACAACTTTTCCGAGATGGAATTCATTATCGTCAACGCGGGCCTCCATTCCCTCTTTGAAGACTACAGCCATCACGTGCCCGTCGAAGAAAAGGCAGTGTATCGAGACCATGCCCGGATGTGTCGTGCGAATCTTGAGACTGCACTTTCTAGTTTACCTCTGCATCTTCCAACAACGACAGACGCCGTCACAGCTCTGCTCTTCGGTGTACGTTGACGCGCGCCTACCGTCCCAACTGGTGTTAACAGGTTCACAGGCTTGGCATGCGATTGAGCTGTCAAAACCCTACCTCTCCTGGGCACTATCGGCTAAGGCATCAGAGCTTTGCCAGACGCTAAGCTATCACAGGATACCCGATACAGACAACAGTGACGATGCCAAGTTCAGGAGATTTTTGTTCTGGACGAACTACTTCCTTGACAAATGCCTGTCTCTTCGCCTCGGTCGAGCTTGACCGTCTTGGCTCGGGCGTCCGGGTTTCCGGAGCCCGGCAGGCTTCGCTTGCGCTCCGCACCGGAAAGTTAGTCCCCTAGCAAGGCCGCAATTCCACGAGTCGATCTATCAACGAACATACGTGCTGATCGAAGATTTGTCTCTTAGGGGAGGGAGAAGCGACGCCTGGTATAAAAGAAAATCATGTCTGTCAAGACGCCGGAGTCGAAGTGTGAACAGTATATTCTCCCTTATCCAGCTAGAGCTGTCCAGTCCCTACTAAGTACTCCCCCAGCGGAATTTCATTACTTTCCTCATATATTTTTAGACTTTGCTTTGTTAGTCCTTTGCTTCTTATCGGAAAATGGCCGCAACAAAAGATTATCGCGACGATGTCGTGGATAATCCTGCCCAGTCATCGCAGGGGGACCAAGGGGAGCCATCGGCTTTCAAAGGTTATCTGGTATGGTTGAGCCTTTCGAAAAGATTTTTTTTTTTTTTTTTGGATACATGTTGCTGACCATGCTCGTTCGCAGAGAGTGTTTGCTTTTGGTCACGCAGTCGACTATGCTCTCGAGTCCATCGCCATCATCGCCGCCATCGCCTCAGGCATTGCCCTGGCCATGGTAAATCTCGTCATCGGCCAGTTTATATCGCTTCTGAGCGACTCCTACCCATCTTCAGGCTCTCAGCCAGACGGGTTCATGGCAGCCGTCAGCAAAACAGCGTATGGAGACTGCCACCGCCGAGATAGAGAATCGCTAACCCATATTTGCGTCGCAGGCTCTACTTCGTGTACATCGGCATCGTGCGGTTTGTGTGCACTTACATTTACGCCTCCTTCTTCACCTTTGTCGCCCACCGCCTGACCCGCAACATTCAACATGAGTATCTCCGCGCTGCTTTCAGCCAGGAGATTGGCTTCTTCGACAAATACAGCGGTTCCATTTCCATGCAAGCCACGTCCAACGGAAAGCTGATCCAGTCAGGCATTGGCGAAAAGCTCGGCATGCTCGTCCAGGCCATCGCTACGTTTGTCGCAGCCTTTGTCATCGCGTTAATTACCCAGTGGAAGCTCACGTTGATAATCATCGGTATGGTGCCGGTCCTTCTCATCGTTGTTGGCGGTGCCGCCGGAATGGACGCGCAAATCGAGACGGAGATTCTCAAGATCCACGCCCAGGCAGCGAGCTTCGCCGAGACGACTCTTGCAGGTGTTCGTACCGTTCACGCCTTTGATCTCCGCAATAGGGTCGTTAGCCGGTATGATTCATTCCTCCAGAACTCATTTCGCCTGGGCATGAAGAAGAACAAAATTTACGGGGTCCTGTTCGGTGGGGAGTACTTCATCGTCCACGCCGCCATGGGCCTGGCCTTTTGGCAAGGTATTGCCATGGTGAATCGTGGGGAAATTCCTGACCTCGGTACCGTTTTCACGTCAGTTCACTCCCTGGTCCCAAGCAGTTCATTCCACTCTAATTCGACATAGTGTGCTCTTCTCTGTTGTCATCGCCGCCAGTACGGTTATGACCATCGCCCGCAAATGGTCACCTTCGGCCGCTCAGCGACTGCTGCGACCGAGCTCTTTACGCTGATTGACAGGAAATCCGAGATCAATCCTTTTGATCATTCGGGAGAACGGCCAGGCAAGCTCGTTGGCGAAGTTCAGCTTCAAAACGTTTCTTTCAGCTATCCTACGAGACCAGATGTCACTGTGCTCGACAACTTCAGCCTGCGTGTTCCTGCAGGGAAGGTCACGGCCTTGGTTGTATGTCAAGACTCCCTTCCCACGTTCCTTTTCTGTCAATGCTCTTCTTGATCGATTTCTAACTTTGGATTGCACAGGGTCCCAGTGGATCGGGTAAAAGCACCATCATTGGGCTTTTCGAGCGATGGTACAACCCGACGGCCGGTACTGTCAGATTGGACGGTAAAGATATCAAGGACTTGAATCTCAACTGGCTTCGAATCAATGTTCGTCTTGTGCAACAGGTAGGAAACCTCGCCCAACATGTCACCCCTCCCACTGCGACGTGGCTCACAGTCGAACCTGCATCTAGGAGCCTGTTCTCTTCAACGGCACCGTACTCGAGAACATATCTAATGGCCTCGTCGGGACACCCTGGGTGACAGACACGCAAGAAGAGCAACGACGACGCGTCGAGGACGCTGCTAAGCTCGCCTTCGCACACGACTTCATTATCAGCCTCCCGCAAGGGTATGACACGATCATCGGGGAGAGAGGCGGTCTTCTCTCGGGCGGACAGAAGCAGCGCATTGCTATTGCCCGCAGTCTTATATCTGAGCCGCGGGTGCTTCTCCTCGACGAAGCCACTAGTGCCCTCGACCCTCACGCCGAAGGTGTGGTCCAGCTAGCCCTCGACAGAGCCTCCCAGAATCGGACAACCATCGTCATCGCACACAAATTAGCAACCATCCGGAACGCTGACCACATTGTGGTCATGTCCTCAGACCGTATCGCTGAACAAGGCTGCCATGACGAACTGGTCGCATTGAACGGTATCTACCACAATCTTGTCAAGGCACAGGACCTGTCCCCAACCGAGACACGGCAGACCGTGGAGCGCCTTTCAGAAGAGGGATCCATCCTGGGCGACATCCCTGGCACGGATCACCCACTCGTCAAGATCAAAACGATCGAGGAGAGACGTCTGGCGTCACTTAAGGACCGAGAAGATTTCACAATGTTCAAGCAGAGCGGCCTGATTAGCACCGTCACGAAGCTGATAGGCTGCACGCCGGAACTGAAGCTCTGGTATCTGCTGGCACTCATCTCTTGCTTCATCGGAGGTACGTCGCCATACTTTTCAGGGATCCTAGTCCAGAAGCTAAACATCTTCCAGCTGCCCTATTTCCCGCACAAGCCCTGTTACTCGGCAACATCCTCGATATCTTCTCATCGCCAGACATGGTGTCTCGAGGCAACTTCATCTCACTCATGTTCTTAGTCATCGCCTTTGGGTGTCTGATCGGATATTTCCTTATGGGATGGTCTAGCAATATGATCGCACAGGTAGGTAGCTGACCCTTGCTCATGTCCAGGCGATTGCTGACAACATGGAGACCCTGGGTAGAAAGATGCGGAGAGAACTCCTGGACTCCGTCCTCCGTCAAGACCTGCGGTTTTTCGATCGCCCAGAAAACACCATCGGCACGCTGACCAGCCGTCTCAACTCTTATCCCCAGGCGGTGTTCGAGTTCATGGGGTTTAATGTTGCTCTTCTTATTCTAGCCGTCATCAGCTTGACAGCTTGCAGTATTCTCTCCGTCTCGGTTGCCTGGCGCCTTGGCTTGGTTGGCGTTTTCGTTGGACTCCCTCCTATGCTGCTTGCTGGATGGGTACGCATCCGGCTCGAGGTGAAGATGGAGAACGCCATAGACAAGTCATTCTTGAAGAGCTCGTCCGTAGCGTCAGAGACAGTGATGGCGGTACGCACCGTCTCCTCCTTGGCGCTTGAGCAGAAGATGCTAGACAAGTATACGCACGAGGTGGACATGGCTATCCACAATTCGGCACCCTCGCTATTTCACATGATGATTTGGTTCTCGCTGACCCAGGCAATTGAATACTTCGTCCTTGCCATTGGCTTTTGGTAAGTATGTTCTGTCTCTGTATAGGCCTTCTCTAACGGTGTTCAGGTGGGGATCCAAGCTCATCAACGACGGTTACATTAACCTCTATCAGTTTATCGTCTCCTTCATGGGCGTATATTATTCTGGTCAGGCAACAAGCCAGCTATTCGTCTTCGCAGGCAGTGAGTCTCGTCAACGTCCCGACGATTTCCAACGCTAATCTCTTCGCTCTAAAAGATTTCACAAAGGGCCATCAAGCCGCCAATTACTATTTCTGGATATCTGCCCTCGAGCCAGCGATCCAGGAAACCCCTGAGAACAGTGGGAAGGGACCGGAAAACGGATGCAAGTCTTTCGTTCTGGAAAATGTCCAATTTGCCTACCCTATGGCGCCACAAACCCGGGTCCTCAAGGGGATTTCCCTCACCGTGAGCCACATTCCCGTCCTCAATTGACGATGCACCACTGACCACTCTCAAACTCTAGATTCAGCCTGGCGAGTTTGTCGCCTTTGTAGGCCCATCGGGGTGTGGTAAGAGCACGATGATTTCACTGCTGCAACGTTTCTACGACCCCGTGAGCGGCGCCATCATCGTTGACTCGTCACCTCTGAACTCGATCAGCCCTTCTCTGTATCGTAGGAACGTTTCTCTAGTGCAGCAGGAACCGACGCTCTTCCCAGGGACCATCCGAGACAATATCTCGCAGGGCGTTGACACGACCATGTCTGGCCCGCTGCCCAACTCTCAGCTAGAGGAAGCCTGTCGTTCTGCCAATGTCTGGGACTTCATAGCCTCGCTCCCAGAGGGCCTTGACACGCCTTGCGGAATGGGCGGCAGCCAGCTCTCGGGCGGCCAGCGACAGAGGATTGCGATTGCACGCGCCCTTATCAGAAAACCGGCCGTGATCCTGTTGGATGAGGCGACAAGCGCACTGGATACTGAGTCCGAGCGCATCGTTCAGGGTGCGTTGGCGAAGGCAGCAACCACTGGTAATAGAATCACTGTTGCCGTCGCCCACCGACTGGTCACTATTCGGGAAGCAAGCCGTATTTTCGTCTTCCACGGCGGGATCATCGCCGAGAGCGGGACTCATGGAGAGCTTATTGAGCGTGGTGGGATATATGCGAAGATGTGCGAGGCGCAAAGACTAGGCCAAGATATATAAAGTAGGGGATTGGATCTTGGTCTTGACTCCTTGAGGCCACATTTTCTGTGTTTTCTACACATGGTGGGCGTTGCACATGCGCTTTTCCAGCCGAGAGTCCATGTCGTCGATGCCGTTCATAGTCATCTTAACAGAGCATACACACTCATAGCAAAAGGTGTCGTCTGATATTTTCACGGTAACTTGTCCATGATGTATTGATCGCGTGGCACCAAATTGGGTCTCATACTCGTCTCAGTTGCACCTCCATGTAGGTGGTCTCACACAGCTTGCGCCAATACGTCTGGCTTTGCCACCTTCGATAACATCATTGAGTGCATTCATGATCTATTCGCCTGGAGTATCTCTGTCCAGAGGATGGATCTGAGTTCATCAATGTACGTGCCCGACCGTTCAATGCTCACAAGAATGCTCTAATGATTCCATGGGATTAACCAGCACAGTGCTATTTCTGCGGAAACTAGAAACCAGAAAAAAAAGGCATGACATTTTCCTCATAGGAATCCTTCTGCAGGTAATCGACTCATGAGTTCAAGAACCCAAAGCTATGTGCATCCACTAATGGGGTGTTGAGACGCGGGTTGGTGGCGTCCGGAGTCGAAGGCCGAAACTATCGAAAGTTGACTCGCAACGCAGTATTAGGTTTGATTGGGCAACTTTAGTCGCTTGTTTTCCAAGTCAAACCATGAATGCGGGAATTGTAACCAATTCTCTCCAGGAACAAGGGAGCGTATCCGCTATCCCACGGGGCCATTCCCAGGGAGACAAGATAATCCTTGTCGCTATCGCACTCATAAAGGTCGATTGGCAACATTTACCACCAGTCCCACGGTCCTTGGCACCCGTTATCTTCACCGCTAGCGATACCGGAAATTTCGGTGTGGGGTACTGCAAGCCGAAGTCAACATCGGAGCGGATTCCTTTGACATCATTGCCGATGAAGAGTCTAGAGGGGGGAGAAGAGGGGTCCCGTCCGGAGAGGCCTTTTCACTTTTCGAAATTCCCCCTAACCACTCTGACAAAGTCTCTCAGAGTCATCTTCGTTCACCACGGGCAAAGATGATGTTCCATAGCTCCGCTGTTGTCCTGGCGGCCCTCGCCGGGCCCGCCTCCGCTAGCTACGCCTTCTACGTCGGCAAGGACCTCACCGCCGATGGCAGCGTCATGGTCGGCGGCACCGGCGAAGAGGTCTCCTCTCACTGGCTGCAGCTGTTTCCAGCCCGCGACCACGCGCCGAACGCCACCATCACCGTTGGCGTCACGGAGAAGGCCAGCATCCCCGGCGAGCTCTTCACCATCCCCCAGGTCGGCCACACCTACCGGTATATGTCGATGGAGTACTCCGACTTTGAGGGCTTCCCGGCGCCGCTCACCAATGGCGGCCTCAATGAGAACGGAGTCACTGTCCGCGACGTCTGGGCACAGAACCGCGAAGAACTGGTTGAGATGACGCTCACGCCTCAGCACGGCATCCAGTACAGCGACCTCGCGCGCATCGTCATGGAGCGAGCGAAGACTGCGCGGGAAGGCGTGGAGATCATTGGTGACCTGATGAGTCAGTACGGCGAGGCGACGTACGGCGGCAACACGCACCTGGTCGCTGATAAGGATGAAGGCTGGGTTGTATGGGAGATGGCGGGCGGCAAAAAACTGTGGGCGGCCGAACGCCTCAAATCCGATGAGGTCCGCGTGCTGTACCCCGGGTACATCGAGGATTTCCCCACAGACTTTGCCAACAGCTCAGACTACATGGGCTCCGAAAACATCGTCTCCTTCGCAGTCGAGCAGGGATGGTGGGACCCCAACAGCGGCGAGCCGTTCAACATCTTCAACGCCTACGGCGAGAAGGGCGAGAACCTCACCGCGCGCGATGGCGGTTTCAAGTTCATGTCCCAAGCCGCCCTTGAAGAGGCCACTCTTGCAATGGTTCCTCTCACCGAGGAAAAGCTCATGGAGCGCGTCCGCGACAAGCGCATTGCTGATGACGAGGCCGGCTACGGACAAATCGTGAGCCTGAAGGAGGGGATCGACGCCGACCTTCTGCGCATCTGGAACGCCCCCGCCACCTCCGTTTCGTCGCCGTTTGTGCCGTGGTGGCTCGGCGTCAACGGCGTTCCTCCCGAGTTCGGCGAGCACCGGTACCTCACCACCGGTGCGTCCAGCAGCTTCCTGAACCCTGACTACCAGCTCCAAGAGGCGAGCGTCTTTGCCGGCCGCATCTTCAAGCGTGTACTGTACTACATGTGCTCCGCACCTGACACCTACCTGCCGATTGTCACGCAGATGCTCACGGGCTTCGAGAACCAGAGCCGCAGTGATATCGACTGGGTCGAGACGAGCGCCAAGCTCCTCATCGAGAATAACGAGCGTGAGGCCGCGCACTCTTTGCTCACGTACTACTCTCATAGCAGGGCCTCGAAGGCGCTCGAGCTTGGAAAGACCATTACTAATGCGCTTGATGGGCACATTAAGCTGACGGGTCAGTGGCGCAATCCTGTCGGTAGCGAGATCAATGATGCTGGCGAGGGGGCAGAGACGGTCAACTGCCTGGTTGGCTATGACCCTGATCAGCCTATTTGGAAGCAGCCTGCACACCCTACCAAGCGTAGAAGTCTGAGAAAGAAATTGGTTGTTCAGCGCAATTGGAGCTAGGTTCAAAATGTAGATATAGCAAGAAACCTCAACGCAGGCCGCCGCTATGAACGCAGATGGCAGGAAATGGATATGCCTAGCTTTCTGAGTAACTCCGAGACGAACTGCAGGTGGTGTGCCTACCTCGGCATGTAAGATAAGAAACCTATATATCTCACAACATGCTTCATTGGCCATTCTTTTTTTTTTCTTCCAGGGTTTCATGGCCATTTGCATTTCCCTATATGAACAAGAAAAAGTTCCAACAGTCGTTGGACATCTCAACTATCTTCACTCACTCCTTCATCATCTTCTCAACATTCCTTCCGACAGTCGCGCTCCAGGCATCAATCTTCCGGCACCACCAGTCTGACAGATACAATGACACACTCAGCAAGATGACCCAGCCAACCACAAATCCTCCGTTACGGCCGAGGCGCTCGAAAAGCCTCGGCATGATCCAGAAGCCTAGACTGTGCAACACTGGGCCGTGGACGAGATAGAACGAGAAGCTGATCTTTCCAAGGTACTGTGACACCCGTCCTTCGAGGAGCCCGCGGAGGAACGGGCTGTGTAGAACGCAGGGAAGTAGTAGAAGGGCGCCCATTGCCTGGTAAAACATCCAGCCTGACAAGGGGATGTAGTATCTCGGCACGAGGGACGACAAGAACGCGAAGCCTGGCGTCCATTCGGCTCCAGCATCGGGGTACGAGAGGAGGTAGAGAGCGACGAAAAGCGCAGCCCAGCGAGTCCCTCTGGAGCTAAGTACCGATTGTCTAAAACCGGCTTGGCGACCGTTCTTGCTGCTTGTCGCCGGTGGTATCAGCCCCCGGTCATCAGCTCTCCTGATGTCCGCCTCTGAAAGTAATACACCACCCATGAAGGTAGCCATGTCCCACCGTCCCATGATCAGACTGTATGCAGAGAGAAGACCTCCAAGGCGGAATCGCCACTTTGCCTTCAGGGCTGCGGTGCCTAGGAGGAAAAGGTAAATGAACATGGAGCCGCGGAGCTCCATCGGGATCGTGAAGGTGTGCGGATCATAGCGGGTGTGGTAGTGGCCGAAGTTGAACGGGTTGGCCCATTCAATGTAAGCCCTCGTAAAGTTTTGGAGAGCGTAGGTGATGTTGTCGTGGATGAATGGATGCTCTTCCCACGAGCCGCCGAGCTGAACCCAAGTGAAGTTGGTAGGGTCGGTCTTGTTTGGCAGGGTTTTGTTGTCGTCTAGGACTGCGGGCTTCGAGCCCAGGTGGAGGAGATCGTGATAGGACCCCTTGGACTTCTCGGTCTTGTCCTCGTACCCGGTGTCCACCATGGTAATGTTGATCACCGTTCCGTTCAATCCTTTGGTCTCATTTGCCGCCCTTGCCTTTGCCTCAATGTCATCGGCCAGCATATACAGCATCGGGGGCATGAAGAGTTGCGACGTGGTGTTCACACAAAGTGTGTTGGTCTCGTTGTTTGTGACATTACCCAAAAACGCAGGGGTCGTTAGCCCCAGGTATTTCGCAATGCCAGGGGCTCCCTCGACTGCATGCGTCCCATTCATACAAGTGTTGTTCAACTGAGCAACTGTCACAGTGCCGTTGATATACCTCGAGTCGGGGCCCTTGTAGATGTCATCTTCCGACCGGAAGGCTCCCATCTGTGCAAGCATGGCTACTAAGAACATGCTGATAGTAGGGGGGATGTACAGACGGAACACACGTCTAAAGACGGAAGACGCAAGACTCTGGTACGCGGCTTCGAGGCGTCGCTCGTGAATGGCCCTCAGGATATGCCGACAAAGGACATATCCCGAAATGGCAAAAAAGATGGCTACCATTGGGCGTCCACGCTGCAATAGACATAGAATGGGCAAGGATGACCGCTCGAAGTACGGCTCAGGTGATCCGGGGGGCATGGCTCCATAGCCCAGCATGATGGCTGGTGTCCATGGCCATAGGAAGTGGTAGTTGAAGACAAGAAGACAGGCAACACCGCGGAGCCCATCCAGACATCTGATCTTGTCCGCATTCTTTCTCGTCGCGGCCGCGCTTGAAAACTTCTCATCACCACCTTCACCGTACCGGCCTTGCTCTTTTGACCGATGGGACACGTCCGACTGCCCCTCCCGCCCCCGCGTGGACTCTTCCCACATGGTGCCTTTCTGTCTTCCTCGGCTGTTGCGAGCAAACATGCGAGAATGAAAACCGCTTCTAAAATGAATGGACGAATAGATGAAGATACGCTAGAGTACCGGCGGCCGTCATCTGAGAGTGAGGCTCAGTGGACTGGGCAGTATACACACGTATGAGAATAGCCGAGATAAGATACAGGACAGTAGGACGATGGGGAGCAGGCGGACGAAAAAGGAGAAGCGCGCCTCAGGAGTTCCTAAATACGACTTGGTTGGACGCGAGCGACGATTCCGGGGTATCCCTGTCCGGTTATGTCATCTAATCAAGACAAACCTCGCGAGCCCCTGAGTTGGGGACCCATCTTTGTTCAACTTACCTGGAGGGAGGCCCATAAATGCTGTAAGCATGCTGTTCAATCAGCGTTGCACATCGGATTGTCCAGCCACCTTTGCTCCTCCACATAAAACCGTCCGCCCCTGTGCTTTTCTCCATGGAGTTATCTGGCTGTCTGGACCGCGTAGGACGTCATACAACGCGTGTCATTGCATAGCCTCTTAGAGTACCACACCAAGTTTACATGTATAGACGCGGATGCTTCCCGTTCGTGTCGAGGATGCTACTTCAATCCTGGGGGTGAAAGCATCTACTCCTTTTTACATATGCAACTCCCAGACCAGTGGCCTTTCTTGGAATGGTTCAGGCCATGGTTCAGGCCCACTCGCGATTGTGTGCGACCTGAATCCAGGAAGCCAGCGTC
The DNA here is from genome assembly GCF_022836535.1 of Colletotrichum spaethianum. Lineage (NCBI taxonomy): Eukaryota > Fungi > Ascomycota > Sordariomycetes > Glomerellales > Glomerellaceae > Colletotrichum > Colletotrichum spaethianum. The sequence continues at coordinate 1,497,140 of NW_026054775.1, read as the reverse complement.
GGCAGTTGCCAGCTCGGCCATCATAGCCCGGAAGAGTCCCGTCCCGGAGGTGGCCACGGACAAGCTGCCGACGCATCCGCAGTCTCTATTGGGGTCGCTCGATTGATGAGTCAGCTCTCCGAGACTTGCATTGCGGGGAGTGACCAACAACCTTCTTGAGTCCGAACTTGTACAGTTCGGTCACTAAAGGTTTGCTGATCTTCGCTACGTGGCAGCCATGTGGCCAAACTATCAGGAATGGATTCATGACGACTAAGCAACGCAACCGATGGTAATCCTGTTAATGGAACACGTTTCCCCACTCTTAGCGCTACCTTTCTATATGGCGCTGACAGCATGCACCACACGCATTCATCCAGAGGGCAACACCAATTCAGATTCCGCCTCCAATCTTCAGTGGCCGTTCGTCGATATTTCCGGACCAAGACTGTTTAAATCAGTTCGGACCAAACGCGGGCTGATTTTTTTCATCAGCAATACTATGTAGGTAAGCCATGGGTAAGCCATATGGGAACGCAAAGTGTTGCTGTCTCGTTTTGGGGGTGGGGCAAATAGCAATAGGGTTTCACTTAGCTCGGACTGACAGTGGTGTTTACTGATTTTCTACCAAACTTGTGGAATTCCTAGTCCCAGTCGACAGAGCCTCTGGTGGTCGAGAGTCTGCTGGCCAGAGCCGCATCCTGGCCGATTTGAAACACCACCTCTTGCATTCGCTTTGTCAGCTGAAAGGTGTCCGTGTGCTCACCTTTTTTACCTTGAGAAAGTAGAAAGCTGTGTGCACTCGATTGATGGACCGTTTAGTTCAAGACTCTCCCTCATTCACTGGCACTCCATCAATCCCTAAGCTCCTGCTCGTAGCAATTTGACCTTCATCTGTATCACAGGGGGCGTGGGCGGTGTTCCTTCGATTACGAGACATGAATCCGCACATGTGTCTAGTTTCTTGCGGGCTGTTCAAAGTACAGCAGCTTGGGGTGGTCATGTTGTCTGTCATGGTTGGCAAGGGTGGTCTGGGCGGCTGAATACATCGCAAGGATTGGGAGGCCGGCCATGACGACGTGCATTGCTTTTACTCCAGCTAATGGTTTGGTAGGCTATCCGATGAATTAGGAAGTCAAAAGTTTCCGGCTTTGGCAAACGTATGAATCAAAATCTTCGTGAACTTGTTTGTTTCGCTATCAATCTTGGCTCTCTTTTCGAAGATCGTCTGTTGGCATTGACCTTGAGGGTTCACCTGCTCGAACTTGTGGGTCTTGTGAATTTTTCAGTTCTACTTACCTTACCAACTAATGGTACTAGCGACTACGCATGCAGTTCAGTCATACTTATAGCGAAGAAGTATATCTCGCAGTTGACAGCCCAGCATGGTGTCGTCTGGGCGTGCATTGGAGACGATTTGCAGCGTAGACGGTGTGTCTAGTCAGAGCTCCAGAAGCCTCCTAATCGATTGTTCGACAACCTGACTAGACTGTCAAACCGGATACAAAGACTGCAAAGATCAGTACCTGGCTGGTAAAAGGATTCCCTACTCCTGATTGGAGCATCGCCCTAGGCATCGAGTCAGTCTCCTCTCCAGGTCAATCGAACATGACTGATGGTCTGAAGATCTGAGACGCATCGGACGAACCCGAGGAACCTGAGACATGAACCAAAAGATGAAAAGAGGTCATCCAGGCAGCCTTTTCTTTCCTTTTTCCCTTCCTTCTTTGTAATTTCGCCGATAACGCCGCCGCAGCGAGATGTGCTGCCCAGCTAAGTGGTATGACTTTATACCGAGCTGTCAGGTCTTGAGGCCGATGCTAAATTAGAGTAAACACGGATTCAATAGGCTAAATTTGATCTCCTAACGTTATAATTTCAAGGTTGAAAACTCATCATTAGCCTCTTGCAGTGCCGGCCTCGGAGAATACAACCAACTTGGCATGCCCTACCCCAACTGATCTAAAATATTGGCCTCTTTGACCCGAACAACATCAACGACTTGCAGATCTGGCAGCAAAATTTCATACTTTCCCGCCCCCTGAGGGGAACGTTGTACGACGACACATGCTGAAGCATTCTCTTAGGTCTGTGTGTTTCTTTTGGCTCAGGGTTTTACAACGCGAAATAGAATATCTAATCTTTGGAAACCACGCCGAAGTACATTACTCCTGTCGCCGTTGTAACTCTCGTGAAATTACACCTAGAATCAGCGTGGCATATCTTGGAAGTCGATTAGTAAGTGAAAAACGTGTTGAATCCCAATGAGTGCTTGTCCCAGCTTTTTTGATCCGTCAGGACTTCTGCTAACACGTCTCATTGATTCTTGGCAGCATCTAATCGCTGATCCCTTGTTAGTTACATACCTAATGTCCCACCAAGGGGCAACCGGAATCATGGTCCAACACCAAGCGGTGTTAATAAGGACGCGTGTTGATGGATTTTATTTGAAAACCTAGAATTGAAATTCACAAACATTGGATGCAGCGGAGTAGCAACAAGCACGTATGCAGAACTGACTATCTTGAACATAGGACTAGAAGACAAGAATCGGATCAGCACGCAGACTGGTCTCAAGACTAAGAGACTCTGCACTCACACCTCAGATTATCAGAGGCTCTTGTGACAGTCCTCCCCTGTATAAAGCAACACTCTTTGCCATTCATGTTATGCGAAGTCCTTACATTCACGACACCACATTCTTAGCTTTTAGAATTCCTTCAAGGGGTCTCGAAAATGTATTTTCAACTCCCTCCCATGGTTATGTTGCTGCTAGCAATGTAGAAGATATCAAATCGGTACTTCGTCCTGTCTATCTCTTGTCTTCGTCCCGTGTATTCAGGTGCTACCAAGCAACGGCATAAGCCCCTACCACGTGAAAAACAATCTTGCAACCCGAGGACAAGGAAAAAATTGGAAGATGTGCTCCGATATTGTGAATTCCTTTTCTCAAATATCACCTGGGTCCTTCCCGTCTAAAATGTTGACCACAAAAGCTCAATAACCGAGTTCAATTTTGAGATCATCGTCACCATCAGACGTTGGCACTCTTTTTCAACCTCAAGTTGCCGTTCCAAGTTTGAACTACCTGACAACAAGTTCATTTCGTTTCAAATCACTCCACAATCAGCAGGGCGGACCGGAATTTAATCATATTTTCGTCTGAATTTCTTATTAGGCAGGTACCTTCCCTCCTCTGATTTGTACCTTATTCACCAAAAGCCACCAACCGTTGTCGCAGTCAACGGTAGTTGATCGTGGGCTTTGACACCATCTGGCTTGACACTGAATCGTCTACAACATCTTGGTCTACGGCGATTCAGCGCGTTCAAGCTAGCCCCGGCTCAGTGACCCGGTTCCTGTCTGAATGGACATATAAAGGGAGACACGTTCCTTTTTTCAAGCCCTCTCACTAACATCTCACTCCCAAAGCCGAATTTCATATCACCTCTTTTGCAAAAGATCAAGTTCTCCAAGACCCTTTGTACAAGCCTCCTCCGAGTACAGAAAGAAACCCCGTATTCTACATCATCAAGAGGCGGCCGGACCCCCTCATTCAAGAGATTCATCCGGCACCAAAATACCATACCCATTTCAATCATACACCCTTCTCAGTATGGCTGCCGATCTCCCCAACCCGCTTGCCACTATGGCCGACCTCGACCAAACCGAGATCTGCCTACTCAAAGAGGCACTGGCGCAGGCGCAGGCCAGGATCAAGCACCTTGAGGAACTCGAGGACCTGGATCAGACCGAGATTGTCCTCCTTCAGGCTCGTATCGATGAGCTGACAAAGCTCGTCGAGTTTCTCCAGGCAGAGAACCGCCGTCCTGGAGATGAGCGTATCCATGATGGTGACGAGACCCAGCAAGAGCACCAGAATGGTGGCCCCCTTCACCTCGAGCGTACTGATGTCGACGCTTACTCCGGCCCTGCCTCGCCTGTCGAGAATGAGGGAGTCAACCTCGAACTCAACGACCAGGAAATTGACGATGCTGCTAAGGACGGCCATCTCTCTGTCTCTGACAGCGGCTTTGAGGGATACGGCTCAGATGGCGATTCCGACTAGGCCTAGAGCGTCAGAGGCGTGAAGCTTTAGAGAATAACGGGGAAAGTTCGCGGGAATCGGGCTCGACCATACCCCGGCCAGGCGCCCTCCGAAGTGATGGACGGCAGAACGTTGATCTGGGGCACAGGAAGTGTGTGGAAGGTTGGCTGGTATCGCAATATGAGGATTTGAAAGCCAAGCTGCGCCGGCGCGAGCTGTGGCCTGGAGCCTCTCTAGCCGGGTTGATGAACAAGGAATTGCGTTTTACAGTGGTTATTGGGAGGTTTCTCTCGAGCATGGGACGGATAGCATAGCATAGAATAGCATAGCATAGCAAGAGTGCAGTCTACCAGAGAAACTGACAAGTTCTCAATGGAAACCTCGTAGTCCTCACCCCCGACCTGGAGATTATCGATCGGTATGCCTTCGATCGTGGACACGAACACCAACACCACCTCGACTATTCTTCAACCCTAGCTCCCATCACCTCCAGGTGCTACCTCCCGGAAACGTAGCCCCCTTGCCGTCCTTCATGATACCTATAACCCTCGTCCCCAAGCATAGGACTCACATTCCCCGCTATCGGACTCTGCGTGATTTCGCTTTCCACCTTTACCGAGCCGTCAGACTGCATCTAGTAATCACCAGTGACTGAGTAAAATTTAGCAATGAGGCTAAAGAGTTACTAACGCTATCAGTACGGCCACTCTATATGGAATCTAAGTAGTATTATGTTAGTAGTTAATTTAGTGAATTTCTTAAGGGTTAGTAAAGTAGTTGGATGTTAGTTTAGATATAAATTTCTAATCCCACAAGTAGAAAGGTAGCCTAAAACCATAATGGTTTATTATGCCCTTACATATAGACGTGTTCATTAATTGCCAAAGCTGCTAGCGCAACGGACTACAAGGACCTATAGACTATCGAAGCAATGGCTTGTTGTTCTAGGCTAGTAGCGAATGGATGTTATAGAGTGTATGCATCGTGGTTTTTCCTTCTTTTTTTCTCTTTGGGGACACTTAATTAGGGCAAACAGATGAGTCGCATCAAAGGACAACACCGGTCTCCCCGAACACATTGTCATAGCGTAATCGTCGTTTCTTCAACATTAACTGCACGGTGTCCCATGGGTCAAGTTCCCTCTGACATGCCCTGCACCCCCAATACATTAAACCATTGGCGTAACAGCTCCCTAACGTTATCGTTTTCCTTGTACCATCCAGTTTCTTAGATTCTTGGTTAAAGACGGAAGCAATCAAACACCAGTCTGTCCCCTGCAGCTTCCACTGCTCTCGAAGAATGTACGATAAAACCATTCATTGGCGCCGGACCTTTGGAAAAGGTAGACCAGTTCCGTTGACGGCGTACTAAGATTGCCCCGACATGGAGCCCGTTTACATGGTTTGATGAATTGGAGCGATGTGCTCCTTCTAGCATTCCCATCTCCCGAGGACAGAACTTTGCATCTTCTCTCATCTTGACGCATTGTGTTTTCATTCCACCAATTCACTTTTAATACTGGGCTGCTGGGTCCACACCCGAGTTCCCAATGGCGACCATTCTTCAATTCTTGGGGCTTGCCTCCGGCATTTTCGATGGATGCGCAGCTCTTGGAACCGCGCTTGGTGCTCTGGGCTTGGTTGCGTTGCATCGCTCGGCTCTGCCCAAACCCATTCCCGGTAATCCCTACGACACAGAAACGGCAAAGAGCATTTCTGGGATACAGTTCTCATCGCGATTGACTATGTAGGTGGGGAACAGCTGATGTGCTGTGGCTCATGCAGGAAGGAGACCATCGTCCGTGAGCGGAATGAAAGGGTGTCAAGGCCAGGCTGTGGTGTTTCTTCGAGCAGGCTGGTTCGTGAGAGGGTCGAGAGGTTGGGGACTAGGAATGTTTGCTTGTGAAACCAACAGCAGCGTCCGTCCTCATCTGGCTGGACCTTGGCGACTGATTTGTTACGGAGAAGGGGCGCTCTTTTTATCTACATTCTCACTCAAGGTATGATAAGTTGGTAACGCCGCCCCCGAAATCCTTAACCCCTCTGTCCCCCAATGCCAGCCCCGGTCGGAAAAGTCCGCTAAAGGGACGAATCCAAGGGTCCTCCACAAACGCTTGAACCAACAGCGCCAGCGGGGCCGAGCCACCGCTACCGTTTCCGACCCAGCCGCCAAACACGGCGGCACGTCGCAACACACCCGCATGGAAGACAGCAAAACAACTGTGGGTATGCGCGAGTTTCCCCCCGCGTTTCCCGTCGCCCAAAGTGTGCCGCCTGAGTCGGGCCCGTTGGGAGCCTGCGCCAATCACGTCTTCTCACCGCCGGTCCGTCTCGCGCTGGCGTCCTGAAACCTGCTCACCTCCATGCCGTTTTGGGATTCGCGGCGGCTGGTCACAGGGCTGTTGCTTGTCATGTGCGACGATGCAGCGAGATAAAGCTCCCCCTGTTAGGTGCCGTGCTGATAAGAAGAACAGTTGTCCCCCTTTGGTTGTGCGTGTTGAAGTGACAGCTTCGTCTTCATCTCATTTGCGTCCTGTGAAATATCTAAAGCCAATCGAGTGCTAATAGACTCTTGAATACTTGCGAATCTACATCACGTACCTCAGCCATCTTTAGGACCGGATCCTACCACCGCCAACATGCCAGCCATCCTTTCTAACCAGTCCGTAGATGCCCCTACCAAACTCTCATAGACCTTGATTAACACAACTGAACAGGACCCCTTCAGTCGAGCTCCGACAAGCCTCCAAGCTGGACCTTGTAGCACAGCCGCAAACCACCACATCCCGCGAGCTGCCCTCCACCGCAGAGTGCGCCGCTCATCTCCAGCTCCTCGAGACCTTTGTGACCCTCCACGGCACCGTCCAGCTCCTCGCCGCTGATGCAGGCCTCGCTCCCGAGCACGCGTGGGACCTGTACTGCAACCGCGCGGTCGCCCGCTTCGAGGAATGGAGCACCAGCGCTCAGAGGCCGACTGAGCGGATGCCCTCAGTCGACGTGCTCATGGCATGGCATGCCCTGATGCTGCACCCCAAGGCGTATGCACGCTTCATCGAGCTCGGCGGAAGGCTTGGCCTGGACGGGATGAAATGGTCTGAGATCGTGAGTCAAGCCTCAACCTCGGGCAGAGCCAAAGTGATATGTGCAACGTCGTGCTGATCACCGCCGCAGTCAAACTCAACAATCCCCAACATCGACCTCGACTCTCTCACCTCGGCCCACACGGGCGTCTTCACCCACCGCTCCGAGACCGGGACCCCCCTCTTCACCTACCCTCTGGCCGCCGCGATCCAGCGCCAACTCTCCTTCTCCGTCAAGATGGCCCGCCACGCCTGGCTCCGCAGCCCGGCCCTCGCATCAACCCTCACCCAGTCCCAGACCAGGTACGCGCGCTTCTTTCAGCTCATCGCCGCGCACCCGCGCACCGTCATGGTGCCGACGCTCGACATCGACCTCGTCTGGCACACCCACCAGCTGTCCCCCGCGCGGTACCTCGCCTACTCGAAGCGGACGACGGGCAAGCTCGTGGACCACGACGACGAGATCGAGGACGAGAGGCTGGGCGAGCTGGCGGGCGACATGCAGGGTCTCTGGGCGAGCGCGTTCGGCGAGAGCTACCACGCGTGTCTGTGCTGGACCTGCGAGGGCGGGCGCGCGGGCGTCGACGCGAGAGTTTTGGAGCAAAGATTACGGGACGAGGAGACGGTCCGCGGCGTGCTGCCGCTGGCCGACCTCGCGTTCCCCAGGTGCGGCGACTGCGGCGAGCACCCGGAGAGCTGCTGTCCTCCGGTCGAGGGGGCTGCCGGGTGCGGGAGCGGGTGCGGCGGCGGTTGTGGAGGAGAGGGCGGCTGCGGCAGCTGTGGTGCTATGCGGTGAAATACATGGCATATTTAGAGACTTATAGAAATGTTGCACGAGACTACATGAATACCTACTACGTCCATTGTTCACTCATCTAACCAAGGTATGCAAGTCCAAAAAGGGTGACCAGCAAAAGAAATGCCTCGTGGCGGAATCGAACCGCCGATCTTCTCATGACACTAGAATACTAGTGAGACGCTATACCACTTAGCCAACAAGGCGCTTTACTGGTTGTTGTTGAAGAATACGCAGAAAATGGGGCTTATGGATCACAGAGGGTCGGCGGCTAGCATACTTTTTCCTGGCGACCCACATCCCGCCCCTCCTGCATAAGTTCTGAATTAACCGTATGCTCGTTCGGAAAACTCCATATTGCACCTCTTGGGATATCCCTCGCAACCTATCCAAACGCCGGCCAAGACGACAGGTCGTATTCCCAACGTTTCCTTGCAAACTTAGTTATAGTTGTTTAAAAAGGGTCACTTGCTCCACAACCCAATGACGGCCTCGGAAATGTCAGCATTGTGGCCTCCGTGGGCCGACCAGTGCCACGGCGAACAAGGGATGAACATATACCGGGCCTTTATAGCCAGGGTCGTCAGCCGAGGTGCGGGTTTCCTCGCTCCATTAGAATAGCCTCGCTGTCCATTCATACAGGTTGCCTCGGCGTGCGATGCGCGGAGTGCGTGGGAGAGCCCGGCCTCCCGCCGGGGCTTAGGAGGGGCAGGTCGGCATCGCCGTGTGATTGGGGCCGCGGCTGGGACAACTTTATAGTGTACAAGAGACCCCCTTTCTTGACGAGAGGCCCAACCCTGTACTTCGTGTGTTTGTTTATAGATTCCGGTGGAAAAGAGTGTATTAAATACCTTGATCGTTGCCTCTCTGTTCTCGAAGTGCTCTCTTGCTCACCACTCCTACTTTCGTTTTGAACAGACCGGCACAGTAAGGCCATCACTCTCGTTTCGAGCATCACCAGTCCGGCTCATACATCTCGTTTCCGAGCCTCTGTCCCTCCATCAAGATGCGCGCATCAGCAGTCATCGCAGCAACCGCCGGCATGGCCGCCAACGTCAACGCCGCCGGCGCGCCTCACCCGTGGATGGCCCCCGACGGCTCCGCCGTCCGCGGCCCCTGCCCGATGCTCAACTCCCTGGCCAACCACGGCTACCTCGCCCGCGACGGCAAGGAGATCAGCATGCAGAACCTCATCGACGGCCTCGGCTCCGCGCTGCACTTCAACGAGAGCCTCGTGCGCACCCTCGGCACGCCCGCCTTCGCCACCTCGACCACGGGCAACCCCAACACCTTCAACCTGGACGACATTGCCAAGCACAACGTCATCGAGCACGACGGCAGCCTGTCGCGCGCCGACTTCGCCGTGACGGGCGACGCAAAGACCTTCAACGAGACCGTCTGGGCCGAGACCAGGGGGTACCTGGGGTACGTCGAGGACGGCACGTCGGCCGATGCCACGGTGGACTACAAGATCATGGCGGCGGCGCGAAGCAAGCGCATTGCCACAGCCAAGGCGACGAACCCGTCGTTCAACCTGGCCGCGAACCAGGTCACCGTGTCTTTGGGCGAGTCCGCCGTCATCCTCGGCACCATCGGCCAAAGCTACAGCGCGCCTGCTGCGCCGCTGTCGTGGCTGCGGGTCGTCTTCGAGGAGGAGCGTCTGCCGTTCGCCGAGGGATGGAAGACGTCGGACACGGAGATCACCACGGCTCAGGTCCTGGGGCTGTCCCAGCTCATCGCCACCAGCAGCAGCTAAGGGTGCTCAGAGCTGTGTTAGAATAATAATAAATGATGTTCATCTCCAACATGTTTGCCCCGATCCGCGAAGCGCAGAGTGATGTTGTCGAAACGAAGCATGCCCGAGGCACATCTGGGGCACTTTGATGTTTGGCCCCTGCGGCCTCGGCCAGCACGGAAAAGTTGAGTCCTCTCCTCAGGGCAGGGTCTGGCCACGGCGCAAACGACGCGGTGTCGTGACTCGTCAAACGGGGCCCGTCGAATGAGTGGAAGCTGGAGCTCGGGGTCAAGCCTTCGTTTTCGCTAGAGTGTTCCGGCTCGTGCTGGAGAAGCGGAACCGAGTCGCATTGCATGCAGACTCCTATCCAACACTATGAGCCAAAATGCGCCACCAATAGCAGGCCGCCTGGAGACTTAGCTGCGCATACCATACTGCCATAGATTTGGATGCGATTTCATCGGGTCGTCACGACAAAGTCCTTCCAAGCCGACAACAGCCTTGGGCGATGACAGAAAGTGGTGCTGCGATGCCATCAGCAAGGTATTGACATGATGCTGTTATGAGCGACCGGTCCAATCATGCAAGGGATCGACAAGAAAGCGCGAGAACCGCGAGGCGCAGTGGTCTCGTGCCTCGTCGTACTCAATCATCTTCAAGAGTCTGTAACGGCTCGTCGAGCTGGTCGGCATCGTGGATGTGTTTCCACCGAGTTGATCGCAAAGTGTCGAAGTCGAACTTGGCAGAACATCGTCATGGCGCAAGCACCGACCATTGCAATCGAATTGTCGTCATCATCCAGAGGTCGTGTGCTGACCCGGGCGGAGTGGGGAGAAACCACATGTGTTTGGGAAGAGGGGGTGAAAGATCCAAGGGCATCGAGATCGAATTGATTCTAGAAGCTCTGGGCGCCTCAAACATCGGTCCGTGACAGAATGGAGCAGCCAACCTAAGGTGTCGTCAATTGCCTTCGATGTAGGTACCTGAGCACGCGACGCGGGACCTTTCCTCCGACCGCCTCTGCAGTGGGCAATCAGCGGTGGGCAAGGTGACGCTGCGGGCTTCGGGACGGCGCCGATCTGCGATCCGGTGTGGGCGGGAAGCATCATGCCCCACATCATGACGTTGGGGCGGGACATGGGCGCCTTTGAGAGCTGAGCTTCCCAGTGAGTTCTACTTACCTACGTAGTAAGGTAAGAGCTTTGCGCCAGGTACGAACGTGTGACGTCAAATCGAACTCAGAGCTTCTTTTGCCCCTCTGCAAGCTCTCGACCGTCGAGAATCCTTCTTTAAAGGAGCTCTTGTCGGCCGCTTAAGAATTGTCTCTGGCTTCCCTCTTCACTACATCAACAACAACCAGAAACGAACCATCTACAAGATCAGCTTCATCACAAAACCCCAAATCTTTTCCCACCAATAAACCACACAAATCAATCATCATGCCTCGCGACGGATCTGGACACTCTCACAACGCCATTGAGACCGGCCACAACATCATTCACGGGGCCGGTGAGGTCAAGGTGAGCTTTTCCATCCTCTGCTGGGATCCAGCTCCAAAATGCTAATAAATGCCCAGGACCCCCACGTCAACCGCGCCGACAAAACCGCGCCCCTCCCCGAGGGTGAAAAGGGTCTCGCCATTGAGGGCCTGCCCGCCAGCGGCGGCCAGAGCCAGGGTCTTGCCCAGGGCCCCGACGCTGGCCAGGGCGGCAGGGGCAGCACCAACTAAGATCGATATGTACGATACAGAACGCACGATAACACGATGCGAAGACGGGGAGAGGAAGATTATGGGCCATCAAGACTTGACGATTCGTCGTCTGGTGGTGACTACGACGAAGTAGCCTAATGAGATATGAATAAACTGTCAAAGAAACCTTCGCGTGGCGCTATGTGATGAATGTGCTCCATTGCTCGCTTGACAGTGTAATGTGTGATACTCGAAGCGTGCTGCACTTTCCCGTCAATGCCAAGGAACACTTGCATTGTTTTCGTTATGTACAAGTGTTCACTCGTCTGTGGCGAATCAACATTAGCTCGACGGAGTGTCCATCAATTAATGTCGCCAGGTCTCGAAAAGGCAATCTCGTGCCATCGGACCGATGATATAATCGAGAAATGGGTATATCCCAAGCAAGGCGTACACTAGATCATCAGTCATGACACCACCCACGCGCCATGCGATCTAACGACACTCACAACAAACGACCGATTCCCACGACAACCAGGAGCGAGCCAGGAAGAAGCAGGTCCGCGGGAACTCCCAGATCCCGCAGAACATGAGAATGAGGCCGAGCACCTGATCGCCTCTCAAACCGTCCATGTCAAAGGCATCCGTAGCGTATGAGGACGGATCGATTTCGTGTAAAGAGTTGGCGATTCAATGTAGAAGTCGCGTGGGTCGTGTGATGGGACCAGAGGCAGAGTAAATAACAATGCAACAGTAGCGTCCGACGGAAACGGCCTGCGGCTCTAAGCTCCTCAGTGTTGGGATGAACTCAAAGGTGTCTAGGATGTCTTGGTCGGTTCCCGTGGGCTTCGCTAGGCTTCTGTAACATACCAACAGAACTCCCATTGTACGCACAAAGACTTGAACATGAAAGATCGCCAAACACGCGGAAGAAACCAAGTTACTAGTAATATGCGAAACTCCGATTCATGAGGACTTCATGGTCCATGATCCATGACTATCATCCAGGCCGCGACTTCGCCGCGGCTGAAGCAAAACCACCATCCCTGTTTTTATCTATCCCTTCTTCATCATCATATCAAGAAACGCAGGCAAACCCCCAAGACCAAACCCTATGCATTTCAGGCCTCAAAGACCAAAACGACACCATCGTCACCGGCGGTGACGACCCTCTCGCCCGTCTCGCCCTGCACGAAGCCCAGCACGCCGCCGCCCTCGCCGTCGCCGCGGTGTCCCCTCCACTCCTTCACCAGGCCCGAGTCCTGCGCCCGCAGGTCCCACCGCCTCACGACGCCGTCCATGCCGCACGTCGTCAGCAGCCAGCTGTTCTTGACAAACTCCACCTTGACGACGCTGAACTCCTCGTGCGCGCCGGGCAGGCTCCTGCGCACGGCGAACCTCCGGCCCGCGTCAAACACCGTGACGCTGCCGTCCACGGAACCCGCCGCCAGCAGCGTGGAGACCTGGCCCGGACCGCCCGACGCCGTCGTGAAGCTGAGCGCCTCGATGCTGTCCGACGCCGTCTGCAGCGCCGCGAGGATCTGTCCGCCGGCCGCCACGTCCGCGTTCGACTTGCTCTTGCCGCCCTTGCCCGGCTGCGCGCTGCTCGCCAACCTCGGCAGGCTGACGATCCGGATGGCGCCGCCCGCGCCTCCGACGGCCACCAGCGCGCCCTTGGGGTCGACGGCGACGCTGTACAGCCCGCCCTCGACCTCGAACCGCTGGTCCTCGGCCGTCATGCTCACCGTCGTCTGCCCGTTGCTCTCCACCAGCCCCTTGGCCGCCGCCTCGCCCCAGACGTCCCACACGTACAGGCTCGAGTCCTCGGCGACGGTGCACAGCAGGTTGCCGTCGGGGGTCCAGGCGCCGGCCGTGACGGGGGCCTGGTGCAGCCAGTACGTCTGCACGAGCTGCAGCGCGTTGGCCGGGTCGCCGCCGCCGGCCGCAATGTCAATGGTGTAGACCCAGACCGAGTTGTCGCTGGCGCCGATGGCGATGGTGTTGGGGTACTGCGGCGACGGGCAGGGCGCGATCCAGTTGATCTCGGGCACCTCCTGGGCCTCGGCGATGAACTTGATCTGCACGCTGGCGGCCTCGGCGGTCGGGGAGTTGACGCGCAGCGCGTGCACGCGCAGCTTGCCGTCCATGCCGCCGCTGACGAGGAAGTCGCCGCGCGGCAGGGTGAAGGCGAGGGCGTTGATGGAGTCGGTGTGGCCGTCGATGGCGTAGATGCTGTCGAGGGCGGTGCTCTGCTGCTGCGAGGCGTCGCCCGAGTAGGAGGCGGGCAGGACGGGGCGGGAGGCGGCGGCCGCGGTGGAGACGAGGTAGCCCTTGCCGGGGGCGTCGTCGGTGTCGCCCTCGGAGCCGCCGGTGGCGATCAGCGTCGGGTGGATGGGGTGCTGGGCAATGGTGAAGACGGAGTCTTTGTGGGCGTCGAAGTAGGCGACCGAGTCGTTCTGCAGGTTGATCTCCTCGTTCTCGTCGTCCGAGTCCATGGGCACGTCCTCCTCGTCGACGTTGACCTCCTCGCCGACGTCGTCGGCCTCGAGCATCTCGGGCTCCGACTCGTGGCCGTCATCGCGGGGGGTGTTGTCCTTGGGGGCGGACATTTCGTCTTGTCGTCTCTTTGGGGGGGTTTTCTGTAGGTAGAGTTTGTTCTTCCTCTTTTGTTCGACTTCCTGGCGCAGGTGGTTTCGCACTTCTTCGGGTGATGCGCCTGCTCGATTGTCTTTTGTATGAGGTGGCTTGTATGACGTCGAAAAGGACCGCTGGGTATCGTGTCGTATTATGTAGGAGCAGAAGCCGAGAGACTGCCTTATTAATTGTCGAAGGAGGTTCTGCGTGCTTGATAAGCAGGATGGCGCGCAGCAAGATTGAATTTTTTGCAGCTTGGATGGCGGGGTGGCGGGGTAATTGTCCTGGGCCAGAAACTGCAGGCGGTGTGAGCTCCACTGTTTCCGGGCTGCTCGCCGAGGAGTCATCGGCCATCGGTCGGGGGGACTTTGTCGCCGGGTGCCAGACGCACGGCGCTTGATCGGGCCATGTGTCCGCCGACGAAGCCGGCAATGGACCGACTTGCTTTCTGGCACGGCTCATCATATTTCATGGCTTCACATCAGCTCTGGATTTTCCTCATAAAAAACATTGCCGCAGGCTCCTTCATTAACGGGAGATGGTCCCCGATCCAGCTACAACCTTTCTGCGTCCTCGAGGTCACCGGCAGTGAAGTGTAGTAACGCATTTGACAGGTATCTTTATTTGTTTAAATTTGTACGCTTTAAATCAGGATTTTCCATGAATATCGCAAATAGGTAGGCCGCATCGGCAGCTCATCGTGCTCCCACTACGCCTCTCCATGAAAATGGGCATCGTAACGCCCTCACGCTGGTATGAAACGAAACCCCCGCGGCAGTGATATATCCAACTCCAAGCATTCCCTCTTCATTACACCTCCTCCATCCTCGGCATCTCACATTCCGTCTCTCATCATTCAACCACCCAGCGTCCCTCCAGCTACGTCCGGCTGTTGTCCGCAGGCAGCTCCGTCGGCCCCTCTCCGGTCCCCAGCTCAGCCACCTGCGTCGGTTGCGTCCACCCCTTGAACTGCGTATGACCCGCCGCCATCCCCGGGTTCATCAGCACCTTGTCGTTGTTGTAGTACCCCGCAACATCCGTCCCCGTCATTTCCTGCACCGGCGGCGGCTGTTGCGGGTGCTGCGCGTACTGCTGGTTCTGGTACGCATACGCGCTCTGCTCGCCGCCCACGGACGATTGCCCGTCCATCTCGGGCGCCGTCGGCGTCGTGTCGACGGGCTTCACGCCCGCGTATCGGTGCTTCCGCCGCCTCCACCACAAGAACAAGCCCACGAGCGCCGCGATCAGGACGAGTGGTACGGCGACCGCCACGCCGATGATGCCGCCTGTCGATAAACCCTTGCTTACACCGCTGCTGCTAGTGCTGGTGCTACTCGCTCCCGCTGCGGTTCCCGTCTCGGCCGCAGTTGCGGCGGCCGTCGCGCTGCTCCCCGTCTCAGCCGTCTCCGTCAGCGTCGGTGCAGTGGTCGCTGCCGACGTCGTCTTCGGCACGAGGTCGCTCGCCTGGTACACCATCCTGATACCCCACGCATTCACACCATCTCGGTTCTTCATCGTCACGGCCTGGGTACCCACAGCGTCGTCGTCCGTCCATGTAATGTCGACGACGGTGGCAGGGCCGGCCATCCATGTGCAGAACTGCGTCTCCCAAACGCCCGCAAGCGTCATGTCATCCTCGACGCAAGACAGCGTCATGTCGCCGCGGTAGGGGCAGCAGGTAACGGTCGTGACGGAGCGGACGCCGCCGTTACGCGAGCACTGCGGCTGGGCGGTGTAGCCCGTCGGGCAGGCGGTGCCGGGGGAGTAGAACGCGGTGCTGGCGCCGTTGAACTTGCTGGGCAGGCATTTGAGGTCGTTGTCGATGGCGTAGACGTTGTTTGTGAGGTAGATGCCGGAGCATGAAGACGCAGGCGGTGAGAAGTCGGCGGTCGGGAGCGGGTTTTCCGGAAAGGTCGACGCGATGAACGTCGTTTTTGTTGAGGACGTCATCTTTGAGTGTGTGTGTATGCGTATGTGTGCGTAGGCGGTAAAGGAGGGTGAGAGCGAGAGCCCAGGGCCCGTTTAGTAGTGGGCGATGGGTTAGCAGGAATGAGACGTGCGCGTAAGAGACTTGTTTGGTATTGAGATATAGGATGACACTACAAGGCCAAGAAATCCTACAACGAGGAGGCTATTCGCAACAAGCCACGCCGACGACTCGAGCTGCCAATGCGATGTAGAATGAGCAAAGGAGAGGAAAAGAGAGGAATCGGAAGACGATCAGCAGGGAACAAGGGAAGCAGTCTGCTTTTTGACAGGATCCTTCCAGCTCACGCCCTCTGGGGCCCCCGTCGAGTCCGCGCTGGCCAGTCAGGCGGTCTCAATCCAACACCTCGGCCGATGAGCCCCATGCCTGGTGTCCCGTCGCGCGAGACGAAAAAGAGAGGGATCTGGCCAGCCAGCTGGGGTTGTGAGGGCCTAAGGAGGGGAGGGGGGCCAACTATCTCTCAGGTAATGCAGGCAGCAAGAAAAAAACCATAAAAATGGGAGGCGACGCTAGAAAGAAGGGGGAATGAGGGAGCAGGCTCAAATTGCGGCCAAGCAAATCCCCATCGTCGCGCAGGCGCTGAGCGGTGCTGCGGAGTCTCTTCGATGCAGTCGCGATCCTTCGGCAGGGGTGACGAGCCAGGGGTCCAGCTTACGGGTGTGGATACATCCGCTCGTGTGCCATGGTGTCTTGAGCTGCGACGGAAGCCTGAACCACCTTGCTGTCTGTGGCAGCCTTTTGCTGCGACCGCTGGCGGCAGTATTGCTGCTCCGTTCAGGCATACCACGCGTTGTGAAGCAGCGAGAGAGCAGACCTTCAACTCGTGGGGGGCGTGGCTGAGACCATCAGAGTGTGAGGCGATCGGGGGTCGTCTCCCCCAAGCAATTCCAAGCGAAGCAGCTAGCTCTTCCGTCCAGGACACCCAATTGGCTCCAAGCCGTTTAGCGTGGCTAGCAAATTGAAGGGATCTAGCCGTTTCCTTTTCCCAGTTGGGCGGATTCGAAGCGGACAGCAATAGACTCCTGGAGCATCTGGCGGTTCGCGCTTGCGGATAGCGAACGGGTATGGGCTATAGTCTGATCCGGGGATCCTGGACTCTTTGGTCTCTGGTATACGGTGCAGGGCAGTCATAGGTTGTCGCGGGAACAACGAGTTGTTCAATTTTTGTTTTCTAGGCCGCCATCGAGATGATGATGATGATGGTAGTGGTGTTCATGGTGGGCTTGCAGTCTGGAGACGGCGTCGTCGCTACGAATATCGAGACGTTGAAGTTTTCTCGGACACGGACGGAGCAAGTCCAAGGCACCTCATATCGAGGGGCTGGCCGGCACGGCGAGAGGTGCTGGGTACACGATCCAGAATGAAGCTTTTGGTGGTGGGCTCAGCCACGTTCCTCGACAGCCCAGCAAGGCGCATGTCGACGGCGTTTTGTCGGTGCCTGGATTCGCTAATGACATGGGTGAGCGGCACTACTAGCAGTTCGACTCCAATGGATGTTACCGATCCGGCTCGGGAACCGCAAACATGGCGTAGTGCAACGAGATGGTCCGCTCACTGATTCGATTGGTCGCTAGCCAGAGCAAGACGCAAATATGGCATATCGGAAATCGTCGTGAAGCCCAAAAGATTGAATACTCTCGAGCAAGAAACAAGACGCCATACCCCAAACGCCATTTTGTCTGTAATAAAAAACAAAAAAAAATCCTAATTCATTTTGCGAAAGCCAAGTTACACATACCGGACTAGGTGTTGCCCACCAACCTACTGTTTCGTCATCTGAAGGGCCCATGCCCATCGTCTTCTGACGGTTTATAGGCCGGCCCATCGCCGTCACAGATCGGCGTTCGCTGTCGTTATTACGATCAACCAACAACTCCAACGGAACCGGCGCGGCGAGTTCCGAGGTCGGCGACCTGCATGGGGCCCATGCTGCTGCGTAAAGTGCCCACTGCCGGTGGTGGGAAGACGGAGCCGTTGCGCAGCACTGACAAGAAAACGGCGCCAAGCGCACGTCGTTGCCGTTCAGGGAGTTGCCATTCTCTGCCTGTCGCCGCCGAGCGCGGCGTGTCGACAGCGGGTAGGGACAGCCTGTGACTGTGATGATGCCGCGGACGCTCTTTTCGTCCACCTTGGCCATCATTCAGCTCAGCGACAAACATGCCGTCTCCTGCTCATTGTGGCTCGTCGACATGCAGCTGTTGTTGGAGGACGACCAAGTAGGTGCCACCATTGTCCATGCCGCTGCAGTAATTGCATCGCCGAGGGCTTGAACGCACAGCTCGGTACCACGACGTTCCGGTGTGTGCTAGTGCCGATCAACGTTGACGCGGTCGCGTGGTCGCCGCGGCTGCCGCCGTGGCAGACGGCGGCCCTAGATTCACGGATGGCCGGCCGTCCGGGGTGAAGATGGGATGAGTAGGCAGACACCCGTGCGGCCCCGAGCGCATGGGACCGACTCCCAAAGGCCAAGACCAGATGGGTCGAAGGGGCAAACGATCACGGTCTAGCCTCTCCAGAATTAAATTGAGCAAAGTGTTGGGTGGATTGGCGCAGTTTGGCTATGTACCTGGTCGAAGCGGACGCCGTAATGTGCCGTGGCCATCCCGGAAGGATCTCGCGGCACTTATCCAGCGCGAGGCAGCAAGTTTCCCCCTCTTTTTTTTTTTTTGAAAACGAACTTCTTGCCAACTCGAAGCGGAAGAGGATTGGTATTGTTCATTTTGCCAGAGCATTTGATGTCATCTTTCCAGCTGACAAGAGCCGGCAGGTCGAACATGGGGGCATGTAGGCCCAGGCCATTTCGAAAACAGGTCCAATCCAACACGGGATCGGTGAAGTGTGAACTGATCAGCTCTTTGGAGCGATTGGTTGAGAACCAAGCGCTGAAGCGCCAATACATAGTACATCCTCCGGCGGACCAGCGTACAGAGTGACGAACGACAAGCTACGCTCGCGGTTCTCGCAGTGACGGTGGTGGATCTCAAAAGCAATGATAGTTTCGGCTCAGCCCTGGCCATCCAACACGCAGCGCCGTCTCATCCCGCACTCGGGTACCAACGCAAAGCTCGAATATAGCCTGTAGCGCGGCTCGTTCAACTGCCCAAGTGATTTTTGCTACGTTCTTGTAAAACACACGTGGTTATGCTAGGATGAGGGAGTCCCGGTCGTTCGAACGCTTCGCGTTGTCCATCATGTGGAACCAGTTCATTGGATGCTTAGCAAACGCATTGTCATGCTGATGCCGGTATGGTTCTTAGACGACTGAACCAACGGGGAACTTGGGCTCGTGGGAAGCGGGACGTTGAACGACGAAAAGCTGGTTTCTAGTGACGCTCAATCAACCAGGATCCCGCTCCTTCGCAATCCCTCAGCAACCCTTTTGGCCAGTCCGGTCCCAAATGCTGCAAGAATCTCGATCTGCGCCACAACGTTGCGCCCGTCGTGATAAACGTCCGGAGCACGGTATTTGAAAATCTCTGGGATCCGGCCGTCTTGGTTTTGAACGCAGCAAAAGAGTGGGAACTTCGTCATCAAGGGACAACTATTGTCCGACTCGTATTCTCCAAGCCTTGTCGAAGAATCGGACAGCGGAGGGGAAGAACAATCAAAGTTGCTATGGACCTACTCTGCCCGTTTCGTGTTGTCGGCAGCGTATTCCCACTCACAATCTAATGCCGCCTTATCACGACCAACCATCACGAGAGCCGGTCTTGGAGCTTGCAGTGGATCCAAGTCTCCCCACATCATGAATCGAGGAGGTGCTTGCGTATCGAAATATGTTTCTAATTGGCTTGTCCATCACCCCCAGAAATGCAACCAAAAGACCGGGTGCCACTGGGTTCGGCGACCGCTTGAGCGGGAGTGCCCAGTGACATCCGGGTCTCCGGGTCGGGCTCCAGCCCGCGTTGCACCCGCCTCGAGACCGGGTGGGTCAAGCTTCTGTGTTCAGGGTCGCCGGAACACAGCAAGTTGCGAACTCGACTGCACGCCATGTTGTTGACTGCATTTCAACGTTAACTCATGAAAGTCACGTAGTTTCACCTCCTGTGATAGTTTACACAATGTCAACCCGGCGATAAAGATCGATAGCACATGAGACCATCATCAGACATCGCAGGTTTTGTCAAGCTTTCTGCCGGAACTAGATCATTATCTATAGATCATTTGGTCTATCGCTGGTAGCGTTTAGCCCCTTCAAGATATGTGATGCTATCCTATGGCCTAGATATCTGGTGAGTCTTGGCGGAAAAGACCCGTCAGGTCTATACCAGTCTATACGAGTTGTTCTTTGCTTGAATAGGCAAGTTGAAGAGTGCGGATACTATAACTGTTCGCCACGACCTCTTCCACTGGTGGTTCCAGTCATCAAGTACGACAAATCACGCCTCGCCTCCTCACAACTCCAAAGCCACAAACTGCTCCTCGTTTCCAGCCAACGTGACCTCCACGCCGCCCTTGGCAGCCTTGCCAAAGTCCCCAAAAAGCCAGTTCCTCACCATCTGCAACCCGACCTCGGGCTGGTCCAGCGGCACCATGTGGCCCGACGCCTCCACCGTCACAAAGGCAAACTTGGTCTCCCTGCCTCCCCTCGCAGGCTTCGTCACCTGCTTCCACTTGCCGGCGCGCACGCTCTTCCCGCCCTTGACCGCGAACCACGGCTCAAGCTCCTTGGCGTTGAACTCGACCTGCCCGGCCCACGACAGCTTGTTCGTCCACCGAACGTTGCCCGCCGTGTTGCATGCGAGGTCCAAATCGCCGTTGTAGATGAGCACGTCGACGCCCGACTCGAGAATGTACTTGACCTGCGCCTCGGTGCTCAGGAATGTGTCTCCCGCGAGCTCGAAGGCGCGGTTGACTTCGAAGGAGATGAGGCTAAAGTTCTTGGGGACCTCCTCGGGGACCTCGAGCGCGGCCCGGATCCGGTCCGAGTTGATGTACGTCTCGATGCCCTCGCCGATGCCGTAGCAGATGTTCTCCGTCTCGCACGGCCGTGTGATGTCGAACGGGTTCCGCCCGCCCGTCTTGACATCTTGGTAGTAGAGCCAGTCAATGTGTTCAAAGCAGAAGTTGCCCGCGGCCCCACAGATGATGGTGTCCGGGTACTTGTAGCACGCCTCCTGGAGGTACATGCACCTCGGCAGCGCAGCGGCGATCTTGGCGCAGCTGCTGGAGTTGAAGACAGGCTCCGGGACGCCGGGCTTCGTCGTGCAAAGCGTCTCGTAGAAGCCCCAGGTAGTGTCGGCGGGCGAGACGTAGCCGTTACCAATCAACACGGATGCCAGCGGGATCTTGAAGTCGGGGGCCGGGGACTCGGTGTTGTAGTGAACAATTTCGGCAGCAAGGGTGGGAATGTAGTGGCCGCCGTAGCTCTCTCCAACGATGTGGAAGGGAAGAGTGGCTAGGTGCGGGAAGGCCTTGTAGAAGATGCGGAGGAAGATGTTCATGTCCTCGGCGGCCGTGTAGGACGTCGCGGGTGGGATGACGTCCTTGTCAAAGTATGAGAGCCCCGTGCCGGCGGGCTGGTCGACAAAGATCATGGATGAGTTGCTGTTCCAAGCGTAAGGGTTGTGAACGGTGCCCGTGCCGTTGTCGTTGATTAAGCAGGGTCCCAATTCCAGCATGAGGCCTGGTCTCCAGGTAAGAGATCGTTCAATCAACTCAAAGCGAAAAGGTCAACGTACCGACGAGGCCGCTGCCGCCTGGGCCGCCTGTCATCCAGAGACTGAGAGGGTCCTTCTCCGGATCGTTCAAACTCTCGAAATACCCTATCAAAGATGGTTTAGTAATCTTAACGTAGTACCGGGATTGCTGGGTGACGCAGTCACTTACAAAAGAAAAGATGCTTCCCGCCGGTGTCCAGCCAGCCAGTCCACTGCCTTGAGCCTGCATTGCAAATCTCATCGCTCTGCTCCTTGATGCGAATTGCGTGGTGCGGGTGCTCCGGGACTGAGAAGGTTGTGAACTCGGGCGACTCGACGTCCTTCTGCGTCGCGACCGCGGATGCGATTCCCGTGAAAAGAGCGAGTCCGGAGACCGCCAGGGACGTAAACCGGACCATGTCTGTTTACCGTCTACACAGTTGAGGCCTCAATTGATGAGATTTACGGTCAATCGATGAGAAGCGGCTAAAGGGACCGCGGTTTCGATGGAGCGAAGAAGAGGTTCAAGTTGAGACAAGCTGATGTTTTGTAGTGGGAACCTTGAAGGTTGGGGCACGGCGTCCCGATCAGGAAGGCCGGATTCCAAGTGGGGTCGCCTCCAACCCCGTCTCGGCGTTGCGAGACCAACCAAGTCTGTAACTGTCATCGTCATCCCTCACCTTGCATCCTTATTCACATCCATTGGCAAGCGTGCGTTATCTTCGTCGGATAAATAGCTTTGCAGGCCGTGACTTCAAATCTTGCAGTGGGATTGCATAGGCAAGCTACGCTACCTGCGTCGAAGGAGGTACACGGCACAGCAGGTCGAGTGTGTTTTCATGTCGATGCCCAGTTTAAATGACCTGTATTACTCTTTATGTTACTTTTTCCTGCTACTTTCAATAAATCTCTGGATCCCCTTCCCCTGGATATCATTTCCTTGAAGAACACTGGATACGTAAACGAGGGTATAGTGCAACCACAACTCCAAACAGCATATTTTCTCTTTTAACCATTTATGTATGCTCCAATGTTGAAGCCAAATCAAGACGAGACAGTCTCCCTGCCCTCGTCCTTCTTCTCGGGTGTGACGGCGCCGGGGCTCGTCTTCTCCGCAACCTCTTCCTCGCCGTGCGTGACGGTGGTGTTGTGGCGCGTCGGCTTCTTGCCGGAAACCATCGACTTGACGGTGTGGATGAGCGTCGCGCGGCCCTCGTAGATGGGGAACAAGCCGACGGCGAAGAAGGAGCAGAAGATCCAGAGGATGCCGACTACGACCCAGCCGGTGAAGAAGGGCTTGCTGAAGATGTAGCCCGAGCCGTACATGGGCATCGGCCACAGGATGAGCATCGCGACGGTCCTGGTCCATTGTTAACATCCCTCTAAACGAAAAGACAATCAGGGTATGGCACTTACATGAACGCAGTCATGGAGACAGAGATCTTGAAGGCGCGGGACAGCATCGCCTGCTCTCGCTCGAATTCTGCCTGTGACTCGTGGTGGCCGGGAATTTCCTCCAGGTCCAGACCCGCTGCACTAGCCAGCTCGTGATCGTCGCCCCTGCGGATCGCCATCATCGACTTCCAGTCGTACTTATCGAGACCAAAAGCCAAGGTGAAGATTGGGATCAACACAAGGGGGGAGAGAAGGGCGATGACGTTGCCGGCCAGCATTGGGCTGTTGGAGCCCGTGCATGTGACGTCCAGAACACCGCACGTCTTCTTGGCGGTGACGAGCCAGCCGATGATGGCGAAGATGGTGCCAAAGATGGGAGAGAGCGTCGCGGCCCACTTGTTCTGACCCTTCCAGACGAGGGTCAGGGTGGCGGGGAGCACGGCGGCGGAGATGAGGACGCCCATCAGCAGGTAAAGGTAGCCCATGGAAATGCCATTGTAGAAGAGGCCTACGGAGACGGAGCTGATGACGACGGCGTACACAACAACGACCACGTGCGACATGTAGATCAAGCGCTTGCCGCTGGCGTCGGGCTTGAAGTAGGTGCGGTAGACATCGTAGGTGAAGATTGAGGACACGGCGATGAGCTCGGCGGAGGAGGCGGAGGTGACGGCCATGAAAATCATCAACAGCGTCGCGGCAGCGCCGCCCTTTCCGAGGAGGGCGACCGCAGCGTAGGGGAGAGCCAGACCGGCGGAGACCTCGGCTTCCGTCATGCGGTCGGGGAAGGTCGGGAAGCGTGGGCTGTTCTCAAGGGCCAGGGCGGAGAGACCCATGGTCGTGGCCGTCAGCCAGGGGATGGCGAACCACGAGAGGCCACCGAGGATGTAGCCGGGAAGGGCGTGGACGGGCGACGCGGCGATCGCCTTGTTGTAGTATCCGTTGTCCAGGAAGACGGTACCAAAGTTGCCCACTGTTCATGTTAGAACCGCAATCGCTGCAGAGGTAGCGGCTCGACAGTACTCACCAATATTGATGACGAAGAACTCGACGCCACCCTGCGACTTCATTGTCAGGTAGGATCCCTCGGCATTGCCTGACACGGGGTGTCTAAGGGCGGCTTCGACGAGGAGGTCGTAGACCTTGGAGGGACTGCCGAGCACATCGGATTGGCCATACGCCGTCAAGGAAAAGATGATGATAATGATCAGCAGAATGAAGGTGTGAACCCAATCAGTGAGGAAGGTCGCCTTCAAGCCTCCGACGAGCGTGTAGGCGACGACACCAACGGGCAGGAGGTAGATGGCAGCGACGGTGTTCCTGTACATATCCAGGTCAGTTCCACATTGTCCACAACCTGGTCTGGTCTGTCGTGACTTACATGCCAGTGAGCGCATTAACGGTCGCCGCACCTCCCACGATCAGCATCAGGGTAACCAGAATGTTGGTCATCAGGCCGAACACGATGAACACAAGATGCGTAGCCGTGCCGTATCTCGCCTTGATAACCTCGAGAAAGGTGTGGGCATTGGGCGCCCTACGCTTGAGCTCAATGGCGAGTGTGGCGAAGAGGAGGATCTGGACAGTCGCGCCCGAGGCGTACCAGAACGGACCGGAGACGCCATATCGATAGCAGACACCGGAGGACTGGAGGAGGGTGGCGGCCCACGTCCAGGACGAGACGACGGCTGACCCGACGAGGCCGGATTTGACTGTTCTGCCTGCTGTGGTGAAGTTCTCAGAAGTCTGCAGCTCCCTGTTGTATCGTTTGAGGACATAGGTCGTGGCAATCTGCACCGAATCAACACATGGACGCATCAATAGTGAACGCATTAAGGTCGGCCTACCATGCCAATGGCGAACAGAAAGCCCAACCCGAGGACAATGCCGTAGCCGACGCCCTGGTTGAGAGCTGCGGTTACCATCTCGGGCCAATTTGTCGGAGAATCAGACTATGGTTCTGTGTATGATGGCGGAGGTAAACGGCTGCTGTCCTGACTTGAAGATCCCAGCATGTCGGGCCTGGGCTCATGGACATATATATGTATGCACATCGTTCCCCAGACAGGTAGATAGCTGGCCGGCGGCAGCGTCGAGCACGGAGTTGCTCTCCTACGGCTATCGGAGCTAAACTGGCCGGAATGCCCTGTCCCATGTGCCAGTTGATACAAAGGCACGCTTCCGCCCCCACTCAAACCTGGAGATACCGCTGCTGAACCACTTGGATGTGTGCCACGGCGCAAAGGTGGCTGGGGTGCTGGTGCTAGGGGGGCGACGGCATGCATGGTTGTATTGAGTACTCTGCCATTGTACCGCAAACCCGAGACTTGAGATGAAGTTTGTGAAAGACAGAATGGCATGCAGAGTCAGCCACCCAAAGCATGCGGCGTGCAGGACAGAGATAAGGCCGAAATTCAATCAGTCATAGAAATGGCGTTGCGGGTTGCTGCCGTGTGCAAGTCCCGGGCCAATGGCATTGAGCCATATCTGACAGACGTTAGGGGATCTGCAGCCTCCCGGGTCCCAGAGGAATGCTTATTCAGGGTAGCGTCAAGGGGACCTTGATACGGTGGGACGTATCTTTGATGGAGACCTCACTACGAGGATGCTAGTAGCGGTTGAATAGCTGCAGTTCGCCGCCGTGGTTTTATGGCTTCCTTTACTGAGGACTCGATTGCTGAAGACTTCTCAACATCTTGGGACATTCAGGAGAGTGTGAAGAGCTGGACGGAGACGAAAAGATCTGTCACTTTGGGGTGACATCCAGGCCCATTGCCCAATCATCGACCACTGTTGAGGCGGAAAACCTAGATGATAATGGAACGTCCTTGCTGACTCGGCTTGAGCGCGAAACAGAAGGCTGATTGACCAGTTCGGATTCTGCAAGCGTGCGTGGATGGTTCTCCTCCTTTAGACGGCCAGCAGTAGGTCAGGCCAGCCCTAGGCTCGATCTAAGACACGACAACTAGTCTGATTGGGCTCGTAGACGGAATGCAGTAGTGTACAACCCGTCCTTGGGCCTCGACAGATGGATCCCCAAAGAACGGGTAAAGCTTGTGATGGATGACTTCCTGAGACCATAGTCCAGAAGTGAGAGATGGTTGGGTATGGCACCTGAGGTGGAGACGGCCGGCGGCCAAGAAACGATAAGGAGTGACGGTCCAGTCGCCTCTGGTATCTTGCGCTAGTTCGAGCGGCAGGTCGGGTCGCTGTTTGACATCAGAGTTTAAGTTGATGTTGCAAATCGTGCGTGTTTATCAGCCAGAGGTCGACAGGGGACAAAGATAAGGAAACGCGATGCGTGTGGATGGCGTGGAGATACGGGGGCCTCGATCCCGGTCCGCGCACGGGCCATTGCCGATTGAGATCTCCGCAGGAGCTTAGCATGTGTCAGGGATTTCGTCTTTTCACTTTTTTGTTCTGTTCTCATCTCGAGGTGACAGAACTGTCTGGCTATCCGGTCAAAGACGATGACAGCGAGTTGTGGTAACAGACTGGACTATGTGCAAATGTCAATGTGTTGTATGATAATGGCATATTCAAGACCCATAACTCTGATCTTCTCTCTGGCGCGCGTGTGGCATCGAGCCACCACGCCGTCGAAGAGAATCTTTAGCGACTTCGGCAATGATACGTCAAGCTTTTGCAAAGCCTTTTCCAAGACAAACCAAGACGAACGCTGACCCGCCGTGGAGCTTTTCTTTCCTTGGCCCCTAAACGTCTGTCTGCCAGCACGGTATCCTTACATCCCACAACGTGGGGTCACACCTTACTGCTCCCGCCCTCATCCAAGTCCCTGAAGGGAAAATATTTCGACGTTTTACGTCTCAAGATGAGAGAAATGGCTCTCGCATCTGCCTTTCCAGATCTCGGGCCTCCTTCTTATCTCTAACTAATAGCTGTGTTCCATGCCCTCCACGCCAAGCACAGGGCTTTCATGCCAGCGCTGTCTGGCGCGGCGGTGGCTTGACGAGCTGATAGATATGGAGTTTGTCGCAGTGAGACATGGCAACACATCCACCATCTGGCATCTTGGATTTATCTGGTGTAAGTCATTGAATAAAATAGCATTCTACGAAGCAGAAGCATCATAACTAACTCGCGGAGCAGTCACGCGACTGGGACAAACCACCCATGCATGGGTCACCCCACGCTCAAGTCAGACATACGATCCGGGGCTTCGGCGTGTCGCGCAGCTGTACGAGCCGCCGGCATGGTCAGATTGCATGAGCTCCCATGTCGGCAAGTCGCCCATGTGGCCGCGGCCAGGCCTTCGGGTCCAGCCCATCTGGCCTAGCAGTCAAGATCCGGCGCTATCTCGATCCGACGGGCGCTCTCACGGTAGCGAGTAATAGCATCGGACTCTGTTGAAAGCACACTGTATGCGGACCCTGCCTCAAGTCGGGGCAAGTGGATCTGGGGCAGAATCTTACTGTCGCCGGCGGCCAGCATGGCATGGCACTCTTCGCCCTCTGGATCCAAGGATTGGTACCAAGACCATGTAACGCGGCGGCTCGCGAAGCCCTATATTATGCTTTTCCGGTATCGCAATGACTACCGATGAAAAGCAATCGGGGTCATAAGGAGCGGTCACCTCTAGTAGGGTTGTTTGACGCGAACTTCGGAGGCCGTACATGGGCCTTTGGATGAGTTGGCGTCTCGCGCCTTCTTGTCTGTACGAGTTCGTTTCACCAACCCCTCGGCCATCCACCAGATATATCCATCCCATGTTCAACAAACGCGATACACACTGCTGCATAGTCAGCAACAATACTTTTTCAACGAAGTCAACAACTCACTCTATGACAAGCTCCTCTAGATCCCACATCCCAGTCCCCATCCATAGCACACCCCTTACCTCCTCGACATACCGCTCGTCCGTCGTCGTCAAGTTGACAAACATGCGGTAGTAATACTCCTCGGATTGATCTTTGCTTCGTCATCGGATCGATAAGCGGTCTGGTGAAGCACGTCCGGCGGGCCGCATAAAATTCCTCTAGTTCCCATCTCAAGACTGTCCAAGACGGACGATCAGCTGTGTGAATGACGAGAACCAGGAGTTCCTTCGCTTACATGGCGGGTTCTTCTTCACTGGTCTGTAACTTGAACGCAGTGGTGATTTTATGAATCGTCCGTGTCTCGAGGTTCGTCCTGTTCAGGTCGTGGCCACCTGACTTCGCACTTGTCAGTGTATAGTCTACGTTGCTATGAGAGGTACACCCACCACGACAATCCCCGAACCCAGGGCCCCAGACCAAGAACCGCAGGCTTCCCTCGACACTTCGACCGTCTTTTCACCTTGGACCATGGTCTCTGTTATCTTCGGCGCGAATCGCACCCCTATACGGAAACCGAACTCGAGAATAAGCGTCGGAAGGGACATGGCCGGATAGGGGAAATGGTTCGAGGTACCCGTCTCTGCACGGATCCTTGGACTTCTGCGAAGTGAGGTTAGTAGGGAGGCCCTATATGAAGGTGACTGTTCTCGGTCGAGACACTATCGTTCGGATCGTAGGAAGAGTTGATGACTTGCGTATCCGAGGCATACTTACATCGCTTCTTGTTCGTCACCCACTTCCTCACTCTCGCGATCCCATCCTCCATGCTGCCTCGCAGTGTTCCTCCCCAGAAGACGGTTCGCCTCCATCTGCGGCTCGCAGTTCCACGCCGTGTGCCAGTTCGAGTCTCCTGGTAGTGACCCTGCGAGCCTCCAGAAGCCGTAGATGTGCCCCAAGGGAACTCGCTGCTGGTCTTTCGTCTCTGTCATATTGATCTGATTACTCAAGTGTATCCAGGTTTCTCTTTAAAGCAGGAGATCAAGAGATGCTTTCAGAACGGAGAGACAGAAAGAGAGAGAAGACCCACACGAGCCAGCCTCTATTCATTTGGCAGCACTCGAAGCAATGCCCCGTCAATATAACGTAGAACAGCATCGACAAGGAGCTATCAAGCCATTTTTTCGGCGACATACTGTTTTCCCATAATACGAATCCTCACCAGCACCTTTCAACACCCGCTGACGCGGGGCGGCTTTCCGCCGCTCGAGAGCCACACGGCATGGCCCGTACGTCGCATCGGTGAGATTATCACCCCGCTCCCCGCCGCGCGCCGCCAGATTCACAACGCCACATCCGGATTGATACTCATAGTCCAACCGGAGGGAATCCGTTCGCCCTTAATTCCTCCGTGCCACATGTTCGCGCGCTTCCGTATGGCTGCATCTGCCGCTTTCTCTCAACTGACTTGTGGGGCTGGGGCTTGCAGCTTCCTTCGGCTGACAAATGGCGATTGAGGTAAGTATTGAAATTCGTGAAACCCGCGGCATACGGCCTACGGGAGCCTACTCTGAGACCGAGCTATTCAACGTCAGCAAAACAGCTCTCGACCATGGTGGATTTGAGGACTCTCGTTGGTTCTGATAGTCTACAAATGCGCCACGCAACAGTGGAATTTGGCAGCCTTCCTCAACTTCACATCCTTCACCCGGAAACTCAAGCATGGTATCAAACCCAGCAGTGAAAACAGAGCAGCCGGCCAAGCCAAGCTCCAGAGTATAAGGTCTCGGACAAAAAGGGACGCGGCGGTCAAGATCACAACGGGAGTTATTCTGGTGCTAATCATACACACATCCGCAACCTTTGGTGCACTTCTCTCCTTGCCAAACATCACGACAAAAGAGCGGCATCTAATGGGTCGGAAAACAACTTCCAGAACGCCAGCATCCACCGCACTTGATATAAGAGCATGTTCAACACCACGCAATGCAGAACTTTGTCCCTATCCTCTAGTACGGTCAGACAACGACCCCCGAAGCCTCCCAAAACCCACAAAACCTGCCAACGTCCCCTGAGCCCCCTGTCTTCGTCCGATGTTTATGCCCTCCTTTTTCAAGCCCACCTGTGTCAATAGCACCAAGCCGCAGGCTTAATGGCAATCACGACGTCCTCCGACCCTTGGTACCCCACTCCAATCGTCCGAACCATACTACACAGCCATGAGCCGCAGTACACGTTTCACAATGCAATGGACCACAAAACACACGTGCCATTGAGCGGCGGTGCGCATAGGAGAAGCATCCCATTGAAATAGAGAACCTCCGACTCCTCTCAGGTATAACTGAGGCCTGTGCCATGTCCCCCAGATCGAAGGCTCTTCTCTTCGGAGATCAGCTTTTACCAGTCCGACACCCGCCAAGCGCTCTTCTTTGTTGATTTGACACTCCTCTTACCGTCATGATAGTATCCTTCACACCCGATGGCGGCACACGATTTGTCGTTTCGAGTCTAAACGCCATGCAACAGCCAACACAACGACACTTTCGATACACGACGCATCATACATCATAGGAAGCTGACGAAACGAAGCCGGTAGCAGGGTGCAGTCATCCTATTCAATACCGAAGGGTTACGGCACATCAAGGGAAAAGACAGCAAACACACAAACAGAAGGCATCGTCAAAGACCAGCTTCGACTTCAACATCACCGCCGCGACCAAAACGTCCGAGAAGCATTTACAAAACCATGAAATCGATTCCCGTTCAGCAGCCTCCCTAACCCGAAAATCAAGTCGAAGAAAACCGTAGGTACAAAGAGCTAAAAGACACGAACAGTGTACCTCGATGGTCTGGCAGACCGCACCTCGAGTCCTCGAGTGAAGGCTCGAGAAGATCGCCACAGCAACTGGGTCAAGAATCGAAGAGGGAAAGAAATAAAGACAATGTTCCATTGTGGGTTGCTTCCCTTTCCCCAAAAGTTTTGTCATTCCACGCCAGATCCATAAGTGCATCATCATCAATGTCCAGTTTCCTTGAATCATGTTCTCGGCTGGCGCAGGAAGGTGCGGGTCGTGCCTATCCATCACGCAAGTGCCGTATGGAAATTCGTACGAAGAGAAATGTACCCATGCCATTCATGAGCGACCTATGCGCATGATTCAAAGGGTCCCGGAGTCGGGACAAGGAGATCGGTAAAGTCAAGCGATCCCCTGATAAAGTACAGCGGTAGAAGTGAAGAAATGCCTCGCTAGTGCGATGGAGCTCATCCGCATCTCGTACCCAGTGGCCGTGTCGCAAACTGAAACCCAAAACGCCTCCAGCGGGCAGGACGAAGTATGCAAATGCAATTGCTTGAACAAGTCAAGGACGCTCCACAGCTTGCTGCGCCACTCAAGCAACGTTGATCGTGGCGGCGTTGCCAGGAGGTAGGACGTTCTTGTCGAAGCTGCCAATGACGTTGCCTGGGTCGCGTTAGCGCGTGTGTGGGGATGTAGCCAGAATACGAAGACTCGACTTACCTTGGGACTTGTAGTTGCAGACGGTGAACCAGCTGCCAATGGAGCTGAGGGTGCCGGCAGCGCAGTAGTGAACGCCGCAGCCAACAGTGGTGGTATCAACCCAGACCAACTGGGAGAAGTGGCCCCACTGGAGGAAGTTGGTCATGTCAGGGCTGGCCTGGCCGTAGCCGGGGTAGAGGTTGAGCTCGCCGTTGTACCACTGCTCAGTGATGGCACGCTGGGCAGCCTTGGCCTCGCCGAGACTTTCAGAGCCAGTGGCACCCCACATGGCCAGGTTCTGGCCGTAGCCGCCACCACCAGTGGTCCTAGTCGAATATCAGTATCTGGTTGATGGTGCAGTTGATGCTGGTGTTAAAACTTACATGTCATGCTCAAAGACACAGGTCTGGGCGGTGATGAGGGCGTAGCTGGCGAGGGCGCTATCCCAGGTCAGAGCGGGGGCAGAGTGGTTGGATCGGTGGTAGTTGTGGGAGTCAATGCAGGTGCTCTGGAGGTCGCTGGCGGCAGGAGCGGTGCTAGGGGCAGCCTGGGTGGTCTCGACAACGCTAGACGCGGGAGCAGCGTAAGAAACGACAGGCGCGACAACCGGCTCAGGCGTGGGAGTGGGCGTCGGGGTCGGGGTGGGCTCAGGAGTGCTGGAGCTCGGCTTGGTAATGATGGTCTCGAAAACGGGTGCGGGCGCGGGCGCAGGCGTCTCCTCCACCTTGGGGACGGAGCTGGGGGCCTCGTAGAAGACGGCAGGGGTGGAGGGAGTAGGGGTGGGAGTAGGCTCCTCGATGGGAACACCCTCAGTGACGGTGACGGTCACGTAGGTGATATCCAGGACAGTCTCCAAGGCACGGGGGTCGATGGCAGCACCCATGGCCATGACGGCGCCAGTGGCGGCAAGGACGATGGAAGACTTCATTTTGAAGGGTGTACAAAGTCGGTATCAATGAGAATGAAGGTCTGAAAGTCAGTTAGCTTCGCCCGCGAAGATGGTTGTGTACGAAAAAAGGAATATTCGACTGGCGACTGATGAGAAAAGAGTGTGATGTAGCAGGCAAGATGAGATGACCTCTCGGCCAAAAGACGAGGGACACAATCCAGATATAGGTCCTTCGTGAGGGAGCGGGAGTTGTTCGGACTTGCCCGACTCAGGAACGTGCCCAGTTGACACTACTCGAAGCTCCACTGAGCTCATTGTTCAACCGCGTGAGTCAAACAACACGACGGGGGAGAGACAATGAACAAAGGCCGTTGTTGAAGGGACGGTACGAGTCGTGCTGGAATGCGCTTGTCTTGTAGGTGGTGTCGCAAACAATGCCATTCACGCGATAGGAATGAGGACATGGCGGGAAAAGTGGGGTAGAAAGATGTCTCTCACGGCGCCACTCACCTTGTGATGCTGTTGATGGATGTCTTGAAGGATTTGCGGAATCTGAAAGTCAGGGATCCGGTCCGGACGAAGAGGTTGGTTACGATGGGAAATATTTGAGAGTGGTTTGGCGGAGGCAAATATGATCCCGTGAGGTGGTTCTCAGAGCCAGCTGTGTGATGGTGCAGCACTGCTGATACGGTTCCGTCTAGGACCTTGTGGTGATGTGTAAAGAGTGTGGTTGAACAACGTTGCCGCTGTTGAAGTTGGATGAAGGTCGGACGAAGGAGTCGTAAATTCTTTTTTGGGGTGGTGAAGCCGAAAAAAAGAACTCTCGTGAGAACAGTTACGAAGGAGTGACAAGAAGCTGGTGCTTGTTGGGTAGAGAACGTGGAGATGAGTCGCGGTTCCGAAAGGAATGTCGGTAGCCTATCCTTCTATCCTGGAAGGTTGAGGGTGCAGGAAAAGAGGGGATTCGAGGTCTCGACCCGGAGGCGATGTAATTGGTTTTAAAAGAATGGACGGTGTCAAACACGACACGAAGGCGACCGAGGCCGAGGCGGAGAAGGGTAGGGGGTGAGGGGGTCGAAAGAACTGGTCTCCTGGGAGTGGTGAAGCGAGAAGGAGAGACAAGATGTTCTGGATGGCGACGACGGGCTACTAAAAGGGAACGGACGGGGCAATGGAACCCGCGCGACTGGGATTGAGGGACTGGGCGAGAGTCTGAGAGTGAGCCCAGTCCAAGCCTAGCGTCGACAAGGGTGGAAAATCTAGGGCAGCCAGGGTGGCAGCGTCTAGGCGATAAGTGAATGTGAGCCGTGGTGTTTGTGTTGGTGCGTGTGTGTGCGACGGACCGTGGATAGCGCTGGGTTGCTTCTGTTGCTTCTGCTCTGCTCTGTTCCGGTGGTGAAAGACGACTAAACCGGCGGGGTGTGGATGTGGATGTGGACTGTGGATTGTGGATTGTGGAGGTTTTCGATGTAGAGGGGTGGGGTGCGTTGGGTGTGTGGAGAGGTGTGAGATTTGCGAGGAAACTCGAACGAAAGATGGATGGACAGGACGCCGGGAGTGCAGTGTGAACCCTGGAGAACACACCGGCTGTGTCGATGGTAAATGCGACAGCACAAGAGGGGGGAAAGCGACGAGGGTCGTGGGGTCGTGGAGAGGAAGTGGAGGCAACAGTGATGAAGGGCCAACGATCTGGAGGCGAGACAAGCAAGCTGCGCAGGACCAAAAAAGAAATTGGGCCGTTGTTTGGTTTGTCTGGGGGTTCGCAACGAAGGTCGATCTGACTGAGGGAAGGAGCGGCCAGCCTGACCGCACACGCAATTTGTGTACTATGGTAATAATGTAGGTGTAAGTGGAAGGTGTGTAGGGTGGACATTGGATCAAGGTCATGCCGGGGGTGGCTGTATCACTAGCGTAGGCGCGGGATGGAAGGGAAGGAGCACCCCGAAAATATGGCTTATGCAAACGGTCCTTTCTCATGTTGGAGCCATTACCATTCATAGTAATGTTAGTTAGCATGTTCACCTGTAGCGGGAAGGCACGAGGGCGAGGAGTTATAATGCCGTCCCATGACGCGGCAGGCGTGACATGATTCATTTAGTGCTGGCGTGGTGACTGGGAAACAACTCAAAATTGGTGTTCGGATGATATTTCCGCTTCGGCATCAACGTCAACATCAAAAATAACATATTTGCTACGCCTCACCTTCGCCCCATCTCTCAGCTCATCAGCCCAATGTGCAGCTGAGCTCATTGTGTGCCATGTCGCGTCACTTCACTTTCTGCCCACTACGCATAAAGCAGATCCTCGCATCTTGGCTCGCATCTCATCCTCTCTGCCGTGCGACGCCCAGATACTGTCCATTACTGGGTCAGCTTCCCGATCTGGGGCGCCGATTTGACATTCTAGATTGCTCCATAAGGTGATAAAGCACTCTCGGATGAGGGTTACCATTGCACAATATCTCGACATCGGACCCTTGTGGTTTCGGCAATCATTCATCCATACTGTTCGTCCTTCACAACCACCACGGCCCCACCACTTCAACACCACGACATCAGGCCTCTTTCCCCAGGTCAAGCTGTGTGCAGAAGCATCCAGGAGCTGGGTCAAACGTCGGCTGAGACCTGAGGGTCAACTGGACTGTCCCTAGACACTGGCTTTCCGTCCGTCGGAACTTCAGAGCGAAGGTACAAGCGACGTCTGATCTTCCATCAGCTCCGGCATCGATAGCGTCTCCTGAACGTGGACGGCCCTCTCCTTGAGTCGCGAAATCCCTCAGAAAGCAGCGCGGCAATCTTGGCTAACCGCAAGGCGCCAGAGCACTAACAGCTAGAAGTGCCTTCTGAATGCAAACTCTGTTAGAGGCGAAGAAATGTCACTGACGAAGGGGGGAAGAATAGGGGCTTGCAGACTTCCAAGACGCCTTTTCTTCGTGCCAATATCAACTAGCGCAGCTTGCCCCGCCCCTTGTTCCCTCATCGCCCCTCGTCGGTCCCGGCGCCTCGTCTCCCTCGATACACGCCCCTCCGCCCACGTCCCACACCTGTTTTTTCCGGTATGTTCGACCAATCTCCATGCGGCAGCGTCGGATCCCCTTCTGATGAGTGGTCCAATGGCAACGGCTAAGGGAGCCGGTACCTTGCAGCAAAGAGGACGTTCCTGCCCTGATTGCTGCAAGGGTTGCTAGGTGTCCCCATTAAACAGCCACTTGGCCCGGGGACAGCCCACTCTTCTGAAACGGCCTTAATTTCGGTGGGGACCCGTTCATCCAGTCTTGCGTCGGCCTGGACTGTGCACGTCTTTTCTGAGTCCGCCCCTGCCAAAGAACATTTGGATTGCCAGCGTCTCGTCCGCGTCCTCTCCGACTACCTATACACCGACTGCTGCCACTGCCGCCCACAGTTTAAAATTGGATGCTCGCAGGCGATGGCGCTTTCGTCCGGTCGATCGCTGCAACGCAACATCATACGGTGTGATACTCCTGTCAGCCATCCCTGGTCCATGATGGATTTTCATAAACCTTATCACTGCAGTAGTGTACTTTGGCCGTTCCTTCTCCGCTGTCTCGCCAAATGACCTCATTACGGTCGTGGAGTTGTCGTTGGTTAAAACTCCACCTTTTCACCCGTCGCTTTACTGTCAGCCCAGGGTTAATCAGCTCCTCATCGTAGTGTATACGACACCCTTCTGGGCCTTTGATTGCCGATGACGAAGGGTCTCCGAGGAAACCTGACTTCCTTGCGCGGGGCTCGAGATGAGCGAGATGAAGCTGCAAAATTTTCCGGTTTCCCAACATCATGCTGCTTTCTGGGGTACAGACGCGTAGATCCCAGGAACAGGAGCCACCCGCCTTATCAACTGTGGGCATTAGGCATGACTGATGAAGGCCGAAGCGGATACCAAACGGCATCGATCAACCCGTTCGGTTAGCTTCCAGGAAAGAGAGAAACGACCTTGCATCGTGAGTGCGGCGGCAGCAGAAACCCCTCCGGAACACAGCTGCAGGCTGCCGGCACATTGTTGATATGCACGTTTAGACAAGCCATCATGTAGGCAGCTCGACACCATCCGTGCTGTTGGTTAGCCACCTACTCGCTCTCCGGGCAATTGCGATGGAAGCCTGTGCTGCAGCGGGAGATTAACGCCATCACCGTTCCACTTAGTCCCGGTGGTGCTCGTTCGGTCCGCGCCAAGGCATGGTTGCGGACAAATAGATCATGTCCTATGGGCGGAGACGAGACAGCCTGAACTTCGCAAGCCGGTACTTGACCCACGGAGGGGAATGGATCATGGCAGCAACAAAGCGGCCAATGCCTAAGTTCTCGAGCCAAATCGTACTGCTAGGTAGATTCTATATCCGCGCAAAAAGCAGCTTGCATCCTCCAAAGCCCGAGCCATCTTCCTCCCGAAACTCAATCTGCCGCTTTGTTCTCTGACCTAAAGCCGTAATCAGCAGCAGTAATCGAGATGACAATTGTGACAGGAAGCTATCGCGGCGGATTACACCATTGATCGAACAGACTTAGCCACCTAGCGGACCGCTCCTCGGTTGAGCAAAGCAGTAGATAGCCAATGTTAGAACCACAGACACCGACTCGATTCTTGATTCAGTCCAATAAATCGTACGGGATCCACTATCATCTGCTTGCGGGTTGTCAGGTTTCGATGCCCAACTATCTGCCAATAAATGTGACAGTAGTGGCATTTAAGAGGAGAACGTTGCAAAGGAGAAATTGTTTGTCTGCGTAGCGGAACGCATCTGGAACCGTCCGATTGGAACTACAGAGTGCTTCTGAGGACGATCGTTCGGGATGATCCCCCTGCGAGTAAGAAATGCACAGAAGCATCCCTCAGAGGCAGTTGAATGCGATTTTGCCTGTCGCAAATGACACTCAGCACCTGTGACAGACAGTTTTCGTCTCATCTCATCCCAGACCAGATGTCATCTTACCTTCGCCCACGCGGCATTGTTTGACACGGCTCGATATTAACTCTTATGCCACAAGCTGCTGCTAGCTTAACTTGCCACCCATATGGTGAAACTTATTGCGGTGCTAGAGCAGGTCTTCCGACATCGCTATCCCAGCCGGCCATAACTTGGGATGCGTTAACGGCGTCGAGGAAGAGTCCTTGATTTTCCCGGATCTTGAATGCATACGAGTGCGAAGCAATGGGGCGTTTCCACCCCGCTATATGCATTAATCACAGTCAGGGGGGCCCCTGGTCACCAAGAGAGCGAAAACAGGGTGTGATTGGGGGCAGCGGGAGCTTTCATCAACTGCGAAATGAGCTTTTGTTTACATCCAGGGGCCCTGAACATCCTTAATCTTGCCAACGACGTTCCGCTGAGGCCTTTTCTGCCCCGTGTCCCTCTTTTCTGATTGCCGACGAACCGCGGGCCACACGGCACATCATCTCAGAGTTCAGACGCCCGACCTCCGGGGAAGACGGCATGTCCATCCTGGACTCTGGTTCGGTTGACCCGGTCGCTGCTGGAGTTCCCAACTCCAACTTGCGACTAGGCTGTCGCTGTCGACTCATCTCTCGGCCCGGCGAAACACCAGCACCGCCGCATGCGAGATTTGCAACCCACTGGTATAAACTTCAGAATCTGTTGGGTCTACGAAATTCTCCGAGGCAAATCCGGACAAGCAACGACACGCATGTTCAAACCCCCGTCATCGGCGGTGAACAGCGCTCGCGGTTACAGAGCCACATACGGAGAACCTCAAGCCTTCTGTACGGGTTCCATGCTTCGGTGGGCATGTGGTTGGCTCACACGCATCAGGACGCCCAAACAACATGATGTTTCCAAAACATGTCGTTTGACGATTGCTGCGGCCATTTTGCGCGGCCTCGGCATCCAGCGCCATGGACGTAGAGTTGCACTACACTGACGCCCTTTAGCGCCTGGCCTAGCGGAACCCCTCTATTCCCATTTCCCTCAGAAGCAACAACCCT
The DNA here is from genome assembly GCF_022836535.1 of Colletotrichum spaethianum. Lineage (NCBI taxonomy): Eukaryota > Fungi > Ascomycota > Sordariomycetes > Glomerellales > Glomerellaceae > Colletotrichum > Colletotrichum spaethianum. The sequence continues at coordinate 1,459,036 of NW_026054775.1, read as the reverse complement.
GACGTCAAGCCAACGGAGGTTTCACAACAGCATCAGGCTCGATCACATTGTTCCTTTTAAATGTCCACAACGGCGACAACGTCCCAGGAGTTTGGTTTCTTGTCATGCTAACATGACCTTGTTAGATGGCAGGGGCCAAAGTAAAGGCGACAGGCGCCGCAGGATCTGGACCCATTTGATTAACCGCACCATGAAATTTGCTGTCCGAGACAAGAGACAACAACTTGTTCCAGGGTGTTCATTGCATCGACGACGGGCATCAAAATCACAACCGTACGGACAGGAGTGATCCATGACATGACCGATCCATCACGGAATGCTGTGACGTAGCTTGACCGCCTGAACCTCATTGTCCGAGGCTCGTACTCATCCACAACTTATAGAGTACCAACGTAAGCAGATGAGGAATGTATTTCAAAAACCTCCAAAAGATGCACCTGCTTGCACGGCTGCCAAGTGATTATGTCCAATATCATCAAGGACATAGGTAAGTATATTCAAGACGAGTAGCTCAGCCATCCCGGTTTCGCAACTTCGATTCAAGGACGCATCGATGAAACCGCCGCTTGACTGTACGAGATCCCCATCGGGTAGCCTACTGATCCGAAACTTGACTTTGCGAAGCTCACAGACCTTGAGGATACTTGAAGACACCCCCTGGACTGCCGTTTCTCTCGTCTTTCCATCTCATACCCTGCCCTGCCTTGGAAAGCGTTTCTAGAAACTGTAGCGCCTTCTGTTGTACCTCTTCTACCTGTGACGCCAACATGACAGTTCAGCTAGTGTGATCATGCCAGGCCGTGGTCGTGCAAGAAGATGCGCCACCAGCCTACATGTTGACACATGACATGTCCTACCCACCTAGGATGGTTTTCTGCCTCGATGGACCCCCTCTTCCGACCCATTTGGTGCGTAGCCTTCGGTTTCGTCATGCAATTCTGAACGACGCGAACGTGAGCCGGTGGGTGAGGTGGCGTCCGTCGGGACTGAACCCCGCGTCAGAGGTAGATTGTGATCTTTCCTTCAGACCAGAGCACCGGCATGCCCTACCCGATCGGTTCTGATGTGCTATCAGCATGTTTCTTTCGGGTGGTCCCAAGGAGAGCAGCCTTGAAACCTGCTGAGCGGAGGACTTGCAGGCTGGTTGGGTGGTGGCGGATCACATATCGGTACTGCCGTAGCTGAGCCATCACACAACCAATCTCACAGTCTCCTACGGTCGCTGTCCTCTCCTCATATGTCAAGGCAACGTAAACACAGATATGATAGCTCATCCGCCGTGTCTACCCCGGAAGCGTGACCGGATCCATCTTGCGCTGTCACTGTTGTCTCGGCTGCCTGCCGAGAGCTGCACATGTGGTCTTGACAGCTGAAGGGCAAGCTTTACGTACTCCCTGCCACAGAGGCTACCTTGATCCCGTGGTGGTAACGTAGTACGTCCGGATGAATCACAAGGCAGACCAAAGCAGACCAACCCGACCCAGGTTTCCTATCTGACATGTTGCAGAGACACATTTGAATGGATAACATCCTAGGTAAAAGTAGCTAAGCACTCGAGGCAGACGGGCCACATCGGAAGCGGCCCTCGTCCCCAACCGCACCCCGATCATAAGAGACGCAGCAAGCGCAACATCGCACTGGTGCAGGGCATTTGGTCCCTTGGAACACGATCGTAAACTATGGATGTCTTGTGTTCGTACGAGCCACAAGGCGGGGCCGAGGTCGACGACGGAGGCGGGGCATGACTGGCAAGAGAGGTGTTCATACATTCGGCGGCTAGGTGCTTTTCGGGCTGGCATTAGGACGAGGGTCCGATGGAGGGGTTTGTTTTCGTCAGGCGAGGGGCAAGTTAGTAGCAATGGGCTAGGTGAGGGTTGTTTCTTCGTGGATGGCAACCTGGGTCCATTGCTGCTGTTTTTGGCCAAGGTGTTTGCTTCGAGGAATCTCTTGACGATGGACAGATTGTAACCGCGCTCCCTGGAGCCAGCTGGCAGACATCCTTGACTATGAAAGCCGCTGCTAGGTTCGTCTGCAATGCGAATGGACCACATCAGAGTAGCAGAAAGCCCGCTTGGAAACCATCATCACGATGCCAGTGAACAGGGCAGCCACGAGCTGCAATTCGCCCGATCGCCGCTCGAACAATGGAGGGTTGCCCCTTGACAGATTTTGAGTGCTGGTCCAAAGCCATTGACAACGTCTAGCAGGCCGACTTGAGCCAGACAGCTTTGTCGTTGCAGCCGCTGACTGGACCGTCATGGGGAACCTGCCGAAAGAGAAAGTAGAGAAAATACGAAGGGGAGCCATTTGGTTGATCCCAACTCTGATTGATGACATATGTACACAGCGTTCTATCGCCAATCCCCAAGCCCACATTCTCAACGCAAAGCCCAGACTTCTCTCTGTCCACGGCATCTGTACCGGATGAAGGGAGTCGTCTTCCCACAGCGCTCTTCGCACACATACACGCACACAAACCTTTTACGACGCCTGCTTGCTGCCCTGGGCCTTTGACGGGGGATGAAAGGCTTGCCCTCGAGGGTGTTGATGGCCTGGTCGGCGTAGATCATGTGAGGGCGGAGCTCGACGGGGGTGACGCCGGGACGCTGGTCGGGGATATGCTTCTCGAGTTTCTGCAGACGGTTGGGTTAGTTTTGTTCCATTTCATACGGTGTAAAGACAGGAGAGGCTCCGGTAGTCCTCTTATCAACCCGGTTGCAACGTACCAGGTTCTCAAAGACACACTTGTTGAGCTTCCACTCAGGCTGTCGGCACTGGTAGAGCTGGTGGTTGCGGTTCTCGATGCAGGTCCAGTGGGCCTTGAACTGCTCGAGGCAGTGGGTGTTGATGTCCTTCAGCCTACGCAGAACGAATTTCAAGTCAGAATTTCTGTATCCCTATCATGGCCCATGCCCAAAGTCCGGTGGTTCCAAGTCGGCGAAGCTCAATTGAGGGCCAACGCCCGCTTCTTCCTTCCGACATAGCCAAGGGAGATTGACAGTGGATCAACGTACACGCTGGAGGCACATCTTGTGACCCGACGACCCTCCTTCAAGCAGTCAAACTCGCCGCGGCCCGCGCTATCCGTCTTGCACTGCATGAAGTCGTCATTGTATTCGCGGCATCGGGCGCCAATGAAGTAGGATGCGGACAGCAGGGGCGCGGAGCTAGCACCGATCTCCTTGACCTTGGGGATGTCGTCGGGCAGAGGGGTCGTGTCGACCTGGACCTGCTGGTTGAATCTGCGAGCGCATGGTGGTTAGTCTCTGTTGTTGCGATCCGCGATCCAAGATTCGTCCGGGACGAGCTGCGATTGGGCCAATTGAACCGCTCAGTCCAGCGACGGGAAGAAGAGTCACGTACTGAGGCCGTCGGGACGCCATGGTTGTGGTTGTGCTGATGGAGTCGGAGGGGAAGGGAGAGGTCGGTTCTGGGTTCGGATGGTCATCCAGAGCAAGCTTTCCGGGCAATGGGCGCTGCGAATTGAGGTGAGGTCGATTTAGAACGCCTCTGATTGGCTCGGTTCAGGGCGAGGCTGAGGTGGAGCCTTGGGTGTGGCGCCGCTCCAAGGTGGTGTGCACTCGGTCTGGAAAAGTGTGGCGCCCGGTGAAGGCTGCCACTGCTGCAGCTGCGAGCTCCGATTTATTATTTTCGCGTTCGTTGCTGGGTACCAAACCAAGGGTAGCTCAACAGCAAACCCTGCGATCGATACCCGGTGACCATCCTCGCCGCACACTGCGAGACGTCTGCGACAATTGCTTTCCGATCGCGCTGGAAGCTGCGCTTTTGTTCTAATACCCGCGACCTATTTGCAGCTTTTCCGACGACTATGCGCTGGGGCCTCTCTCGCTCACTGTTTTCTCTCGCGCTACAACTTTGCGTATCAATCATCTGCTTCGGCCATTACGAGCTCGGCGACAGAGCGACGCTACACCTCCCTCGACACCAGCATAATCAATAAGCTTCATCATTTGAAATGAGTTTATTCGGAGCACCGAAGCCCGCTGGGTACACTGGGGGTTTCTTTTGTGGTGGAGTCGGCGGCGGCATTACGCTGGGACAGTCGACACAGCAGCCGCAGCAGCAACAACAGCAGCAGCAGGGCAACCAGCAGCAAGGCGGTTTGAGCCTCTTTGGCCAGACGCAGAACCAAGGAAACGCCTTCGGAAACTCCATGGCCCAGCCTCAACAGCTGCAGCAACAGCAACAGCAACAGCAACAACAGCAGATGCCCAGCCTGTCGCAGTCGCAAGCACAGCTCTCGAGCTCCCTCTGGCAGCCTGGTAGGGATACGCCTCGTACGTATATGTTCTACCCGAGATCTTCGTCTTGCGATACCCACTGACACCAGCGCAGAGAATCAAAAGCCCATACCCGAACAGATGGCCCTCATCTTCGAGAAGTGGAACCCTACGAACCCCAACTGCGCATTCAAGCACTACTTTTACAACAAGGTCGACGAGGCCTCGGTTCCCTTTTACAAGCCCGGGCCGCACGAGGACCCCAAAGAATGGGAGGAGGCGCTGCAGAAGAAGCCCGCGCCGGGCTACATCCCTGTGCTCTGCACGGGTTTCTCGGGCGTCGCGGCCCGCCTCCAGACACAGAAGAAGGTCGTTGGGGAGCTTAACGTTCGCCTGCACCAGATCAATGCCAGCCTGGACGCGATCCTCTCGCGGCATGACCTTGAGACGAGCGTGCGTGCTCTGGCCGCCCGCCGCCGCCACGTTGTGCTTCGCGAGCGGTGCCTTGCGCTCGCGGCTCGCGTGCAGGTGCTGCGCAACCGCGGGTACGCCCTCAGTGGCGATGAGGATGACCTGCGGCTCAAGCTGGTAGAGCTGGAGCGCAGTGTACAGGATCCCGCTTTGGCGGCGAGGGAGGAGGAGCTCTGGAGTCGGTTGATCGTGCTCAGGGACTATGCGGACCAGCTAATGAAGGAGACGAACAAGCCGGCCTTCGCGAGCGGCGAGGGGTTGAGTGAGGAGACGGAGCACAAGACGAAGAAGGTAAGTTTATGTCCCGGAGAGGCGAGTTGCCCGGCCAGTGATGCTAATCGTTGTCGCAGGTCTTGGAGGACTACGAGAAGCAGATCCAGCATCTCAAGAAAGAGGTCGAGTCGATTACAAAAGACTTTGCGGACTGGGAGAAGGAGCGGAACCCGAGCTGAGAGGCTCGTTTCGGACTTTAGAGCATCATTGGAACTGTGATAATAGAGGGCAGGCGCGAGCGGACCGTTTGCGATGTACAGGATGGAAGGCAATGGCATGAATATTAGGAAACCCGTATCGACAAAAAGAAGGGGGAGAGGGCACGGAGACGCCCCCCTTCACATATCGCACGCGACGAAGCAGCCTTGAACAAAAGTCGTGATGTTTGTTTACCCTGATTCCTATGCAAGCTATGTCCATAGCCCATTCGACCAGCCCTGTGTACAGTGTACAGATGATATTTTACAATATGGGTATTTGTCCCATTACATATCCCCTAGGCGGGTAACATAGCCGCTCAGCACATCACTGATGCGGCCTTGGTTTGGTTTGCAGACGAGACAGACGTGCTGCGTTATGGCTGAGATACCAAGCCCCGAGGAGGCTCTTCAATACGTCGTAGGTGATCCGTTTACAGCATGCTGGAGACGGCGTCGATGGCAAAGGGGGCTAAGTAAAAACTCTGATTAGAAAGTGTTCGTGGGCCTTGGTATACTAAGAGGCTGGGTGAACTCGGCTCGAAAGGGATGTACGTACAGAGGTACAGCAGGACGGCAGAGACGAAGACTTGCTGGACACTGAAGCTGGCCTCGGCCTCCATCTGCTTGATCTCCTCCTCGGAGAGCTGGGGCGGCGCGACTGTTAGGCACGGGTTAGCGACAAGGTTTAGGCGCGCTTGGGGTCTAGTTGATTGAGTGCATACATCCTCCGAACATCTTGACGGTTTGCTATAGAGTATTGACTGGGGCGGTGGGTGGGCGAGGGTACAGGAAAGCGGTTCGTGAGATGGTGATAATTCGCGGTCGGTGCCAGGTTCAGCGATGATGTCGTCGCAAAAATTTAGAGAAGCTCCAATCTGTCTAGCTCCTGGCTGCGTCCCGGTCGGTACGTACCTGAGCTCACTTCGAGCCTCAAGACGGGAGGAGACCTACCTGCTTAGCAAATCAAAACCCCATGTCTTGCACATGCACGACGGCTAGGCCACTTGTGAAATTTAGTGTTGTGCAAGCTTGTGCGCTGCAGCAGCTCGGCTCTTCTGCCGAGTGCTCGGTTTCTCATCCGCATATCCAGAAAACCCGACCTTGGAATACTGGGGCCCAGAACCCAGACCGCTGATGCTTTGTCAACATCTCATTGGTCGAGTAGTCTCATTCTGGACACAATCCCGGGCCGTGAATAGCCCGTGGTGCCTATTCTAGCAATGTTCGAACGCACCCGGGGTCCCCAAAGCCAGGGAATGGCTGGGGAACATGGAGTAGCAGCTCTTATCGCCTCAATCCGTCGTCGGTGCGCGCTTATCAGCGGACCGCCCGATAAGGCCAGTCTCACCTCTCTGCTCGGGCGGTTTCCCAGGCGGCGTGCCAGGGATGCTGTACCCAACCGAAAGGGTCCTTGGACTGTGTTTGAATGCGTTCGGCGGTGGGCGACCAGTCCAGCGCGCTGGGATCGACTCGACTCAGGAACTGTATCCCTGGGAGGCTCTACGTACCTTGGCTTGATAAGTAGCCGTACATTGCAATGCGAGGAAATAGAAGAAAAAAAAAGGGCGGATGGTTGCCGGCGCCGATTCCTCACCGACTCCCTCATATCTGAACCGTTCAGCAGGTCCTACTCTTTCTCAAGCTGTCTTACAAAAGCGTCTGGTCTCTTCCCAGTAGGTAGTCCGTTGCGAAGGCACCTGCATCAAGTGTTTTGGATCGAACACAAAAGGTTGCGTGCGAGTCTGTTCGCTTTTATCCCGAGTCGCCCTTCGGATCTACGTGTGGCGACAAGGGTGTTGCTTCTCGAGCTACAACGATATCGGGCCATTATCCGAGCCAACATTTCTATACACGCGCACGACTCTCACCACCACGCTGCTTCTTCTTTTCTTTTCCCTTCCCTTTCTTCACTTTCTGTTTACTCCAAGACACACTCTTGGACTTCGGCGAGTCTTGGGCATTTTCAATCTCTCTTTGAATTGCCAATTACAATCGCCTCTCCTCCCATCATGGCATCATTGAGATTGCCCCTCCCCCGCCAGCTTCGGCTGGCTGCCCCGAGGTCAAGGGTCCTCGCCCGCCAGACGCCAGCTTCCTCATGGGTTTGCAATTCATGCGTCTCAAACTCATCGGTAACCTCGCGGGTCCCCCGTGTGAGGACTTTCAGCGCCATCAGATCTCTCCAGAACGCCACGAGTGCGAGTACCACGGTGGATGCCTCCCTTGAACCGCTCCAGAGGCATGAGTCGTTCATTCCCCGCCACATCGGCCCTGACGTTCACGATGCTGAGGCCATGCTCAAGGCTCTCGACCCTCCGGCGAAGTCAATTGATGAGTTTATTGCCCAGGTTCTCCCCGCGGATGTTATCTCCGAGAGGAAGAGCTTCGCTTGGGACACCGAGGGCCCGACGGATGAGAGCAAAATCTTGGCGAGGGCCTCCGCCTGGGCCAAGGCCAATGAGGCCGCCCCCAAGCCTTTGATTGGCGCTGGATACAACCCCAGTGTCACGCCCCGTGTTATTCAGACCAACGTCCTCGAGAGCCCTGCTTGGTACACGAGCTACACTCCTTATCAGCCGGAAATCAGCCAGGGACGACTCGAGTCCCTCCTCAACTACCAGACCATGGTCTCCGACCTGACCGGTCTCCCCATCTCCAACGCCAGTCTATTGGACGAGGGAACAGCAGCTGCCGAGGCCATGACTTTGTCAATGAACGCCCTTTCTGCTTCTCGTGCCAAGAGACCCGGCAAGACTTTTGTCGTTTCTCACCTCGTTCACCCCCAGTCCATCTCTGTTCTCAAGAGCAGAGCTCAGGGATTCGGCATCAACGTCGAGATCCTTGACGTCAGCACCGCCGAGACTCAGGAGAAGATCAAGACCCTTGGACAGGACTTGGTCGGTGTTATGGTCCAGTACCCGGACACCAGGGGCAAGGTCGAGGACTTCAGGGGCCTTTCCGAGCTCGTTCACTCGCAGGGTGCCCTTCTCAGTGCCGCGACCGACCTTCTGGCCTTGACGGTCCTCACGCCGCCCGGCGAGTGGGGTGCCGACATTGCTTTCGGAAGTGCCCAGCGCTTCGGTGTGCCTCTTGGCTTCGGTGGACCCCACGCTGCTTTCTTCGCCGTCAAGGAGGCCCACAAGCGCCGCATGCCCGGCCGCTTGGTTGGTGTCTCCAAGGACCGCAACGGTCGGCAGGCCCTGAGACTGGCTCTGCAAACCCGTGAGCAGCACATTCGCCGCGAGAAGGCCACCAGCAACGTTTGCACTGCGCAGGCTCTCTTGGCCAACATGGCTGCGTTGTTCGCCGTCTACCACGGCCCCGAGGGTCTGAAGGAGATTGCTTCCAGATTGGTCCGTCTTGCTCGTGGCGTCCAGGCCGTTGCCGAGGCTGCTGGTCTGGAGACCGAGCAGAGCGGTGCTAGCCCCGACGGCAAGGTCTTGTTTGACACTGTCGTCATCAAAGCCAGCGACCGCTCTCAGAACATCTTCGCCGAGGCTAAGAAGGCTGGTCTGGGCTTCCGCGACTACGGCAACGGTGACATTGGCATCAGTGTCAACGAGAACGTCAACGAGGAGGTGTTCAACACCATCGCTACCGTTCTCGGAAACGCCACGGGTACTCAGACCGCCGAGGTCGCAAGCAAGGCCTACAGTTCTCTCACACAGGACATCACCGAGCTCCTGCCTGAGTCTCTGCGCCGCCAGTCCGCCTACCTTACTCACCCTGTTTTCAACACCCACCGCAGCGAGACAGAGATGCTCCGCTACATCCACTACCTTCAGTCCAAGGACCTGTCCCTCGTTCACTCCATGATCCCTCTTGGATCTTGCACCATGAAGCTCAACAGCGCGACCGAGATGGCCTTGATCTCTCTCCCTGGCTTCTCCACGATCCACCCCCACACTCCCATGAGTGAGCTCAAGGGCTACACCGCCCTGATTGAGAGCCTCTCAGAGCAGCTCAAGGGCATCACTGCCATGGACGCCGTCTCCCTGCAGCCTAACTCGGGCGCTCAGGGTGAGTTCGCCGGTCTCCGCGTCATCCGCAAGTACCTCGAGCAGCAGCCCGGCAAGAAGCGTGACATCTGCTTGATCCCGGTCTCGGCCCACGGCACCAACCCTGCTTCTGCCGCCATGGCAGGCATGCGGGTCGTCCCCATCAAGTGTGACCAGAAGACCGGTAACCTGGACATTGAGGATTTGGAGGCCAAGTGCAAGAAGCACGCGGACGAGCTTGGTGCCTTCATGGTCACCTACCCTAGCACTTTCGGCGTCTTCGAGCCCAGCGTCAAGAAGGCTTGTGACCTTGTTCACCAGTACGGCGGTCAGGTCTACATGGACGGCGCCAACATGAATGCTCAGATTGGCATCTGCTCGCCTGGCGAGATCGGTGCCGATGTCTGCCATCTTAACCTCCACAAGACCTTTTGCATTCCCCACGGTGGCGGTGGTCCCGGTGTCGGTCCCATTTGCGTCAAGGAGCACCTTGGCCCCTACCTCCCTGGCCGCTCCCCTGAGGCTGGGGAGGCCATGGTTGCCAGCGCTCCCTACGGCAGCGCTGGTATCCTGCCCATCAGCTGGGCATACAACGCTTTGATGGGCAACGACGGTCTGCGCCTCGCCACCAAGACCGCCATCCTCAACGCGAACTACATTCTCGCCCGCCTCAAGCCGCACTACAAGATCCTCTACACCAACGAGAACGGTCGCTGCGCGCACGAGTTCATCCTCGACGCGCGGCCCTTCAGCGCGACCGCGGGCGTCGAGGCTATCGACATTGCCAAGCGCCTTCAAGATTATGGCTTCCACGCGCCGACCATGAGCTGGCCTGTCGCCAACACGCTCATGATCGAGCCCACTGAGAGCGAGAGCAAGGAGGAGCTCGACCGTTTCATTGACACGCTCATCAGCATCCGTGAGGAGATCCGCGAGATTGAGGAGGGCAAGCAACCCCGCGAGGGCAACGTCCTCAAGATGGCGCCTCACCCGCAGATGGATGTTATCTTGGGCGATGGCGAGGGCAAGTGGGACCGTCCCTACACCCGCGAGAAGGCGGCGTACCCCCTGCCGCATCTGAAGGAGAAGAAGTTCTGGCCCAGCGTGGCTCGCATTGACGACAGTAAGTTTCTATCATATAGCCTATACTGGCATCACAGAAAACTAACAGGAGCACAGCATACGGTGACCTGAACCTCTTCTGCACGTGCCCTCCGGTCGAGGACACCACGCAAGAGTAAATCGATGATTCTTCCTCTGATAGACCATGATACCAGCAGACGACCTAGAATCATGACTACATGATAAAAAAGCAACAAGTCTGCGAACCTTGGGTCGACGTAATTCAACATGAGACGGCTGTCATTTCATCCGGACGGCCGTTGTTTAGTGTTCGACCTTTTCAACAATTTTCCATCATCTCTTATAGCAAGCGAAGGGGATATGAGTTCCTACGATTTCAACAGGGAAATTATTACACGCATTATATACATGCATGGGGTGGGGTTTGGGGGCCGGTGGAATGGGCCAACCGGCGGGAGTTCAACAACATACAGCCCGGAAGGTTGGTTATGTTTGGGATTGTTTTTTGCATTGCTGAAAATTTGCGACGCGTCGGATAGACTGGCACTGCTGTAGCCGGAAAAATTAAATATTTGAGCTTACTCGCTCTTGCGTCCTTTTGGAATTTCTCGTGAGTGAACGGGATCGTCGTGGATACATGACTAATCATGTCAAGCTCCCACAGTACTGGATCAACCTTAAGCAAGTCATTTTGTGTTTTGGCTTTAATGGCAGGGTCATTCATATGAGAAAAATCCCGTGGTCTTACGACTTGGCCTAAGGTTAGACCTACTTCCATCAACTGTCTCTGGAAGCCGAGAGAATCTGGTTCGTGTGACTAAGCGGATCTTCAGCCAGACTGGCTGATTTTTTTTTTCTCGTCGCAACTTCGGACGAGGTATGTTACACAAAAATGGACCGGGTATAGACCTAGCAATCCCGCGAGTCACGGTCAAGGTTGACAATAATGTAGATCGGGTTGCACCAACGGACAACTGAGCCAGCCGGCGCATGAATCGGAGGAGAGTTCAAACCCAAAGCGTGAGGATTGGATGCCACATTGGGCATCAAGACGACCGGAGAGACTGCTCCCTTATGTGGACACGATTATGTCAAGAGAATATTCTTCAACAAGTGTTGAGTTATGTGGCACAATGAACGCCAGTGAGCGATGGCATTTGGAAATGAGATGTGAGATGAGGATGGCCGCCGTGCGGTGAATTGCGGTATCTAGCTCGAGCGTTTGCTTATGTAATAGAAATACCCCTCATTCGGTGGTTAGGCAGGCATATCTCAGGTACCATATGACCGCTCGGCCGCTGTGCAGCAGTGACGTCTCGCCCCTCGACAAAGAACCTAGCTGACCTTCGAGCATTTTCGACTTTACCGCTGTAAGACAATTAACGGGTCGCCGGTTTCCACATGCGCTTTGCCTGCCACACCGCAGGATCAAAACAATTGGAAAGCCTTTTACTTGGGAAAACTCACAAACCACGCTACATAACTTGATTCGGCTGCGTCTCCGATCTGTACGACAAATACATATACACACACGCAAGATACAATCTACTGCCAGGTCCCTCCCGCTCGGCCCGACAAGTAGCGTCTTCAACCTCCCCACCGCTAACACCTTCGGAATAATCTCGTGATCTCTGTCTAGAGTCGAGTAACTCCGCGACCTTTGCTAGCTGCGCTGGACAACACCACCGTCGCAAGCGCACTACCACTAGCTTTGCGTATTCTACGGCTTCCGCAGTCTTTGGAGTAGCGTTTCCGCCATGGTTGCTTCTGAGCTGTCGCAAGCGGCACGCGCTGAGAAGGCCGACCCTCAGCAGTCGCAGCTGGCGGCCCAGCAAAAGGCACAAGAACCGGCACCACCATTGGTGAACCGGGTCGGCCAGAGCAAGAGCCCGTACGTGCGAAGCCATGCCGAGAGCCGTGTCGCCTGGCAGCTGCTCGACGAGGAGGCTATCGAGAGAGCTAGGAAGGAGAACAAGCTGATCTTTCTGCACATCGGTTTCAAAGCCTGCCACTGTAAGCGATCAAACGACGCGACTGCGTTTGTCCGACATTTGCGCTGACCTCTCCGTAGATTCGCGACTTACATCCACCGAGTGCTTCGCCCACCGAGAATGCGCCGCGATCCTGAACGAGTCATTTGTCCCCGTCATCATCGACCGCGAGGAGCGCCCGGAGCTTGACACGATATACATGAACTATGTGCAGGCCGTAAGCGGATCGGGCGGCTGGCCGTTGAACCTCTTCCTGACCCCCGAGCTCGAACCCGTCTTCGGTGGCACATACTACCCGGCTCCCGGCCCGAACAACGGCGGCTCCGACGACGAGGAGCGTCTAGACTTTTTGGCCATCTTGCGCAAGCTGCAGAAGGTCTGGAGGGAGCAAGAGTCACGGTGCAGGCAGGAGGCCAAGGAGGTTGTGGTTAAGCTCCACGACTTTGCGGCCGAGGGAACCCTGGGAACGGCCACGGTGCAGCCTGGTGTTGCTGGCTCCCAGACCGCCGCAATTGGTAGATCGGAGACGGGGTTGGAGCTTCCTGGAACGGGCAGGACGGCCGCTGCGGTGTCGAGTGAATTAGACCTGGACCAGCTGGAGGAGGCTTACACGCACATTGCCGGGACGTTCGACCCTGTCTACGGCGGATTCGGTTTGGCCCCCAAGTTTCCAACCCCGCCAAAGCTGTCCTTCCTCCTGCGACTGCCTCGGTATCTTTCACCTGTGCAAGACGTGGTAGGCGAGACCGAGTGCGCGCACGCCACCGAGATGGCCCTCTTTACGTTGCGCAAGATGCGGGATAGCAGTCTGCGCGACCACGTAGGAGGTTGTGGGTTTGCGCGATACTCCGTCACGGCAGACTGGAGCGTCCCGCGCTTTGAGAAGCTTGTTGCGCAAAACGCGCTGCTTTTGGGGCTCTACTTGGACGCATGGGTGATTGCAAGCGGCGGAGAGAAGGATGGAGAGTTCTACGACGTTGTGGTGGAATTAGTCGATTACCTTACGACTTCTCCGATTAGTTTGCCCGAGGGTGGTTTCGTCTCAAGCGAGGCCGCCGACTCGTACTACCGACGCGGGGACAGGCACATGCGGGAGGGAGCGTACAACCTGTGGACACGTCGGGAATTCGACACGGTAATCGGAGACGACCACGAGGCCGCGCTGGCTGCGTCATACTGGAACGTCCTCGAGCATGGTAATGTCGAGCCGGATCAGGACCCCAACGATGAGTTTATGAACGAAAACATCTTGCGCATCGTGAAGGACATATCGGAGATTGGACGACAAGCTGGCATCACCATCGACGAAGTCAAGCGGGTGATCTCTTTAGCAAAGCAAAAGCTCAAGGCGCATAGAGAAAAGGAGCGCGTGAGGCCTGAAGTCGACAACAAGGTTGTGGTCGGACGGAATGGTCTGGTGATTTCTGCTCTAACGAGGGCGGGACTGGCTTTGGCAACCGTTGATGCGGCGAAGAGCCAGGCGGCCATTGCATCCGCGAGCAAGGCTGCTGAGTTCATCAGGGCCAACCTGTGGGATGAGACGGACAAGGTTCTTTACAGGATATGGAACGAAGGCCGCGGCGACACCAAGGGCCTAGCAGAAGACTATGCCTATCTCATCGAGGGTCTTGTCGGTCTTTACGAGGCGACTGCGGATGAGAAGTGGATAGAGTTCGCTGATGAGCTTCAGAGTGAGTCTCCTTCGTCCCTGCCCATGAACCAACTAACGTTACCACAGAGGTCCAAATCAACATCTTCTATGACACCCCCTCAGTCGGCACCTCAGCCCCCGAACCCCCGGCGTCCCGCTCAAACTGCGGCGCCTTCTACACCACGGCCGAGAACGCGCCGCACACCATCCTCCGCCTCAAGGACGGCATGGACACGGCGCTCCCCTCGACCAACGCTGTCTCCGTCTCCAACCTCTTCCGCCTCGGCATCATGCTCAACGACGAGGCCTACACGGCCATCGCGCGCGAGTCCATCAATGCCTTCGAGGCCGAGATCCTGCAGTACCCGTGGCTGTTCCCGGGTTTGCTGTCGGGCGTGGTCACGGCCCGTCTTGGCGGAGTGACGTGGGTTGTCGTGCGCGGTGCTGATGGTGGCGAAGACGAGCTGACGCAGAAGCTATTGCGGAAGCTGAGCCTTGAGGCGAGGGGCGGATTGAGGAACGTGCTTTTGCTTAAGAGCGAGGACGACCTGTTGGCGAAGCGAAGTCCCGTGTTGAAGGAGCTGATGCAGAAGCCGGGCACGTACTACCTCGAAAACGGCGTTTACCGTCCGATCACGGCTGCGGATGTGGCGTGAGCAGTTCGTTGTGTGTGTGAACGAAAACTGGTCGAATATATGACACGGCTTCGATGAGATGCAAGGCTGGCGGCGGGTGGAAGGAGTTTTGGTGGCGCAAGTACCCAATCTTTAGACAAGTTCTGTTGCACAGTAAGACCCTAGCTCAATATTGTACTTTTCATCGACTTCCAAATGCTGTAGTTTGCTATTCCAGTACGTCAGTGCAGGCTGATGTGGATGTGCAACTGAAGCCATCCCCCCAGCTCTGTTCATATATGATCGTAGCGGATATAGCCAGCATGTGAGGGCATGAACGGTCATCAGTAAAGACAATAAGTCAAAAAGAAGAAGTCGCCACCGAATCAGTTAGAGGGCACTTTGTTACTGCTTGACATGGAATCTAATTTCGAAGAGAAGGCCTTCGTCACACCAACATCAAGTAGACCTTGTCGGTGTCATCCTATCTTTCTTTTTCCGGCATATGCATTTCATGTACAACAGCATCTCCAAACGCCAAGAGACAGTATGAAACTCTACTATCTTCTACCATGCTGCCAATAATTATCCGCTTTGAAGTAAATATTCAGTAAATATTCTCTCCAGAATACGTCAACATCAACGGGCGCCGGCAGATGCCGTAGTCCCGCGCGTAAACCATATGGTTCCGCCGTCTTGTACTCCACGGCTCACCCATCTGCGTCCAGATTCTCAATATGCTGTACAACGTACCCGGGAGACGCTCGCCATGCTACTCGGCTGTCGGATGTATATCTCGTCTGTCTTTCTTGCGTGTCACAAGTCCGAGTACACGTCGGAGAATACTCTGGAAACGGATGAGATGTGTGACAAGGATTTTGCGCTCTGCTGGTCTTTATCGACTGGCTGTCCTGCTCGCCATAAGCCGACTCGAAATGCATAGTCTCGAATCGGACAAGGTCGAGACATGATACTTTACAGTACATAACATATTCTTTCTTTTCCGGGAACACTGGCTCTTGCATACTGTCTAGGCAAAACAAAATAAAACATGCCATATTCTGTACCCCCTTCATCCATTATGAATCAGCGGGAAGCACCCCTAATTCATGACTGTTACGCCACATTGAGAACGTGGATGACAAAGACAGAGAACTCGCCATTGAAACAACAACAAACGCATACCATTGTCATAATCGGGGTATCTATTCTACAGCGACTGACTGACTGACTGCTTGACATGACTAAACCCGCCCAACCGCCACACGTATCGTCTGTATGGTTCGCCTTCTTTCTCCACCTCCAGCGCCCCGGCCAGATTCTCGTCGCTTTAACTTTCGCCGCCCAATCTGTGCCAGATATGGTACACACTCTCTTTCAAAATGAATATCCCCTCAAGAAGAAGATCGGCTACACCTCCGACTTGGCCTGGTAAAAGGAAAAAGACCCAGTCCATCAAATGCCGAAGCGTCTATCTCTTCTCCTCTACTAATGGCCAACGCCCTCAAGAACCGCCGCGGGGGCTGCCGTTTGCGGGTTGTTTGCGGTTCATCAAGCCGCTGAAGAAGGCCTGGAGCTTGTCGTTGTCCATCTCATCAGGGTTCTCCTCGGCGGCGTCACCCGGTGGCGTAGTGGGATCCGGTGTAGCACTGTATGCCTGTCGGTCCTTTATCTCTTGTTAGCATAATGCTCAACTTGCTCAGGGGCTAGGGCGAAAACTTACCTTGAGCCGCTGCACCATGTCGTCGGCATCCACCTGGATGCCTCCCATGTTGAATTGTACAGGTCCAATGTGCTGGCTAACCTTGCCGTCGGTTCCTTGCCGCAAAGCACCGGAGTCCGAGTCGTCGCTCCGCTGGCCTGCTCTCGACTTCGAGGCGTCGGCCTTCTTGTCATCGGTGGTACGGCTACGGTGCGATTCTAGTACTTGAAGGCTGGAGCCCAAGAACTCTTGGGTATCTGTTGACGACATCTCCAGCTGCGAAGGGTCTCCGTCGCGTCCTGCGAAGGAAATTGCGCTTCCGGCATTGCTGAGGTCACGGATCCAATCTTCGTACGGCGCCACCGCGGAGGACCATACTTCGCCGTTGTAATCGCCGTCTGCCTTAGCCTTTGCGAGGATGTTTAAGCCCTCGGTAGTCATTGCGGGTGACGGGAACGTGGATTGTAAATCATGCGACCAGCCTTGGCTGGTGGTCTCGACG
Source organism: Colletotrichum spaethianum (assembly GCF_022836535.1). Classification (NCBI taxonomy): domain Eukaryota; kingdom Fungi; phylum Ascomycota; class Sordariomycetes; order Glomerellales; family Glomerellaceae; genus Colletotrichum; species Colletotrichum spaethianum. The sequence goes on along the minus strand of NW_026054775.1, from coordinate 1,442,310 downwards.
TCGAAGCCGTCCCTCAGCACGCGAATCTTGCCCCAGGAGTCCCAGTTTGGCGGAACGAGAATCTTGTCCCTGTCGATCACATTATGTTTCAGGGGTTGCCGTTTCAGTAGAGATGTGATACCCAGACTCGAGTGCACCAAACTGGGTATGGATGAAGGGACATTCGGGGTCGTGTAAATCAGGGATGCGCCGTCTGAAGAAGCAATGTTAGCCTTGACCCAACCTCTGCATGGAACATACATACGCCGTAGAAGCGCTGTGCGGAGATACTGCAGCACTTGATCAAAGTCACCCTCCTTCCAACCCTGTGTCTTCTCGAGAGGCTCCATTTTCTCCGCCTACAAGACAATTAGCATTCGCGTATCCACTCCTCAACGGCAATTTCTCTTACATTCTGACAGACAACGCAGAGTGGCAGACCAATGCCTTCTTCCCATTCACCGGGGCCGAGGGGAAGAGCGACATCGCCTTCGCTTGTGGTTGCTCCTGTGCCATCGAGATTCGTCGAGCCGCCGCCCCTACCTCTGTCCCGCCAACTGACCATCACCTCCTCCATTGTCGCTTGACACTCGTGGCTGGAGTTCTCGAGGATGCTACGCATAAACAAAATCCACTCTCTCAGCTGGCGCATCCACAGATGCGGCGTGGACCAATCAAGCAATATGACCATTAGGGTGTTCGGTATCGACTCGGGGGTAATTAGGGGTTGGATGAGTTTTGGGAACGCTTCTGCTGGGGTTGATAGCATATAGAGGGAGATCCGCGCCAGTATGTCTAGTCAAGTCAGCATCATGTGCCCAAAAAGACTATCTCTCTCTCCACGGACCTTCTTGGTCGGCATCCAAGACGTCGTAATAGGTGTAACCCAAAGCGAAGCTGTTTGCGATAGGAGGTGTCTTGAAGCTCTGACGGTCCAGAGTTCGCTTCTCGCTGTGCGACAGCGACTCCACAAACTCCCGCTGCGAATCTGGCGAGCCTCCCAGCACAATAATGTTCTTCTCAGGTAACCGTTTGCCGCTAGCGACGTTGTCCAGCATGGAGCTCCATAGGTCCTTCTTTTCTCCATTGCGACCGTCCGACCCTGCGGAAGCCGAGGTGTACGTGGACACCCGATTCGCGCTTGCCGTCATGTTTGAGTTCGTTGATGAGAACGCATAGGGGAATGGCGGGTCGTGGGTGCCGAGGTGTGGTGTTTCGGTCGAGGGCGGTCGGCGGGTTGACAGTGGACAGCTTTGGGCAGAGACAGACGCGTCGAGTCGCGGTGTAGGCGAGAGGTGGGATGGATCACGATGGGTTTGGAGGCGGCAAATTCAGAAAATGCAGAGAAATATACGGGGCAGGGCAGGCGAAGATAATGTCCCTAGAAGCTGGAGTTCCGCCTTGAACCAGTGGCAGTATCGTCCTGGAGCCAGCATTCGCAATGCTTCACTCATGCCCCTTCATTGAACTGTCGGGGAATTTGAGCTCCGGACCGGCTGTTTTCCCGGCCGTTGGCTGGTGGTGCAGTGACATGCGGCACAGTATGCTACCGAAGTGTCAAAAATTTAGGGGTCGTTTCCGGGGCGCACTAGGGGGGATGACGCACCAGCCATGCTACGCCAACACCTTATCGATCTTTTTTCGTGGAGCTCTAGCAAGCTCGACGCGCCTTCTTTCAGCCTTGCAGATTGCGGCTCCTACACAAGCCTTCTTTTTCAAAGTTCGACAACTCTCATTCCCAGAGAATACGGGAAGATCGATACAGAGCGCCGAGATGAACAAGATCCGCGCCATTCAGGCGCTCAACAAGAAAGAAATCGAAAATGGAATGTAAGTCACGGCTGCGCTCTCCTCTTTCGACCTGGAATCTTGCGCTGACAACCAAGCAGCTCCCCCGAGGGCTCCTGGCACGTTGACTACCGCGACACGGCCTATATCTACTTCGGCGGCCTTCCCTACGAGATGTCCGAGGGCGACGTGATCACCGTCTTTTCCCAGTTCGGCGAGCCCGTTTGGCTCAAGCTGGCGCGCGACAAGGAGACGGGCAAGTCCAAGGGCTTTGGCTGGCTCAAGTACGAGGACCAGCGCAGCACCGATCTGGCGGTAGACAATCTCGGTGGCGCGACCATCAAGGACAGGCTCATCAGCGTGGACCACGCGCGCTACAAGTTCCGCGACGACGAGGATCCAGACGAGGGCAAGGTGGACTGGGCGACGGTCGCGAAGCAGGAAGGCGGAGACAAGACAGACAAGGAGGAATCTGAAGATGAAGAAGAGGTGCGGCCGATGCTTCCTGAGGAGAGGGAGCTTGCTGTTCTGATACGGGATCACGACGAGGACGATCCTATGAAAGGGTTCTTGATTGAGGAGAAGAAGAAGGAGATTGAGGAGGCGCTGCGGCGGCGGGACGACAAGTCAGACAGGAAAAAGAGGCACAAGCATCGGCACCGGTCGCATAGGTCACGGAGATATGATAGTGACGAGGAGATGAGGGATGCTGATCGCGACGAGGACAAGCACCGAAGCAGAAGGTCACATCGCGACGACATGGCAGACGACAAGGATCGGAGGGACGATGACAGAAGCTCTCGACGCCACAGACGGCAGGACGAGTCTCGAGAGAGAGAACCAAAAAGGGATGACAGGAGGCGGAGGGAGAAAGACCGTTCGAGGGAAAGGCGGGATAAGGACCCGGGCGAGAACGAAGACAAGCGGAGGGAGCGCCGGCATCGTGACCGAGACGGTTCGGAAGAGCGCCATCATCGACGGCACAGAGACCGCGATGATGAGCGGCGACATAGGAGGCGGAGCAGAAGTAAGTCGCCGTGATCTTAAAGGTGACATAATGCCTAATAAAAAGAGCGATGCTATCGCTGATACCCATGCCTGGTCCTATGAAAACTCCAAATGTAACGCCATACCGTGAACCTAACACCCACACGACTTCCAAGAGTCTGGATAATAGTAGCTGTTGTTGCTCATGATCATGATGCGCTACCCAGATATCTCTTCCAACCTTCTCGCACAACGTACCGGCGTCCATCTTCCCCCTTGGATATCACGAACTTCTCCCACCTGGCGTCTTGTCCGGCGCCAATAACTACTAGACTATCTTCGGTGATCCATCCGATGACGCCTTTTTGGGGCCTTGTCGTCCCGAGCGTCGTCTGGTCTGATATGGGCAACCCGCCGATCAAGGGGTCATCGCCAGCCTCAAATGGTGCAGACGCGAAGGAGTATACGTCTGAAAACATCCGCGGCATCAAGGGAATCTTCCCTAGGAAACCCCATCGCCCCTTGCCGTCGTCAGCCGGCCGGCCCGCGAGGATGCCTGACCCTGCCATCTGCGATGCCGTTGGGCTCGTCGGCGCGGTCATGGGCTTCTTGGGATGTGGAACGTCGAACACGTGCAGGGTCGACTTGTCTGATGTGCAAGCCAGTTTCGTTCCTTCGGGGCTGAAGCCGAGAGAGAAGATGGTTGCGGGATCGACGCCTCGTCTGAGCTCGGCCAAGCGGGCACAATTGCTGGTTGCGAATACCCTGATTAAAGTGCCCGTTTCACTTGCTGTGGCCAAAAGCTCGCCATCCGGGCTCAATTGGATGGCTCGGAGAGCAGATGAGTGAGCCGGAATAATGCTGACGTTACCAGTGCCGATATCGACAAGTTGGATCTGGCCCACCGTTCTACCCGGGAAAGCAATCGTCTTGTCCGACATGGCAACAAGACCGAGAGGATTGTCAGTGGTCTCATACACCGACTGGAGGTCGGGCGGCTTCGCAAACGAGTAGACACGAACGCTGTTCTGAAGCGCAACGACAATTCGATTGCGGCCGATGCGAACGCCGCGCACTGGAGTTAAAGAGGCGATCTCTATTGCGACTCTCCCTTTCATATCGTCCCATATGATAGTCTGTATAAACAGGGTGAGTTTGATTCTAACGGGTTGGACTGTGTGATACGTACTTTGCTGGTGCTGAACTTTGGTTGTCTGCCGCCACCAACGAGAGCGAGGTAGTTCGTCGTACCCATCATCTCAACAAGACCGATGCCGGCATTGAAGTCTGGTTGGGGCTTTAGCTTCATCATCGTGCTGATCATGGGAATAGTGTGCGCAAACCTCTCGATGCCTTGAGAAGGCATGACTTGGTGTGGAAGACTGCACGCTGTCAGGGGCACGTCCTTGTCTCGACCAGCCAACCACGACTTACTGCATATTCCTGAATTGAGACCAACGGAGAAGCAGCTAGCATCGCTGTTGAATGACGCGGATAGCACCACAGTCGTGGGCGCCGTCTCTATAGGCGGGCGGGTGTTCATTGCAATGAAGACGGCACTGTGCCTGTAAGTCGCCGTGCTGGGTTGGTGACGCTGTGGCCTATCCTACGGTGAGGGGCTCAGCAATAAGGGATGAGCGCTAGGAGGATGCAAGGCCGGCGGACCAAGCCAATATTCTGCTATTTCTGAAGTTGCTCGTTATGATATCATCCTTGACAAGTGCATCTCTCGGGGTGAGAGGCGTGCAGCTCGCGGTGGTCGATGAGGATGACTTGAGATGCTCTCTCAAACGATGACAGCGACTTGGGGCGGGTCGGAGTCAGCTGGACAGCCGAGTCAGGAAGCTGCCGGAATCAAATAACAAGGGAGATTGGCGGGCTTGTGCAGCAAACAAACGGCCAAAGTGCTAGCACGAAGAGCCTCAAATGGGCAACGGTTTGCAAGGAGTAAGGGGTAACAAGGCGGATGTTCGCAAACAAGTCCTCGTGGACAGTGTCTCAGCAGAAGTCAGCCTGGGACGTTGTTGAAATGAGGTACGTATCGTCCGTTCCGACTTCTTAGCGACCGCGGTAGAGGCACAGGCGACTCGTACCGTGCCTGCTTGCCTGCCATGGTTGAGATGAAGGCGCACTAATTAAGGTTGGGCGTGTTCTAGGCAGCTGCCGTCTACCAGATTACCAGCTGTCAACCACCTGACCTCGCTGCCTCCCAAAGAAACGCGAAACATACCTATGTGCTACGCCGCTTCACCACACACGGTGCAACGCGCCAACATGCTGCAACAGGCCAACAGTGTCGGTAGTGAGGCGGCGGGAAGCTTCAGCACTGACCAAGTGCCAGTCTCGTGACCTGTCATCCTCTGTCTCCCAATATTGCCCGAGGATACCCCGCTGCTTGGACCATTCCTAGACGAGTCTAGTGTTAATTTTGGGGGAAAGGAGCGTGGGCCGGGGAGTTGCTGGCCCCTGAATTGGGCGCGCAGGAGCAAGCAATCAATTGGCTGGGGACTGCTTGGGGACGTCCTGCCGCAACATTTTGTGTGAAATTGCATTTTCCAACACCCGTCGGTCAAGACCCTCCTGTCCCCTTTAGCACCTGCACCTCCCGTCCGACCACCCAGGTCCCATTCCAGAACAACGACATTTGGGATCCAGCAGTCCTTTTGCTCCGTTCAACCACGACACGAACACGACGCTCGCTGTCCCTTGACACGACACCATCGCCGTTCTTTTTCTCGTCCGTCGTTGAATAGTTCGACGACTCCTTTACCGACCCCATTCTAGACTAAGACTTGCCTTCAACAACCGCCGTATGTCTGCCCACCGTCTCCCTATTCTACTATTACACCGTCCGGCCCCCATGAATGAACCCTCCCCCGACTCCACGAAGCCACCATGGCTCCGACACATCTACATCCCTCGAGATATACAATTGCTGACCGCTCTCAACCTTGCAGAAGATGATGCGCAGAAAGAAGAACGTGAAGAAGGGAATCCAGTTCTGTTTGATGGTCTGCGGAGCATCAGGCACTGGTGCGTCTCCCTACCTGAACAATCTCGTGTCCACTCGAACTCGGAGCCTCGTCGACTGACATTTGCCTCTACAGGAAGAACCACCTTCGTCAACACCCTTTGCGGAAAGAGTGTACTCGGCCACAAGGAGGCGGATGATCCCAATGCCGCCTCCGTCGAGGATGGTGTCAAGATCAAGCCCATCACTGTTGGTGCGTGATTCCCGCGTTAGACTATTACAATACGCCAGCAGCATGTTGACCACCCTGCAGAGTTAGAGCTAGATGAGGAGGGCACCCGTATCTCTCTCACCATTGTCGACACTCCCGGCTTCGGTGATCAGATTGACAATGAGGCCAGGTATGGCAACCCGAGAACGCCTCGATACCCTTATCAATACTGACACGTGCGTCCAGCTTCTCCGAGATTGTCGGTTACCTCGAGAGACAATACGACGACATTCTCGCCGAGGAGTCTCGTATCAAGCGTAACCCCCGTTTCAGAGACAACCGTGTACACGCCATGCTCTACTTCATCACGCCCACTGGTCACGGGTAAGCCCACTGTCTGTTCTCTACTACCATTGGCCGCCACTAACGCACTCCTAGCCTTCGCGAGCTAGACATTGAGCTCATGAAGCGTCTTGCTCCCCGTGTCAACGTCATCCCTGTTATTGGCCGCGCCGACTCGCTGACCCCGGCTGAGCTCGCTGAGTCGAAGAAGCTTGTGATGGAGGATATCGAGCACTACCGCATCCCCGTGTACAACTTCCCCTACGACATTGAGGAGGACGACGAGGATACCGTCGAGGAAAACGCTGAGCTGAGAGGCCTGATGCCGTTCGCCATTGTCGGTTCCGAGGACATTGTCGAGATTGGCGGCCGCACCGTCCGCGCCCGCCAGTACCCCTGGGGTGTTGTTGAAGTCGACAACCCGCGCCACTCCGACTTCCTCGCCATCCGCTCTGCCCTTCTCCACAGCCACTTGGCTGACCTCAAGGAAATCACCCACGACTTCCTCTACGAGAACTACCGTACCGAGAAGCTCAGCAAGTCTGTTGAGGGCGGTGCTGGAGTGTACGTTTTACATGCCCCTAGTCTTACTTGTACTCTACTCTATACTGACAATGTCACAGCGACTCGTCCATGAACCCCGAGGATCTCGCCTCGCAATCTGTGCGCCTCAAGGAGGAGCAGCTGCGGCGAGAGGAGGAGAAGCTCCGCGAGATCGAGATCAAGGTCCAGCGCGAGATCAACGAGAAGCGCCAGGAGCTCTTGGCCCGCGAGTCCCAACTTCGCGAGATCGAGGCCCGTATGCAGAGGGAACAGTCAGCAGCAGCCGGTGGGCCCCCCGAGGCCAACGGCGACCACGAAGCCAACTAATGCAACTATTCTGGCCCTGCTTATGGTTACCCCCGAAACTACGACGTTGGTCTTTTTCTATACTGGCGTTGGTTTCCGTGCTGTGTTGAAAGAGAAAGAACATTATTCCCCTATGCGAGTTCGTTTCTCTTAACACGAAGATAAAACCCCAAAAAGGTCTACTACGAATGCGACGACTGAGAGAGGCTATCGGTTTGGTAGGGTGTGGGAAGAGGCGGTGTACGTTCTCGGGGCGGTGGTTCGGAGGCTTCTGGGCGAGGTCGAGGGGCTGACATCGGGGGCATGGCACGTGCGGACCACAAACTGCTCATCGATCTGTTTCTGTTTATCCCTACCAAACCGCCCGCCTGCATCTTTCCGGCTGTGCCTTTGTAGCCCTTTCACTAACGCCCCCCATTTTCCTTTTCTATTAGTGGACTTCTAATGCAGATATCAAATTACTTTACCGCTTCTCCAAACTATCAGTCGCTGTCGCTGTGGTCGTCATGTGCATTGTGAATTGAATGTCTTATTAATTGATTTACTATAGGAGTCCCAGAAAGCAAGAGCAACGGATAGCTATGAACCACCCAATCCCATATCAAGCGCCCATCTTATCCATACACCAACTGCGAAGCATCCTAGCCCGATTGTTGTCGGAAAAGACCATGCCCAACCTAGCTGTTCGTTGACAAAGTTTATGTGGATTTCTCGTGGGGAGGAAATAGAGATAACAGTCTAAGTTTAGTTGTTCTGCTGGCTGTTCAGGATGCGCAGAATGGCCAAGAACAGGTTGATGATGTCGAGGTACAAGCTGATGGAGGCGGCAATCTCCTCCTCGACGTGGTGGTGTCGCATGATGAGCTGAGTGTCGACAAGGATGTAGGCACTGAAGAGAAGGGCGGCGATACCGCCGTAGATGAGCTCGCCGGTGGAGCTGTAGGGGAAGAACATGTACATGAAGCCGAAGATGACGAGGCCCCAGAGGGCGCCGCCGAGGTAGGGGATCCATGAAGTGAAATCATATTTGGTCTGGCAGGCGAAGGCGGTGAGGAAGATGAAGATGCCTGCGGTCAGGAACACGGCGTTGAGGACGATGCTAGCCTTGTAGAAGGACACAATGACGGAGATGGAGTAGGCCTCCATGAGGGTGAAGCCCGAAAGGAAGAGGAGGTTTGTCGGGTAGGACTTGCGCTTCCAGAAGGTGAGGAGCATCATGACCATGGCGCCGATAAGCTGTGGAGGGTCAGTTAGTATGCCGTCCAGTCGGGTTGCGACTCGAGAAGGGGACTTTGGATGCACGTACGGATGCAAAGACCAAACCCGGGTGAGCCTGAATCCACGTCTTGTAGCCATCGCTGAAGAAGCTGAGGGCGGACACGGCGCCGGTGACGAGGAGCTGGACGGTGAGGATTGCGTAGACCTTGCGGATGAACTGGTTGCGAATGTCGGTCGTGGCCTCTGCTACCGAGCCGCCGAACTGCAGGGGGTTGTGTTAGTGAAGCTGTGATTATACGATACAGTGTACGTGAGATAACGCGGGTTTACGACGAGGCGACAGGGAGCTGGAGGGAGATCAGGACGGAAGAGAAGTACCTTGAAGTCATCTGGAAGGTCATCCTCACTGCTGCGAGGTGCGCCGCCGCCAAAGAGACGATCTGTGTCGGAGGCGGCGGTGGGTTCGGCCTGGTAAGCGGGGGGCGCCTGCGCGTAGCTCGAAGCTTCATCGGGGTCCTGGGTGGGCGCCGGGGCGTACTTCGTGTTTGAAGCCATCGTTACTGTATCGTTGACGATCGTTCAGACGGATGTGCTAGATGGGATGCTTCGTCGTCGGGCGGCAGCTTTTGTGTGCTAAGGTTGGGTCACTCGAGGCGAAAGCTTCGGAAGGTGTTGGATGCCTATGGACGGTTCAAGGAAGCGCCGGAGGAGGTCGTGTCGTCAGGACGGGATCATGTGGGGTGGCGGATGCTGCGAACGGTCACTGCTTGCTTACCTGACTGCAGATTTAAGTGGCTGGAAGTCTGGGGTAGAGTGTGGCGCAAGTGGGGTCATGTGATGGCGAAGGGAATTGAGGAATGCACGGGCGACATCTTTCAGGTTCTCTTCTCTTGGATGCATATAGCTCCTAGAAGACCATTTTATGCATATATCGAGATAGTATTCTCCTAGAGATGATAGCGTTGATATGGATATCCAAGCCGGCACCTTCCTAGCTCCTTGGGGTATCCGTACTTTGTTGATCTCCCTGAATCGTTGCCGGCAATGTTGGACCATGAGTGACCGCATGCTTGGCAAACGCGTGGTCTGATTTTGGCAACATTTCTGCAGCTCTGCACATCACCACTGCACTGCAATGACTATGGAAAAGAGTGGCAGTCTCGACAGAAGACGCCGCAAGCCCCCCCAATACCCCGACCAGAGTCGACACCCGAGAGCAGACGAGATGAAACGCGGAGCGTCGAGTTGACAAGTAGCAACATTTCAGGGCTGCTTTTCTAGATTGCTGCACGGAACAACCGGTAGACAAAGCATAAGTACGGGAAGACGGAAGTAAGAGCAAGTGTTTCCTCAGATGCCAGGTCTGACCGTATTCGTCTGTTCCACGATGCATCGCATTACGGATACGTTGGGTCTGTGGTAAGAGAAACTTTACTGTATTGTGATGGATCACGGCATCTTCAACGGACAGCAATCGTGTCCCGTCACTACGGATACGCTGGAGAGATCAAGGTGCGTCGGGCGCGCGCGGAGTGCGCTTGCGACTGCGGGTCATAAAGCTCACATTTGCAGGCTCTTGCTATTTAGTGTTCTGACAGGAAGCGGCCACTCCTGAGGGGCGGCCTTGTTACGACAGCTGGCAATTGGCTACTGCATGTCGCCATCATGAGGGGCGGTGTTAGGGGAGCTGAAGGGTGTGTGTGGGTGTGGTACCTGGCCCCGCCAGGTACGGGTCGGATTTTCCTGGCCCAGGCTTCGGGAGTCCAGGCGGTGTCAAGGACGCAGAAGACATTGTTGATGCTCGAGGAGACATCTCATTTATTGTCGTTGTTATTGGCCGCACAGATGGAATGGAAATAGGGGTAAGAAGGTCTGAGAGCACCCAAAGACAGCGGCAGAGCGCGGTTAGGAAAAGCAGTGTGCAGATACAGTAAACAAAGGGCAAGAGGAGAGAAGGAAAGGCTGGCATGGTTGACAGGGGCACGTATAGTGTATACCAAGCGGCCGATAAGAGGCTGGGGAGAGCAAATCACTTCATTTTAAGGGTGGTGCAAGATGAAGATTGTCAGTGAACATCCCACACTCCCAGTTGCAACTTTGCCAAGTCATCTATTGGCAACGACCACACCTATCTAAAGATGACGGAGCTAATTCGATGGAAACGAGGAGAGGATCGAACAAACGAGAGCAATCCAATGGGAGCAATGGCATGACACTGTTGAAACTTGTTGAGGGCGGGAAAGACCCGCCCATCTTCTCCCCTCTCCCGTCTGTCGTCTCGCTCTCTCCATCTTCATCCCCATCTCTACGTCCATTCAGTCTCTCACACCTCGATCTCGAAATTGATTTCGCAGGAGCATCTGCCACCCCCATGTCCATTTTTTCGTTCAAATAGACTTCATCCATTGGTTTTCCTGGACAAAACGTGGGACATTTGCGCGAAGGATGCATGGATTGTTGGTTCTTTCTGCCCCTAGTTTTCACAATTTAAAGCTCCGTCCAATTCCATCTGCAGCCAGCCTCGAATGGGATAAGGGGTCCCCACCCCTTGGGCCACCTTCGCTCTGCGGCGGAGGCACGTACCGGGGCCCTCCGACCAGGGGGATGGGGAACCCTGGTGCTGCTATTGGTTCGACCCCCTTGTTCGCTTTCAAAGTTCCCTCCTGGCCTTCCCACATTCCTTTCCATGTCGAGCATCCCTTTTTTTCTCGTTGTCCTTCATGTCCCGAGTCCTAATGGCAGTCTCCTTCACCGCCTTTGATGGGCCACTGAGTGCTTCCCTCTAGGAGTGGCCAGTGATCTTTGAGCTAGACCGCCTGTAGGAGAGTGCCAATGCCTTCTCCGCCGTCCCTGGTGCCCGTTGAAGGTACAATCCCGATCAGTTTTCCCCTGCTCTCTTCACTCTTCTTCTTCTTCCCCCTGGACCAGTGAAATTGACTTGGCCTTGCTCCGGTTGACATCCCCCTTCCCTCCCCGGGGCCGTGGACAAGGGCAAAGGAAGGGAAAAGTGGAGTCGAGAGTGTTTTTTTTTTTTCTTGCCCGAGACGAGCTGGACTTTCTCTCAGTTCTGGGCGGAAACCACCTCGGTACCTGGTACTTGCTTCTACCGTTTTACGCGTTTCCATTTGCTGCCGCTTTCTGGTTCGATCCCAAAGTTTCCTTAAGAGAAAAAGCCCCTATGTTCGGAGACAGGCGTATCCAAACAAGTATCTAGGACTTCCAAAGTCTGTCCCAGCCACTGTTGCTTTTTTGCTTCCTCTCCCACTTCCACTCTCTGTCCATCGTCCCCTGTCCCGCTCTCCCCACCACAACTGCAGTCCACCTTGAGCATGCACAGGTACCATCACTGAGCAGAAGAGAGCAGAAAGAAGCGCCGTCGCAGCCCACCACACCACCACCACGCACCACGCAACACGGAGCACACCTGCTGCACTCCTAATCCCGGCAATCCCAGCAGCTTCTGGAGCAACACAGCAGATCCTGACCAGTGTGTACCGTACCGTAGTACCGCCGTACCTCTGTACCGTACAGCCTGTCCTGCTCCCGCTGCCGTCTACGGTCCCGTCCTCGGTGTCCATTGTGTGCGACATTGCCCTTCCACCTCCATTCTCCAGATCTTCAACCTCCCTAAAACCACCCAGGACGTTCGTTTCTCCCCCTCCCCTCCCCTCCCTCGATCACGAACCCAGAAGCGCCCGTGACGACCTCTCGCGCTTTGCGGAATCAAAGACTTTTTACGTCTTGCCCGCCCTACCACCCTACCACGTCTAGATAGCGAGCGCGCCCGTCGTTATCGCGCTTCGCCGGACACACCCACCACACAAGGTTGGGGACACAACTGACACTCGGCGGAACCCTACGCCAAACCACGACCTAGCCGTCGCCGAGCATCCCGGCCTCACTCACGACTTCAATCGCGAGTAGCCACTTTCCTCTGTACCTTAATTGAGTTCCAATTGGAGCTCAGCCGCCCACCATGAGCGACACCGCCAGCAACGAGGCCTCGTCGCCAACATTCGAAAAGCCTGTCACCAGCTCCTCCGCCCCTCAGATCCAACGCAATGCCAGCACCAAGCAGCTGAAGCTGATGAACGGCCCCCTTTACCAGCAAGGCCACAACAATGTTAACGTTGTGCTCATTCGAAGAGTCAGGAGGACAGACGACAGCGCCTGGAAGATGTTGAGCCGCTGGATGGTCGAGAACCAAGTTGGTGCGTTGTCTCTTGTGTTTCTACCTACTCTACTACCCCACGCTCTTCACGCTCAAGCCACTACGGGAGCTTCCCTGTGGTCCACGGCGGGCACCACAACGAGACATTGCTCTTCATTCCCGTATCAAATCATTCACCAAGCTAACATGTCGCGCTCTTAGGTCTCTCCTTCAACCTTCTGGCCCTCCTCTTTCTCGCCCACTTCTTCATCCCGAAAGCGCAGCCTCACACGGTCAAGTTCTTTACTCTTTCATACTACAACCAACAAACTGGCCAGTATGGCACCGGTCTTGGCGACTCCTGCCTCCTCGCCTTCTGCATTGTCCTCTACACCGGCCTCCGCGCCGCGACCATGGAGTACGTGCTGGCACCCTTGGCTAAGGGATGGGGCATCAAGAAGCGCAAGGACCTTACTCGCTTCAGTGAGCAGGCCTGGCTGTTGATTTACTACATGGTTTTCTGGCCTCTTGGTGTGGTAAGTCTGCAATAGCGACCTCGACAGGTTTTGCGCGATGGTGGCTAACAAGCTGCCTAGTACATCTACAAGTCGTCTCCCTACTGGCTGAACCTCAGGGAGCTGTGGACGAACTGGCCTCAGCGTGAGCTTTCTGGCCTCAACAAGTTTTACATCCTAGCGCAGTGGGCTTTCTGGCTGCAGCAGATTCTGGTTATCAACATTGAGGAGCGTCGCAAGGACCACTGGCAGATGTTCACCCACCACATCATCACTTGCACCCTGATTTCCGCCTGCTACAGCTACCACCAGACTCGCGTCGGAAACCTCATCCTTGTTCTTATGGATGTTGTTGACCTCTTCTTTCCTGTACGTTTTGTTGTCCCGTCTTTCATCTTCCCTCTGCTAACCATACACAGCTTGCCAAGTGCCTCAAGTACGTTGGGCTCAACACCCTCTGCGACTTCATGTTCGGCGCTTTTGTTCTGTCGTGGTTGCTTGCCCGTCATGTCTTCTACCTGATGGTTTGCTGGTCTATTCACACCCACATTCCCGAGGAAATCCCCGACTCCTGCTACACAGGCCAGCACCCTAACCTGAACGGACCACTGCCCATCCCTGAAGGCAAGAGCTGGATGCTGGAGCCTTTTTACAAGACGGATGGCATCGTTTGCTGGAACTCTACCATTCGCTGGTCGTTCCTTTCCACTCTCCTCGTGCTGCAGGTCATTACCATCGGATGGTTTTTCATGATTCTGCGTGTCGTCATGAAGGTCCTCCGTGGCGGAAACGCCGAGGACACCCGCAGCGACGACGAGGGCGAGTGTGAGGAAGAGGAAGATTACGTTTACGAGGAGGCTCAACCTCTCGAGGAGGAGGTTGGCGTCGAGGACATTGACCTCAAGAGCTGGGAGCGGAGAACGGGTATCAAGAGACAAGCAAGCTCGTCGGGCGTCAGTCTACCGGGTCACAGCGACCGCAAGGAGTTGCTCGGTAGAATCGGCTGCGAGAAGCAGGTCGACTAAACCTGAGGACTGGAGACCGCCCAACAATGCAACCTAACGTTCTGGGCGGACAGCATTTCCGTGTATACAGTGAGTTGATGTACAGAGGAACGGGAGGGAAGTTAACAGAACGGGTCGTCGTGGTTGGGAATGACTGCGGCGCCACATACTCACGTACTTTGCTAGAGCATAGTGCACGCCTAGATGGCGGCCGCACACAGGCATAGATGACATTTGGCTTTGCGTTTGCGAAAAGAGAAGAGGGCTCCCGGGAGAAGAGGAGGTCGAGAAATGGCTATATCTCGCCTTCTTTGGGATTTCTACCGAGTTGGGCTTATTCAAGAAATGAATCAAAAGTATTTGGAGTTGATGACAGAGATATCGAGTTTAATATATGCACGCTATGATCAAGGGTATCCGAGTGCGAATGGTGCTTTGACGTATGAGTGTTACTTGGACCGTGAAATATGTCAATCCGGTCAGCTGATGTTTTCGAACGTGGGCCGGCCAGAGAGGACGCTGATCGGCGAAGTGGGGATACGGGCCGGAGACACCGTGCCGATGTCCTGCAGCTCAGTTCCGACATGTGTCCGACTACGCCGCACGGGAACAGCGCATCTTTGAGGATGTGAAGGTTCAGTAGGAGATGAAAATTTTCAGGTTACCTATTGAAAACTCCCGCCCGATGATTCGAGCCCTCAGGTTTGCTGTCCACAAAGATGTTCACAACACGAAGCGAGAAGCAACCCGAAGGTCATGTACCATCCGACAACGCAGCGCTAGACTTTGGGGGTTTCTCGGAAATTCTTCCCGGCGTTTTGACTGTGTCAAGTGATAATGCAACAATACCCGCACGTCGAAGAGGTGGGTGGTGGGGTGCCGACGTCCTTGGGTGAATGTTGGCTGTGGCGTATTCCGGGGCGAATGATACCAGAGGGTTGAGGATAGATGGTATTAGTTTGAAAGACACTGATACTTGCGGTTGAAGTTTAATGGTTTACCGCTGCCCTGGTGTTCATGTCAGGCGAGGCATCACCAACCGGGTCGCTGTTTGCCTCTCTTTCCATCGCGAAGCCTCTTCTTGACCCTCAAGATTTGCAATAGTTCCTGAAATCACTTTCAGAGGTTCTTTCACCTTTTTAGAAACCATACCCGAGGCTTCTCGCGGTGATTGAGGTACTAGAGATTAGTTTTGGAGGCCACTCGGTTGCAAAGACCATGGTATAAACCATAAGCCGAACAGCCGATGCGTCGTCAGGACAGTAAAGGCGCTATAGCGCTTTCCGGGTGCCTTTTGTGATAAACCTACGTTTCAACCCATTATAACGATCCCGTTCTATTCCATATTAGCATCACTTCCCCTCTTTTCTCAGTAGTAAAATACTATTCCAGTAGTCATTATGAGACTCCCGATCACACCTGCTATGATCATCTTCTCTTCATTCATGGAACCCCCCCCCCCCCCCCCCCCCCCCCCCCCCCCCCCCCCCCGGACCTTACAATCGAAGGAATTTCTCAAAAAGGACTCGCGGTTAATCTCTTCAACGAAGATAACTGCACCGGCGGTGAACTCGCTGGTTGGTACGAGAGAGACATCTAAACTCGGCGCTGGGGATCCACGGGATGATCCTCGCCAACACCAAGCACCACTCGTGCCATCGTGAATTACGCCTCCTAAGGAATCGTACAATGATTGCTAACACTTCCAGTCACGGTTTTCAAGGGGGACAGTTGCTCTGCGGATGACACCGTCGACTTGAATACGAAGAAGTACTGGAAGATTGGTAATCGTGGATTGTTCAAGATGACTTGTCAGACATAGTTCTTGGTAAGCTGGTACCGAATCCAAATGTTGTAGAGCATATCCTGATGGAAACCTGGGTACCATACGTATGATTTGGGGCACCAATGAAACAAAAAGCATTGATGAAGCCTAGATAATAAAACTACTTAGTGACTTGAGCTCGAAATACTGACAATATCTGCTTATAGAATACAATATTGATAAGGACCACTGTTGAGCAGTGAACACACTGTGTCAAGCAGTAGCAGCCTGGTTCTGATTTCGTGGTTCCCATGGAAAGGTTTAACAATGGGATGATTCGCACAGTGTTCGCATCCGAAGAAACGACAAGGCCGATATAACATTTCGTCGCTGTGTTCTCCTCAACCTGTATCGTTACTCTTGTCGAGCAGGGACACTTATTGATATCGTTGATTTATAACAGTAGAACCTTTGCCACTTCGTGTGTATAAGCTCAACAAACGTTGCGCAGCTTCCCAGATGGCGTGAATACAGACAGGTTGCCGTTGGTAGCATCGTACAACTGTAGCCAGGAGGTGACAGTGAAACGTCTCACAGCACTACAGTGCCGTGTTTATTGATTGCGCGCTATACACCGCGTCATGCCCAGTGCCCCGCGTGTTTCCTATGTGTATATCTGAATACAGTGAAGTGGTCCTTGGAGACAAAGTAATAAACCTTGATTTAGTCTAATTCAACTACACAGCTCTCCTGACCACAACCATATCCGCCTGTACCTAAGCTTCCCAAACCTCTGAATCGTCTTTACTCGAAAACGATTCCTCTATTTTAGTAACACTTCGAACGGGAACAAGAAGACCTGTTCGTTTTTGGTGTTTCGGATTCCGGACTAAATCAACATCGGCCTCAGGCGTTGCATTGTTTTTAGTCGATGGTGTCAAGTAGCGTGGAATATAGCGCCATATGTGCTTTGTAGTATTGGATTCGATGAAAGAAGCATGCATCTTCTTGAACAATAGCGGTAGCGCAGGAAGACTGCCACAGATAATGGCTACGTTCACCTCGATGGCGGACCAAGTGATGACATAGGAATTGTCCCCTGAAAGAGTTAGTCCCAGTTGGCGCGGGGCTCAAGTGGCATTTGCAGAAACTTACATGTAGGGTCGTAAGTGTGAGAAAATAAGACCAAGTATTTGAGTCGGATTATGCTTGTAATGGTAGCGCTATTGTCTGGTATTAGCTTTGCTATTCCTAGGGGCAGGGACGTTTATCCAAGCTACTCACAAGGACCCGATACTGAACATGAGACCCAGCGCCAACTTTTTCCGTGGGCCTAGTTGTAGTTTGAGAAGCTCCGGAATAGGCATGACGAGAAGAATGATGTCTTCAATAATAGCAAGAGTTGCTGCCGAGTAACTAATAGCTGTTATGTCCATACAGTGGCCGTCGACTGATAGATCCCATATGGCTTGGACTGGCAGGCACTGAAACATGATTAAAAAACAAAACAAAACCCCCTTTAACAAAAAGAGTAAAAGTAATATCTGAGCTACGCGAAGAAACCTGCGGTCCATGAACACTCGCAAGTAAAAGCAACAAAGCGAAACTTTTGCGCAGACACTAGTTGGAATGATTAGCCAAAGTGTTTTTCTGAGTTGAGTCAAACACAATAGACTTACAGGCCCCAGATGTAAAGCATCTGTGTAGTATAGAAAAGCTATGAATAGTCTTTAGTGCTTGCATGTTCCTTAGTCGGAGGCCCCTACAAACCTGCAGAATTGTCTTCCCGTTGCTTGCGTCGATGTCCCAGTAGTGGCGTCCGAAGCCCAAACGAGAATCTGAGAAGATAAGAGTTAGTTGCAAATCTTCTGGAGAACGATTAGGACTTGAAAATGTCCTCACAAATGATACTGATAATGGCTGTTGCCATGTTAAAAACCTGATGGTTGTCAGTAAGAGCTCCGGCAATAACATAAAGCCGAGGAAAGCCTACCCCGGACATCAAAGCAGTCCAGTCATCCCACCATAACCTTTTGGCAACGGTCAACCTAGATATAAATCTCAAGGCGATAATGAATGAAGAGATAGCAGGGAGCACCATCCCAACAATTTGTATTTCGTCTCCGCGATATGGAATTGGGTATCCTTGGCAAAGGTCTTGCGATGCCCCGAGTGAAGCTGAAGAGTAGGCAAACGCGTCAGTCTAAACTTTTTGGTCTGTTCCTTGGCTTAGATAAACGTCTTGCACATACCGATTTGGTCTTCGTAGGAACAAGATTCTTGGACGCATTGAGACAAATGAGCTCGAAGGGTGATGTTAGGACAGAAACAACCCGCCAATCCATCGAGAGAGCAATTCCCACTGGATAATCCTTCAATGATGCACGGAATCTAGAAAGGTTGAAATAAGCGTCAGTCGAGGCATTGCTTTCCGGTTCAGCTAGAGAGGCATGCGAGGGGCGGTAGTTGAATTGAAAACATAAGGGTGCACAGAACTGATCTACGAAGCCTTGCTCTAGCAGAGCCACTCAATTACGCGCAAGACTCACAGCGCATTCTCTGGTTTGTGACATTATTGTTGATAGCGATGTCGTGTTCGATTGGGGGCCGCTCCCTGCTGCATGGATTTCTTCAGCAGCCATTAGCATTGCCAACCACCGAAGGTAAGCCGAACGTGATGTCTTCATCTTTGGCAGAATCGGATTGGAAGGCTGGGTTTGCACTTGAAACTTCTCGTGTATCAACAACACTGAGAAACAGCGTTTTCTCAGCCCGAGCGAGGAGGACACGGCAGCATGGAGTAAATGTACTAGCTGAGGGAACAAAGAAATTGTTGCCACTGAGCGCGAGGGCCATCATGGGATATTTTCCAAAAACGGAGATGAATGTCATTCCAATGTTTAGCGCTGGTTTTGGTTCGTTCCGACCACGCTTACCCCAGACCATTTACATGCGCTGGGAATGTCGCCACAGCAGTGTCCCACAAACTTTGAACGAAGCTTGACTGACCTGACCTGAAAGCCCGGTTGTCGTCGTTGAATGCGACATCGCTGTGGCGCAAAGCCCGCTTTCCAAAATGGCTTGCGCTATATTAAACACGGAACCAACTCCGTCTGAGTGTCAAGGTTCGTGCGACATAGCTCCTGTGGTATAATCCTTCGCTCTAGGAATAATCTCTCCCCGAACTAAAACCACTAGGGCTAAAACTTTGACCAAGCGTCATAGCCACCCTTTGCCTTGGAAACAACTTCCACGGAGTGATGATCCGGGGTAAATAAGAAACCCTGTTGGTACCACAGGCGGTGATACTCGTACAAGTCGACAGCAACCATCACACCAAAGTGGTGATTTTGCTGGTGGTTGTATTGAGGTATTATGGAGATGGGAGATCTGACTGCGTGGCCAGCGGCAATAGGATATGCCCCTCGTTGTGGCTGAGGGGCAGGCCCCACCTTGCCGGGTGTGGCTGACCGGGGTGTGCTTCCCATCTATCTTTTGCCTTCGACTGCCCTCTTCCAACAAACTCTTACAGAGGGGCTTGCTATACCAGTCGGTTATGTGTGCTACAAATAAGGATGTGATATCCGCGATTCAAGTCATCGAGCCGACGGAAGAAAACAAACCGAATACGGATCATTACGTATGCGCCAATGGATTCTCGACTGGCTTTGCAAGGCTGAAGGCGGTATAACTCGCTTGGTTGAGACTGCGTACAGTGAGGTGAGCACGCAGAAGGTTCCGCAATGGCCCTCGGCAGTAATATGCTCGAAGGCGTGTGAGTTTGAAAAGGGTTGACGGACATGCCAGGCAGCCTTCAGCACAATCCAACGTCGACTTATCTTTCGATCTCGATTACCATGCATTTCAAGCGATTGTTAATCGATGGAATTTTCAGCTTTTTGCCGTGGAAGTAAGCTGACGTAGTGTTGTCGCGACGGCCATTAGAATATCACATTCAGGCATGGCATATTTTGATGGTCCAGAATAAAACAATAGACTTATTGATTTCAGAAGAATAGTTTGTACATGTATATATACAAATAATTTTCTGGTTTCCCCTAGTTATAGACTTATCAAATGCAGAGCATTTATGCCTAGAAAGAGTAGCGTGACACAATCTCCTTGCTTATGTCCAGTACGTACATCTGTCCTCCGAAGTCATATTATCACCACGTCACCACAGACCAATTGTGCAGAAGTAGGGGGAGAGAGCACAGGGAGGAGAAGTGAACTGAATTCTCATCTCACTGGAATAATTGTGGACCGACCATTTATTCTACTTGAAGAATGATCTTCTACTTGAGGGCCTTAGCAGAGAATTCAACGGCGCCACTTATTCGTAGCATCTAATGACATGGCACATGGATGGTGCTGTGAGTCTGTTGCTGGTCAACCACCAAAAATAGTGAGCGCTCTGTGCAACAAGCTCCTATACCAAGCTCTCTTTCGTCTGAGTTATCTTACTACGCGCAATGCCAACTGCGTCGCTACTTAATAGCATATGGTTCTGAGAAAAGTAGTTTGCATTCTGCTCTATTCTCTTCGTAGGAGACGCAACTTTAGCTGTCTCCTTAAGTTGAGGCCCTGCACTTTTTCTAGCATCATATGCAACTGTGTCGCCATCAATCTCGATACTGAAGTATATATTTTCTGTCGTGTCGCGATGCCCTCACGCGCATCGCGCAGCCTTGTGAGATTTGCGCTGGGCCCGGATTAACTATTAGTCCGGTCCCTTCGTGCGGATCCACCACGCAGGATACGTATTTATTCGTTTCGGACAAGGCAATCCTGCACGTAGAAATCTAAGCCGTTTTCCTTATGTCTTTTCCACCCTAAGTGGTGACTCTACGACATGTCGCAAATTTATAGAAGTGATATCTGCCACCATATGGTCCATTGATGTCTACTACTTGTAATTCGGCTCCGGTTTAGCTTTTGTCCGACTTAAGTCGTTCAAATCGGATTTGTTGAGTCCCTCAGCCAAGTGGGCTATCGAGAAGTCTTTATATGAATCCACACATGGTCTCACGGATGAGCCCGGCTCTTTTGACTCTTGACTTTCCTTGTTGGAGGCGCTTGCTGTTCGTCCATGCTTCAATATGCTGATAGCCTCGAGAAGCTTTGGAATAGATCTCCTCCAAACTTGACGTGTGCTCGGCAGACAGGCAACGAATATTCCGACACAGAGTTCAATGCGAGACCAAAGAGAACTTTCGAAAGAATCCGCTATCACGAAAACCACGAGTGTCAGAATAGCTGAGAGGCATTGTAGTGAGAGTAACAGGGAAACCAACCCGTAATGTTGTAGGACGTCGCAAACAACAGCAGCGTTTTAATGCGATATGCACTCACTATTGTAAGACTAATCGCTGTTAGCAACAGGTATACATTCTTGCAGTTAAACTTACAATATACCAACGCCAAACATAAGCATTACCCCCATTTTCTTTCTTAGTTTCATTCGTAGACTATAGATCTGGGTTGCCGGTAAGATGAGCATCCAAAGATCTAGTACCACATTTATAACGCCATGACACAGAACAAAAGCGTTCAAATTGATACATTTACCCTTCATTTCAGCCGCCCAGCCGGACCAAAAGAATTTCAGAGGTTGGCAC
This sequence comes from Colletotrichum spaethianum, assembly GCF_022836535.1. Lineage (NCBI taxonomy): Eukaryota > Fungi > Ascomycota > Sordariomycetes > Glomerellales > Glomerellaceae > Colletotrichum > Colletotrichum spaethianum. The sequence continues at coordinate 1,420,913 of NW_026054775.1, read as the reverse complement.
GAGCCAATGGTGCTTGCAACAGATGCAAGAAACAGAAGGCAGTTGAAAAGCTGTGTACACCAGAGAATTGTGCGAAAGTTTTGACCAGGAAAAATTCGAAGGTACATGAAAAGAATCGACGCCTTGATGAAAGACAGACAAGAGATATACCCTAGTCCTAATGCGTAGAAGAGCTGTCAACTGTTAAGACTATTTTGGATATTGCAGTAGTTCCTCGTGGGGTTCTTATTACCACTAGAAAGTATGTGATTTGATCCGGGGTTAAAGTCCAAATATCTCGACCTTCCCCGGCCTGATCCACTGTAAGGGGTAAGCCAGATTCTGAAAGAGATCGGAGTGCTAAGAAGGCTCACTGAAGTAAGATACCGGCAAAAAGGCGATCAGATGTGCCTGCGTGCTGGTCAGATGGCGGGCACACTGTTACAGAGCCTGGAGACTTACGTATGCGATCATAACGGTCGTATCGTCCCAGCCCCAAGTCGAGAGCTTCATGCACTTATTTACTATGCGAATAACTACGAAAAGGGATGGAAGTGCGAAGAAAACCGCCCGAAACCACTGTATGAAATTATCATGCTGGACCGGGGGAAGCCCGCAGGCTGTTTGCGTCGAGTTGCGGGTAACTATATGACTTATGAGCTGCGTCATGGCGCCCTGCTGCCGAGGATGGCGATTATCATGCCCACCTAGCATTTCCTTGATCGTGCAGCTGGAAACGACGCAAGCCTGCACATAGCCCTCAAAAACGGTGTCATGGCACAAGCATGTCTGGTTGGTGGGGACACAAATGGAGTAATTGATGTTTTGTAATAAGCAGGAAATCTATTTCAAGTCTCATTTTCAGTAACCGAACTCGTTCGGGTGGGTATTCTCAAGTCCTTACCGCACAGTTTGGAATGCTATCCAGGGAGATGATGGACTGGGCAGCCGCAAATGAACCCAGACAGAACAGGCAAGTAAGCCTAATGAGTAAGTATGTAAGGGCGGCCATCATAAGGAGAACAGCCATAAAGATTGTATGCCTGTTAATCCCAGGTTATTTCTTTGGGCAGGTAATTGTCAAACTTCCACTCCTCAGTGGGCGCTGCAATGAAAGAGCTTTGGGGATGTTTCGGCAATTATTCTCAAGACCCTGCAGATTCTGGGTCATGAAGGCAGGAGAGGTGCAGTATTTTGCAGACTGTCAATGACAAAGAGCATGCCATATGGGTAGTTATTCTGTGCTGTTAGCAGGCTACAAAAGTGCTCTGGGACCTTCCGCGGGTCATGCGAGACCAAACCCAGCCAGCTAATTGACGTTTGCAGCCTTAATGCTAAGCCTCTAGCTAACCATATGCGCCGGACGATTATGGTGGCGTCCCACATCTGAGACCACCAAGAGACTAATAAGAGGCAAAAAAGCAGGTGGAGGAAAAATAGAAGAGAGAGAAAGAGAGAAAGTAATACACAACACTTTGCCACGAAGCATGGATAGCCTCTTCCTCGGCCTCTTATCTGTTCCGTGCCGAGCTGGATGTACAAGCAGGAAGAAACCCCCAGAAGAAACCTCTATGCCGCTTATTGAGAGAGTAACTTGTATACCCAAAAGCATCCAGAAGAAGTGCATGTAAAGCTCTCAAACTTGGTAAGTGAGAGATTTGTTACCGCAGAAGCCTTGAATCAGAATCCCGCATCAAGCGACAGTTCATGCTCACTGAATTCAGCTTGCAGGCCCTCGTCGATATCAGCAACTCGCTCCAAAAGCCAATAAACCCGTCTACTCAAGACAATCAGAGGAAGATTAACACATTTCCATCAATGAATTGAACTGATAAGTAATTTCAGTAAAGGGGAATGGCTTGACTGCCTGTATGATTTGCTTACTTGCTGGGGGTGTCAATGTTCTGTGTATCACCTTTTTTTCTTTCTTTTTCCTCCTGCCTGGCACAATTGGATGACGAGTGAGATCTGTTGGCCCTCATTCTTTGAGTCTTATTTTATAGCAACTCGTAAAGCATGTCTGGAACGACAGATCGACAAGATTGAATCGGCCTTGCCTTTGTCTAGTCCGCTGACGCCTTAGCTGAGCTGCCCTTAAAATATGTTGTCCCCGCCTTTTTCCAAAATCTGCCACAGGCATGTGTCGTTCCGAGGAGGGTGAGAATTTGCCTGCAATCAGTGTTGTCGAACGAGACTCACCTTTACACCTCGCGGACACAGTCTACAGTGTCTTGGTATTCGTGGCTTCAAGTAATTAAAGTGAGAGTCATGACTCAAATTCACGGAGACGTTTTGATATTAAATCTATCTGAAACTATCTGAACTTAACTTTTGAGACCCAGAAATATGGCCAGCTTGAGCTGAAGGATCAATTTCAAAGGTGCTTTCGGGCTTTTCGTAACTGTTCGAACAAGGGCAATCGGAGGCAACGGGAGAGATGGGAGGCACAGTCCGGTTAGCCACGTCTGGCAATGTGGGGTCAGCCACTCAGCCACAGCGAGGGCATATCCTTCACCGACTTCTCATCTCCATACAGCAATCAGCCAGCAATATCACCACTTTGACGTGACCGCTGCTATCATTCGTACAAGTATTATAACCTGTGAGACCAACAGTAATAACACGAGGTGTGCATAGACACGAAAGCCCGCAGTCGGTAGTTGACAGCACCTGGTTAACGGCGTCATTAGCGCAAACGCATATAAAGTAAGAATTACAAGCTGTATTCAAAATCACCGGTTGATATCATACAGTAAATCAGGTATCGTGGTCAATGCTAACTCTAGAGAAGATACTTATATAGTCATCGGTAATGTCGAAGATGTAAAGATAGTAGCGAATATACATTTTAGGATGGGGTGATTACTCGTTCTGTTTTTAGTGTTTCTGCCTTGCAGGCGATTAAAAGCTCGCCGAGACGAGGACAAACTTGTTTTGTTTATGCTTTACACTTTTTACCAATACGTCTTACCTTTTAGAACATTTCGAAGCCCATGCTACGGTACCAGAAACCAATGTGGTCGTTCAACCCCAATAGCATTACTGTTGTATCATGTTGACTAATAGCAAAGGTTTTGAATGAGCAAGACGATACATAGTCGCGACTCAGTCTCACCCGCAACGTCCTATTGGAATAAAAAACAAACAAATCAAAACAGTGTGAGAAACATCCTTGAAAACCCAGGCTGCCTATGTAGTGTAGATCCAGAACCCAGTTGAGGGCTCTGGGACGGTTCACCAGAACCGGAGTGAAGTTAAAAGTAGCTGAACTGTGTTTTGGTTGCACTGTCAATAGCAGTGTAAGCTACAACGGTTAATCTAAGCGCATGAACGGTTCTGTCGGACATGCCTCGAGCATGTCCCGATATTCTTCAAGCAAGCCAATCAGCATCATTCCTGACACACACCCGAAAACCGCGTAGCCCCCCTGTGCTTCGGCGAACAAGAAGATTATGGTCGCCTGCCCGGCTGTTGTAGGCGAAGTCCCCATAAGAAATGTACTTCAGTGAAAGTATACCCTGTGGCCCGAAAGCCCAGTTTACAAAGTGGCGGAACCGACGGCGGAAGTGGGGGCGCGGTCGATGTGAGTTAACAGAGTCAAATTGACTCGGTTGTCCCGTGAGACTTTGACTTTCGATGTAGGAGGGCGCATAATCCATGCCCAGGCGAACGGCGTCGAAGGTATCGTTCCAATGGCTACGCACATTAATGCCTGATTGGCGAATGTGAAGGACTTTCAACGAGGACTTTGACCTGAAAGGAAGTACGATGTGTTTCTTTCAATAATTAGACATTTGATTCTTGAACTTCTGATGGATGGGTGAAGTAGAGCCACAAATGCTTACCAAGTATTCCGGCGCGCATGCCAGGCCAAGGAACTACAGATCAAGCCTCATCAGGGGATTTCGCTCTGGGTGGCATGCAATGAAGTCCAGGTCTCGGTGCACCACCTTCAAGTCAGGTAAACCCGTTTCGGAGCTATACATATCCATCGTCCTGAAGTGGTGTACGAATCTTTTCAAGGTGGCTCGGTGGCAGGCAACATAAAAGCCCCATATGACAGGGTCGACGTTATTCATCCGTTTGCCTTCTTGGATTTCTAGGCGTCTTAGTCTCCCAGGGACATTGCCGAACTGCGTAGCTTGTTTCAGAAAAACGTCCCAATCCTCGCATTTCCGAAGAGTGAGGGACTCCAGAATACCGAAGTCGAATGCGCGTGCCGTCATTTCTCCGAGGGGAACCTCCGTGAGGGAGAGGGTTCGGAGGACCGGGAGAAGGGGCCTTGATGAGGTGTGGAGGGGCAGCTGCAAGATGGAACGGCAAAGAAGCTGAAACCGTCACGGTAAAGTCATACCCAGCGCCTGTCTCGAGGTGCCGTCGAAAAGGAGACAAGTCTATGAAGTCTAGTGCGAGCTTTTGGAGGCGCTTTGAGTGGACGAGGGCAGCGAAAGACAGCGCGACGAGATCTTGGGCGTTTGGGGCGATCCATCCAAGACTAGTGAGACGGGGAAACGAAGACAGGTCAATGATAGTGATATCGACTCCATAGCCGAAATAACAGTTGCAGTTCGTTACAAGCCTTAGGGATCGCAGCATAGAGTGCTTAAGGGGGACCACCCCATCACATCCCAACAGTCCTCTTGGGGGACACATGTCAGCATGCCAGCTATTTTGATATTAGCAGATGCAGATTTGTGAAGATCAAATTGGAAAACATGTTCGAGACTGCGTAGTTGATCACCATCGAAGAGTTTCTAGCAGCGCTTTCATCCTGTAAGCGAGCCACCCAAAGTTACTTCTGTCCCTATTCTCCTGACGGGGACAGCTGGACTTGATCCCATGCAAACGATTAGAATCAAAGCGGATTTAATTGACGTGACAGAGATATACCTTCGGCATACAGTTGGCTATGTGAGGTTCATGTTCGTTGTCCAACTGAATGCATACATTCTGCCAAAGAAAAGGGACAGCAGCGATGTAAGTTGCTCTCGAAACTAGAGAAAGTGATTTCAGACTCGTTAGAGGTAGCTGGAGTCCTTTGCTTTAGCTTCTGTGCAACAGGGAGATGATCGGGGATGCCGTACTTGCAAAATCACATCGTCTAGGAGTTCTGGTGGTAGTCTAGTCAGCATGTCGATTGGTTTTGATGCGAAGTTATGAAATCAACCATTTGTTCTGTGGGTGAGGGTAGACCATGTTAGTAGATATACACGAAGTCGGGTCAGCTGTCCATGCATGGGAATACAAATAGCGTCATGAAGTCTTTGCTAGGCATCCAACAGCACACCCAATATCCCGTTCCGTTAACCGGCAGCAAAATGCCATTGATGTGCATTGAATACGTAAGATAAACAGGGTCACGTATCTAGAGAAATGCACCGTCATTCTTATTGGTTGCCAAAAAAACTTTTGGCCATGCAGATGTCTGTTGGGCGCAGTCGATTACTAGACCCTCGGTCTGTTGCAGCTGGCAGGCCATTCTGTTCTGGAATAGAAGGGTCAGAGCAGAGAGGACGAAAATGAATAATCTGTAGTATAGCAGTATTAGAAAATAGGTTGAACCTGGGCCTAGTTTCTAGCAACAGCTTAATAGCTTGAATCAAGGTGATGTTGGTATTGCATAGATGCTATACGAGTACAAATCAACGGATTACGAAGTTACAGTGTTATAGATAGTAGTCTGAAAAGGTAGTTGAATTATTATGAAGAATGCGGCTTATGTCAACTATTTGCATCAAGGCTTGAGACAGGCTACGCGGTTGGACAATGATGGGCTCCTCGACGAAATCAAAGCAATGGACCGCCTATCACTTAAGAAACAAAAAAATCCAGGATCATGGTAGCTATAACCAACTCCCAGGCTTACCATAAATTGTCTATTCTGTCTTACAAAGTGTGACCGTTTGTCCCATCGAATTATCTACATTCCCATCTTTCCCTCACTGCTGCCCCCAGGAATCGTCCTTTTGCCAACAATTCCAGGAAGGGGAGGGGGGACGGAGCTATACAAGCTTGGAAACTTCATCGAGCTTCCCCCAAGGACTTATTTGCACACCTTGAGGCTTATTGAAGGGAGGAATAACTAGCGCATACATGCGGATGGTGATCCAGGCCCCAAAAAGTAACGTTAGTGTCCTCTACTGACCCAGGAATGTAGTCGAAGTCTGATCGTTGCCTGACCAAAAACCGGCGCTGCCGGGCCCGTGTCTCTCATGGCTGAGTTGGATCCTTTTCGTTCATTGGGGTGATGTAAAGCTTAGGTTCAAACCCGCCGCCGTGGAGTTCGCTGTCGTTGCATTCGAGGCAACAGGAGCAACTGCTAAGTCAGCATGGCACATTCCGGGCGGGGTTCTAATACACATGAAAAGGGCAATAGAAAATGAGAACGGAAGAGGATTAAGGTTGAAAACACAAAATAGAAGATGGAGTGAGGGGGGGAATGTAGTCACTTACTGATTTGAGTCTTGGGCAATGAAATTGGTCGCTGCACGCAGTAGCTATATCCCCGCTGGAGCTTGCAGTCTTTCATATTGGCAAGGCTAGGGTTCCAAACTAAGAAACTTTTCACTTGAGAACGGAGAGCTAGCGCTGTCTTCTTTGGAACCATCCCAACTAATTCGACCGTTGTCTAGGTTTACTCACGACTAACACCATACTTGGTTGCTGTGTACCTGCAGCCGTTGATACCAAAGTCATCCAGGTCCCCCCGACCCTGATCGGCCTTCCTGTAAATCAGTTCGAAGGGCAGAAAGCTCTGGTACTGAGGACAATCTTCGAGGGTACCCGGCGCACGTGGCTTTGCCTGTCGGTCCATACTCTGCTTCAAGGCCTTCTTCGAACGGTTTCTCCGCTGCCCCCTTGTCTTCTCCTTACCATCTGTAGTGTCGACACTGGCGGCAGTGCCTATATCTAGGAGAGGATATATAGACGGCGTCATGTCTTCGGCAGAGGTCACTTCAGTGGCTGTAGTTATAGCTGTCGTGGTATCCTGCGCTGAAGGCTGGACCGCAGTCATGGCGTCCCTCAATGTAGCAGTTGTCTCTCAATACGGCGTTGGGGTGGGTTTGGCGTAGGCGTCAACGGAACAGCTTCTAGTCAATGACGCAAACTCTTGGGCGCGGTATTTGTTGAAACCGATAGGCGATTTAAGTTGAACAGACATGGGGCCTAGCCAGCAGTCATCGCAATAGTGCGCCTCGGAGCCACCTGTCTCGTTGCGCCAGCCGGCCACCACAGTATCGCAGAATTTTCCCGATGAGCTATCTTTGTAGCAGGAGACGTCATAGAAGTACAAATATCTGTCGACAATGTATGTTGCCGGGAAGTTCAGATAGCTATACTGAATGGTGTCGGTATTGGTGTCGCAGGAGCCTAAGATCTTTGTGCGTAGGTCAACGAGTGACTGTCTGCATGTGTCCTCGCAGACATCTGCTAGACCGACCCGGTCGAGAAGGCCAACACTGGATGCGCTGCGAAACGAAGGATTAGTAATATGACTTTTGAGGAATTGAAATTCTAGCTAAGACATACTCCCACGCAATGTGCTTGGCCAGTCGGTCAGAACACTTGACGGTGGTGTTCAGGGCCTCAAAGCAGAGGCCGCTGAGATTCAACGTCTCGTACGACATCTTCATCGTGGGAAACTGTTGAGCAAAAGGAAAACGGACCACAAGACACCACAAAACGAGAAGAAAGACTCCAGGGCTGAGCATTGTTTCAATTGATCGTGTATGTGTTTAACTGAGTGTAAACAAGGTATTGACGAGTTTCAGTGCTATAACAAAGGAATGGATGTTGAATCTCAACTTTCACAATCGGTGCAGAGACTGAGAACAAGACTTGAAAGGTCAGCCTCCACGTCGATATGTCGCGATGGGCCACGATCCTGACTCGAATCGAGGGGAGTCGTGATGTTTTAACTATTTCACCCGCGGTTCCCGTTTTGTTATGGTCAATTATCGCCCCGTTGAATTTTCTCATGCTCAACGCGCTTTCCTGCTGTGCCTCTTTTCCATTGACTTCCTAGTGCATCACGGTCTGCCTACATGCCATCTTTCGTATGCGGAAGGTGTCCGAAGACACCAGTAATCAGGTTAATAAGGGCTCTCGCTCGCGACCATCACGCGGGACGCTTCGGGTTCATCCGTTGGACCCCTTGACTATCCAGAAACGCTGCTGGATCCTGGAGCCCCTGTCGCCGGTGCATTCAGAATCAGCCAACCCACTCTTGCAGCCCTGGTCGCAAGCTTATAAGTCGTGGCGACAAGCCTGTTGGCTGGGCACATTACTCGTTCTAGCCGAGGCTGACAGAAAACCTGCATGTCTTATGGGTCTTCCTCCCGATGGACACACGCAAGAGCTCCATATCCTACTGCACATCTTGATGACTTCAGGGGTCTTGCTTTAACCTCGTTTTGTTGGTTCTGTCGTTCCACTTTCTGTTTGTCGTTGGTTCGATATTGCATTCAAGACAGCCTACTATAGTAGGCCCGCTGAAGACACCGAGTGGATCACGCTAACTCAGAATTGCAAGCACATCCGGCGGCACAGCATATCTCTCACCGCAGGCGGCCTGTCTACTTCCAATATTGTGGTGACCTTGAAGAAATTGCAATGCATCAGAACCCGTTCGACCGCACGCTTCTGCATGAGGGCGGTATAGCAGTATAGTAGACCTCGCTAGCAAAGGACAAACGCTCTGGTTCAAGGGGAAATTGCGGTTTCTGAAGGAGAGGGGATCATGGGCGGAGGGGCAAATCATTCGGACAATTCTAACTTGTAAACGGATGGGAATAGAGTTCATCATGGTTTAAATGAGTGTCATCGCTCGACCTTCTGGTCAAATGGGGTCCATATTCATCATCTTTCCAGCCATTGACAGCACTAAACCGCGGCGAGCTGAAGCGTCTAACTTTACCGCAAGATGAGGCTTCTTTTGCTGGTGATAGCGCTGCTGTCATGGACCTCCCAAGCGAGGGCTAAAGCGGTCTTCGCTCACTTCATGGTACGTTGAACGAATCCCTTGTCAAACGATATGATTCTGAACGAAACCAAGAAGCGACTTTCTAATCTGGACGTACATCAGGTCGGCAATACGGCGGAGTACACGGACTCAGACTGGGCGGACGACATCAACAAAGCGAAAGAGGCACATATCGACGCTTTTGCTCTCAACATGGCACAAGGCGAAGAAATGAACGACAAGTCGGTCAAGGCCGTCTTTGCCAAGGCTGAACAGCTTGGCTTTCAGTTATTCTTCAGTTTCGATTACGCCGGCAACGGTCCGTGGAAGAAACAAGTCGTCATTGAGATGCTGCAGAAGTACAGCAGCAGTCCAGCTCACTTCCGCCACGAGGGCAAGCCTTTCGTGTCAACTTTTGAAGGCCCTGCACAAGCGGAGGATTGGATTGATATCAAAGCTCAAACAGGCTGCTTCTTCGTACCAGACTGGAGTTCCGATGGAGCTAAGAGGGCAATGGAACGTGCTGAAGGCGTCGCTGACGGACTGTTCAGCCGGGGCGCATGGGCCTGGGGTGGCCATGATGTGGACACCTACACCGACGCGTCGTACAATGTGTTCCTAGGCGGCAAGCTGTATATGATGCCTGTCTCTCCTTGGTTTTATACCAACATGCCGGGCTTTGGTAAGAACTGGATCTGGCGCGGAGATCACGCCTGGTATGACCGTTGGGTGCAGGTGAATTGATTGCAGCCTGAGTGGGTGCAGATCATCTCATGGAACGATTACGGCGAGTCCCATCACATTGGTCCCATTAGGGACCATGCGCTCGTGGCCTTCAAGACAGGCAAGTCCCCTTATAACTACGCCCTGGACCGTCCCCATGACGCTTGGAGAACTCTCTTGCCCTTCACTATTGATCTCTACAAGCACAACACAGCCACCATCACGCAAGAAGGTATTGAGTTCTGCTACCGCAGAGTGTACCGCAAAGACTGCAATGACGGCGGCACCACAGGCAATACGGCATCGCAGGTCCAGCTAGAGTACAAACCCTCTGAGTTGGTGTCTGATGAGGTCTTCTTCTCAGTTCTGCTGACGGAAGAGGCCGAGTTGCACGTTGTCATTGGCGGGTCTGCGTATAGGAGCACATGGAGGAACAAGCCAGAAAGCGGTGCCGGTATTTACCATGGAAGCGTGCCGTTTGACGGAAGAGAAGGCGGCGTTGAAGTCAGACTTATCCGAGGCGGCAAGACTATCATGAGCGTGACAGGCCCAGGCATCGGACGGAGCTGCGGCAGTGACGGCTATCACAACTTCAACCCCACGACGGGTGGAAAGATGATGGCGGCGTCACGCATTGTGACGGTGCCATCGCTTTCGAACCAGATATGCATCGAGGGATGGGGAGCCAATGAACTTTAATCGGCTCTGCAAGTTCACCTACAGTTACGGGTACTGCCTCAAGGACGCCTGCGTCTGCACTGCCCTGGGCACGGAGTTCGAGTATCCCAACGGAACTGGGTCCCCGGGATACGCTATCAAGGGCAGAGGCTCCATTTATGCCGGCCTTTGTTCATCAGCCTGCCCGTATGGGTTCTGTCCAGAGGAGGCCTGTGGCCTTACGCAACAGTCGTTGATCGAGCCCATGGTGTCACCTTTCCAGCCCCAGCGTGTGTATCAGGCACCGGCCCTGGTGACCTCGCCGCGCTCTGCAGCTTCACCTGTAGGCATGGGTATTGCCCTATTGCTGCCTGCACATGTTTGAGTCAGGGCGAGCTCGACTGGCTGAATCCCACCGTCGACCTCCTGGCCGGCACCATCAGGGACGACGGCCATGGCTTGTGCGCGTTTGCCTGTTCACGGGGCTACTGTCCATTTGACAAGTGCGTGCAGAGAGTCATTGGAGACCAGGGCAGTGAGGATGGTGGTGGCCGTGATATTGGTATGGTCAATCTCAGTCAGACGTGCTTCAGTAGCGAAAAGTGCGTTGATATTGAGGACGACGTTGACAAGCTGGGGTATTCTAAGGCCTGTGGTCAAAGTTACAAGCGTGTCGGCTGGGACAAGAGCATTTGCAGCGGTATTGGTAGTACCTGGGGTCAGCCGATCTGCTGCAAGGCAGCGGACGCTCCGGAGAAGTGCATCTGGAGAGGAAACGGCGGTGACTGCAACGGGCAATGCCACGAGGGTGAGGTTACCCTATACAAGTCTGGAGACGGTGGCTGGCCAGTTGAGTCAGGTGGCAACAACAACCAATGTAGCCGAGGCTACAAGTACTTTTGCTGCAGTATGGACAGTTACGACAAGTTGACTGCTCAGTGCTACTGGAGTGGTTGGTAAGTCTACAAGGAACTCTCCTATTGATGTTGGTTCTTACTAATAAATAAACAGCGAAGAAAGCTGCAAAAGTGATGAGCATGACATTGCAACAGCTGTTAGCTCACCCGATCAGAGCTGCAATATTTTCAAATACATGTCACACTACTGCTGCGAGTCTTTTCAACCGCCACTTCGAAGCTGCCACTGGGTCGGCCAGGGAGACTGCGCAGATAACACATGCTCGGCCAATGAGGTGACGTTGCGCACCGATACGCAGGGAGACAGCCTCGTGGACTGTCTCTGGGCCGGAAAAAGGCGCTCTGCTGCACGCCCAACGACAATGTCTTCGACACACCCTTATGTGGCAGAAGACTTTGTGAATACCCAGGCTCCGATTACAGCTGCGACGAGGACCCGTACGCGGATGATTACTCTGACGAAGATGTGTGCGAGCTAGAATTCTGCGACGCGGAGTACATGCGCTCCCTTCTAGACCAGCATGCCAGCAAGCGGACACCGTTCAAGGTGAGCTGGTAGTAGGTCATCAACGGTATCGTCGAAAAATTCCAACTTGAGTCGCAGATGAGACGCTATCCAGGCTCCTGCAACCTCCAAAACCCTACGGGAAGCACCCCGGCCAGCAACAGCTTCTTCAGGATGGTGCAGAATGATTGCCGTTCGACCGAAATCGAGGTCCTGGACAGAACCACAATGAGCTCTCAGCACGTCCGAGCTACCTACGACACGGAGCACAACCCCGACGCGCAATACATCCGTGATTTTGTTAGGACCCATGGCCACCGGCATCCTCCCCAACGGCTCGACCACGAGTAACGGCCCCATCCACGGCCCTGATCTGGAGAACAACTGGAACGCCAATGTCCTGCCAGCCACCATGCCCCGTGCGGGATCCAGTCAGTCGATCCGGACACCCAATGGCTACTTGTTTGATCGTCTTGGGTCGCAGGGCAACCGATTCCCACTTTTACTCTGTGAGTATGTCATGAACCAGATGAAGGGCGAATCTTCAGCCTGCGTCAACCTTCACCCGAACAAAATGGCGACAGCGATTCTGATGGCGGTTCGTCCGACTCAGACTCGACTCAGACTCCGATTCTGACGAAGACGAGGACCCGACCAGTGATGTCGGACTCCGACCGAGGCCTATCGGGCCCGAAAGGTTTCGACGGTTGTTACGAGATACGGCGCGGGGAAGCGTGACGGCTCAACATGGATTGTTCGAGGATATGTGGATGTCCATTGATATATTCCGTTACATCAGCCACCCAGGCGCGCTACCGACGGTTCAACGCAATCGCTGAGAACTCCGAGATGCTGTCACAGCAATAGCAAGGCTTAGAAGACCCTTGAGCGATGCCGCGGCTATTCACCGGGGGTTTGACAGCAATTGGTACTGTGAGGCTGCTGATAGTACACGAGGTTGGCTAGCGGATCGTGTCCTGAATATACGGTTGCGGTTCGGCGAACTCGAGCGGGCTGGCAACCTGCTACCCAATGCTGCTAGTGTTCAAAGTATTTTTAAGGAACTCGCAAATCAAACGCATTACATTCAACCGCCGCCTGATATAAATGATTCTCCTTAAAGATTGGGAAGTTGGAACGGGCACCAGGAGAAGTCACAAATATACTATTTAATAAATTTTGCTTTCCAGAAGATTTACAATCCAGCTGTGAGCTCGGCCTACCTCAGGCAGGCATTGAACTCAATCCGTTCGGCGAGATGAGAGGCGGCCGCTTGTAGTCGATGTGGCTCAAAGGGTAATTATGGGACTCTTCGTACGTATGGACTAGCATGTCAATGCCCTCATACCTCCAGCCCACGTAGCGCTCAGTGCAGCCCTCGATGTCGGGGTACGAGCCCTCATCGTCCCCAGGAGTCCTCTTGTCGAAAGCGCCATCAATGACTACGGCCACGACATTGGAAAGTTCACCCAGGTCATCATCTTGGTTGGCTGGCAACGCGGCCAGCGTATCGAGGCATTTCTGGTCTACATACACACAGTGCCTGAATCGCGGCAGCCGTTTGGTCTTAGATCTAGTGGCGCCGGGACCATCGCGCTCTTTGCTGCGGGCTGCGCACCAGGATCTGAAGTGCTTTCGTACGTCGGCCTTAGACGCTCCATCAAGCATGGCCTGATCAGAGATTACCAGCCCTGGAGTTGTTAATATGGTGTCACAAAAAAAGGGCAAAGAAAAGGTTGCTTACAGTCCATGTACTGCTCAAGAAGCACGTCGCCTCCTTCGTCTGCAAGAATGCATCGTACAGTAAGCTTCAGCGCCTCGAGGTAGCGTTCGCAAGCCGTGTCATCGTTGTACGTTGTCCTGTAAATGACGAATCCCCAGCGATGGAAGCCTGAATTCTTCATACCGTAAGCCGTTCTGCCAAGAGAGTGATCTACCCATGTGGACGCTGTCAGATCCTTGAGAGTGAAGCTGTAGGGTGCCGCATTAGAGCTGGCTGGTTCATTTTCGGTGCTCATCTTTGCGAAAGAGCTGGGAAGACTAAAGGCGACAGACGAACTCGACCCTTGGGGGCTCAAATTTGACCGAAGGGCAAGGTGCCACGTCCTGGTGTAGCAAAAACTAGTTGCATAGGGGCAACCGCCGAAATTGATCCATGTTACCGAGAATAATTGATGTTGGATGAGTTGTAGCATGTCTTGGATAGTTGCATAACACTCTTGGTTTGTCGTACACGTGATTCCGCGTGATAAGCGGGTTCATCGTTATCTTGTCGGGCACCCGCCCGTGCGGATACGCAAGCTGCAAAGCGCCGGTGACATCTGTCACCTTTAGATCAAATGATCTCCAGATCGCTCCGGGGAAAGCTGGACCGGGATCGCTCTCCGTCGCGCCCACCTCTCCGAATCAGGCAATGACTCGGTCTTGCTAGGCCACCTTGATCCTGCCAGTCGCCCTATGCCAAACTCGCGATTCATCTCCATCATGCCCCCGCTATCGCATCTTCTACCGGGCGACGCCCTTGGCTTGGCCACGCTAGCTGCTGCCAATCCCGAAAACAGCCTTCAACGGCCTTCTCCAAGCAACCAAGTAACCATGTGATTACTTCTCTGATTTACCTTCAAGACGGGGATAGTGACTTAGTATTATGAGTATCATCTTTAAGCTTAATGTACATTATTCTCAACGGCCCACAGAAAGCCCCAAACATTATGTAGCACGTCTAATGCATTCCTTGGGCTGTCGTGAGGGGAGTGCAAGATTGCCAAGATTCTGGACTCTCCGTTTATCTCTTCAGCCCCAATAGCTCAGTTTGAGTCAGTTTCTCACGGAGTTTAGCGTATTATGGGAATATCTTAGTGGCGAAAGAACCGGGCATTTTGAAACCCTCTCTTCACGCCCAACTAGTAAAGGATTGAGTACAACACGACTGTCGAAAGCTTGTAACCCCCTTCCATCTGAGTTGCGTCGTCTTTTCTAAGACAAAGAACATTACAGTATAGGATTAAGAAGATACTAAATCGCTGAACTGTAGAAACGAAGTACCACGTCTATAACAATTCAAAGGTTATATTGTAAGGTCAGTAGCAATTCGTGTTACAGCATGAAGGTACATGCTGGTCTCACATATCTGCGCATTTTCAAAAAAGATATGTTGCCTTTCTTTGTCTTCATGTAATGGACATCTAAAAGCAATACTGTGTACCCAATTCCTCGTCTGTGTGACTTTCAATGACACATGTAGAACCGTCGAAAGTTGCCCGTCAGTTTAAAAGGGCATAGTACCACCGCTGTAAAGGACCAGTTTTCCACCATGCTTCTCCTTGGTCGTCTCAGCAAGCACCTTCATCATGCCGTCGCACGACTCGTCCACTCCAATCATGAGTTGGTCCTGGGTGGCCTTGTCGACACCCAAGCCCACCGCACCTGCATCGCCCAGGTCGGTGTGAACCCAGCCAGGAGACAGCGAGAATGAGTGCAGCCAGCTATCCTCCTCGTTGATACGGATGCTGAACCAGGCCGATGCCGACTTGGACGGACCATAGCAGGCGTTGGGAAGCTGGGGCTGGGTGCTGCAGAGCGTATCAACATCAGCGACCAACCCTAAGCTGGTAATGGGACTTCTTTGGGTAGATGTCGACTCACTTCAAACTTCCAGCAGTGGTCCCCATAATGGCGTAGATGGGCTCTCTCTTGGACTTTTGCAGCAGTGGGCGGGTGGCCTGGTAAAGTGACACGACGCCATAGGCGTTGGGTTCGACGTGGGCGACGAGGTCCTCGAGCTTGACCTCGGCGACTGTAGGCCACGTGTAGGCCACGCCAGCATTGGCAATAACAATATCAATGTGGTCAATACCCTGGGACTCGAGCAACTTCACGGCGCTGAAAGCATCCTCCCACACTCTAGCGTCAAGCTTGACTACGATGAGTTTTGTGCCGTCAGCCGTGGGGAGCTTAGAGAGGTCCTTGGATGTTGGGTGGTCCGGGTTGCGGTTGGCTGCGATGATGGTGTAGTTGGGCAGCTGTAGGTATCGCTCAAGGAGACCCTTGCCGAGGCCCCGGTTGGCTCCAGTGATGAGTACAACAGTGGACATGTTGAGGAGGTGGCTGAAGGCTCAGATGTGTGTTTGTTGGGAAGCTTCAAGTCTGTGGCGGACAGTAGCTGGGACGAGGAGCAAGAGCGTGGAGGCTTGAGCCACGAGACAAGACCTTGAGAATCGAGAAACTTGGACGCATAAACCGGGTCACTCTGAGATACAGACGCTCTCCAAACCCATCAACTGCGCCGCAGAAACGCGGCTGAGGGTGACAAATGGTTTTCATTGCTTTCTAATCTGTAGCCTCTCTACTGCGGCCATTCTGGGCTATAAATTGTCTTGATGTTGGAAAGCATTAAAGCATGCAGGATTATACAGGTGTCTCGCAAACTTGTCAGGCTGAATATGGATGTATGTAGGTTGACTACCTTGATCAGAGAACCATACACACCCCGGTAATGGTGGAATATTCCTAATCAACGTCGGCGTATTGGTCATTCACCTAGCTGAGGCCCCTTTGATAACGTTATGGATCATAACGTTGACCTTCTCGTTACGTGCTTACGAGATTTGGAGGGAGTAAGCAGCGGCTGCAGGACACTTAGATTTTTTCAAAATAATTTGGCAGCTAATGGGCAACAGTGCTAAGCTTAATATTTTTCGGAGTGGAGTGTCATGAGGCTCTCCAGCGCACTAGTCGTTCATCTCACAGGCTTCATAGGTGTTTTAAAGACAAAGCATGCTGTCACAAGTAAGCAAAAGACAGCCCCTTCTAGTTCCGCAATTAACACCATGATATGACACGAAGTGTGAAGCCCTACCACACTCCAGGCCAATATCAAAACCATCGCCTGTGTTACTCCCGGCTGAAAGGATTGACGCCGTGGAATGTGCTTCCGTTGAACTGATTGCCGGTGTTATTGTTGTTGTACTGGTGCCCGTCGCCTGTAACGACGTTCTGAGGGCCGGGGCCGTAGTTGTGGATACCTAAAGCTGAGCCATCACCCTGCAGTGATGGTGGAATTGCTAGCACTTCTGCCGTGATATCAGCCAGCTCGCGGAGATCCGATTCGGTTGCCGCTTCCATCCCCCCGTCCACTGTCAATAAACCCTTAACGTCTCGCAGTATGGCTTCCATCAAAACCTCCACGCGTCCCTCTTTGCCTAGCCCACTCACAGCTTCGCGGTAGCGCTCCATCTTCTGCGCGGGGGCAGATGGCACAACCTTTCCATAGACTCCCTCTAAACGATCGGCTTTCGCCTTGCATCCATCCATAGGCTTCTTCATCTCTGCCCAGGTATTGTCGTCTTCCCTTTTCTGTATGTGTAGCCGGGCAGATTGTAGTGCCTTGCAGACAGCCGGCAGGTGCTTGGCGACTTGTGCAAAAGCTGCAGGGAGCTCTTCAACATCGTTGAGGTCACCATGGTCTTCCTCGATACCTTTAAGACTTGAAATAGCAGCTCTAGTAGAGGACAAGACTTGAGTAGCCTGAGGGCCCGGCATGTCGAGAAGGCTAGCAATTAGAATGAGTGGATACTGACTAGAACGGCTATTTCAATGACATCTCACCAGTCAGTACATTTACACTGGTAGTTGGACTTCCGTATGCCGAACCATAATCTACTTACCAAAGGCAGAAAAAGCCACGGAGAGATGTGAAGATGGATAACAAGACAGGAAAGGGAACGGAGTTGAAATCAAGTTCAACTACCATATCATAAATAAAGTGGGCAGTAGATCAGGCTGCGTTAAGTGCGAGCCAAATGCTACCATTACCCTGGCTGGTTATGCCTTCTGCCGCCCTCCGAAGAGCCAATTACCAATGGACACGAGTTTTTCCATTTACCAAAATGACCAGGCTTATCGAAAATGACTGACATGCAAGTTCGCGGCGGGAAACCTCGGCGGCTATTTGTACTGGCCGGCCACAGCTCCCAACTTTTGGCCGTGTATCGTGTATGCAGGCATCAGTAACTAATCATCAAAGCACATCGCATCACGACCAAGTCTGTACAAAACCTAGGAATTGAATTTTCCAATTGGAGAAAATCCGCTGTATCAGTGATCATGTCTTCAAACATCTCCATCACCAACTCTGGTTCTGGTGCCCAGAACGTGGCTGCGGGGAATGGGTCTCAGTACAACAACAATGGCAACGGCTCGCAATTCAACAATAGCACCATCCATGGCTGTACGACCCCTGAAATTCAAGATGTGATGGACCATGCATTGCTAATTCGAGGCAGTCTCTCTCCAGGGCCAAAGGAACGACAAGGTTGGGATTCCCATGCCGAGCCACGGCCAACCGTCACGTCGCGAAGGTTTTGAAATCGCCATCATATGCGCCTTGCCACTCGAATACGACGCCGTGTCTCTCCTGTTCGATCAGTTCTGGGACGAAGAGGAAGAGCAATACGGCCGCGCGCCCGGGGATACCAACACGTATACCATGGGCCGTATCGGTAAGTATGATGTCGTGCTGGCATTGCTTCCTAATATGGGCACTGCGGCAGCGGCAGGGGCGGCGGCAGGCGTGCGATCGAGCTTTCCTCGTCTGAAGCTTGCCTTCCTTGTGGGGGTATGTGGTGGCGTGCCGGGCACGGGCCCCAACGAGGTGCTGCTCGGCGACGTGATTATCAGCAAGACCATTCAGCACGGCTTGGGCAAGCAATACCCCGGCGCATTTGTCACCAAAGATACCGTCGACGACAACCTTGGCCGGCCGGTCAAAGAGATTCGCAGCCTGGTCGCTAGTTTCGAGACGGAAATGGGAAGACAGCGTCTGCAGGAGAAGGCTGGAGTATATCTAAATCAGCTACAGAGTGCAGCGGTGCGCCAGCGTCGTCGATGCGATTATCAGTATCCTGGTGTGGCCGAAGACAAGCTGTTCGCAGCAACCTATCAACATAGACACCGCGCACCGCGGCCGTGCAGCATCTGCAGCGCAGAGTCGGATGGCTTCTGCGAGGGAGCTGCTGGGGCGTCTTGTGCCGAACTCCGTTGCGACGAGAATCAGTTGGTGCCTAGAGGGCGTCTGGAGACTAAGCAGAACCAAGCGCCAGACGACATGCAGTGCCCCGAGGTTCACATCGGCCGCATAGCATCCGGCGATACGGTGATGAAGTCGGGCGAACACCGCGACCGCGTTGCGGCTCAGCACAATGTGATTGCCTTCGAGATGGAAGGTGCTGGGGCCTGGGACGAAGTGCCATGCATCGTTATCAAGGGAGTTTGTGACTACGCCGACAGTCACAAGAATAAGAAATGGCAGCCATATGCAGCAGCCACGGCGGCGACGGTAATGAGAGCTGTGCTGGGGCGGTACGCCCCCACCGACAGACTCAACGTCGACTAGCGTTTTCCACTCCTCTGTTGATGCATATCAATAGCCGCCGCCAAGACCGCGCTAATTCGGCAGGCTGTGTGCCTACCATGCAGCCTGGTCAGCAGACACGGAATAAAGAAGGTGAAGCTACCAATATTGTACTCAGCCTGCTGATCTAGACACTTGCTGCTGCTGATTTAGAAATTGCCATCGTGACAGTCGGTTTGCATCCATTATCATGCTTCTAGCCTTCGTGCTCTTCCCGTCAGAGTTGAGTCAAAGATGAGATTCGGTCTGTCGTCCAAACACCGCACCGGCATCTCGCCGGCGCAGCTCCTGCTTGGAATGATCCCGGACGGTGCTGCCAACCATGGCACCGGGGCCCAAAACATTGCGGCAGATAGCGCATCGCAGTACAACAACGACCGTACCGGTACGCAGTTCAACAACTGCACGATACATGGAGGTAGGTCGACCAAATTACCCGATTCCGTCCAAGTTATCCATTACTAACATGAGCAGCCACGCCTCAAGATCCTCGAGCGGAAGCAATTAAAAAGCAACAGGCTGAAAGAGAAGGTGATCGCTACAGTGCCCAGATGTTATTTGCGCTTGACTGCTGCTAACAGGCTACAGCTTGCCTTCAGTCTCTGGCATTCAATGACATCCACGCTCGACACGACGACATCGCTCCTGCTCATCGACACACCTGCGACTGGCTGTTCGACACTCGCGAGTTTCAACAGTGGAGGAACCTGACATCTCTTCCTACCCACAATGGAGTGCTCTGGATCAAAGGCAAACCGGGCGCGGGGAAGTCGACGCTAATGAAGCACGCACTCTTCCGCTACCGGAATGACTTCTTTCGTGACCACCTCATCGTCGCCTTCTTCTTTAACGCCCAAGGCGAGTCGCTCGAGAAGACACCACTCGGCATGCTGCGGTCCATTGTATACCAGATCCTCAAAAATGATGACATCCTCTATGGACATTTCATCCCGTTGTTCCGCGAGAAGCAAAGGACAGGCCGGGGAGGTGACTGCCAGTGGCGTCAATCAGAACTGAAAGATTTTTTACGCTTGGTCGTCAAGCAGCTACAGACAAAGCCTTTACTTCTTCTTATTGACGCTCTTGACGAGTGTGATGAGTCTGAGGTTCGCGATGTTGTAGCTTTTCTCGAGTCGCTCAGTATCGATGCCACTCTAGAAAACCTCCCGCTACGGATATGCCTGTCGAGTCGCCATTACCCTAGCATCCGAATGGAGAAGGTTCTCGAATTAGCGGTAGAAACGAGTCCATATCACCAAAAAGATATCGCCACGTACATCAGAGAGAAGACGAGAGTACGAGATACCAAGATTGAGGATGAGATCCGAAAAAAGGCCGACAGTGTTTTCTTATGGGTCGTCATTGTTGTGTCCCTGTTAAACAAGGCCTACGATGAAGGCCGGGTCGAAGCGATGCGGAAGACTCTAGAGGAAATCCCAGGCGATCTCGAAAGGATATTTTCCACCCTTCTCGGCAAAGACGTCTCAGACGGGGCCGAAACGGTCCTTATGCTTCAATGGGTACTACTCAGCCAGCGACCGCTCCGAGCTCAAGAACTCTTCGCCGCCGTAGTAGGAATCGCTCCTCCCACTATCGACATAATCCAGCGACGGATCACAACGTCGTCAAAGGGCTTAATCGAGGTACGAAGTGGCGAGTCTGAGCTTGTCCAATTTGTTCATCTATCGGTCAGCGACTTCCTTTTCCGACAGAAGAGGTTGCAGACTCTGGACCCGAGCCTAGGTCCTGAGCCTGTCGCGGCCAGCCACAGCCGACTCTGGGCTTGCTGCTGGTCCAGTATGAAGCAGGTGGACACCACATCCATCAGTTGGCAGCACATTAGAGAATCTAAAGACAAGGACCCCTTCCTAGAGTATGCAGCGAGCCATATTCTTTACCATGCAGAAATAGCATTGACGAGGAACATAACGACCCGAGAGGACAAGCAGGCAGAGCGTGGGGAAGGTTCCTCTAATCTTTCCGACATTTTCCAGTGGCTACGAGAGTCAAATTGCTGGTTCCAATGGTGGAGACTGTTTCTTGTCGTCAATGACCTCAGGAAGGAATACCTGCTCCATAACGAAGTCGATGCAGGACTCCTCTACACATTAGCGTTGAACGCGCTCCCGAACCTCCTAAGAGCCATCGCAGAGATTTCTGATGTCAACGCACAAGGCGGCAAGTACGGCAGCGCACTACAGGTCGCTTCAACAAAGGGACACCAACAGATCGTTCAGCTGCTCCTTGAGGCAGGCGCAAATGTCAACACGCAAAGCGGCAAGTACGGGAGCGCACTACAGATCGCTTCAACAAAGGGATACCAACAGATCGTTCAGCTGCTCCTTAATGCAGGCGCTGACGTTAATGCACAAGGCGGCTTTTATGGCAATACTCTACAGGCCGCTTGTGCTTTAGAGAGAGGGAACCCAGAAATTGTCCAACTGCTCCTTGAAGCAGGCGCTGACGTTAACGCACAAGGCGGTGAGTATGGCAATGCGCTGCAGGCTGCTTCAATACAAGGACACCAGCAGATTGTTCAGTTGCTCCTTGAGGCAGGCGCTGATGTTAATGCACAAGGCGGCTTTTATGGCAATGCTCTACAGGCCGCTTGTGCTTTAGAGAGAGGGAACCCAGAAATTGTCCAACTGCTCCTTGAAGCAGGCGCTGACGTTAACGCACAAGGCGGTGAGTATGGCAATGCGCTGCAGGTTACGTCAGCTAGAGGACAACAAGATATTGTCCAGCTGCTCCTTGAGGCGGGTGCTGAAGTCAACGCACAAGGCAGCCAGCATGGCAATGCGCTGCAGGCCGCTTGTGTTGCGTGGGGGAAAGACCAAAAGATTGAAAAGCAGCTCTTGGAATACGGCACTGACATTAACGCGCAGGCCGGTGTATTCGGCAGTGCTCTGCAAGCTGCCTCATACTGTAACCATCAAGAGATCGTTCAGCTACTCCTCGATAGTGGCGCCGACGTTAACCTGCAAGGCGGCCGGTATGGCAATACGCTGCAGGCCGCTTGTGTTTCGTGGGCGAAAAACCAAAAGATTGTGAAGCTACTCCTTGAATACGGCGCTGACGTTAACGCGCAGGGCGGCGTGTTCGGCAATGCGCTGCAGGCTGCGTCAGTTGGAGGAGACGAAGAAATCGTCCAGCTGCTCCTCGAGAAGGGCGCCAATATCAGCGTTCAAGACGGCGAGTAAAGTAGTGCGCTGCAGCCCCGCGATAGCTGAGAGAAGCGCTTCGCGCAAAGTGCCTTTGGGGTTTGGTTGCTTCTATTTTATTTGGTTGATTTTGGTAAACCATCTATACTTCCTTCAATTTCCCCCAATGTCAGACCCCAAGAAATTTGATAGTAACTAGAGATAAGCAACTGGGAGGCTGGATTTGTTTCTCACTAGACAACTTCTTGAATGCTTATTAGCAAAACTGTGTCACGCTTGGAAGTCTATGTAAGCAGAAAGTATCTGAAAGAGAAGTTGACCTTCTTTGAGTGAGAAGCTTGTGTTGGATACCAGAAACACTGTTTCACTAAAGCAGTTGCAATGTTTCTGGCCCAGTCCGCTCCCATCTATCTTCCTTCCGAAGAACCTATAACATCGTTTCGTGTTGCCCCAGAACAGACCCTTGCCTCGAAAACGGCACAGTGAGGTTTATTAGACGCTGCTCTTGGTGACTCTTCAAGCATGAATGCCTATTTGTGCTTGAGTACTTGCAAACCAAAGCAGGTTGCGACTGTGGCCATGGCTGGGTACAGGCCCAAACAACTATTGCATTTATTTATCTGACATGTCATTGTTATCTTCAGTAATTATGGTTTCTTCTTAAACAGCTACTGAGCCTATTGTTTCGTGTTGCCAACACCGCGCCCTGCCCCAAAGTAGTTCAACAACAACGAGAAGACTATCAAATCGTTGTTCAGTAGAAGTTTTGGTCTCTAGAAATACTATATCCATGTGGTTTGAAGCAGAAGCAGACTTACCAGTTAACGAACTCGCGCGATCAACCTTGACCATTAGTATGACACTTAGAAGTTTGCCGTGTGTTTCTTCTTTTCATTACTCGGAAGACCCATCAGAAACTAAGTATTCAGGATCAAAATCCGAGAATGTCTATACGACCCCGATGCTTTTACCCGGCTCTCTCTTTGATGTTTCCCTATTTCCTCATTTCAACATGTGCCCCCGCCTCCTCAGCAGGAATATCCGGTCCGGGCCCCTGAAGATGCGTCAACGCCGCCTTCTGCACCCCTTGGTTACTCTCCCAGTCCCCATTCGTACCACCCGCGCCGTTCTGCTGCCCGCAGCATGGTACAATGACGCTCGCCTTGTTCTTGCTGCCCGGCATGTCCAGTGCCGGGTTTGCGGTGAAGAAGTCGGCGGGGCGGATGTTCATGTGATGAATCTCGACGGGCCTTGGTTTCGTGGTCCAAGTCAGTTGATATACCTCGGTAACAGGTTGTAGAGGACAGTGAATCATGACAATGTAGAAGGGAAGGGGTTATAAGGAAACGGGGTGGAAAGACTCACATCACAGGCCAATCCTCAACGCGCGGGTTATGCGTCAACCCGAACACGCTCCAGACAACAGGACTACACTTCCTCCCCTCACCTTCTGTGCTGCCGTTACGGCTCGTCTCGTTGCCGTCACCAAACCAATCCCCTCTCGCAACCATATCCCATACCCCGCCAACCTCCTCGGTGCTCTGGTTCGTAAACTCACCCGCGGCCCAGAACTCGTCATCTCTATACCCCGTGACCCAGACGTGGTGCCTCGCAAACTTGGCCCGCTTGGACACTTGGCTCTCCTCATCCGCCAGCAGCAGCTGCGACGCCGATGGCGTGAGCTTGAAGCCAACGTTGCGCCCCGACATGGCGTTCTTCTTCGTCTTGTTCTCGAACTTGATCACCCGGTTCAGCCGCGGCTCCGCGTCGATCCAGCTCGCCTTGTCAACCACCCGCTTCCGGATCTCGTAGTAGTTGCCGTACGGGTTCGTCGCGGCGTCCATCGGCGCCGGCACGCTCTCCTCGACGACGACGCGCGTGTCCCCGTCGGCGTACGAGTCGATGGCCGGGTCGATGCGCACGGCAAAGATGTGCTGGTGGTTCTGCGCCAGCACGCCGGGGGCCACGACGGCGCCGTACGGGGACTCGGTCTTGCCCTCGTCCATGGCCACGACACTCATGATGCCCGTCGCGCGCGTTTCGAGCGTGATGCCCCCCGCCGTGTCGAGCTTGTATGCGAACACGTACTCGTAGTTGGCCAGCGTGACGATGCACTGCACGACGAACTCGCGCAGCCGGGTGACGACGGCGCGGTTCGTCCGGAAGTTGGTGTGCTTCCACCCGATGCCGTTGTCCTGCTCGTGGAGGCACGCCACCGCCTTGGCCAGCGTCGGGTTCCCCGCGGTATCCGCGAGCACGGCGTCGAGGTAGTGGATCGCGCCGAGGCAGTCGCACCCGAGCTCGAGGTTGTTGGCGGCGCGCCCGAAGCCGCCGTCGCCGAGGTCAAAGGCCTGCTTGCGCTGGAACGGCGGGCGCGGGTCGCCGTACGGCACCGTCAACTCGCTGTAGCTCAGGCGGTAGAGCACGGGGCGGCCGTCGTAGCAGAGGTCGTGCAGGACGGCGCCCTCGCGCGGCGTGAAGCCGAGGCGGAACCGCCATTTTTGCCACTCGATGAGGTTGTCGCCGTGAATCTTGAAGGAGGCGCCCTCAGGCTGGGTGATGTTGATGGGTTTCAGGTCCGCGCGCAGCGGGATGTCGAGCAGCTCGGGCACGTATTCGGCGGCGGAGGACTTGGCGTTGGTGAAGAGGGGCTTTGGTTTGGATGAGGGCGGGTGGGGATCGAGGCCGTCGTCTGCGCCGCCCGTGGCGAGGCGGTCGACGCGGACAATCTCTTTGGTGGTGAAGTCCATGACGGGGATGATGGGGATTGGGTAGCCGTAGTGGTTCGAATCAAGATTGTTCTTGGAGGCGTCCCGCGCGAAGACGAGGCCTTGCATGTAGCGCGGGATGTTCTCCCCTTCGTCTGGACCTCCGTATGGCCAAGGGTCTATGCAGACGGTGAAGTTCTCGGGGAGCGAATACTCGGCCATGGCATCTTTGAAGAGCTGGGACGCTACGCAGGCGTCTTGGAAGGCGCCAAACTCATCACTATGTGGAATCAGTCAGAATCCCGTTGAGCGGTTTGGGGGGGAAGCATTACGGAATGTAGCCGGTCTGGCAGTGTGGCTCCGCAACAGTCCTCTCGACTTCCTTGCGTGACTTCAAGTCTACGACAGACTGGGTGTACTCGGGCAGCTTGCCGGGCTTGATGACATCGTACTGGAGTCTCGCGCGGCGCGGGGGCCGGGGTGTCGCGTCTGTGATGCTGCCCGCATGCTCCGCCTGGAGGAACGGCACCAGCTCGGCCTTCTTGGGTTCCTGCAAGAAGATTGCTCGAAAGAAGAGAGAAAAGTCCGAGGCATGAAGCTTCGTCACGACGTCCCGTGCTATCTTGAACTCGTCCTCGGACAAAGCTGTCAAGGGATGAGGAGTCATTTCGGAGCAGGAGGGAGGACTGGTTCAAGATTCGATTTGATCAAGTGAAAGAATTCAATCGAGGACACCGGTGGCCAGTATCCTTCTTATCTATCATTCAACGGCGGCTAAGATGCAATGCGGGGGGTGTTGCAGCCCTCCGATGATAGGACCCTTCCAGCCCGCTACGGTTCCGACATTGATTGAGAAATGCTGCGACAGGTGATTACACACGTGCAGCTTGTTGCGCTGTCCAAAGTAAACCCGGCGGTGGACGCAGACATCCTGCTGGCGAATTGCTCGACATGGTCATCGTGCTCGCCCGCTTGAGAGACATCTCACAATGGCGGGGCGGAGGCCGATTCCTCGACCGAAATGGCGGGGTACACATAAAGACGTCCAATCCAGTGCTCATCGCTTGTGGTGTTCTCCAAGCAGTTGGAGAACCCGTCATCCCCAAGGATGATCTACTGCCACATCCGGCAAGTCCATGCGGTTCAAGACCGTTACTGGCTGCGGCCACCATCGGCGCTTAATTAGCAACCCACGCGGGTTCGGCGCGGGAGTGGGAGAATGGGGTCCGGGGGGCTTGGATGGCGCGAGCTTTTGCACAGGATTTATGCCAACTCTTACAATAGTGTGTGAGGTAGTACCTATTGCCCAAACAAAACGTGTGTTGCATGTGCCACCGAGCTTGTGTGCAGACTTGATACAGCAATTTTCGATCTCACCAAGTGTTCTCGATCACGGTTTGACATTGGAGCCGTGCGTGAGCCACCAAAGATTGATCTGCAGAGGAAGGGTAGTAGTAAGATTAAGCTCCTTTCCAACTGCACCCCATTCATCTGACCTCAGACAATAGATAAGCTGTTAAGATTGTCTGCTCATCACGGCATGGAACGGACCCGCTGGCATCTCCCGCACACTCAGGTTTACAGGCGAGTAATGCAAGGTTTTAACTCTTTCCAGGGTCCGGAACGATGCAGGGCGAAAACAAGTGAATTCAGAGTGTGTTGTGCATGGCCGCTTAGCCAAGCTGGAGGCCTTCCGCAAGTAGCACACCTCGGCAATCGAGACCCAAGGAATTCTCAGAACGGCTCAGCAGTGATGCGACGATCAGAGGGACAGGTTCCGCGATCCGGGAACCGACGGGCATCGGCTAGCCGAGCGGGTGTCGAGGCCCACATGGTAATATAAAAGGAGTGCAGCCGATGGCCGTGAGAGACAAGGTCGGCCTTGCGTCCAGTGACGGGCCGCTTGGTAAAGTGATAAAAATGGCCGACAGAGATTCCCCTCTCACAAGTTTCGCCTTCAGTGTGTTTGTTTGAGGGGAATACCAATGACGGCGACATGTTACGGGGCTGCGAGTGGCTCTGCAGCAACAACCTACGGGCTACGACAGCCGAGGCATCGATCGAGTTGCTGCCGCTGACCATTGACGAAATAACAATCGGCAGCGGGACCGTGCTTCGTCGTCCGTTGTGCGGCAAACAGACTTCGGATCGCGGCAAGCCGTCGTAGCCTCAGAGGCATCGTCCAGCGATCCCGGGTGACCAATGGTTCTGCACGACCGTCGCTCGCCTCGGCGTGACTCGATCTACATTGGCAAACCGCACGGCCGGGCGAGCCAGGGGTTGACGCAAAAGTCTGAGGCTACACGGAGTAAGGTAGGGGGTCCTTGGACGAGGGGACCAACTAGGTAGACCAAGAATCCAAGGGTTTTATGGATGCACGATGCGACGATACAACAGGTTTCCTGCTCACATCATTTGGCCTGGATTGGGACTTGACAGTCCATGTGGATAGCGTCAGACGGCAAAGAAGACAGCGGAGACACGGCCGAGACGAGACCAAGCCGTTCATCCTCTGGAGATCGGGTTGTGGCCATCCGCAACTCAGCGGATCCCAGAGGGTGCGGCGCTCGCCGTGATGCTGGAGACGCGCCATGAGGTGGCTTGCGTGGACAGCGTGACATCGCAAGTCCTGGGGGCAGACTCGACGATTGTCTAGACTTTTTGCACATCAGACGAGTGGGGGGAAGCTCAGCCCCAAACGCGGGTAAGCAGGGCTGATGCCATTTGGCTTTAGGGCTCCCCGCTGCGTGCGTCCTGCGGTGTGTGCTACCCATACGCAGAGAAGGCAGCGTCTCATGCCCGCAAACTGGGGGAAACGCAGACGAAGGTTCGGATTGAGGTCAGTGTCGATGCTTGTTTCTGAACACGTTCGCGGCGATGCGATGCGGAGAACCTGTTGGTCGGGTAGTGACGCGTGGCGGAAGAAGAAGTTTGGCCGCATAGAGCTTAATGTGGCCGCATCTTGGTTTCGATGGCGCGTCCCTCTCGCAGTATCTACGGTAACTACAAGATGCCACAGGGTGAAAAGTGCGTCGAGGCGAGGGCTTAAGCTATTCGGACGACATGGCCAAGACGGCAGTTGAAAAGAAAAGCGGAGGACGGAGAAAGGGGCCCCGGACGACGAGGGTGGGGTTGAGAACGGCACGTCATTGGACCGGAATTGAATGGACCACCGCCTGGGCCGGCAGAGAATTCACGGCGAGGGAGAGGCAACGCCGGGGGTGGGAGGCAGTGACCGCCAGCGGCGAGACTCACCCGTGGAAGGCGCGACAGAAGTGAAGCTGTCTTGTCCCAGAGCCAGCGGTGGAAGTCACGGCAGTGCGTGCGTGACGTGTGACGGTCTCCTGGGACAACTGGGAAGTGCAGTGTAGTGTGCCATCGTAGGAAGGAACGAGGACCGGCCAGACCGGCACGATCTCTTTCTCCCTCCCTCCCTGCAGTCCTATCAGAGACGGGGACCGACCTGCAGATACATACCTATTTTGGGAAAGACCCCATCCAGGGTACTCCCTTCTGAAACGCACCAATTTATCTGATGTCGTGATGGCTCGGGGGATCTCCATCCAGTTCGGTCTGGCTTTCGCTCCATCACCAACATGAGTTTCCACAGAATATGATTCTGTTCCTTGATGGGTGGTTCCAACTGTTCTCAACGCGCCCGCTTCTCCAGACGACGAGATGGATACACGCCGATTGGGATGGGCGTGGAACCCCACTCTGCCAATTACCAGAAGCTTGCTGAGGCCCTGGCCCAGAATCACAAGCGAAATCCAAAGGGGGGTACGTACCTTGTCGGCCTGGATTGAGTGACGACACGTGGAGGATGCGCGAAAAGATAGGCAGGCACATACCACCTGCACCTACGTACGACTCACCTGCTGTGGTGGTCCACAGCACGTACGCAGTAATCATGCAGGCATTCGTCTCCCTCTCCCTGCATTGGCATTGACTCGGCGAGACGAACCCCGCAGAGGCCAGCAGTTGAGCAGATTCCCATCTCGACTCTGGTTGAATGATGGATAGAGTTCTGGCGGGCGCCTGGCGTTCGTGTTGGAATGTCGGATATTGTCCAGAACTAGGCTTAGAAGAGCACTGCAATGAGTGTTAGTGGCGATAGCGGAAAAGATGTATCCCCACTATGCCGTGGTACGGTGATACGGGACAGAGACTCCTGCAAGAATTTTTTTGGCCTATCTGAGTAAGTCCCGGGCTGTCGGCACAGGGCAGGCTAGCCGTGCATTTGACACGATACGAGACTCGAGCGAGACGACGACGTCGGGTTCGACCAGTCAAAATGTCAAGATGGGTCCTTCCTCTGCTTCGGACCGCTCCCTGTTTCTCTTTAGCCGTCGTCGTCTGCTGGACATTGATGCTCCCCTTCGGCAGCGTCACCCGAGCATCGATCAGTCTGAAATCTTCAGGCTCTGCAGATACGCATTCACTCTCCATCTTTTTGGTGCACTGTTTCGTGCCAGGCTGTGTCCATTGCTCGCTTGAGAAGGTGCACTTCCAGGCTCGTCTGGTCTCCAGAGACGGCGGGGAGGAAAGACCCCTTTTTCCATCTTTTTTTCCTTCTTCTTTGGGCATCATTGCTCACGCTGTCTCACCAGTCTTGTCCTGTCCGTTTTTTCGCTTGGCATCTCTGGTGGCAGGTCTCCTGCTTGATGCCAAGTCTGACAAGTCCAACAGGTCGTGTCGTGGATCAGCCAGCCCCAATGCCAGTATCGGCAGCGGCATCAGCATCGGTGTCCCGTCAGCAGCGGCGCCGAAGTCCATTCATCCCCCCCCCCCTTGTTGCCCCTGTGCCAAAGCAAAGCGTGTTGTTCCGCCGCCTCGCTACTGGGTAGCATCCGCACCAGAGACGATCGCGCGGCGGCCGGAAGCACCTCGCGCAGTAGCGTCGCTCCAGCGAGATGCGGACCAGACACGGAAGCCCGGAGTCTCACGGGGGCGAAGACTCGAGAGAAGATGCAACGTGGAGGTCCCTTGTCGCGGCGCAGAGTCCGCGAGGGAGCCAGTATGTACTTTGCAATTGGTGTACATAGGCCGCGTATCCACCGTGGGGGCATCGACAGACAGGGAAGAGGAACATGAACACCGGTCATAGACACGCCGCACAGGGTGGGAAATAGGAGGGAGGGGGCCACTCGACAGCGACTTTTGGGATTGCGAATCATTCAATTCCCCCATCGCAATTGTTCCTATGGCTCCCGTTTGGCCCCGGTTGCTTCTTCCGGGGTTTTTTCCCCTCCCTTGATGCACCAGGTATTAAAGACTCGCCCTGTGCCAAGTCTCATCCCACCTCTCGTCCGATGCCTTTCTCGAGGGTTGCAGCTTTTCGCCGTACATAATCACAAGCACGGAGCCGCCCCCTTTGGTTCGTATCGTATTGCGTGTGTTGCACTGCGCATACCTTGCTGTAATCGGATAGAATTCCAACCTTTTATTCGGCACCGAGCAATTCGTTTAGTCTGAGTCTCGATCTCTTAGCCTTTACGATATACCTCCACGCCCAGCTTAGTGCGCCTTATCTTAATTGGGCCCCCCTTCGGTATCGGCACGCGCAACGCTGCACACTGCACAGCCTGCCTACCATCCAACTTTTTTATTTTTTTCTTTCGGCGTTCTATACGTAACCAGACACTCCACCGCCATCCAAGTCGTGGCCTCCAGCCGCAGCCGCAGCAACAACAGCCGCATCGCCTTCGCCGCGCCGGCCCCCATCCGGAAGAAGAGCAAAAACAAGATAAAAATAAAATAAAGTACGAAAAACTAAAAACGACAAAAAAAAAAAAAAGGAACAGAAAAAAGATTCGTCATCCAACCAACGGAAACCCGTCAACACGAGAAGAAAAACGTTACCCAGTACTTCTCGCCAACCGTTCCTCTCCCGACTCATTCGATCCCAAGGCGGACAGACGACAGAAGATAGTCAGCAACTCCGTCTCTGCCACAATTCGACTTCTGACGTCGACTTCCTCTCGCTCTCGCACCTTGGCAACTCAGATCGATTATCGGAACTTTATTCAGCTCCTCCTCAAGAACCAACAAACCAACGGCCCATCCCCTGGAGGTATGTTCCTCGTCTGTCATTACGCCCCCAGGCCCCACGCCCTCTTTATCCGCTACTAGCTCATCCCTTCACTGCCAAAACCTTGACAAGCTCCCCTCCCCCTTTCGCCATGTTTCCTCCAGCCCAGACCCGAAAGACCTCATCTACCTGCTAGCCCTACCCACCCGCCGTCGTTTATCTCTTTGCATCGCGCCTAAACCTGCTGGCTCTTACCCCATTGTCCTAATCATTTCCAAACTGACATGATCTAGCTCAGTTTCCCAGCAGGAATCACTGAGCCATAGACCTAGTCAGAGCTTTTGAGCTTCCACGGCCCTCCCGCCTTTAAACCCCCTGATTCGACGCCCTCGATTTTCTGTCACCTAGGAACCACCTCGCGTTCGTTTCTACCTCTGTCGACCATTCTTTTCGCCGTCCCACTCACGATTCGATCAAGATAAGACTCGTTTCTCAATGACTTCGTAGTCGCCAATTGAAACATCCCAAGTCAACACTCTTTTACACAACTCACAATGCTTACTCCTCGGAGAGCCGTGGCGGTGGCCGCGTTCCTTCTGATCGTCTTCTACCTAATATCCTCCTCCCACGACACATCGGCTGTCGCGAACGCACCCGTCGCTGCCTCCGACCTTGACACGACACGCCCCAAAAAGTCCTCAAACACCCCTGCCTCGGCCGGCGATGAGATTAGGCCCTCTGCGCCCAAGGTTGCGACACAGAAGCCCATGATGGACATGTCCAAGATGTCGCTGTACGACAAGCTGGCATACCAATACCCCTACGACCCCGAGACGCGCTTCCCGGCCTACATCTGGCAGACGTGGAAGTGGACGCCCGCCGACCAAGAGTTCAACTTCCGCGAGCAGGAGGCTAGCTGGACCGAGCAGCACCCTGGGTTTGTCCACGAGGTCATCACCGACAAGATCGCCGTCAACCTGCTGCGCCTCCTTTACGCGTCCGTCCCGAGGTCCTCAAGGCCTACGACGCCCTTCCCCTACCCGTCCTCAAGGCGGACTTCTTCCGATACCTGATCCTGCTCGCGCGAGGTGGCATCTACTCCGACATTGATACCTACGCCATCCGCTCCGCTCTCGAGTGGATCCCCGAGCGCATCCCGCGAGAGAGCGTCGGTCTCGTTATTGGCATTGAGGCGGACCCTGACCGCCCTGACTGGAAGGATTGGTACAGTCGCCGCATCCAGTTCTGCCAGTGGACCATCCAGTCCAAGCCTGGCCACCCCGTCCTGCGTGACATTGTCGTCCGCATCACCGAGGAAACTCTGAAGCGAAACAAATCAGGCGAGCTGGGCAGCATCCTCGACAAGAACGTCGTCGAGTTCACTGGCCCCGCTGTCTGGACAGACACTATTTTCGACTACTTTAACGACCCCCGTTACTTTGACATGAAGAAATCCAAGGGCCTCATCGACTGGAGGAACTTCACGGGCATGGAGACGTCCAAGAAGGTGGGCGATGTTGTGGTACTCCCCATCACCAGCTTCAGCCCCGGCGTCCAACAAATGGGCGCCAAGGACTACGACGATCCCATGGCCTTTGTCAAACACGACTTTGAGGGTGAGCTTTGAAGAACCCGGTCTGCGTGTAACTTTGACTAATGCCTGCTAGGTACTTGGAAGCCCGAAGAGCTCCGCCACATTGGCGAGCAGAACGAAGACTCATAGACACTTTGTCGATGTACGATGGTGACGGTACGATTCTTCTTCGGCACATATCTTTTTAATATTTGCATCTCGGGCGGCGTCCTCACGCACATGTCACAGGTTGGGCATGTTTCAGAAATCCCGTTCCGACTCATCGAGTCGTCTTTGTTTGGCACCAATGGGAGGAATCACACACGAACCGCATACCTACGAAAACCGCAAGAGTATAGAGCTTTTTTGGCATAGAGAGAGTCTTGTTACATTATTTGACATACATACAGAAGAGGAAAGCCCCTCACGGACAGAGTTTGGAATGGAGTGACGAGGCCACATGCTGGTCTCGGAGGAGCTCGGAGTCTAGGCGGCGCGAGCGGTGGGATGGTGATCAGCTGCAGTTCCCGTTAGCATCGTGGTACATATACCCCAAAGCAGTTTGAAGGCAATGAAGCGATTCTGAAAGTTCATCTCTTGAAAGCCCTCGACCAGGAGTTGGCAGAGTTCACCCTCATCTTGCAATTGATTTCCCCCCGTTCGAGTCAGGGAGGACGTCCTTCGGCACCTTGCGCGGTATTCAATCGTTGCGTTGTGTTGCGTTGCCGACGCTTCCGACTTGAGGACAGAGTTCTGACACGATTGAATGCATGCCACGTCCTCGAAACTGGATGGGTGTGACACGGCGCGTCATCCTTTCACGGTGTTTCCCACCCGCGGCGCCTTTTTAAGGGAGTTGTTCCCTGTCGCGCAGCGGGTGCAACCCCGCACGGGTTCTCCGCATTTTGACATCTCAGCTGTAGGGGAGCTCCCTTCCCCCCCTCTGCCAAGGCGTGTACCCCGACTCGGTTCGGGGTGACGGGAGCTAAACGGCCAGACGCGGAGGCTCAGAGACATCGGTCACTTCAAGGCCAACCTCCCCACCCTCCCCCCTCTCGTCCTACCGGTGAGAGACCGAAACTTTGACGAGCAATTGCACAAAGAGCTCTCAAGCCGGAGGTTGAAACATTGAGAAGCGAGCCATGATAACATCACAGGGGACCAAATACCACCTACGTTTATCGGATTCGAAGTTTCGCGTTGCAGCTTGATTCACGTTGCGAGCCCCACGTCCCAAGCCGAGGTTGAGCGCGGGTGTATGACGATGTCTTCAATGGTCTGCACACGTCTAGCGACCGGCCTCACGGCGCGGAGGACCTCGGCGTGGACAAAGTGCCGGACAGCCGCTGGTGTGGTATCGCAGCGGAGGAAGCTCTCTTCCGGCTATGAAGGGTTGAGTTTCAGCCAGGGCCCGAGTGAGGTATGTTACTCCTCTGCCGGTGAGAAGCCTTTGAGGAGATGAGCCGAGCTCAACTGAGCATGTAACTTGCCACTGGAGCTTCTATAGACTCATTGCTTCACTTGATCTCACCGGCCCAACACCAACCCAAACATGCTGACACCCATCTAGCCCCCGCTCCTCACACAAACCATCCCGGAACACTTCTCCCAGATTGTCTCCCTGCACGGCGACCTCCCCGCCGTCATTGCGCGCGCGCCCACCGCCCTCACCTCCTCGCCAACCTCCACATCGGCCCCTCTGCCGCCGGCCTCAACCACGACCCTGACATACGCCTCACTCGATGCCCTCTCCAACACCCTCGCCTCGTCCCTCCGCGCCCTCGGCCTTCGCAAGGGTGACCGCCTCGCCGTGTCCCTCGGCAACGGCGCTGAGTTTGCTGCCCTGACCTACGCCGCCTTCAAGCTCGGCGTCGTGCTAGTCCCGCTGAACCCGGGGTTCAACGCGAAGCAGGTCGGCGCGGCGCTGCGGCACCTCGGCGTCGAGGTCCTCGTCATTGGCAAGGTCACGGACCTGCCGTACAAGCCGTGCCGTGGGCGAAGCAACCTCGACCTCCTACGGACGCTGGTACCAGATTTGGACAAGGGCAAGGTAGAGAGTGAGCAGGTGCCGAGCCTCAAGACCGTCGTGGTGCTGGACAACGCGGCCTCGCACCCGATGGTGGACTTCCCCGCGTTCAGGGCGCTGACGCCTTACGAGGCGTTGCTGGAGGGCTCAGACAGGCCTATTGTGCCGGACGCGCCGCTGGAACCGTCGGAGACGATCAACATTCAGTTCACGTCCGGGACGACGTCGCAGCCCAAGGCGGCGATGCTGACGCACACGGGCATCCTGAACAACGGCTACCTGATCGCCAAGCGGATGGGGCTCGTGCCGGGGGACAGGATCGTCGTGCCGCCGCCGCTTTTCCACTGCTTCGGGTGCGTGCTGGGGTACATGGCGACGGCGACGTCCGGGGCGGGGATCCTGTTCCCGAGCCCAGCGTTCGACCCGGCGGCGACGGTGAAGATGGTAGCGGATTACGATGCGACGGGGCTGTACGGGGTGTCGACCATGTTCGTGGCGGTGATGGAGGCGCTGGCGGCGGGAAATGTGGCGAGACCCGAGGACATGCCCAAGGGGCTGCGCAAGGGGATCGCGGCGGGGAGCTCGGTGCCCGAGAGCCTTATGCGGAGGCTGTACGAGACGCTGGGGCTGCGGGACCTGGTCATCTGCTACGGGATGACGGAGACGAGCCCCGTGAGCTGCATGACGGCGCCGGACGACGCGTTCGAGAAGCGGACGGGGAGCGTGGGGCGGGTGATGCCGCACACGGCCGTCAAGATTGTCGACCCGCTGGACAGGGGGCGGATCGTGCCGAGAGGGGAGAGGGGGGAACTGGCGGCGGCGGGGTACCTCGTGATGAAGGGGTACTGGGGCGACGAGGAGAAGACGAGGGAGGTCCGGCAGGCTGAGGAGGACGGGCGGGTGTGGATGTACTCGGGCGACGAAGCGTGCATGGACGAGGAGGGGTACGTCGAGATCACGGGGCGCATCAAAGACCTCATCATCCGCGCGGGGGAGAACATTCACCCGCTGGAGGTGGAGAACTGCCTGTTTCAGATGGACGGCGTCAAGGAGGCCGCCGTGGTGGGCGTGCCGGACGAGAAGCTCGGGGAGAGCGTCGCCGCCTTCGTCGTTGCGCGGAAGGGGTGGACCGTGGACGGGAAGGGGGACGGAGAAAAGGCCATCACGAAGGGGGAGATCCAGCAGTGGGTGCGGGAGCACTTGTCGAGCCATCTTGTGCCGAAGCATGTGTTTTGGGTCGACGAGTACCCCAAGACGCCGAGCGGGAAGATTCAAAAGTTCAAGCTGAGGGACATGGCCAAGGGGCTGCTCGAGGCAGAGGAGCAGTCATAAGGTGGGAGAGGGACTTGTGGAAAGTCGGCCTTGAAGGTGTGTGGAAACGATGTATCTCAGAGGTCGACTTGGAGTGAGACGAATGACATCCTGAGCGTTCTGATGAAAGCCGATGCATGAGCTTTGCAACATTGCCTAGAAACAGCATTATAGTTGAACTAGATTTTTTCATGCTGCCCTACACTTGCTTGTGGGACTTACGTCCATGAAATGGGTTTGCCGTTGCAGGAGACATCGACGAGGCTGGAAATGCGTGCACATATTTGACGCAACATTGTGTTCTTAATTGAAATATTTGGTAAACAATATACATTTCTAGGTTTGCGGCTAGAGAATGGGATAAAGCACTTACGTAGGGGGGTTGAACGATGCAGCCAAGATGGATCTGAATGGCAGTCGGCGTGAGACAAAGAGACAACTGTTGAACGCCGGTTCTCGTGTTTTGCTGTATCATGGAGAAAAAGGAGCGAGGTCATGATGCCGAGGAGCTTTCCGCAAATCTGTGTTCTAGGATGCATCATCGGATTCTCTGAGGGTTCGCTATCTAAATTGACAAGAACACGAATCTTCGCCTTCTCAACGGTCGACATATGCCCATCAACAAGAGGCGTAGGGGTAAGTCCCAGCGATAGAGGTGATTCGCGTAGCCGATGGACAACAAACAGGGTATCACTAGCTTATAGAAGGGCCCCTGCAAGCCACTTTAAAGGCGTCTGAATGGAATGGTCCCTCCGAACTCAAGTCGCCAGGTCATTTGGCTAGCAAGCATGTCACAACGGTAAACAATCAGGAGTGCCACGTAGAGATCACGGGAGCGAGCATTGGCTTCACATATCGATTACAACCGCTACGGCTAGTGCTCAACCTTGAGCGAAAAGTCGACATGCGGAACACCCTGGTGGATGGCGCTCGTTGAAAGGATGTCCACGTCTGCGCTCCAGTCAGCATTCCGGGCTCAACCCAGCTCAACAACACAAACCGCAGAGACTCACCATTGCACACGTAGTTCTCCACGTTGTCCAACGTCAACCCGCCCGAGACCTCGACCAAAAAGTGCTTCTTCCCCGCCCACTTCTCCTTCAGGCTCTTCGCGGCGACCTTGACGCCCTCGCCGGTGAAGTTGTCCAGCATCACAACGTCGGCGCCCGCCGCAATCGCCTCGTCCGCCTCCTCCTCGCTCTGCACCTCGACCTCGACCTTCAGGCTGAACCCGCCCACGCTCTTGGCCGCCTTGACGGCGTTGGTGATGCTCCCCTTGCTCCAGACGTGGTTGTCCTTGAGCATGATCATCGAGCTCAGGTCCATCCTGTGCGCGTCCGCGCCGCCGATGAGCATGCCGTACTTCTCCACCAGCCGAAACCCGGGCGTCGTCTTGCGCGTTCCGGCAAGGATGCCCGCATACCCCGCCGCGCGGAGGTTCACCAACATGCCCCTCGTCATGCTCGCCACACCCGAGCACCGCGCCAGGGTGTTCAGCGCCACCCGCTCACCCAGCAGGATCCCCCGCGTGGGGCCCGTGACGGTCGCGACGCGCATCTTGCCCTTGGGGGCGCCGCCGTGGCCGCGCAGCTCGACGTGCGACCCCTCCTTGACGTGCCACTCGACGGCGCAGCCGCACTGCGCAAAGACCTCGTCGACAAACGGCCGCCCCGCGACGATGCCGCCGGATTTCCCCCACAGCGTCGCCGTCCGCGGGTCGTTGCCGACGACGAAGCCGCCGTAATCGAAGGTGGGCGTGTCCTCGGCCAGCCAGGCGGTGACCTGGGTCTTCCAGCTGGGCGGGAGGAGGTGCTCCGGGGAGCCGTGCTCGAGCGGGACGTCTTCCATTACGATTTGCGGGGGAGGGGTCGGCTTGGTTCGCGTGTTTGTAGGTTTCGGTGTCGGATGGGCTACTTATGTAGTGTCGGTCCCAGAGAGAATTGGTCGCTGGAGGGTATTGACGGGAGGCACTGAAGGCAGTCCGCAGGTCGAGGCAGGAGGCTTTGTATGACAGGAAGCTTGCCGCCACGGTTTGGGGTTCGTTGACGTTGTCGCTGTTTCCGGCTTCCGTCGGTGCCGTCTTCTGCCGAATGGTGGGGGTGTTGGCTGTCGCAGCTGGGCGGGGTGTTTGGACAGCCGGGGCCAGCTGGCCTTTATGACTTGGCCTTTCTCCACTGAGTAAGTCCGGGCACCCCCATTTCGTACACCCCCTCATTTCGTACAGAAATTTCGCCACTACACATCCTACCTATACAAACAATATCACCAACACATCCAACTACAACATCAAATATTAATTATTTAAAAAATACTAGTATTATCACTATACCAAAATATACTAAACACAATATTCAACAAGCTCTATAGGATATTAAAGGTAAAATAAGCTTATAACAAGCATCTTATACCTAAGGAATACTTATAACAACTATCTCTTCACAAATAAAAAGCTATACGCCTAAAAGGGTATCTAGTGAACATCTACAGCAACTATCGCTTATACAAAAAAGCCACTTAGTTAACTAGGCCTTAACCCAAGGCACTCTTAGCCTTACTCTAACGCACACCCAACTACACGCTTTTACAGCCTAGATATTAGCTACTAGCAACAACACTAGACCCCTTAGTAAGCAATAAATAAAAGGGTTTTTAAAGTATAACCTATAGCTAAAAACATTAAAAGGTAAAACAATTAAAAGCCTATATATTAAGGCTATCACTAAAAAGATACTTAGAATATACTTTAACTTATATACTGGAAAGGGGCAGGGTTTTGCGTTTTCATTTTTCCTTTTATCAGCCTGCAGACACAATCACAGGCCTGATCAGACGTGACTAAGCAGGACCCTTCCAAGTACAAAAAAGGACTCTAGTCAGATACTATCACAGAGATCAGGATATCATTACAAAG
Organism: Colletotrichum spaethianum; assembly: GCF_022836535.1. Taxonomy (NCBI): domain Eukaryota; kingdom Fungi; phylum Ascomycota; class Sordariomycetes; order Glomerellales; family Glomerellaceae; genus Colletotrichum; species Colletotrichum spaethianum. Next base: position 1,382,038 of record NW_026054775.1, on the reverse strand, counting down.
CAGACAGACAAGCTTAACATCTTTAGATAGGCACTTAGACAAACATAAATGAATTCATTACTTTGATATCTAAATAATACGTATAATAAGTAACTATTACTTTGTTTCTTTAGGCCTAACTAGACCTCTAAGGTCTAGGAGAGTATCCTCCTCCAGAGATTATAACATATATATATATACTACTTAGTAATAAAAGTAAATCTAAATAAATTATAAAACGTAAAGAATATACTTTTCTGGTTTATTTATAGCCTTAATTAGGCTAAGGAGGACCTGAAAAAAGTAGTATCTTATAGTCTAAGCGTTAAAGTAATTACTTAAGGTAATTAGTTACTTTAAGTATACTTATAATAATACTAGGACCTTAGTGTTTAGTGTAGTTTATATATTAATTATTTACTTATTAGTTTCTTTTATCTTATATAGTTTTAATAGTGCTTTATAATAGAATTAAACTACTAATCTTTTTATTTTTTTATTTTAATTATATAATAAATCTAATATTAATACTTTAAAAATAGCTTTAATTAATAAAATATATTATTAAAAAAATATAAAAGAAATAATATTTTTAACCTAATTAGACTTAGTCCTAGATATAAAAGTAAACTTAACTTTAAAAAACTATAATAAATAAGACTTAAGAAAAATAGAATTCTTTAAAAAAACAAAAAAATAAATAATTAGTTATAATAATATAATATAGCTAAATAAACCTTTTATATAAGTAATCCTTTTATAAGTAAATACTAAGTAAACCTAATTAAAGAAAAAAGCCTATAAGATATAAAAGAAAAAAAAAATAATAAAATAAAAATAATACTTTTTATTAAAATTAATAAGCTAAAAAGCTCTTTTAGTATAAGTTATAAAATAATTATAACTATAAACTAAGCCTAGAACTTCTTAAAATCTTATTATTATATAAGCCTTAGTTTAATTAGGTTTAATATTATATTATTAATAAAGACTAAACGTTTTAGCGTTAATAAATTAGTAGTAATAGAAATTTAATGTTCTTTTAGGATTAGCTTAGACTTAATAAGTATCTTTTTTAAAAACTTAATTAAGGATATAATAAACTAATACTTTATAAAAATATATAAAATACTACTTTTAAGTCTAATTAGGTTAATAGATTAAGTAAAGTAGTAACTTTAAAGAGATTTTATATATAATACCTTAAGATTAATTTAAAGTAATTAATACTATTTATATTTCTTATAACTAGTTTACTAAGATATTAGTAATATATTTAAGCTAACCTTATTAATAATTAATATAAAGTAACTTAGAGGTTTAACTAATTAAGTTACTTTATTTACTAGTAAAGCTTTCTAGAGTTACTAAGGCCTTAACGATAATATAAACACTAAGTCTAAGACTAGTCCTAGGATTCCTAGCTTTAGAACTACTAAGAGAAGTAAAAGCAAAGACTTAAGCTTAGGCTATTAGTAGAGTAAGAATAACAGGGGGTTATTCATAAATAGTCACAAGGAAAAGTAGAGAAGAATAAAGGTAGACAGAAAAGGTATATATATATATTAACCGTTAAGGTATCGTTTTTTCTCGTTGTTGTTAAAAACTGTCTAAGTAGAGGGGATATCTCTTAGTTATATAGAAAGTCCCTTAGATACGTATAGTATCTAAGTGTATATCTAAGCGTATATCTAAGCGCCGAGAGGTACTTATAGTTTCTCGTATATGTATATATATGCCCGTATATGCCCATAGATAAGCATAAGCGCCGGTATATGTAATGCTTAGAAGTATATGCGTTTATATGCAGTAGACTGCATTAGTTTGCAGTAGTTTGTATTAGTATAGTTATATATAGTAATATATACTTTTATAGGTTATTTTTCAAGAAGAATCTAGAAAAAATAACTATATATTTATAGGACTTTTAGTTATAAAGTTATAAAGAGATTTATATATAAGAATTATAAGAATTTTACTTTTTAATTCTTAGTAGTAGTATAAAGGGAATTCTAATTAGGCTAATAAGGATATAAGCCCTTTTTTTAATCTAGTATTAGATTCCTTTACTATAATAGATTTCTAGGCCTAGTAACTCTTAATAATAAACCTATTAACAATAGTTAATATAAGTATAACTAAGAACTAAGGGTCTGTTAAGCTTAATTAAGGTAAGGTAGATTATTTACGTTAATTAACTATTAAAATACTACTACTAAACACTAAAAGGGCCTTTACTTTTAATAGCTATAATATTACTGATTTCTTTAATAAGTATAAAGCCTTAACTAGGCTTATTAGTTACTTTAATAAAAAGAAAATAAAAGCGTTATTATAGTATTTACTTAATAAACACTAAGTAATAGTAAAAATCAAAGCTAAAAAAAAGACTTAATAAGAACTAAATAAGTTTTTTTTTAATACTTATAAATAACTTAATAAAGAAGTTATTTTTTAACTAAACTATTATATTAAAGACCTTATAAAGAAAAACTTAATTAAAAATAATAACTTAATAGAAACTATAACTTTGTTTTAAAAGGTTAAGAGTATAAAAGAAAAGGTAAAAGCTAAAGAAAAGCTTATAATAAGTACCTAAAAGCTAATTAAGCTTTTTGTTATATAATTTTCTAAAAATATAATTATAGTAGTATCTTTATAAATAAAACTTTTACTTATTAATCTATTTAAGAGAAAGAACTTTAGTACCTTTAAAAAGGTAATATTTATATAAATAGAATAAAAGTTAAGATATAAAGGTTATTATAAAGATTCTAATACTTTTATCTTCTTTTTACTAGCTATAGTTCTCTATTCCTTAAAATAGCTTTTTAGCTTTAATTAGGTTAAGGGTATACTCTCTAAGAAGTTTATTTTTAAAGATATTAAAGTTATAACTAATTTTATTATAAATAAACTTTTAAAAATAGCAATAGCTTTTATACTTATTATAAAAGCTAGTCTTAAAGCCTAGACTATCTCTAATAGTTAACTTATAGTTATATATAGTTATAATATCTTTATATCTAGTTCTCTATAGCTATATATACTACTAGCTTAATAACTATTCTTCTTTAGTAAGCTAAGTTTTGTTTTAGGCTATTTTAATTAGTATTAATATAATATATATAACTAAAAAAGGTATTAGATATACTTATAACTTAAAAAGGATAAAGAGGCTAACTTGATTATATTAAACTATAACGTCTATAAGTATAGGGTACTTTAAGGATTAAACGTTAAGGTAAACAAAGTTCTTAATATTATTATTTAAGAAGCCTATAAAAACTATTAGCTTAACTAGGTTACTATTTTTACTTATATAGTGAATAATACCTTATTCTTAGAAGCTATAAAAGCAGTAAAACGTATAATTAACTAGGGTGTTAAATGTTTTTTTTAACCTAAGATATAGTGCTACTTACTGTTATATACCTAAGATACTTAGGTAAATCTTGTTAAATATATCTTAGTATCTTTTAAGATATATACTAAAGTCTTTTTAACTTAAGAAGTAAAAATAAATATAGTTACTAAGTTATTAGATATAATACTATAACTTATTTTATATTACCTTAATTAAGTAAGGCCTTATTTAATATACTAAGGCTTTATTTTAAAAAATATATATTAAAAAGAAAATATTTCTAGTACTAGCTTTTAGCCTAAAAAAATAAACATTAATACTTATACCTAGACTCCTTAGCTAACATAACCTACTAGTCTAGTATACCCTAATTAGGCCTATTAGACTCCTAAAAGTTCAAGGTCCTTTTCTATTTAAGCTATACTAGTAGGCAAGTATATTAACTTTATACATAGTTTAAGATATACTTAAGAACCTACTAAAAAGGATTTTATCCTAAATTAACTAAAAATAATAGACTAAGCTATATTTACTTAAGCTATTACTAAGAAATTTAAAGAAAATATTATTATTCCTTTTAACATTATACTTTAAATCTAGCCTTAGCTTAACTAGGATATAATAGTAATAATACACTAGATACTAGATAGCAACAGGTACTTAGATATCTACCTAGAGGCTCCCTTTAACCTAATCAGAGAGGTAAAACTATATGAAAGATTAGGGGCCTACAAGGTAATCAATAGATATAACAGAGACGTTCTAAACCTTATAAGTAGAACTACTAAGGTTAGACTTATTAAGACGCTTAACTTAACTACTATTAAGTTTATTATTTTATACTTTATAATACTTTACTTTATAATTAACGTTTAAGTTAATAGTCTTTACTTTAATTAGAACAACTTAATTAAGAGTATTATTAATAATAGTTTATAAATTAATATTATTTTAAGATTATATATAAATAAGTATACTATTAAGCTTATAACTATATTACTTAAGATAAATGCTTTTAATCCTAATTTAAAGTATATATTCTTTAATAAAGTAGTTATTATACTTATTTAGGTTAAAGGCTATTGTTTTTTAACTAGTATGTTTATTACTAATAATAAAAGGATAAATAAACTACTTCTTCTAGGATTACCTTTTAAGTTCTATATATAAATTAACTATATATATAGCCCTAATATAATTACACTAATACTAATAATAAAATAAACTTATCTTTATATCTTAGCTATATTCTTAAAGTTTAGTAATCCTAGGAAATTCCTAGACTATCTACTAAACTAAGACAACTATATAAAAGCTCTTAAGGACTATCTCCCTAATTAAACTAAGCTATATTAAGACTAAGAAAACTAAACTCTAGTAATAATACTAAGACTATTACTAAAAAGCTTAAAATTCTTAGATATAAGCTATAAGAGGATAATAAAAAAGTAATTTAGTTATCTAAAAAAGAATTAAATTATCTAATAAAAATAATATTAACTATACTTTTTATTTTAGCTATAAAGGATATTTATAAGACTATAGTAAAAGTTAAAAGGTATAATAACAAGGAATATTTTTATTATATTAAAAAGCTTAACTTGCCTTATATTAATACTAATCGTTTTAATTAAGCTTATTATCCTAAGGTTTACTTTAACTAGTTATTAGTAACTATTAAGAAAATTAAAGTAGAAAGAATTAAAAAATAAATAATTAAGTACTTAAATATAATTAATAAAAAAAGAATGCCTTTACCCTTAGAATAACTATATAACTACAAAGTAGATCTAACAAAATATTATTTCTAGCCTAATTAAGCTAAATAGAATATAAAAGTATTTACTATATATAAGGGAAAAAATAAAAAAATATATCTAGTTAATAATTAATTATTTAATAAATTAACTCTTAATAGTAATCCTTTATAGAAAGTTAAGAACCTAGCTAAAGCTAAAAAGATAATATAACTTAATAAGGGACTATTCTAAGGTCTAATTAGGCCTAAGTATTTAAGTATTAAGCTATATTTATACCTTAAGCTAAATAGATTAGTAGCTATTATAAATACACTAGGTTATCTCTTATTTTGTAAAAAGGACCTATTCCTTTAAGTTCTTTTAAACTATAAAAATGCTTTTATTTAGGACTTTTTTAAAAATAATATACTTAACCTTAAAGTTACTTTTCTATAGGTAATTAAGACTATACTTTATAAAGCCTAGTAAAAAAAAGGGATTTTAATACTTAAAGTACTTAAATTATAAGTTATAACGTATATGCATAGCGAGTCGCCCATCATAGCGAGCCGCCCACCTTTCACTACCCTCCAGCCATTTGTGTAAGTCAATTAAGCCACATCGTACGAAATCAATTGAAACTACTCATCAGCCTCTTCTTCAGAGGTCTCCCAAACTACCTGACATGTTCGTACATTATGTCCAGTCTTTCCGCAGTTACCACATCGCCGCCCGCGCGATTCACCCCCCTCCGTACGAGCACCCTCTTGACGCATGTTTTCGCCTCCAGCATCAACAACCCCCTTTTCTACCCGTATTGCCTCAGCTTCAGCTGTATTAAGTGACCCTCCAAGACGTAGTTGGGTTTTCTTAGCTCTCCGGCGCTTACTTAGTATCTCATTTGCCGTACGAAGCCCGCGGCACTCGGCTTCAACAAGAGCTAGTTTGTGTGCTAACTTGCTAATACCTTTAGCTTGCAAATCAACAACCTCGTACAAATGAGTTGGTGAGCTATCTTGATGACTAGTGATTCTTTTCTTAAGTGAAGCAGAGCTTCGTACGGCGTCATGTGCTGTGGTTGGTGTCTTTGGGTCCCAGGAGCCCTGGCTGCTTGGGCATGAGTTGGATGGTGTTGGCGTCTTTGGCTTGAAATCCAGGCGGGAAAGAACTGCTTCTGGGTCGAATGGTACAAGGCCAGCCTGTCTAAAACCAGCTTGTACGTTTTCTTTGCTTATTGAAGTAAAAAAGGCTGCCTTGAAGGCAGGAAAGAAATCATCCTTAGTAATGTGCGTAATCTGCATCCGCATCATCTTCTCGATTTCCTTGCCATATGAAGCCTTCAGCGGACTAAAACAGCCAACATCAAGAGGCTGAAGCTCGTGCGATGAATGCGGAGGCATGCAAAGAGCAATAATGCCGTGTTCCTTGCAGTAATCGTCAAACTTGGTGGATTTGTGGCTGTTGTGGCCATCAAGGATTAGGAGCCGTTTAACACCCTTCGTGCGAGACTTTGTGCACTTTTCAAAATGTTTTAGCCAATCTAGGCCAATCTCATTTGTAGTCCATCCATTTTCGCTAGGGTGGACGCGCCATTCGGGTGGGAATTGGCCATTGGTATACCATGAGAGTAGGTGATATTTGCCCTTAACAATGACGTATGGAGGCAGCGCCCAGCCATCTGCACATACGCCCTGAATGACAGAAACCCATTCGCGATTGCCAGGCTGCTTCGTACGAGGCCTTCCACGGCGGTCAGAGGTTGTAATAACCTTTGCGTGCGACAGCATTCCCATCAAGAAGCCCGTCTCATCAAAATTGTAGACATCGTCATCGTGTATTCCGTACTTCGCGATTGTGTTTCGTACGAGGGCAAACCAGGCCTGCACAATTGCAGGATCTTCAGCCAATGCCCTCTGATAGTCGATTCTACGTCGAAAACGCGTCTTTAGTTGTGGTTGGCGTCGTACGAAGTTCTCTGCCCATCGCGGTCCGACACGCGTCGCGTCACGTTCGTCAAGGAGACAATCGGCCATATCTCGTACGTCGTCAAGTCGCGGTGGAAATCCTCGATCGATCAGGTCAATAACTCGTTCAAGAATCACAGTTTCTTCCACCTGAGTCATCTTCATTGAATTCGTACGAGTTTCGCGTCGTGGTAGAAGTCCAGCGCGTCGGTCGCGAAGTGTAGTTCTCGGGACCTTATAGATAGAAGCTGCTTTTCGAACGGATAGTTTTGGGTCCTTTTTAATAGCTTCAATTGCAAGGATAATGCGACTTTCATTTGAAGAGGAACTCATGGTCGTACGTAGAGGAAGGTTGTTGTGAAGGTGAAGAGTGTAGAATTAAGGAAAAGTGGGCGGCTCGCTATGATGGGCGACTCGCTATGCATATACGTTAGATATTATTTAGGTATAAATTAATAAAGGTATCTTAAAAGAAGGTTATAAGGCTATATAAAACCTTTGGTTTCTTATAAAAAAGAAGAATAGTTTTTTATGCCTAATTAATTTAGTTACTTAGATAAATAAAGTTATGATTTATAATACTTTTACTCTTTTAAAAGCAAAAAATTTCTTAAAAGACTTTAATATATACTAGATTTTTTTACTTTTAGACTTCTTCTCTAGATATAACTAAGTCCCTTTAGCTAAAAAAAGCAGAGATTTAACAATATTTACTACACCCCTTAGACTTCTATATATATACACTTTACTATAAGGTAGTACTAATTCTATAGTATAGTTTATAAGAGTTATTATCTAGATACTTTATAACCTTATATTATATTATTACTAGGCTTTTTTTAATAATATTGTTATTAAAAGGCTTATAACTATATATAATAATAAGGAGCTCTCTAATTAAGTTAGTATTTAACGCTATATCTATAAATATATTTACTATATTAATATAGTACTCTTTAATATTAAGTTAATAGGCTATATAATAGTTAATAAAAAATTATAATAGCTTTAAAGAACAGCTATTATTATTAGTTATGTCTATAGTTTTAGAGGTTATTGTTTTAATTAAGTAAATATTATTAAGATTAAGGAATAAAAAGAATATAAAGATATTAGTAAAGTTAAGTTATTTATAAAGATAACTAGGTTCTATAGATTATAGGTTAATAAATACTTAGAGATTACTTTGTTTTTTTAGAAACTCCTTAAAAAGAATACTATGTTTACTTAAAGGCCTAATTAGGTTAATGCTATAAATACCCTTAAGTCTAAACTAATAACTTCTTTTATAATTATTTTATTATCTTATAGCCTAAAAGTTAAGTTAGTAGTTATTAGTATAAATATAAGCTTATAAGGTTAAAATATAGTACTAAGTTAAATAATTAGTACTTAGAGGGCTATAGTAAGGTATAAAAGTAGTATTTAAAGAGGTATTAAGTTAAAATATAACTCTAGAAAACTAGAATTAAAAGTAGTTTTAGTAAGAATAACAGGGGGTTATTCATAAATAGTCACAAGGAAAAGTAGAGAAGAATAAAGGTAGACAGAAAAGGTATATATATATATTAACCGTTAAGGTATCGTTTTTCCTTGTTGTTATTATAAAACTGTCTAAGTAGAGGGAATATCTCTTAGTTATATAGAAAGTCCCTTAGATACGTATAGTATCTAAGTGTATATCTAAGCGTATATCTAAGCGCTGAGAGGTACTTATAGTTTCTTGTATATATATATATATACCCATATATGCCTATAGATAAGCATAAGCGCCGGCATATGTAATGCTTAGAAGTATATGCGTTTATATGCAGTAGACTACATTAGTTTACAGTAGTTTGTATTAGTATAGTTATATATAGTAATATATACTTTTATAGGTTATTTTTCAAGAAGAATCTAGAAAAAATAACTATATATTTATAAGACTTTTAGTTATAAAGTTATAAAGAGATTTATATATAAGAATTATAAGAATTTTACTTCTTAATTCTTAGTTTTCTCCTTAAGTTATATCTAAGTTATAAATATAACTTATTTTATATAAAAACTTATAAAAACCTTATATAAGGAAAATTTTAAGAAAAATAGTTATAGTTATAGTTATAGTTAAAAACCCTTAAAGGAAAAAAAAAAAATTTATAAAGGGGAAACCTTAGTATTTAAGCTGTATTACTTTCTTTTTAGAAAGTATTTCTTTATTATCTATAGTTTCTTTAGGTAAAAACCCCTTTTTATTAAGATTTATAGTCTTTATAAAGTATTTAAATACTTCTTTATTAATAGATTTAGTAAATATATCTGCTATATTATTCTTTGTATAGATATAGTATAAAGAGACTTAATTATTATAGATAGCTTGTCTAGAAAAGTGATATTTTATATCTATATGTTTAGATTTCTTATGAAGCTCTAGGTTTTCTGTTATACGTTATGCTACCTCATTATCTATTAAAATAATAGGCTTATTTAACGTTATATTTAACCCTAAGTTATTATATATATAGGAAAAAGAGTTATATAGGTATATAGATTCCTTTATAGCTTTATATAAAGCTATATATTTAGCTTTACAAGTAGATAAAGCAATAGTCTTCTGTTTTATACTATTTTAGCTTATTATATTATAGTACCCTAGGGTACTTATATATCTAGTAGTAAACATTCTATCGTCTAAGTCTCCAGCCTAATTAGAGTCTGAAAATATAACTAACTATAAATTAATATTACAGTTATATATTAATCCTAGATTAGGATATTTATTTATATATCCTTATATTCTATTAAGCGTAATAAAATACTCTTTAAATAAGTTACTTATATAACAAGCACATATATTAACTAGATATATTATATCTAGCCTAGTCTTAAGACTTAAGAAGAGTAGAGATCCTATCTCTTGTTAATATTAAGTTATTTCTTCTTTTGTTACTTACCCTGTATTTTTCCTAAGCTTAATAGCAGGATTTATAAGCGTATTATAAGGATAAATATCCTTTTTATTATACTTTTCTAGTATTTTATTTATATATTTGGTTTAATAGATATATAAGATCTTATTTACTTTATCTATACACATTTTATTCCCTAAAAACGTATATAGAATTCCTAAGTCTTGTATCTATAAATCTTTATTTATATTATTATAGAAATATTCTATATCTTTATTTGTAAAAGCTACTATTATTATATCGTCTATATAATAGGCTATTATAGCTCTTATATTATTATTATTAGCTATAAAAATACCTTTATTATAAGGGGATTCTTTAAAGCCTAGTTTTATAATTATAGATCTTAACTACTTATACTAGAGTCTAAGGCTCTGTTTTAGACTATATAAGGCCTTTTTAAGCTTATAATATAAAGCTTTTTCTGTTAGATTATCTGTATATTCTAGGGTATTTGTTTTATAGTTATAAGAGAAACCTATAAGTAATTTTACTTATATTTCTTTATCTATATCAGTATAGTAAAAGGCATTAGAGATATCAAATTACCTAAAAAACCAGCCTAGCTTTATTCCTATTATAAATATAGCTCTATAATTCTTAGGTTTATAGGTAGTACTAAAGGTTTCTAGATAATCAATACCTATATATTAATTAAAACCCTATACTACCCACCTAGCTTTATATTTTAACGGATTATTATTTATATCTGTTTTTAATTTATATACTTATCTTCCTCCTAAAGGCTTAATTCCTTTAGGTAAAAGAAGTATTATCCAAGTATACATATTATGTAAGTTATTAACCTCTAAAACCATTACTTAAATCCATTTATCTCTAGAAGTAGAGATTATAGCCTTTTTATAGGTAGTAGGGTCTTTATCTATTGTTATAGTAAGGATATATATAGCTTTATTAAACCTATTTATCTTGTTATTTTAATTATTTATAGTGAAAAGTATTGGTTTAATTATAGGGCAGTCTTTTATAGTATATAAAGCGCTTTCTTGGTCTGTTACCTATTTATAGTCTTTAAGCTTATTATTATTCTACTTAGAAATTTCTACTATTATCTTGGATTTATTATTATTATTATAATTATTACAATTATAATTATTATAATTATTATAATTATAATTATTATAATTATTATTATTTATTATATTATTATTATTTATTAGCTTTATATTTATACCTCTAGGATTTAAGTCTTTCCTTCTACTTTTATAGTTACGTAGAGATATCTTATTATTACTACTATTTTCTTTATTATTTATATTTATATTATTATTTATATTTATATTATTATTATTAATAGTAGGAGGTATAAACTGATTTTCTAGAATAACTATATCTCTAGTCTAAAAGGAAGTTTTCTTTTAAAAATCATATACTTTATATATATTATTTCTATAGTTAAGTATTATAGCTTTTATAGCCTTATTATCTAGCTTTTTTATCTTAAGATCCTTATTCTTATAGTAACATATAGATCCAAAAGTTACTATATTATTAATATTAGGCTTTATATTATTATTACCTATTTCATAAAAGGTCTTATAGTTAAGAGCTTTATAAGGGATTATATTATATAGATCTACTACTATTAAAGCAGCTTCTCCTATAAATATAAAGGCAAATTTGCCTGTAAAAGCATAGCTCTTATTTTATTAGTTATAGTCCTTATTACTCTTTCTATTATACTATTAGGCTTATAAGTATAAGATACTTTTATATTATGATTTATCCCTTTAATTATATAGGTATAATTTATAGTATTATTATTAAATTCTAGACTACTATCTATATTAAAGTCTTTTATCTTATTCTTATTTATATTATTCTTATTTATATATTCTAGAACAGTAGTATTAACTTCTTTTACTTTTTTAGTTCTAAATAGTTTTATAAATATAAGTCTAGATTTTCTTTCTAAGAAGATAATAAACTATCAATATTTATTATAGGTAGAAGGTGTTATAGGTCCACAGAGATCAGAAGAGACTTTTTCCATATATTTATAATCCTTATTATAGTTATTAGAATACTTATTAACTTTAGTAGTAAAGTTTACTTTTATACAGGTATTACAAGTATAGTCTTTTTCTATTATATTATTAGTTATATTTGTATTATCTTTAAGTTATATTAAGACTTTTCTATTTATATGTCCTAGTCTATTATACTACTTTTTATAATTATTAATCTCTTTATTATATATAACCTTCTTATATTTATAAGGTTTTCTTCTTATATTTATAGTATTTATATATTCTTTATAGTTATTAAGATCCTTTTTATTTAAAACCTTTATATTTAAGTAATATAAATTGTCTTTTATTTCCCTTTTATAAAGGGTTCTTTTATTATTTATATTTATTAAAGATACCTTTATATCCTAAAAAAGGAAAGCTATCTTAAGTCTTCTTAGTTTATTTTAACTTAGAAGATTAATACCTATTTTAGGTATATAATAATAGTCTTTAAGGATATATATATTATTATTATTAGAAAAAGAAATTACTATATCTTCTTATAAAAAGACTTTCTTTCTTCTTATATCTCTTTAGTTAATATACTTATTTATATAAGTAGTCTTTATAAATAAGGATTTATTACTTATAATATTAATAGTAGTAGTAATATCTAAGTAGAACATAATATATTTATTATTTCTAGTTATATATATAGGTTTATTTATATTACCTATTTTATTATTAGTTATAGTTATTATAAAGGAGGTTATATAACTTATATCTTTAAAATCTAAGTCTATCTTACTCTTTTCCTTTTATTAAGGGTTATTTATAACTATATTACTTATAACTACAATATACGTATTTTTTATATCTAATTTATCTGATTCTTCTAAATCTTTTTCCTTTATTATAGCTTTTTTAGCTATTAAGGCCTTTTAAGCCCTATAAAGCTTATTTCTCTTTATATTAGTCCTTTATTACCTTAGGACTTTTTTCTTAGTATTATCCTTATTTTTCTAGCCTTTAAGGGCCTTAATAGGATATAAAAAGTTATAGTCTTTAACCATATAGTTTTTTAATTTATAGTATATATAATAAACACTCTTTGTCTTTTTTTAAGGCTTTTTAATTCTTTTTTTAAAGGTAGAAGTATATAATACTATAAAAGAACCTTTTCTTTTTACTTTATTTATAAGATTTATAAAAAGGGATTCTATAGTATAGGAATTTATATCCTTTCTAAGGGCTTAAGTTATATTAGTTATAAAACCTTTATAACTATTATCTAAACTATTTAATACTTAAGCTATAATAACTTGTTTTAATAAAGCTATATCTTTAAAAAATAAGTCGTTTATAAGCTCCTTTACCTTATTAAGGTATTCTTTTATAAATCTAAAGGATTCTAAGGAGATATTAAAGAACTTTTTATAAGTAAAATATTTATTAATAAAACCAGTAAGTTTATATAGATCTTTTAGTTTCTTCTAGGCTTTATATTCTATTATAAAGTCTTTTATAACCCTTAAAAAGAAATCCTTATAAAATAGCTTTATAAAAGCTAATACTTTTATATTACTCTTCTATTAAGAAGGTATAGTTAGAGGGGTTATAAGACTAGAGTTAATATCTTTACTAATAAGTAAAGCCTTAAATCTAGTTACTTAAACATTATAGTTAAGGCTACTAAAAAGGCATAATATATAGATTTTTTTTATAGTATTAATTAGGTTTAAATTTAATTAGAATATAAGGATTTTAGTTAATTTTAGCTAATTAGAGAGAGATATTAGTATTCTAATAGTACTGTTGAATTCGTTTTGAAAAATGGGCCTTAAAAGTAGTTAAGTTATTATTAATAGTATGGTGTTGTGTGGTTACCTTAGGTTATAGATATATATAGGCCTTTAATTAAAAAAGCTTTTACTAAACAACAAAGCAGTTAGTCTAGTGGTTTAGCTATCCTTTAGATTAACTAATTAAATTAGTAACTTAATTAGAGCTCTTAGGTTTAATTCTAGCTTAAGGTATATAGTCTTTATTAAATATAGACTAGAAATAACCTTTAACTAGTAAGGTAAGATTATAATTTGCCTGGAGCTATAGTAGCGTAAAATATAGCAATAAGTATAGTACTTACTTAGTAAGCCGGTCCCTCTATTCTGCTGAATATGGACTGCTAGGTATAAGGTGTAGCTGCCTTAGAGCTATATTCCTTAAAATTCCCTTAGCTAATGTGGTATGTCCCCTAGCAAGGTTGAATTTTTGTTGTATAAAATAAGGGTATAAGTATAAAAGAAGTTAAAGGTATAAAGAAAAGTAAAGGTATAAAGGTTACCTTCTCTACTAAGCTAGGCTTATAACTAATAAGAATAATAAGAGGTTATTTATAAATAGTTATAAGGAAAAGTAGAAAAGAATAAAGGTAGACAGAAAAGGTATATATATATATTAACTATTAAGGTATTATTTTTCCTTATTATTATTATAAAACTATCTAAGTAGAAGAGATATCTCTTAGTTATATAGAAAATCTTTTAGATACGTATAGTATCTAAGTATATATCTAAGCGTATATCTAAGCGCTAAGAGATACTTATAGTTTCTTATATATATATATATATACTTATATATACCTATAAATAAGTATAAGCGCTAGTATATATAATACTTAGAAGTATATACGTTTATATATAGTAGACTACATTAATTTACAGTAGTTTATATTAGTATAGTTATATATAATAATATATACTTTTATAGGTTATTTTTTAAAAAAAATCTAGAAAAAATAACTATATATTTATAAGACTTTTAGTTATAAAGTTATAAAGAGATTTATATATAAGAATTATAAGAATTTTACTTCTTAATTCTTAGTATTTTAATAACATTAAAGAAGCTTTAAAACTACGTTTATAGTATTAGATTTTTGTTAAAAACTAATATATAGGTCTTAGTTACTTAACTTAATAAAAGGTCTTATAATCTTTTTAGTACTTTAATTACTAAGTAAATTACTTAAATATATCTTTTTAACTTTAATATTAAGTATATACTAAGAATAAAAAATATAATAGTAAATATATTATTATAAAAAGCACTAAGGTTATTTAATATTAAAGAATATAAAAGCCTTAATTAAGTTAAAGATTTTATTAATATTAACTTTTACTTTATTTAACTATATAAATTATTTAGAGGATCTAAATCTAGTATTTTAAAAACCTTTTATTTATATTAACTCCTTAAAGTATAACTTTACTTTAATTAATATTAGACTAACTAAATAAAATAAATTATCTTTTATTTAAAGACATTATTACGCCTAAATAAAATATTATTATATATTTTTAAGAAGTTTAAAATAAAAGCTTAGTATTATTTTACTTAAAATAGTTATTTATACTACTAATTAACAAAAAAATACTTAATCCTTAGATACCTTATTAATAACCTAAAGATTTAAAAGAACCTAATTAAAAATATATATATTAAATTAAAATATTAAGAATATAATATAATATTTTATTAGCTTTTTATATCTTTTATCTAGAAAAATATATACTAAAAAGTATAAGCCTAGTTTACATTATACCTAGCCTATTAAAAGGCTTAATTAACCTAAATAAACAACTAGTATATTAATATAGTCCTAAAAGAATTACTATTTATAAAGATATTTATTAATATCTAGTAGATTAGTTCTTAGGCATTAATTAAAGGACATTATAATATAATAGGTTAGTTTAAAGCAAAAAGAGTAAGGACTATTACCTCTAATTAGATTACTAACTTTATCTAAAAAGACTTTTTCTATTACTATAATATTTATAGAGAAATAATTATTAATAGTAAACTAAAAAATAAAAGGACTATAGACTACCTGAATAAAAAGTATAGTATTAGAAAAAGGGTTATATTAGTATATAACTTAAAGGTAAATAAGGTTAATAAATAAGGCTATAAACCTATTATATATATTATCTTAACTTAATTAAACAAAAAAAAAAAGATTAAAAGAAAATTATATCTACTATACTATTTATAAACTAAATAATAGTCTATATACTAATAAGCTATATACCTTTTTTTCTAACTATAAGATATAAAGTAATTATACTTATTAAAGAATTTACCTTAACTTAAAGAGTATTAGACTAAAAATAAGTTTATAACTTTAATTAAGAACTTATTACTAAGATATACTTCTTTAAATAACTTAAAATTAATAGAAAGACTATAGCTAAAAATATAGCTCTTATAAAATAGAAATCTATAGATTACTATAACGTATACTATTAATATATAATATAGTTAAAAAAGCTTTAGTTTAGTAATTTAGTTCTTATTTTTAATAAAAAATATATAATTAATAAATTAAAAGCTAAGAAATTTATATACTATTAATAAGGCCTTTTATAAGTCTACTTTATATCTAAGAACTTAGTATTATATTACCTAGAAATACTTACTAATAACCTTATTATAAGGGCTATATACGCTAAGAAACGTCTTAAGAAGTATATTAAGAATAATACTAATTTCTAGAAATCAAAGAACCTTATATAGGCTAAAGCTAAGCTTAAAGACAAAATAACTCCCTTTTTCCTAGCCTAAGACTACTAAAATAAACTTTAAGAAGCAAATATAACTCCTAGCTTTAATTAAGATAAAGACATTATATAAACACAATTAAGGCTTTAATAGCTATACCTTAAAAAAAAAAATAATATATTCTATAAAAAACTAAAGCATTAGAAGTTATTATTTAGACTTATAATTAATATTTAACCTAAGGACTTAGTAAAAGACATATAATATACTAACATAATACAATAAGCTTAATTAGGCTTACTATTATATTTTTTTATTTTTTATTATTATTATTTATATTATATTATTATTTCTATAATATTTTATATATATTTCCTTTTATAAAAACTTTATTAATTTAAAACCCTTATTATATTTATTAATAAACTTAAGAATAACATTATTTAAAAAAAGAAATACCTAATTAGACCTAGAAATATCTTAGAATTACCTTAAATCCTAAACCTAAACTACTAAGTTATTAAATAACCTTATATTCTTAGTCTAAATTCTTATTATTACCTTTTATTTTCTAGTTAATACTATCTTACACCTAAATAAAGCTATCTAAGATACTAAGCGACTTTTTCTCCTTTTTAAAAAGCCTCTTATACTAATCTTTAATAAGTTTTATAAGGTTAAACTAAAAGAACTATATAGAATTAATAAAAGAGATATTATTAGGAATACTAAAAGGAATACTATTACTACTAGCTTTTTGCTCTTTAGTGCCTTTTACTTAACCTATATATTTAAACTCCTAGTAAAAGTCCTTATTTTAATAGTAGTATTAGACTTAAGTCTTATAATAAAAGTAATTAAAGTATATATTACTAAATTTATTAAGAAAAGAGATATATTCTTAGAAGAGGACAAAACAAGTAACCTAATCAGGCCTAGCCTAGATAGCTTGCTAACCCTTTTTATAGTATTTATAAGGGATAGTATTACAACTACTAAGGCTATAGATAGCTAAGGTAGCATTAGCTTATATACGACTAGTAAGCTTCTAAGCTAAGGATCTAAAAGTACTTTAATAACTAGTATAAATAAAAACATAATACTTAAATAAGCTAGTCTTAGTATAATCTTAGAGGACTTAAAGGATATTACTTCTTATAATAATTTACTAAAAGGCCTAAATAATTTTTTTATAAGTCTAATTATTTTAAATTTTATTAGTAAACTAGACTTTATAGTAAAGACTATTAATTAGAGACTTAAGTTTTTATTATACTAAGAAAATTATGATTTGTTTAATTAGGGCTATAAACCTTTAATAAGGAGTAAAAGATAACTTATTATAGTATTAATAAGAGTTATAGTTAAGTAATTATTTTTAGTAAAAGGGTTATAAGTAAAGAACTATAGGTTCTAAGTAGCTTTAGGTTTACGCTTAAGAGGTATAGTAATATTTAATTAAAGCTATAGTAAGAAGGTTAAGTTAATTTATTAAGTAGTTTTAAGTTATAGAAAAAATAAAGCTTAAGAAGTAATATAAAGTTATATAAAAAAAAAAAAAAAATAATTTAAAAGAAGATTCTTAGCCTCTTTTTATTTTATTAACTATAGTTTACTTCTTTTAATTTATTAATTAAAAAAAAAGAACTAAGAGAAAAAAAGTAATTTATTATTATAAACAAAAAAAAGTTATTTACTTTTATAAATATTAAGCAAATAAATAATTACTTTTTTTATTTTTTTATATCTACTTTTTTACTTTTTTTCTTTAATAACTTTAAATTACTTTTTTTTTTATAATAAGGTTAAGATTTATTAAAAATAAAGCTATAAAATAAGCCTAAAAAACTTACTAATAATAACTTTTTTTTTTTTTTATTACTACTATTAACTTTAGCTATATAATTTTAAGCTAATTAATAATTAATAATATATTATTCTTTTTTTTTTAATTTTTTTTTTAATTAGACTTATCTATATATATCTATAACTTATTATATTTTCCTTTTAAGCTATTAATGTTATTTAGAATGCTTTTATTAGCCTAAATAAAATTAATAATATATAGGTTCTAGAGTACTATTAAACTCTTTTTAAAAAATATTATATTTAGAATTTTAGTAATAATCTCTTTAATTTAATTAAGTAAACTATAAATACTATTAAGATACTATAAAAATTATAATACATATATTTTAAAGATTTTAAGCTACTTAAAAGGTTTATAGACCTAGCTATTAAAGACCTTATTACTTTACTAAGACCTCTTAATTATCCTAGTTTATTTAATTAGAGTAATAGACTTACTTTTATATAGATTCTAAGTAATAATATATTTACTATAAGTATAATATATAATTATTAAAGTAAAGGCTTTTTATAAGATAGTTCTTAAGGAAAGTAAATAAATAATAAGTTAAAAACTTACCTCTTTAGTATTTATAATATAGTTAAATATTTAGTTAAGTAGTTTTAGATAGCCTTTAATAATATTTAAAGTCTTATAGTATTTACTGCTTAAGATACTAAGGTTAATTACTTTATTACTAATAGTTCTTTTTAGAGCTATAATACCCTTATTACAATAGCTAGACCTAATTAAAAGGACTAGATTTAAAAGGTAAACTACTTAGCGTTTATTACTTATTATATTAATTATTTTATTATCTTCTTTATTAACTAAGTTACTAAATAATCTTTTTAGTATAATAGTATATAAAGAGATAAAGATATAATTTTTTAGTATACTATTAATATAAACTATTTCTACAAGTTCTATTAAAGCATTAATATTATCTTTAACCTAATTAAAGTAATCTATATAAAAGTAAGTATTATAATTAGCTTTTAATAGCTTAATAAGTAGATTTATAGAATATATATAGTAGAATTTATTAAATACTATATCTAAAATAATATTACTAATATTATAAAAAGTCTAATTTAGATAAAAGTTTAGAACAATAATAGAAGTAATATTATTAACTATATTAACTATTTCTAGCGTTAATAAGTTATTAAAGAGTTTAGTAAACCAAGAAACTATAATAAAAAGAACTTTTATAATAAGCTAAGGCTTATACTAAATAATTATAATAAAAGACTTTAATAAAAAGTATTTAGTAAGCCTAATTAGACTAAAAAAGATATACTAGAATTCTTTAATACTTTTCCTAAGACTTTTAAGCCTATTAAAAAGACGCCTTTTTTAGTACTTTAAGATAATAATCTTACTAGTCTCTTTAGTTTAATATGCTTCTCTTTAAATACTAGTGTATTATAAGACTAGCTAGGCTTCTTTATTATACTAGCTCTAAAAGGTAATATAGTAAAGCTATTTCTTAAGCTTAATTAGGCTTAAGATATAGATAATAAAAAGGAGGTTAGTAATACTAAGTCTAAGGCTACTATAAAGCTTATACTTCTATACTACCCTTTTAACCTTAAGTAATTATTTAATGTAGCTTTTATTATATATATAAAGACTAAAGAATAATAAAACGCTTATAAGAAAGCCTTGTTTAATATATAAGAGTAGTACTATAAGCTAAGGAAGTATAAGGTTAAGTTTATTACTAACTATACTAAGAATAAATATATTAATATATTTAAGAACCTTTATAAAATAATAGTAGTATAATAATGCCTTTAGTAGTTATTTTTATAACTTATAATTATACTTAAATAAAAGGGTTATAAGTAGTATAATCAAGGATAAAAATAGGATACTAAGTTTAAAGAGAAGTATTTTAAGGCTAAGAGGAAAGTAGCTTATAATAAGGTAAGTAGCTTAAGATACTCTTTTTATTATTACTAAGAAGATATTATAGGTCTAATTAAAAAAGATATAATAAAAAGGATTAGTTTTTATTTTTATATATTATTTATTTTTATACTTTTATACTTTTTTTTTTTTTAATATATTATATAAAAAAAAAAACTAAGAGATAATTAGAAAAGAGTAAGGTTTTATGTTTTTATTTTTCCTTTTATTAGCCTATAAACATAATCATAGGCCTAATTAGATATAACTAAATAAAACCCTTCTAAGTATAAAAAAGGACTTTAGTTAAATACTATTATAAAGATTAGAATATTATTATACAATAAATAAATAAGCTTAATATCTTTAAATAAGTATTTAAATAGATATAAATAAATTTATTATTTTAATATTTAAATAATATATATAATAAGTAATTATTATTTTATTTTCTTAGGCCTAACTAGACCTCTAAGGTCTAGGAGAGTATTCTTCTCTAGAGATTATAATATATATATATATATTACTTAATAATAAAAGTAAATCTAAATAAACTATAAAATATAAAGGATATATTTTTCTGGTTTGTTTATAGCTTTGATTAGGCTAAGAAAGACCTGAAAAGAGTAGTATTTTATGGTCTAGGCGTTAAGGTAGTTACTTAGGGTAATCGGTTACTCTAGGTGTACTTATAATAATACTAGGACCTTGGTGTTTAGTGTGGTTTGTGTGTTAACTGTTTACTTACTAGCTTCCTTTATCCCACGTAGTTTTAATATATATCTTAAAGAACTGTTATTATATGCTACAGTTAGGTATTAACCTACTAAGTTAAAATAAGATAAGAAAGCTTAATATAGCTTCTCTTTTCTAGGATACAAAGGTATCTTTAATAAGTACAGTTAATAAAAAGACTTTTTATAAGGGGAAACTAAAAGATAAGCTATATTATTTAAATATTAAAGTCTTAAATAAAAAGGATTTATACTAAAATAATAATAATAATATATATATAAATACTATAAAAGATAATAACTTTATAAAAAGAAAACCTTATAAGTTTAAAAAGGTTAATAATAAAGAAGGAAATAACTATATAAAGTAGTATAATAGATTAGGTTACGTAAGTCTTAAAGTTCTAAAAGAACTATAGAATAATACTAATATAAGTAATAATATAACTATAGAAGAAGATAACTTAATATGTAGTACCTGTATAAAGGCAAACTTTACTACAAAGGTAAATAAAAACTTAAATAACTATAATAAAGAGTATAACTATATGGAAAAAGTTGCTTCTGATCTCTGTGGACCTATAACACCTTTTACATATAATAAATATAGATGGTTTATTATCTTTTTAAAAAGAAAATCTAGACTTATCTCTATTAAACTCTTAAAAACTAAAGAAGTAGAAGAAGTAAATACTACTATATTAGAATATATAAATAAAAACAATATAAATAATAATAAAATAAGAGAATTTAATATAGATAATAGTCTAGAATTTAATAATAATACTATAAATTATATATATCTAATAAAGGGTATAAACTATAATATAAAAGTTCCTTATACGTATAAACCTAATAGTATAATAGAAAGAGTTATTAGGACTATAACTAATAAAATAAGGGCTTTACTATTATAAGCTAACTTGCCTTTATATTTATAGGGAGAAGCTGCTTTAATAGCAGTAGACCTATATAATATAACCTTATATAAGGCATTAAACTATAAAATACCGTTTGAAATAGTAAATAATATAAAGCCAGATATAGACTATGTAGTTACTTTTAGCTCTATATACTACTATAAAAACAAAGACCTTAAGATAAAGAAATTAGATAATAAAGCTATAAAAGCTATTGTTTTAAACTTTAAAAATAATATATATAAAGTATATGATTTTCAGAAAAGATCCTCTTTCTAGACTAGAGATATTACTATACTAGAAAATCAATTTTTACCTCTTAAAATACTAAATAATACTAGTAATAATAATACTAATAATAATAATAATAATAATATTCTACGTGATAATATAAGTGGAAAAAAAGCCTTGAATTAAAGAGGTAATATAACAGATAATAACAATTATAATAATTATTATAACTATAATTGTAATAACTATAATTGTAATAATTATAATAATAAATCTAAGATAATAATTAAACTTCCTAAGCTAAATAGAAAGCTTAAAGATAAATATAAATAGGTAGTAGACTAAGAAAGCGCTTTATATACTATAAAAGACTACCCTACTATTAAACCTATACTTTCTACTATAAATAACTATAATAATAAAATAAATCGGTTTAATAAAGCTTCCTATATTCTATCTATAACTACTACAAAAGACCCTTCTATATACAAACAAGCTATAACCTTTATAAACAAAGATTACTAGATTTAAGTAATGTTAAAAGAAATATTAGGTCTATATAATTTAAATACTAGAAAGGGGTAGGGTTTTGCGTTTTCATTTTTCCTTTTATTAGCCTACAGATATAATCACAGGCCTAATCAGACGTAACTAAGCAGGACCCTTCTAAGTACAAAAAGGGACTCTAGTTAAATACTATTACAGAGATCAGGATATTATTATAAAGCAGATAAATAAGCTTAATATCTTTAGATAAGTACTTAAATAAATATAAATAAATTTATTACTTTAATATCTAAATAATATATATAATAAGTAACTATTACTTTATTTTCTTAGGCCTAACTAGACCTTTAAGGTCTAGGAGAATATTCTCCTCTAAAGATTATAACATGTATATATATACTACTTAGTAATAAAAGTAAATCTGAATAAACTATAAGACGTAAAAGATACACTTTTCTAGTTTACTTATCGCTTTAATTAGGCTAAGGAAAACTTAAAAAAAGTAGTATTTTATAGTCTAGGTATTAAAGTAATTACTTAAGGTAATTAGTTACTCTAGGTATACTTATAATAATACTAGGACCTTAGTGTTTAGTATAGTTTATATATTAATTACCTACTTATTAGCTTTTTTTATTTTATATAGTTTTAATAGTACCTTATAGTAGAATTAAACTACTAATCTTTTTATTTTTTTATTTTAATTATAAAATAAATTTAATATTAATACTTTAAAAATAGCTTTAATTAATAAAATATATTATTAAAAAAATATAAAAGAAATAATATCCTTAACTTAATTAAACTTAGTCTTAGATATAAGAATAAGCTTAACTTTAAAAAACTATAATAAATAAAACCTAAAAAAAACAAGATTTTTTAAAAAAATAAAAAAATAAATAACTAGCTATAATAATATAATATAGCTAAATAAACCTTTTATATAAGTAATCCTTTTATAAGTAAACACTAAATAAGCTTAATTAAAAAAAAAAGCTTATAAAATATAAAAAAAAAAAGAAAAATAATAAAATAAGAATAATACTTTTTACTAAAATTAATAAGCTAAAAAGCTTTCTTAGTATAAGTTATAGAATAATTATAACTATAAACTAAGCCTAGAACTTCTTAAGATCTTGTTATTATATAAGCTTTAATCTAATTAAGTTTAATATTATATTATTAATAAAGACTAAACGTTTTAGTATTAATAGATTAGTAGTAATAGAAATTTAATATTCTTTTAGGATTAGCTTAGACTTAATAAGTACCCCTTTTAGAAACTTAATTAAAAATATAATAAACTAATACTTTATAAGAATATATAAAATACTACTTTTAAGTCTAATTAAGTTAATAGATTAAGTTAAGTAGTAACTCTAAAAAGATTTTATATATAATACCTTAAGATTAATTTAAAGTAATTAATACTATTTATACTTCTTATAACTAGTCTACTAAGATATTAGTAATATATCTAAGCTAACTTTATTAATAAGTAAAATAAAGTAGCTTAGAGGTCTAACTAATTAAGCTATTTTATTTACTAGTAAAGCTTTTTAGAGTTACTAAGGCCTTAATAATAATATAGATACTAAGTCTAAGACTAGTCCTAGGATTCTTAACTTTAAAACTACTAAGAGAAATAAAGGTAAGGACCTAAGCTTAGGCTATTAGTAATATAAAAAAAGTCCTAATTAGGCTAATAAAAATATAACCTTTTCTCTTAATCTAGTATTAGACTCTTTTACTATAATAGACTTTTAGGCCTAGTAACTCTTAATAGTAAACTTATTAATAATAATTAATATAAATATAACTAAAGACTAAAGGTCTATTAAGCCTGATTAAGGTAAGACAGATTACTTATGTTAGTTAACTATTAAGATACTACTACTAAACACTAAAAAGGCCTTTACTTTTAATAGCTATAATATTACTAATTTCTTTAATAAGTATAAAGCTTTAACTAGGCTTATAAGTTATTTTAATAAAAAGAAAATAAAAGCGTTATTATAATATTTACTTAATAAATACTAAGTAATAGTAAAAATTAAGGCTAAAAAAGAGACTTAATAAGAACTAAGTAAGTTCTTTTTTAATATTTATAAATAACTTAACAAAGAAGTTATTTTTTAACTAAACTATTATATTAAGAACCTTATAAAAAAAGACTTAATTAAAAATAATAACTTAGTAAAAACTATAACTTTATTTTAGAAGGTTAAGAGTATAAAAAAAAAGGTAAAGGCTAAAGGGAAGCTTATAATAAGTATTTAAGAGCTAATTAAGCTTTTTATTATATAATTTTCTAAAAACATAATTATAATAGTATCCTTATAAATAAGATTTTTTTCTATTAATCTATTTAAGAAAAGGAACTTTAATGCCTTTAAGAGGGTAATGCTTATATAAGTAGAACAGAAGTTAAGATATAAGAGTTATTATAAAGATTCTAATACTTTTACTTTTTCCTTATTAGCTATAGTTTTTTATTCCTTAAAATAGCCTTTTAGCTCTAATTAAGTTAAAGGTATACTCTTTAAGAAGTCTACTTTTAAAGATATTAAAGTTATAACTAATTCTATTATAAATAAACTTTTAAAAATAGTAGTAGCCTTTATACTTACTATAAAAGCTAGTCTTAAAGCCTAGATTATCTTTAATAGTTAACTTATAGTTATATATAGTTATAATATCTTTATATTTAGTCCTTTATAGTTATATATACTACTAGCTTAATAACTATTCTCTTTTAATAAGCTAAGTTTTATTCTAAGCTATTTTAATTAGTGTTAATATAATATATATAACTAAAGAAGATATTAGAAATACTTATAACTTAAAAAGGATAAAAAAGCTAACTTAATTATATGAAACTATAATATTTATAAGTATAAAGTATTTTAAGAATTAAATGTTAAAGTAAATAAAGTTCTTAATATTATTATTTAAGAAGCCTATAAAAACTATTAGCTTAACTAAGTTATTATTTTTACTTATATAATAAATAATACCTTATTCTTAGAAGCTATAAAAGTAGTAAAATATATAATTAACTAAGGTATTAGATATCCCTTTTAACTTAAGATATAGTATTACCTACTACTATATACCTAAGACGTTTAGGTAAATCTTATTAAATATATCTTAGTATTTTCTAAAATATATACTAAAGTCTTTTTAACTTAAGGAATAAAAGTAAATATAGTTATTAAATTATTAGATATAATACTAAAACTTATTTTGTATTACCCTAATTAAGTAAGGCCTTATTTAATATACTAAGGCTTTATTTTAAAAAATATATATTAAAAAAGAAGTACTTCTAGTACTAGCTTTTAGCTTAAAGAAATAAATATTAATACTTATACCTAGACTCCTTAGTTAATATAACCTATTAGTCTAATATACCTTAATTAAACCTATTAAACTCCTAAAAGTTTAAAGTCTTCTTCTATTTAAGCTATACTAGTAAATAAATATATTAACTTTATATATAATTTAAGATATACTTAAGAACCTACTAAAAAAGATTTTATTTTAAATTAACTAAAGATAATAAACTAAGCTATATCTATTTAAGCTATTACTAAGAAATTTAAAGAAAATATTATTATTCCTTTTAATATTATACTTTAAGTCTAGCCTTAGTTTAACTAAGATATAATAGTAATAATATACTAGATACTAAATAACAATAAGTACTTAGATATTTACCTAGAGGCTTCTTTTAATCTAATTAGAGAGGTGAAACTATATAAAAGATCAGGGGCCTACAAGGTAATTAATAGATATAATAGAAATATCTTAAACCTTATAAGTAGAACTACTAAGGTTAGACTTATTAAGACACTTAACTTAACTACTATTAAGTTTATTATTTTGTACTTTATAATATTTTACTTTATAATTAACGTCTAAGTTAGTAGTCTTTGTTTTAATTAGAATAACTTAATTAAAGGTATTATTAATAATAGTTTATAAATTAATGTTATTTTAAGATTATATATAAATAAGTATATTATTAAGCTTATAACTATACTACTTAAAATAAACGCTTTTAATCTTAATTTAAAGTATATATTTTTTAATAAAGTAGTTATTATACTTATTTAGGTTAAAGGCTATTATTTCTTAACTAGTATATTTATTATTAATAATAAAAGAATAAATAAACTACTTTTTTTAGAATTACCTTTTAGGTTCTATATATAGATTAATTATATATATAGCTTTAATATAATTATACTAATACTAATAATAAGGTAAACTTATTTTTATGTCCTAGCTATATTCTTAAAGTTTAGTAATCCTAAGAAATTCCTAGATTATTTACTAAACTAAGATAACTATATAAGAGCTCTTAAGGATTATTTCTTTAATTAGACTAAGCTATATTAAGACTAGGAAAACTAGACTCTAGTAATAATACTAGGACTATTACTAAAAAGCTTAAAATTCCTAGATATAAGCTATAAAAAGATAATAAAAAAGTAATTTAGTTATTTAAAAAAGAATTAGATTATTTAGTAAAAATAGTATTAACTATACTTTTTATTTTAGCTATAAAGGATATTTATAAGACTATAATAAAAGTTAGAAAGTATAATAATAAGAGATATTTTTATTATATTAGAAAGCTTAACTTGCCTTATATTAATACTAATTATCTTAATTAAGCCTATTATCTTAAGGTTTACTTTAACTAGTTATTAGTAACTATTAGAAAAGTTAAAGTAGAGAGAATTAAGAAGTAAATAGTTAAGTACTTTAATATAATTAATAAAAAGAGAATACCTTTACCCTTAAAGTAATTATATAACTATAAAGTAGATCTAATAAAATATTATCCTTAGGTTAATTAAGCTAAGTAAAATGTAAAGGTATTTATTATATATAAGAGAAAAAATAAAAAGATATATTTAGTTAATAACTAATTATTTAATAGATTAACTTTTAATAGTAATTTCTTCTAGAAAGTTAAGAACTTAGCTAAAGCTAAAAAGATAATATAACTTAATAAGAGACTATTCTAAGGCCTAATTAGGCCTAAGTATTTAAGTATTAAGCTATATTTATGTTTTAAGCTAAATAGATTAGTAACTATTATAAATACACTAGGTTATCTTTTATTTTACAAAAAAGACTTATTCCTTTAAGTTCTTTTAAACTATAAAAATACTTTTACTTAAAACTTCTCTAAAAACAGTATACTTAACTTAAAAGTTACTCCCTTATAAGTAATTAGGACTATACCTTATAAAGCTTAGCAAGAAAAAGGGATTCTAATACCTAAAGCGCTTAAATTATAAGCTATAAACATTATTTAGGTATAAATTAATAAAAGTATTCTAAAAAAAGGTTATAAGGCTATATAAAACTTTTAGTTTTTTATAAAAAAAAGAATAGTTTTTTATATTTAATTAATTTAGCTACTTAGATAAATAAGGTTATAATTTATAATATTTTTACTTCTCTAAAAGTAAAGAATTTCTTAAAAGACTTTAGTATATACTAAATTCTTTTACTCTTAAACTTTTTTTTTAAATATAACTAAGTCCCTTTAACTAAAAAAAACAAGGATTTAATAACGTTTACTATACCTCTTAGACTTCTATATATATATACTTTACTATAAGGTAATACTAATTCTATAGTATAGTTTATAAGAGTTATTACTTAGATACTTTATAACCTTATATTACATTATTACTAGGCTTTTTTTAATAATATTATTATTAAAAGGCCTATAATTATATATAATAATAAGAAGCTCCCTAATTAAGCTAGTATTTAATACTATATTTATAAATATATTTACTATATTAACATAATACTCTTTAATATCAAGTTAACAAGCTATATAATAGTTAATAAGAAATCATAATAGCTTTAAAGAATAGCTATTATTATTAATTATGTTTATAGTTCTAAAGGTTATTACTTTAATTAGATAAACGTTAGTAAGATTAAGGAATAGAAAGAATATAAAGATATTAATAAAGTTAAGTTATTTATAGGGATAACTAGGTTTTATAGATTATAGGTTAATAAATACTTAGAGATTATTTTATTTTTTTAGAAACTCCTTAAAAAGAATATTATATTTACTTAAAGGCCTAATTAGGTTAATACTATAAATACCTTTAAGTCTAAACTAATAACTTCTTTTATAATTATTTTATTATCTTATAGCTTAAAAGCTAGGTTAGTAGTTATTAGTATAAATATAAGCCTATAAGGTTAAGGCATAGTACTAAGTTAAATAATTAGTATTTAAAGGGCTATAGTAAAGTATAAAAGTAGTATTTAGAGAGGTGTTAAGTTAAAATATAACTTTAAGAAACTAGAATTAAGAGTAGTTTTAATAATATTAAAGAAGCTTTAAAACTATATTTATAGTATTAGATTTTTATTAAAAACTAATATATAGGTCTTAGTTACTTAACTTAATAGAAGGTCTTATAATCTTTCTAGTACTTTAATTACTAGGTAAATTACTTAAATATATCTTTTTAACTTTAACGTTAAGTATATACTAAAAATAAAGAATATAGTAGTAAATATATTATTATAAAAAGCACTAAAGTTATCTAATATTAAGGAATATAAGAGCCCTAATTAGGTTAAAGATTTTATTAACGTTAACCTTTATTTTATTTAACTATATAAATTATTTAAAAGATTTAAATCTAGTATTTTAAAGACCTTTTATTTATATTAACTCCTTAAAGCATAGCTTTACTTTGATTAATACTAGACTAACTAAATAAAACAAATTATTTTCTATTTAAAGATATTATTATACTTAAATAAAATATTACTATATACTTTTAAGAAGTTTAAAATAAAAGCTTAATGTTATTTTACTTAAAATAACTATTTATATTATTAACTAATAAAAAGATACTTAATCCTTAGACGCCTTATTAATAACCTAAAGATTTAAAAGAACCTAATTAAGAACGTACACGTTAAATTAAAACACTAAGGACATAATATAATATTTTATTAGCTTTTTATATCTTATATTTAGAAAGATATATACTAAAAAGTATAAGCTTAGCTTATATTATACCTAGCTTATTAAAAGGCTTAATTAACCTAGATAAATAACTAATATATTAATATAATCCTAAGGGAATTACTATTTATAAAAATATCTATTAATATCTAATAAATTAGTTCTTAGGCACTAATTAAAGAACGTTATAATATAACAGGTTAGCTTAAAGTAAAGAGAGTAAAGACTATTACCTCTGATTAGGTCATTAACTTTATCTAGAAAGACTTTTTCTGTTACTATAGTGTTTATAGAGAGATAATTATTAATAGTAGACTAGAAAATAAAAGGACTATAGACTACTTAAATAAAAAGTATAATATTAAAAAAAAGGTTATATTAGCGTATAACTTAAAAGTAAATAATGTTAATAAATAAGGCTATAAACCTATTATATATACTATTTTAACTTAGTTAAATAAAAGAAAAAGAGATTAAAGGAAAATTATACCTATTATATTATTTATAAACTAAATAATAGTTTATATACTAATAGGCTATACACTTTTCTTTCTAACTATAAAATATAAAGTAATTACACTTATTAAAGAATTTACCTTAACTTAGAGAGTATTAGACTAAGGATAAGTTTATAACCCTAATTAAAAACTTACTACTAAGATATACTCCTTTAAATAACTTAAAATCAATAAAGAGACTATAGCTAAAAATATAGCTTTTATAAGATAGAAATCTATAGATTACTATAACGTATACTATTAATATATAATATAATTAAAAAAGCTTTAGCTTAGTAATTTAGTTCTTATCTTTAATAAGAAATATATAATTAATAAATTAAAAGCTAAGAAACTTATATACTATTAATAAGGCCTTTTATAAGTCTACTTTATGTCTAAGAACTTAGTATTATATTGCTTAAAGACGTTTACTAGTAACCTTATTACAAGGGCTATATATACTAAGAAACGTCTTAAGAGGTATATTAAGAACAATACTAGTTTCTAGGAATTAAAGGACCTTATGTAAGCTAAAGCTAAGCTTAAAGACAAAATAACTCCCTTTTTTTTAGCTTAGGACTATTAAAATAAACTTTAGGAAATAGATATAGCTCTTAGCCTTAATTAAAATAAAGATATTATATAAATATAATTAAGGCTTTAATAGTTATACCTTAAAAAAAAATAATATACTTTATAAAGAACTAAAGTATTAGAAGTTATATTTAGAATATGTTAGTAATATTCTTAGATAGTTATAAGGAAGTAAAGAAACTTAGTAAAGGTAAAGGTAGAAAGATAAGGTTATTGTATTTATATATACTATTATATCTACTTTTCTTTTTAAAAGGTAGGAATATCTTAGGCTTATATCCTTTTCTTAATATCTTATTAGTAATATAATTATCTAATAAAATAATCTTATTTAGAATCTAGGAGTTAGTTTTCTAGAATCTAGGGTTAACTAGATCTAAGGCTAGAATTCTAGGGTTAACTAGATTTAAGACTTAGAATTCTAGGGTTAACCTGATTCTTATAAGCTTATCTTATATATAAACAAGTTATATATGGTTATAAAGCTCCTATTTTACTTAATCTAAATATAGATATAGTAAGTTTATATAGTTATTAGATATAAAGATATAATTAGATAAGATAAGAGTTCTTATAATAAATCTTATTCTTAGTTTTCTCTTTAAGTTTTTTCTAGTTTAAAATAAACTTATAGTATATTATATCTTATAATAAAAACCTTTATATATAAAAAAAAACTATAGTTATATTTATATATATTATTATAGTTATATATATTATAAAAAAAACCTTATATTATAAAAAAAAGTATATAAAAAATTTATTAAAAAGAAAACCTTAGTATTTTAGCTATTTAACCTTCTTTATATTAAGGTTATTTGTTACCTTTACCAATAAACACAAGAGGTCTATCACTATATAAGGTAGACCTCCTATAAGGTTATTAAGAGAATTAACTTCTTTTACCTTTATCTTTTAGATCCTATCTTTAGTAAAGCAGGTTTACTATATTAACTGTAAGGTCTATCAGACTATATAATAAATCTAACTACTCCTCTAAAGGACTTGCTTTACTAGAGAGGTAATAAGTAGTAGTGTAACCTTTTACTTTATTCCTTAGCTCTTATTAAGAAACAAATTCGCTATATAAATCTCGTCTCCCGTCAAGGTAAACAACTAAGAAGTAAACCTTAGCTTAATAAAAGCAATAATACAACAACTTACTTTATGCACTATTACACTAACGCTAATATTAAGTATAGCTAATAATAAGACCTAAGGGACTAAAGTACTATAGTTAAATCTAGAACTTTATAAATATACCTAAACACCTCTTATTAATTAAGCTAGCTATACTATTACTATTATAATAATAGTAGTAGGTATTTAGTTAAATAAATTAAAAAGTAAAATTTTTAAACTAACCTTATACTATAAAGTATAACTAACTTATACCTATATCTAAGATATCTGCTATATATAGCGCTTTATTAAACAAAAGCTAAACAAACTATTAGTTTATAGTCTCTTAAACAGCTTTTAATAGAACTATACCTAACTATTTACAGTATTTTAGTATATTAACTTTAATAATAAATAATATAAGATCCTTTTTTTTAATAATAAAGCCTATATCTTATCATTATACTTTTCTAAGTAGAATCTTAAAGGAGAAATCAAAAGGTACTTATAAATAGTAAAGTAGATTGTTTAGCTTATACACTAAGACAAGCTCCTTAAAGACAAAGACGTAGTTAGTAATATGTCTTTAATCTTAGAGGACCAGGGTAGCCTAAGTAACTAGCCTAGGACTATTATTACGGCTATAGATTATAAGGCAAGTAACCTACTATAAGGATAGTACTGAATCCCCTTTTAGCTAAAAGACTTAGCTTTACTACTATTTCTAATAACCAGGGGCATATCAGGATTATCAAAGAACAAGACAAGGTCTTTACTATATTTAATACCTTTAACTAGCGCTAACCTTACACAAGAACTAATAAGTAAGGTAGAAGATTACTAGACCTTTACTTATCTAAGTAGCCCTTTACTAGTAATAACAAAGGAACCCTAGGATATACTAAGGTTAACCTATATAGTCTAGTAAACTAAGACCTTAGACACTATACTTACATAGCTTATTAATAAGTTTACTAATATTTTTTATAATATATAGTTAAATATACTAACCTTAGTAATAATAATATTATTCTTATAAGTAACTACCTAAGTATAAAGATTAATAGAGTATAGAATCTTTTAGCTTAACGCCTTATATAATAAATTCCTTAAAGGAAAGGTATTCTTTAATAAAAAATAAAGCTATTACTATAATATAAACCTTTAAATATAGTTAGTTATAATAAAAGCTATAATAGAATTTATAAAGAATACTTTATACCAAAAGCTATTTAAACTTTTATAAGAAGCTACTATTATCTAGTATTAAAAATAACTCTTTACTATTAAGTAAATTATATTTACTTTTAGTCTTAATAACTAGTTTATAGCTTTAAAAAAAGTCTTTAGTTTATATCTAAGTACTACTAAAAATTAGTTTAATATATACTTATATATAGCTTAGGATAACCTTAATAAAAAACTAATTAAAACCTTTACTATAATAGCTTTTACTTACACTAAAATATAAAGAGATATTACTAACCTCTAACTACTTATTTATTTCAGATTAACATTATATCTATATCTATACCTATTATATCTAGAGCTATAAAAAAGTAATATAATTAATATATACCTTATTAAGGCTAAGGAAAAATAGTAGGTACTTTAAGATATACTTAAAGAGAAAACAAAGCTAGTAACCTACTTTTTAGACCTAGGCTTAGTAGGTTAAGAAGAGAATAATAAAAGAAACAATAAAGGTATATATTATAGAGACAAGGCTAAATACTAATTATATAACTATAAGATATAGCTATAAAGACAACAAGTAAAGCTATAAGAAAAGTAAGAATACCTAAGGCAATAAGAATTCAGGAAGGATTATAGCTAACTTTAACGCTAAAAATACTTATTACTAAGTATATAGGATTAGCTACTATATTAACCTATACGCTAAGAGCAACAATTCAGTAACCAGGACTAGTAGTAACCTTTTTTCTACTACCTTTACTAGATATAATAGCTATAGAAACTATATATTAAGGATATAAGCATAAGCGTTAACGTTTACTAGGTTAAGAGTATAATCTATAAGAATAACTTAGACGCTAAGGAGGTTACTAGTAACCTAATAAGTTAAGGATACTAGGTTAAAGATAAAAGTAAAAATAAAAAAGATAATAATAACCCTCTAAAATTAGTAATAAACTTCATTAAATTATATACTATAAGAAACAAACTAACAAGTTTAATATATATAACTCCTCTACTAGTAATACCCTTAGTGTTAAAAAAAGCCTTACTTTACTACTAAATACTAAAAGCAGTAGAGGCATTTATTATATAGCTTAAGATTGTTTGATTATAGAGGCTAACCTATAACTAGATATCCTTAATAACCTAATAGTAGTAACGTATATAAGGCTTAACATTATATTAGACCTAGAGAAACAAATAACAAAAGTATACCTTAACACAGGGAGCATAATAACCCTTATAGACTACGCCTAGATTACCACGTTTATACAGAACACAAAGTAAAATCATAATCACCAGTATACACTAAACAGAGTTAAGATAAGCGTCTAAGTTAAAGGAAAAGTCTCCTTTAATTTCTATATCCCTAGTACTATAGCTAATAATCCTATAGATAAATACTTCTATATAGAAGCTAAGGTTATTAACTACTTAGCCTTAAGACTATTGTTAA
The DNA here is from genome assembly GCF_022836535.1 of Colletotrichum spaethianum. Lineage (NCBI taxonomy): Eukaryota > Fungi > Ascomycota > Sordariomycetes > Glomerellales > Glomerellaceae > Colletotrichum > Colletotrichum spaethianum. The sequence continues at coordinate 1,347,448 of NW_026054775.1, read as the reverse complement.
GTATATTATTTTATATTAAACATAAAGTTAAGATTAATTTTATACTTTTACAAGTTACTTTCTAATCTATATATAACCTTATAGTACTAGTCTAGATTATATAATAGCTAATACTAGTTAGACATTAAGTCTAAGCTATATACTAGGTTACTATACTACTAAGTTAAGAAGTCTTTTTTACAGTTAACTTTAATAACCTCCTATTACTATAAACAAAAGAACCATAAGATCCTAAAGATATATACTACTTTTATTCTATAAAACTTAGTATACTAAACGCTATATTATTATAAAATACACTAAAACGCCTTATTATAAGAAATAATAGCTTTAATACTTTTATTATTTACTTAAAAGAATACTTAAGAACTATTACTAATAAAGAAGTATAAGCTAATATATACTATATTAAATAAGCTAATATAATATACTTACTACAAGACCTATTAAGGAACCTACTAAGTATCTCTAAACTAAATAAATAAGTAAAAAGTAATTCCCTAAGAGCTTAACTAACAACAAAGAAGCCTAACCTATATATAATCCTTAACTATAAAGTATTAAAACTAGTAAATATCTTATATTAAACGTTTAGCTAGAGAGTCTTTGTTATAGTAGATAGCCCTTAATAAGTAAAGGTATATACTAAAATCCTAGATAAATTTAATATATAGTAAAACAAAGGTATTATCTTAATAAAAGATAAGGACTAAATATAAGTTAATTTAGTAAAAGAATAGTAAAATCAAAAAACACTAATATAGCTATATCTTTTAAAGTATATAGATAAAGCTTTCTTTAATAACTATTATAATAAACTTTATAAGGCTAGAAAGATAAGCTAAATAAGATAACTAGCCTTAATCACTTACTTAACTTTTGTTATAAATTACATAGTAAATAATAAGCCTAAAGTATAACTAGTTATAGACCTTAAGCTACTTAACAAGGTTACTATACTTAATATATACCTTCTTCTAGACTAAGACAATATTATTAGTACTATATAAAGTAAATCTAGAATTATAGTCTTAGACGCTATAGGTTTTTTCTATTAACTACCTATCTATTTAGCTTACTAAGATAAAATAGTTATTATCTCTCTTAAAGGGCTTAAGAAGTCTTATATTATCCTTATAGGCTTTAAGAATATATCTATATTTATATAGAGATATATAGACTAACTATTCTATAAGTATTAAGAGTTTATAAAGATATATATTAATAATATTATTATTTTTAGTAATAATAATAAAGACTATACTAAGTATCTTAAGATTATCTTTAAAATTATTAAAAAAAATTACTTTTACTTATTAATAATAAAGTTATTTGTAGAATACCTTAGCGTTAAACTTTTTAGTTATATTATTAATAGTAATAGAATTACTTATATAAATAACTATATTATAGTATTTAAGAAAATTAAGTTCTTATTGTTAGTAGTAGCTTTAGAAACCTACTTAGGTATAGTAAGCTAGCTTAGGGAAAGTATTCTCTAGTTTAATATTATATTTGTTTTACTATAAAACAGAAAGAAACTTTTTTTTGCTAGAATAAGGTTAAAAGAAAAACTTTAAGCTACCCTTAACTAAACTACTTAGTAAAAATAAGTATAGAAAGCTATATTTAAAGGCATTAATGCTAAATATACTATATTTAATATGCTTTAAGATAACCTTTATCGCTAAGCTTTTAGATTTCACTATAACCTACACTAAGCCTTCTTTTTTAAGATTAATACTTATTAAAGTACCTTTAGCCTTTTTGTCTTCTAGCTAAACATTAACTAAGACAAGACTAAGATCCTTAGCTATAATATCCTTATTAGGTATATTTATCTTATTCTCTTTTTGTCTAGAGCTACCTTAAAGGCTAAAAAGGCCTATAAGGCTATAGAAGTAGAAGTCATAGTAGTTATCTAGGTTGTCTATAAGCTCTATAAAATAGTCTAGTTTAATAGCTTATTAGTTAATATCCTTATAGACTATATAATAATAGTAAATATAGTAATATATATTTTACTTAAAATAATAAACCTTAATAAAGCTAACTTAAAACTTATAGTAGTAGTAATTTACTTATTATAATTTAAATTCTATATTACTTATATCTTAGGTAAACTTAATATTATATTAAATATATTATTATAGTTACTTATATTTAAAGGTAATTACTTTAAGGCTAAAACTAGTATAAAAGACAAATTAGTAGATATTATAGTAGTAGTATATTATATAAAGGATAAGATAGTTATTAACTAAGGGACTAGGGTTACTATACTAAGAATTATAGACGATTTTAGAAGTAAGCTTAGATAAAAATACTAATAAGACAAAAAATACTAAAAGATTCTATTATAACAGTAAATAGCAGCTAAGAAAAACAAGAAATATATTACTTTTAATATAACTTAACATAAAGACAAGGTCTTACTATAAGCTATTAACCATAGTCTTCTTTACTATATAGAAATAATAAGACAACAATAACTCTATATCCTAATCAGCTGTAAGCAGAAAGTACTATAACTTACTTATAACAATAAACATTACTTTAAAGAAGATAAGATAACTTATAAGCTTAAAGGCCTTCTTATTAGATAAAAGCAGGTAAAAGTTTCTAGCTATATTAAATACTATCCTACTTATTAGGAATACTAGAAATTAAAAAGGAAAACGCTAAGGGAATTACAACCTATCCTAGTCTATATAACCTCTTTTTATACTATTACTATTAACTTTATTACTAATATACCTAATATACTATTAGTAAATACTCTCTAGTTAATACTAAATTAACCTAGGCTAAATATATTATATATAGTCTCTTATTTATTTAATAAATAAATGCTACTAATTATAAAGTATATAATATATATAGTAGTAGATTAAGTAATAGTTTTAACTTAAATACTTTTTCTTATAAACTAAGGATTACTATAACAAATTATATCTAACTAAGATCTAAAATTTATTTCTATTATCTAGTAAAATATATTTACTACTTTAAACGTTAAACTTCTCTTTTCTATATTATACTATATATAAACTAATAATATAAATAAAAAGAAAAACCAGATAATAAAAATTATAATCTGATTTTATACTACTATAACGCTAAATATACCTTAGACAAAGATACTCCTAGCTCTATAATTCAACCTCAATAATACTCTAGTATCCTCTATAGAATACTTATTTAATAAGGTAGTAATAAGATTTAGGCTAAGATTAGTAATTATATTAGTTACTAGTATAGAAAATAAGAGTACCTAGGCTAATATTAAAGTCCTTTACTATTTATACTAAGAAGAAGCTATTAAATTAATTAATATTATAAAAATAATAGTAAAAAATAAATATAATAAAAAGTATAATCTAGTTAATTTTTAATAAAAGGATATAGTTTACTTTTACTTAAGAAAAAAATACTATTTACCTAGGTATTCTAAGCAGAAATAGTTAGCAGAGTAAGCTAGTCCCTTTAAGATAGTTAAAATAAAAGGCATCCTAGCTACTAAACTTAACTTCCTAGCTATATAACAGGTTTACCTAGTAGTCTTAGTAGCATAACTCTAGAAACTAGCCTAAGGAGAAGATCCTTTCTAACAAAAAAGTACTTAGCTATAACCAGTAGCAGTTAACAGTATAAGCAGAAAAGACATCTAGGAACTAGACAAGATTATTACACAATATATCCGTTAACTATACAACTAACCTCACATTAAATTCCTTATCAGATAAAAAGGCTTCACTACTAAAAACAATAGCTAAGTCTTATACCTAGAACTAATTAAAATAGCCTAAGAACTTATAGATAAGTTTAAATCAGCCCATCCAATCAACTAGACAGCTAAGTATAATAGAAGGAATATCTTAAGGCCTAACAAGGAAATCATCACCAATATACCCACAAAATCTCGGATCAAAGTAATCATCCCTAGGCAGACAACTCACAAGTTACCCCAGGATATCCAGAGATAGTAGTAAGCTTCACAGGACCAACGGACACCAATAGACCTCCCGCACAGCAAGTCGGGCAGAAATGTAACTGGCAGTCGCAGCAACGGCAACCCTCGCCCGCCTAACGTTAAACCTTACGCCTTTAGCGCCAAGGGCGTCGCCAAAGCCTAGAAGGCCACCAACCCCTACGCCAAGGCCACCAAGAAACGTAACGCTCCTGGCGCCGCAACCGGCACCCCCACCAAGAAGGCGCGCACTAACAAGGGCAAGGGAACAAACAGGCTACTAGGGGATATGGATCTGTGAGGAATGGCAGAGGAAACGGGAAACATAACAGATTACACAGGAAGGCTAACACTAAGCAAGGTCTAAGACTTATAATCTTTATTAGAATTCATAGCATTAGGGCTATAGCAATAGATAAAAGATAGAAACGGATTTACTGATAAAATTAGCAAGGAAAAAGGCAAGTATAGCAACATTTTAGCTAGACCACATAGACAATAACCCTGCGAGATATCGCCGGCACGGCAATATCTCAAGGCGGGGAGGGCACATGTTACCCTTGCTAATAGACACAGGAGGTCTACCACTATATAAGGTAGACCTCCCACAGGGTCATTAAGGGAATCAACTTCTTTCACCTTTATCTTTTAGATCCTATCTTTGGTAAAGCAGGTTTACTACATCAACCGCAAGGTCTGTCAAACTACACGATAGATCTAACCGCTCCTCTGAAGGACTTGCTCTACTAGAGGAATAACATTATTATTATTATCTTTAGTTTCTATAGATAAAAACCCCTTTATATTAAGGTTTATAGTCTCTATAAAGTAATTAAACGTATTTTTATTTATTACTTTAGTAAATATATTAGTAATATTATTACTTATATATATATGAAATAAGAATACCTTATTATTATTAATAGCTTATTTAAAAAAGTGATATTTTATATTAATATGTTTTACTTTCTTATATAGCTCTAGATTTTCTGTTATTTGTTGTATAGCTTTATTATCTATAAGAATAATAAATATATTAAGATTTAGTTTTAAATCTAAATTTAGTATTATATAATTATATAAATTATATAAATATATTATTTCCTTAATAGCTTTACACAAAGCTATATATTTAGCTTTACAAGTAAATAAAGTAATAGTTTTCTGTTTTATACTATTTTAGCTTATTATATTATAGTACCTTAAAGTAGTTATATATCTTGTAGTTAATATCCTATTATCTAGGTCTCTAGCCTAATTTAAGTCTGAAAATCTAACTAATTAAAGGTCAACATTACAATTATATACTAATCCTTTATTAAGGTATTTATTTAAATATCCTTATATTTTATTAAGGGCAATAAAATACTCCTTAAAGGGATTACTTATATATTAAGCATATATATTAACTAGATATATAATATTAGACCTAGTTTTTAGGCTAACAAAAAGTAAAAATCCTACTTCCTGTTAATATTTTATTGTATTTTCTTATGTTACTTACCTTATATTTCTCCTTAGTTTTATATTAAGGTCTAAAGGTATATTATAAAAGTATATATCCCTTTCATTATATTTATCTAGAAGTTTATTTATATATTTTATTTAATATATATATAAGATCTTATTATATATAATTATCTTATTCTTAAGAAACATATATAATATTCCTAAGTCTTTTATCTATAATTCTTTATTTATAGTATTATAAAAAATATTTATATATTCTTTTAATAAAGCTACTATTATAATATTATTTATATAATATATTAATATAACTTATATAATATTATTATTAGCTATAAAGATTCCTTTATTATAAAGAGATTCTTTAAAGCTTAATTTATTTATTATAAATCTTAAATATTTATACTAAAGTCTAAGGCTTTATTTTAAACTATATAAGGCTTTATTTAGTTTATAGTATAAGTTACTATTCTTATAGTTATTATTTATATATTAATAGGTATTATTTATATAAGAAAATCCTATAAGTTGTTAAACCTATATATCTTTATCTATATTAGTATAATAAAAGGCATTAGTTACGTCAAACTACCTAAATATTTAGCCTAATTTAATACCTATTATAAATATAGCTTTATAGTTTTCTAGTTTACAAGTAGTACTAAAGGTCTCTAAATAGTTTATACCTATATATTAGTTATAACCTTATACTACTTATCTAGCTTTATATTTAATAAGTTTATTATTATTATTATATTTAATTTTATATACCTATTTACCTCCTAAAGGCTTAATATCCTTAAATAAAAATAGTATTTTTTAAGTATTTAAATTATATAGACCTAATATTTTTTTTAATATTGCTTAAATCTAGTAATCTCTATTTATAAAGGTTATAGCTTATTTATATATAGAAAAGTCTTTTATAGTAGTTATAAATAAAATATAAAAAGCTTTATTAAACTAATTTATCTTATTATTATAGTTATTTATAGTAAAAAATATAAGTTTAATAATAAAATAATCTTTTATAGTATATAAAGCGCTTTCTTAATCTACTACTTATTTATATTTATCTTTAAGCTTTCTATTTAGCTTAAAAAGTTCAATTATTATCTTAGATTTATTATTATTATAATTATTACAATTATAGTTATTACAATTATAGTTATTATAATTATTATAATTATTATTATTTATTATATTACCTTTTTAATTTAAGGCTTTCTTTCCACTTATATTATTATATAAAATATTATTATTATTATTATTATTAGTATTATTATTACTAATATTATTTAATATTTTAAGAGATAAAAATTAATTTTCTAAAATAATAATATCTTTAGTCCAAAAAAAGGATCTTTTCTGAAAATTATATACTTTATATATATTATTTTTAGAGTTTAAAACAATAGCTTTTATAGCTTTATTATTTAATTTTTTTATCTTAAGGTCTTTATTTTTATAATAATATATAAAACTAAAAGTAACTATATAATCTATATCTAGCTTTATATTATTTACTATTTCAAACAGTGTTTTATAGTTTAATACCTTATGTAAAATTATATTATATAGGTTTACTGCTATTAAAGCAGCTTCTTTCTATAGATATAAAGGTAAGTTAGCTTATAATAGTAAAGCCCTTATTTTATTAGTTATAATCCTAATAACTCTTTCTATTATACTATTAAGTTTATATATATAAGGAACTTTTATATTATAGTTTATGCCTTTTATTAGATATATATAATTTATAGTATTATTATTAAATTCTAGACTACTATTTATATTAAATTCTCTTATTTTATTATTATTTATATTATTTTTATTTATATATTCTAATATAGTAATATTTACTTCTTTTACTTCTTTAGTTTTTAAGAGTTTAATAGAAATAAGTCTAGATTTCCTTTCTAAAAAGATAATAAACTATCTATATTTATTATATATAAAAGGTATTATAGGTCTACAAAGATCAAAAGCAACTTTTTCTATATAGTTATATTCTTTATTATAGTTATCTAAGTTTTTATTAACCTTTATAGTAAAGTTTACTTTTATATAAGTATTATATATTAAGTTATTTTCTATTATATTATTACTTATATTAGTGTTATTCTATAGTTCTTTTAGAACTTTAAGACTTACATAACCTAATCTATTATACTACTTTATATAGTTATTTTCTTCTTTATTATTAACCTTTTTAAACTTATAAGGTTTTCTTTTTATAAAGTTATTATCTTTTATAGTATTTATATATATATTATTATTATTATTTTAGTATAAATCCTTTTTATTTAAGACTTTAATATTTAAATAATATAATTTATCTTTTAATTTCCTTTTATAAAAAGTCTTTTTATTAACTATATTTATTAAAGATATCTTTGTATCCTAAAAAAGAGAAACTATATTAAGCTTTCTTATCTTATTTTAACTTAATAGGTTAATACTTAACTATAGCATATAATAACAGTTCTTTAAGATATATATGTTATTATTATTTAAAGAAAAAGAAATAGTAATATTACCTATAAGAGTTACTTTTTACTTTCTTACTTCTCTTTAGTTAACTTATTTATTTATTATAATAGTCTTAATAAAAAGAGATTTATTTGTTATAATATTTATTGTAATAGTAATATCTATATAGAATATAGTATAGTTATTATTTATATTTATATATATAAATATAAAATTATTTATATTATAACCTAATATTTTATTATTATTATAACTTATAAAAAGTATAAGAGGACTTACATCTTTAAAGTCTAGATTAATAAGATCTTTTTCCTCTTAGTTATCTATTATAATATTTATAGGTTTTGTTTCTGCTATAATTATATTTATATCTTTAGATTTAGAATTATCTAAGAGCTTTTTTATAATAGCCTTTTTAGCTATTAATACTTTTTATACCTTATTAAGTTATTTTCTTCTAAAATTAGCTTTTCTTTTATATTTCTAATATATATTAAATTCTTTATTTTTATTTATCTAGCCTTTTAAAGCTTTATAAGAATAAAAAAAAGCATAATCTTTAACTTTATAATTAGATTTTTTGTAATTATTACAATATATCTCTTTAGTCTTTTTCTAAGGCTTTTTACTTCTCTTTTTATATATAAAAGTATAAAGAACTATAAAAGATCCTTTTCTTTTTACTTTATCTATAAGATTTATAAATAAAGATTTAATAATATATAAATCTGAATCTTTTCTTAGAGCTTATATTATATTAATTATAAAACCTTTATAACTATTATTTAGGCTATTTAATACCTAAGTAATAATTACTTGTTTTAATAATACTATAGATTTTACAGCAAGATTATTTATAAGCTCTTTTACCTTATTAAAGTAATTTTTTATAAAATTAAAAGATTCTAAAGAGATATTAAAAAACTTTTTATAAGTAAAATATTTATTAATAAAACTAGTAGGTTTATATAAATCCTTTAGTTTCTTCTAGGCCTTATATCTTATTATAGAGTCTTTTATAACCTATAAAAGTAAATCCTTATAAAACAGCTTTATATAAGCTAAGATTTTAGTATTTATTACCTTTTAATTTATTATTATTAGTAGGTTTTTAAGACTAAAGTTAATATCTTTACTTATAAGTAAAACTTTAAATCTAGTTACTTAAACTAAACAGTTTAGACTACTAAAAAGGTATAAAATATAGATTTTTTCTATTATAGGTTAATTCTAGCTAATTAAAGAGAGATATTAGTATTCTAATAGTACTGTTAAATTCATCTTAAAAAATAGGCCTTAAAAGTGGTTAAGTTATTATAATATTATTGTTAATAGTATAGTGTTACGTAGTTGCCTTAGGTTAAAGATATATATAGGCCTTTAACTAAAGAAGCTTTTACTAGACAGCAAAGTAGTTAGTCTAGAGGTTTAGCTACCCTCTAGATTAACTAGTTGAATTAGTAACTCAATTAGAGCTCTTAGGTTTAATTTTAGCTTAAGGTATATAGTCTTTATTAGATATAAACTAGAAATAACCTTTAACTAGTAAGGTAGGATTAAATTGTGATTTGCCTAGAGCTATAGTAGCGTAAAATATAGTAATAGGTATAGTGCTTGCCTGGTAAGCTAGTCTTTTTATTTTGCTGAATATAGGCTGCTAGGTGTAAGGTATAGCTGCCTTAGAGCTATATTCCTTAAAATTCCCTTAGCTAATATAGTTTGTCCCTTAGTAAGGTTAAATTTTTGTTATATTAAATAAAAGTATAAGTATAAGTCTTTTATAAGCTAGGCTTATAACTATTTAGAATATGTTAATAATATTCTTAGATAGTTATAGGGAAGTAAAAAGACTTAGTGAAGGTAAAGGTAAAAAGATAAGGTTATTATATTTATATATACTATTATATCTACTTTTCTTTCTAAAAGGTAAGAATATCTTAGGCTTATATCTTTTTCTTAATATCTTATTAGTAATATAATTATCTAATAAAATAATCTTATTTGGAATCTAGGAGTTGGTTTTCTGGAATCTAGGGTTAACTAGATCTAAGGCTGGAATTCTAGGGTTAACTAGATCTAAGACTTAGAATTCTAGGGTTAACCTGATTCTTATAAGCTTATCTTATATATAGATAAGTTATATATAGTTATAAAGCTTCTATTTTACTTAATTTAAATATAGATATAGTAAGTTTATATAGTTATTAGATATAAAGATATAATTAGATAAGATAAGAGTTCTTATAATAAATCTTATTCTTAGTGTTATTATCTAGACTTATGATTAATATTTAACCTAAGGACTTAGCAAAAAATACATAGTATATTAACATAATATAATAAGCCTAATTAGGCCTACTATTATATCTTTTTATTTTTTATTATTATTATTTATATTATACTATTATTTTTATAATATTTTATATATATTTTTTTTTATAAAAACTTTATTAATTTAGAACTCTTATTATATTTATTAATAAACTTAGGAATAATATTATCTAAGAAAAAAAAACGTTTAATTAGACCTAGAAATATCCTAGAATTACCTTAAATCCTAAACCTAAACTATTAAGTTATTAAATAACCTTATATTTCTAGTCTAAATCCTTATTATTACCCTTTATCTTCTAGTTAATATTATCTTATACTTAAATAAAGCTATTTAAAATACTAAGTAACTTTTTCTTTTTCTTAGAAAACCTTTTATATTAATTCTTAATAAGTTTTATAAGGTTAAACTAAAAGAACTATATAGAATTAATAAAAGAGATATTATTAAGAATACTAAAAAAAATACTATTACTATTAGCTTTTTGCTCTTTAATACCTTTTATTTAACCTATATATTTAAACTCTTAGTAAAAGTCCTTATTTTAATAGTAGTATTAGACTTAAGTTTTATAATAAAAGTAATTAAAGTATATATTACTAAATTTATTAAAAAGAAAGATATATTCTTAAAAGAGGATAAAATAAGTGACTTAATTAGGCCTAGCCTAGATAGCTTACTAACCTTTTTTATAGTATTTACAAAGGATAATATTATAACTACTAAGGCTATAAATAGCTAAGGTAACACTAGCCTATATATAACTAGTAAGCTTCTAAGCTAAGGATCTAAAAGTACCTTAATAACTAGTATAGATAAAAATGTAATACTTAAATAAGCTAGTTTTAGTATAATTTTAGAGGACTTAAAGGATATTACTTTTTATAATAGTTTACTAAAAGGCCTAAGTAATTTTTTTATAAGTCTAACTATTTTGAATTTTATTAGTAAACTAGACTTTATAGTAAAGACTATTAATTAAAGACTTAAGTTTTTATTATACTAAAGAAATTATAATTTATTTAATTAAAGCTATAAACCTTTAATAGAAAGTAAAAGATAACTTATTATAGTATTAATAAGAGTTATAGCTAGGTAATTGTTTTTAGTAAAAGGGTTATAAGTAAAGAACCATAGGTTCTAAGTAGCTTTAGGCTTATACTTAAGAGGTATAGTAATATTTAATTAGGGCTATAGTAAGAAAGTTAAGTTAATTTATTAAGTAGTTTTAAGTTATAAAAAAGATAAAGCTTAAGAAGTAATATAAAGTTATATAGAAAAAGAGAAGAAGTAATTTAAAAGAAAATTCCTAGCCTTTTTTTATTTTACTAATTATAGTTTATTTTTTTTAATTTACTAATTAAAAAAAAGGAACTAAAAAAAAAAAAGTAATTTACTATTATAAATAAAAAGAAGTTATTTACTTTTATAAATATTAAATAAATAAATAATTATTTTTTTTATTTTTTTATATTTACTTTTTTACTTTTTCTTTTTAATAACTTTAAATTACTTTTTTTTTTATAATAAAGTTAAGATTTATTAAAAATAAAGCTATAAAATAAGCTTAAGAAACTTACTAATAATAACTTTTTCTTTTTCTTTTTTTATTACTACTATTAACTTTAGCTATATAATTTTAAGTTAACTAATAATTAATAATAAATTATTTTCTTTTTTTTTTTACTTTTTTACTTTAATTAAATTTATTTATATATATTTATAATTTATTATGTTTTTCTTTTAAGCTATTAATATTATCTAAAACGCTTTTACTAGCCTAAATAAAACTAATAATATATAGGTTCTAGAGTACTACTAAACTCTTTTTAAAGAATATTATATTTAGAATCTTAGTAATAATCTCTCTAATTTAACTAAATAAACCATAAACGTTATTAAGATACTATAGAAATTATAACATATATATCCTAAAGACCTTAAGCTACTTAAAAGGTTTATAGACCTAGCTACTAAAAACCTTATTACTTTACTAAGACCTCTTAACTATCTTAGTCTATCTAATTAGAGTAATAGACCTGTTCTTATATAGATTCTAAGTAATAATATATTTATTATAAGTATAATATATAATTATTAAAGTAAAAGCTTTTTATAAAATAGTTCTTAAAGAAAGTAAATAAATAATAAGTTAAAAACTTATTTCTTTAATATTTATAATATAGTTAAATATTTAGTTAAGTATTCTTAGATAGCCTTTAATAATATCTAAAGTCTTATAGTATTTACTACTTAAGATACTAAGGTTAATTACTTTATTATTAATAGCTCTTCTTAGAGCTATAATACCTCTATTGTAATAGCTAGACTTAATTAAAAGGACTAGATTTAAAAGGTAAACTATTTAGCGTTTATTACTTATTATATTAATTATTTTATTACCTTTTTTATTAATTAAGTTACTAAATAATCTTTTTAGTATAATAGTATATAAAAAAATAAAGATATAACTTTTTAGTATACTATTAATATAAACTATCTCTATAAGTTCTATTAAAGCATTAATACTACCCTTAACTTAATTAAGGTGATCTATATAAAAGTAGGTATTATAATTAGCCCTTAATAGCTTAATAAGTAAACTTATAGAATATATATAGTAGAATTTATTAAATACTATATTTAAAATAATATTATTAATATTATAAAAAGTTTAACTTAGATAAAAGTTTAGAATAATAATAGAAGAAATATTATTAATTATATTAATTATTTTTAGCGTTAATAGGTTATTAAAGAGTTTAGTAAACTAAGAAACTATAATAAAAAGGACTTTTATAATAAGCTAAGGCTTATATTAGATAGTTATAATAAGAGATTTTAATAAAAAGTATTTAATAAGCTTAATTAGACTAAGGAGAATATATTAGAATTCTTTAATACTTTTTTTAGAACTTTTAAGCTTATTAAAAAGATATTTTTTTTAATACTTTAAGATAATAATTTTACTAGTCTCTTTAGTTTAATATACTTTTCTTTAGATACTAGTGTACTATAAGACTAGCTAGGCTTCTTTACTATACTAGCCTTAGAAGGTAATATAGTAAGGCTATCTCTTAAGCTTAATTAGGCTTAGGATATAAATAATAAAGAAGAGGTTAATAATATTAAGTTTAAGGCTATTATAAAGCCTATGCTTCTATACTACCCCTTTAACTTTAAATAATTATTTAATATAGCTTTTATTATATATATAAAGACTAAAGGATAATAAAATGTTTATAAAAAAGCCTTATTTAATATATAAGAGTAGTGCTATAAGCTAAGAGAATATAAAGTTAAGTCTATTATTAATTATATTAGGAATAAATATATTAATATATTTAAGAACTTTTATAAGATAATAGTAGTATAATAGTACTTTTAGTAGCTATTTTTATAACCTATAATTATACTTAGATAAAAAGGTTATAAGTAGTATAATTAGGGATAAGAGTAGAATACTAAGTTTAAGGAGAAGTATCTTAAGGCTAAGAGAAAAGTAGCTTATAATAAGGTAAATAGCTTAAAATACTTTTTTTATTATTACTAAAAGAATATTATAGGTCTAATTAAAAAAGATATAATAAAAAGAATTAGTTTTTACTTTTATATATTATTTATTTTTATACTTTTATACTTTTTTTTTTTTTAATATATTATATAAAAAAAAAAACTAAAAGATAATTAAAAAAAGGTAAAGTTTTATATTTTTATTTTTCTTTTTATTAGCCTATAAATATAATTATAGGCCTAATTAGATATAACTAAATAAGACCTTTTTAAGTATAAAAAAGGACTTTAGTTAAATACTATTATAAAGATTAAGATATTATAATAAAATAAATAAATAAGCTTAATATTTTTAGATAAGTACTTAAATAAATATAAATAAATTTATTACTTTAATATTTAAATAATATATATAATAAGTAACTATTACTTTGTTTCCTTAGGTCTAACTAGACCTCTAAGGTCTAAGAGAGTATTCTCCTCTAGAGATTATAATATATATATATATATACTACTTAGTAATAAGAGCAAATCTAAACAAACTATAAGACGTGAAGGATATACTTTTCTGGTTTGCTTATAGCCTTGATTAGGCTAAGGAGGACCTGAAAAGAGTAGTATCTCACGGTCTAGGCGTTGGGGTAGTCACTTGGGGTAATCGGTCACTCCAGGTGCACTTGTGACGATACTGGGACCTTGGTGTTTGGTGTGGTTTGTGTGTCAACTGCCCACTTGCTGGCTTCCTTTATCCCACGCAGTTTCAATATAAAAAATATCACTATTACAGATCATAAAAGACATATTAGTCAGCTACAAAAGATTACAGATATCCTTTAGCCAATCACTAGAGGCAAAGTAATAGCAGGCCCTAATAAGCGCTTTGTCAAAATAAACTCTATCTATAAGTCCAAAAAACAAACAAAAAAAATCACCTTTAAGGCTATAAAAACAACAAAACTACAAGAAATTAAGTTTCTCTCTTTTCAGTATAAATTTTTATTAATAAAGCAATAGTAAATATAATGCTATAGCAATTAGCAATTAATACCCTCCTGGTTGCAGATTGCTGTACGAAATGAGGGGGTGTACGAAATGGGGGTGCCCGGACTTAGTACAATCCGCCGAAAGGGAACTTTCGGCAACAGGTTCAGCTTCCCATATTCATAGATACTTGAAAAAGGCTACAGAAGAAAACGTTTGGTTCTAGAGAAGTTTCAAAAAAAAAAAAAAAAAAAAACCCCACGACGAAATCAATGGCTGTGAGAATAGGCGGCCATTGGATTCCTGAACTACGGGCAATGGATCTTTAAAAGCTGCTCAGTGTTGTTCTCATTGGTGAATAACTCTTGAAATCCGCGATCTACATGTGTATCAATCCTTTCGTAAGATAATCAAACACCATGTTTTCTGTCTCACTTATCTGTTGGAAAAACCATCATCATGTTGACTGGGCGGGGGGCGTGAACTAATGGTGAGTACCAGAGGTAACGCAAAACTGTTGGAGCAACCGGTCTTCTCAAGGTGGAACCTTCTGTCTTGTGTATTATGTCTTATGAACAGGACGCTCTGAAATGGTCTGTAGACTTGCGATCCGTTGGATGTCTTGCACGCCGAGGCCCAAAAATGTGCATTGCGTTACCAAAGAGAGTATCTCCTTAGCATTTGGAGACAGCACCGTCCTCAGATCGGGTAGTAGAAAATGGCTAGTCCTTGGACGTTTGGCTCTCGAAAGAAGAAAATGAGTGGGTAAACCGTAACGCCATATGTAGTAAATTCCGCAGATCCATTTACTATGCGACGACGCAAAAGTTGTAGCACTTTATTTACTCCCAATTCTGATAACCGGTGAGTTCCCTTCACTCCCCCTTTACTCAAGATGATAGAGTGGTCCCAGTTTGGCATTTCTCTGGAAGAGCACATATCTCCTCACAACCCAAGGTAACCATGTCCTAATCTGGTATGCAGCGTGCCGACGAGTGGGAACACCAAAGATATAGTCAAGCTCTTCCAGTGTACGTTGCCTAAGCAAATGGGTCAGTCACGCTAAAAAAGGAAAAGCACAAACCCACGGACAACTTGTCCACTTACTTGGTTTCTGGTATGATAAAGAAAATAACGATGAAAGCAAGCATGTTCAGACCGGCGTACAAGCCAAAAGCACCAGTTGGACCAATCCTATGCAGTAGCTCAGGGAACGTCAGAGTAAGAGCGCTGCCAACTGCATTGTTCACACAGATTGTGAACGCTGAGCCAATCTCTCGGTGAGATAGTGGAAAAGCCTCCGAAAAATAGATTGACGGCAAAGGACCAATACCTGCTGGCTATGAGCTTCATTCCATTTAGCGTGTAAGGCACTGTTTCTCTCACCAGGTCCATACATGGCCGCAAAGAGGTAGATAAAAAACGCTATCAAGGGCACTCTGGCGCTTGAAGTTTGATCCATAATAAAGCAAAGACCTGCTGCAAGCAAGCACCATGCCATATTGGGGAAAGTGACCAAAAGCAAGTTTCTACGACCAAAGGTATCCATCATGTACACTGCCGGAAACGCGAAGACAAACATGACGAGACCAAAGCCAATGGATGCAAGTAGGCAGTTTTTTGTGGAGTAGCCAGCTTGTTCGAAGTTTGTCGAAGAGTAGAATGACATGATGTTGATGCCGCTGAACTGTTGAGAAATGACGATCCAAGATGAAGCAACTGTAGCTCTGCGTAGTCGGGTGACAGTGAGCAAATCAGTCATGCGTTGCAGAAGACTCTGACCACCGAAAGCGTCCTTCTCTACAATGACTTGCCTGTGGGCGTAGTACAGGTCCCTGGCGGCCATCATCTCAGTATTTCGTAAGCGGCAGAAGGATTTGAACGAGTCTTGATAGCGGTTTTTCTTCATTAACCAGCGTGGCGATTCTAGCAGTGGTTAGTCGCTCATGACTTGACAAAGCGTTCGTTCACGTACCAGGACAGAACCAAATGAAGATTAAGACTGGGATAGCAGGAGCAAATGCGGCCCCTAGCTGGAATCTCCAAGCCAATTTTCCGACGCGGTACCAGACCAAGTTGGAGCAAAAGCCGACGAAGATGCCGAAAGCAACCCATAGTTGAAAACTAGTGACGATCCCACCTCGCACAGCAGCCGGGGCAACTTCGGCTGAGTACACTGGGATTGTTGAGATTTTGACGCCCATGCCTAAGCCCATGAAGAACCGGCAGATCAAAAGCCCCCACCAGTTCTGTGTGAAAGACTGGGCAAGAACAGGAAACACGCAGAACAAGCCCGTCAAAAAGATCGTTCCGCGGCGACCGAGACGGTTGTTGATAGGGTCCGCGGCCCACGCGCTTAGGAGGCCGAATAGAGTGGGCCCGGCGTTGATGACACCGACGAGTGCCTGATTATTTTCAATGCCAAACTCTTGCGGAAACGAGAGGTTCGCACCGTTGGCACCCGTGTTGTCCCATCCTTGGATAGCGGAGCCAAGGGAACAGAGGGCAATGCTCCAGTAGAGGTCCCGCGGAAGGTGCCACTTGTGAGTGACTTCGCGGCGGAGGACATTCTTGTCGTCTTCAGTGAGCTCACCAAAAGACTCGTATGTCTCCGGGTTCTGGGCTGCAAGGGCACCGCGGAAGAATACGTCTTCCTTATCTTGGAAGCCAAATTCGTGGCAAAAGCCTGCTACCTGGACACGCAAGTCGGACTTGGAGATCCCGAGGAGAGGATTGCGGACTCTACATGTATGGCTTTTGGTCAGCTTGTGTCTGGATGAAGGTGAAGGGATGGATTCGTACCTAGCGTCAATGTTTCGGGTATAGTCAGCGTTGCTGTGCTCGACATGGCTAATATCAAGTTTCGACTTGACGTCGCCCTCGACATCAGATGCTCGAGACATGGGATATTGATACATCACAACCAACCAGAAGATAGAAATCAAAAGATGAGGAAGCGGGTGTATAGTCAGCTTGATCATGTGTCGTCACGATGGATTCACGAAAGCTCTTTATAGCCAAACCTCTCTCAGTCCCGGCATCCCTGCTCCCAGGAACATTCCCCATGGGGTCGAGTGCCATATTCCTGGGTCTTCGTCATTAAAGTTAGACCTCCCAGTGTCGTTGGCTGTTGAACGGCTCTAAAGAGATCCTCGACCTGCCCCCGTGACCGGAATCCGATGCCGCGATTTCTGCACAAGGGTAACTCCTGTTGGTATTGGTTCAAAACGGGACAAGTGTGGGGCTGCCCTGTGTGTGTCCACAAACCGGTCGGTTTTGACATAAGACCAATGCGCGCTAGTTGTTTGCCCTGTACAGGACATCACCGGCGGAATCGTGGTTTCAAATCTTGCACTTCCTACCCAGGGGTGTACTTCTTGCTTTCTGTTGTCAGAGACTTTTCCCCTAATTTGCCTCTTTGGCACATGTAAGCTGTTTTCTCTTGAGTTCAATCGCGACTGGGTTCCTTCGGTGTTTGCTACGGTACACTCAACACATCGACACTGCCAGAAACCCTTGGAAATCCTTGAACGGCTAGAAGTTTCAAGACTAATACCATTGCGCCTTCTATCCGGACGTGGAGGAATCAGCGAATGGGAACGACACTCGGGCATTTACCCCAGAGTATCCTCTTCGTTTCCAGTCCTTTCATACTAATGTTTGATCGGACGATAGACAAGGACATGGCCTCGATCCGAGTGCGGGGTTCTTGCTGCCCTGCATGTGTGCATTCGGTGCCCTTCGTGTGTACACCCGCTGCCAAATGTATTCCGCCCTGAGGGGTCTCTAAACTTGCGTTATCATTGGCCCAGAAGGTTTCGGAATGGGACCACGGAAGAGTCTAGTGATAATCGTGGACCTTTCGACACACGCAGGGCAGTGACAGCCGTTTGAAGTTGCCGGAATAACTCCAAAGTAAGAAAAAAACAGTATTAAAAGAGGTCTGCGTTGTGCTACAGCAGCTGAGGCTTGTCCCCTCCAAGCCAGAGTCACCGAAAGCCAGAACCCAAACACAGCATAACTTTAAGCTTCCGATTGTGTATATCTAACAACATGGGAAGTCAAGGTAGCATGACATGGCTTGACAAGCTAGAAGAGCAAAGTAAGACTTTGGAAATATCTCTTACTTGGACCCTAGTTGCTGACTGTGGACAGTCAATGTCGATGTTGACTGGATGGACCCTGATTATATCAAAGGGATGCCTATTGTTCCTCATGACCAGACAAGCAATCAGCTATGGGTTGACATACAACTCGGTCACCCATCAAACAGGGACCTCTTACTCAAGACAGCAAATGAGTTGAGAGACCAAGGATGGCTGGCCATATACACTCGCATGGTAGGTTGCAACAAATACCGTACCACTCGTGCCACACTCGGGACATGAAAGCTGACCTGAAAATTTCCAGGCTGTACTCATGTGCAAGAAGAACATCGACTCCATTCAGGGCCGAGTTCTGTTGCAGACGCTACCGTCTAACGCGTACAAGACGCAGGAGACACTTGACCACGCACGTCTCTACGACCGTGAATTTGCCCGTGCCGGTATCGGACGTGACAGATACTGCATCAAGATCCCCTCGACCGGACCGGCCCTGAATGCGGCAAAGATACTGTCATCGGAAGGAATACCGACTCTCGGGACAGCCCTATTCAGCCTTCCCCAAGCGATTGCGTGTAGTCAAGCGGGCATGCTGTACATCAGCCCGTATTACAACGGTAGGTCAGCCCTTCGCCTTGCATTGAACCACGTGCTGACCAAAGAACAAGAGGTACGAGCTCACGATGAGCCGGACACCTTATGGCCTAATGTAGAGGACCCGGCTACCCAGCATCCTATGTCAGCACGGATCGTTCAAATCATTGAGACGTACAAGCGACTGTACCGGGAGACAGGACAGGAACAACCCTTCGTGAAAAACGCCAGGTAGGTTCATGAGTAAGAGAAGGTCCTTGACAGCCACCGCTAAGCAATCGCTTCCAGCTTCATCTCCGCCAAGGAGGCCATGGCGGCTGGAGAAATGGGATGTCACTCGGCGACCATCTCGCACAGCGTCCTTGACGAACTGGCCAAGCTCCATTACGATGGTACCAAGCAACCTGGTGAAGGTGTACCTAAATCCGTCCACGTTTACAAGGACGCCGGGCCAATCTCAGATCGGCTGAAGAAGCTCGTCAACATAGACCCCTTGGCAGCGGCTGGGTGGGACGGCAAGCTAGCCAGGACGGACATCGACTATCTTGCGAACGGGGGCGCCGGATTGCAGAATGCAATCGAGGCGGATCCCGTCACTGTGACTCGGTTGGCGGATGCGCTGAAGCTTTTCATCGGTGGCGAGAGGAGTAGCCAGGCGAAGATTGACGAAGTTCTTCAGCATATATGAGCTGTTTAACAAGTAGAACTGATGTGTGGCGATGCGTTGCAGTTGGCTCAGTATGAGATTACACTAGTTATGTTTAGACTATCCTTGCCAAGACGCCCATTGCTGACCTTGTTGAAGGGATGTGCCTTGGTTTAGATGCGTTGCAGTCAGGTACCCAGGTGAAATCTGTACGGGTGCACCAAACGACCCCGTATCAGGAGGAGGAAAGTCTGTCGAGTCCATATTTAGAAGGGGCATCTGCTGGTGTAGACCAATGTCCCCAAAAATCCGATAGTCGTCAGCGTCGGATGTAGTTATGAGTAGAGAATCTGATGCCGTGCTTGATACCAAAGTGACTTGATTTGGTATCGTAATGGGAGGTTCTGCAGTAAATGCTGCTGGCGGTGCCCGAGTGATTTCAGACCAGGATGGGTCAAGCAGAAGGCTGCCCAAATCCGAGATGGCGCGTGCATCGTGAATCGGCTCCGTAGGCATGATCCGGGGAACGTAATACGTTTCCGCGGCTAGTTGGTCTGGTGTTGTTCCGACGTGATTGTAGTCGTCGGAAGATCCTTCATTTTGATCTGAATCCCTTTTCGTGTTATTCAGACGACTAGGCAACGCACGTTGCCGTGCCTGTTTCTCAGTTTCGACCAGACCACCAACTGTAGAAGCGCATCTTGGGTGACGTGGGCTGGTACCAGCGCCTCGCCTCCATCTATTAACTTCAGCTATTAACTCATCTCGTTCTTGTATCAAAGATCTAATGTCACGTAGGGCGTCGATGCATCGGCTTTCCAGCAGTTTGTGACGAGCTATGCTCTCATCTACTACAACGTGCTTTGAAAGGTGCCTAGGATCCGTGTCTGCGAGGACGGGAAGCTGACCAGCGAGTTCCTAGTGAGTGAAAATGTCAGTAAGCTGCTGATTACCCAAGTACGGAAACGTGGCATTGCATTACTGTCAAGCGCTCCTTGAAAGCCTCGCGACGGCTCTTCTCGAAGATCCGATGCGCCGCTCGGTCTTCGGAGGAGAAGTTTCTGACGCGTTTTTTGGTCAACTTCCTAGGCGGAGCCGTCTCGTGCAGCGTGGTCGAAGCCATGATTGCATATGACTATCTGAGATAGCTATACACAAAAACGGCCTTCATGCAGATTCAAGTAACTGTATGCCTCGATGAATAGGTTCTTAAGAATGGAGATGGTAACAATTGACTGATGAATCAGAGCGAATTTCGTCGTGAGGGGTTGCAGTGTTGATCGATGCTCGGATGAGGAGTAAGACCGTCGTCTGATCGATGCCCGAGGAAACAAAGACGGCCCTGGGCGGCGTGCCTTTGCTTCCCCTCCGAAGTTGCTAGCAAGGATCCCCCAGAATCCGACGGATGTATCATTGCGACCCCCCCGCATTGGAGCTTCACAGAAACTTGACAACATTTTAGATTGGTTTAGCAACTGGTTAGTCGAATCTCGACCAGATTGGTGAACCGACACAGAACCGTGTGCTTTTGATTGAGACAAGGAAACGACTTGAGAAGTTAAATCTGCATCCGTAACGCATCGGAGGGACTGAAGTGAATTTGACAAGCGGACTACGAAACTGCATAAGGGTAAGGCAACTTCAGTTACACTTCGTGACTCCATCATGGGGGAAAGCGAGCATCATTGCCCTGTTTCATGGATCTTTGTTACATAATTACCATCATCTATGCGTGGATGGTGCGGCGTTCGTATCAACAGGAAAGAAGTTGAACAGATCCGTCGTTAACACATCGAAATTAAGATCAGAGAATGGATTCATCACCGGCCCCGCACCAGATACCGGCATGGCATAGTCCGTCACGGGCTCAGGCTGCGGACGATACGCTCTGTTGCTGAAGAATATGAGGTCGTCCGAAGTGGTGGTGTTGGCTCTGTTCTCCTCGAGCGACGGAAACTGAATGTTGGTCGGGAAGCGATCATCTGACCACATCGGCGAAGACTCAGTGGATGCGACGTCCAGAAAAGCGCCTTTTGATTTTGACGCGTTGATGGATTGCTCGACGGCCCATACGATACGCTTGATGGAATGGATAGCGTTGGTGACTGGCTCGTCTCCGATAAGGGAGCGCAGGCAAAATATGGCCATTTGAATGAATTCGAGATTATGGGGGTGCTTTGCAGGGTGGCGTAGACTGTCGTATAGAAGGACAGCACAGGAAGACTCGATAAAGAATGCGAGGTACCGGCGTGTCTGCAGGCTGATATTAGTCACTTCAACGGCCATCAAGGTGGAGAACCATACATTGCACTCTTCTGGGCCCCGAAGCATGTTACTCGTAAAAGCGAGGGCATCTTGTGCGGCATCAGTGGCGTGTCGACAGGCTTGTCTGAGCCAGATATCTCCCATTCCCCCTGATCCCTCTCCAGACAGAAGTGCAGCTTCCGCAATCAGGAAAGGCCGGAATACCAGGAGAACAACATGGAAATAAACTTCAGCACATCAGCATCTGACTCGATCGTGTCACAGGTAAGCCATAAGAATGCTTACTGTTGTGTAGAAGTAGACTCGTTTCAGCGTTCCATGCATCTGTTCGCTGGGCAGAAGCCGCAGAGCCCAGCCCCCATTTATCGCCATGTTGGCGGAGTTGGCTGTGTAGTTTCTCAGCCTTCCCATAGAGCTGACGGAGTGAGTCAGTTCTCCGATTGTATATCGATTCAATGGCTTCTTCAATGACGTTGGCGAACTGGCAAAGAGCCATCAGGGTTGGTTGGCCATCTGGATATGGGCAGCTGTCGAAGTCCGACTTTTGCATCATACTTCGTCGTCCAACTACCAAGCTAAGCCAACTGGTTTGCCTTCTTGTCAGTCTTCCTGTTCAATACGCCTGGGCTTCAATTATATGGAAGCAAGAGCTTACATCTCAAGGAAATAAAGAGACCAAAGCGTCACAAGCCTTCCCTGAACTTCCTCTTTCCGGGAAATGGCACTCGTTGTCCCTGTATGCAAACCCATCGCCAGAGCCTTGCGACATGCAATACCATTGTGCAAATATGCAGAGTTCGGCCGTCCCATATTGAGCTGATAATAGGCCATGAGTATTGAATATTGTATCATTGGCAGAGTGACGGCATCCTCGTAGATGACGGCTTCTTTTTTGGCATGGACGAAGAGTGATTCCGCGGCATCTGTTTGCGGGGTGCTTAGGGCTCCTAATGCGAGAGCCGCAAGAAGGACTGTTTTTCTTTGCGGTTGGATGGTTGCATCTGCGGTATTATGAAACAGCACCGGAAGCAATTCGTCCAGTTCGCGATGGGTGAAGAAGGGTAGGGTCAAGAGATGGGTGTTTTTGAACTGTTCGACAAACTCCTTCGCTTGCGCTGGTGAGATTGGACAGGATGTGGGCTGCACCGGCTCAACATTGATCTTCAGCGGCATGCCGAAAAATATGTTGCGTTGCATAAACATATCCAAACCCGGTCCTCCCTCCTGAACATCCCGGGCGTGGCTTTGGCCATATTGCCCAGACAGAAGACCTCGGTGAATCTGTTGCAGAAAGGCGGAGTTTGACGAAGGCCCATAGAACAGCTGCGAGCTGTCAGTAGACTTCGGAGCATGATGGGCGGCGGCGACGCTGTGGTAGACTTCAGTCTGCGCGACGTGCTGTTGGTGTTCCTCCGCTGATCGATGAGAGGTAGCTTCATCCCGGCGGCTATGCTCAGAACCCGCCGTTAGCACGCCGTGCGTCGTCTCGGCATTCGTAGCCGCCGTTGTGACCCGCTTCGTTGACAACCGCACGCGTGGTTTGAGTCGATAGACGCAGTCTGATGGTTTGCTCTCGCATTGACGACAGGGTTTGTGGCCGGAACACTTGATTTTGCGGCGACGGCATGGCTCGCAGGCCTTGGGAATCTTGCCGCCGAACTTGCTGTTGGACTGCATTCCGGTAACTCCGAGACGCGCGACCCGCCAATGCAACTAGAGAGCGAGAGCCAAGGTTTCAAACACGGAGGTGAAGATAACTCCTCAAGTCCGAGAGACACTTCAGTGGATTTCGATTACGGAAGCAGCAGTTAAGGATGATGAACAGAAAAAAGTGATGAATTTCCCCTTGGCAGTCGAGATGAGAGGATGACGTAATCCCGTAATTCCGCAATGCCGTAAGTCCGCAACACCAGCTGTGCCGTTTGGGTCCACCTGCGTCTAACAAGAGCACCCGCCAAACAAAGCCTGAACCATGAGGGGTCGACATATTAGAGATCCAAGGCTGCGTATGCATTCAGCAGTCCGAGTGTAGCACTTGGAATATGAGTCCCATTGGCCTGATTTATGCGTCTTCGATGGGCTCAGGCTTGACTAACAATCCTTCAGGCTTACTACCCAGTAGATCCTCCCTTTAGTCATACGAGTGCTTACTAAGTCGCCAGTGCGTCAAATACGGGAGCGAAGGGGCTTCACCATTAACCAAGTCTGGTCTTTGCTGTTTTAGGTAACAAAATCGCCGAAACACTGAACAATAACCCAACTGCGTATTCCCGGAAGCGCAGTCACCAATATCCGCCATCAACCTCTAATCTCTGTTTATGATTGCAATTCATGGCAGCAGGTAATGAGAGTGGGGAACTATCTAACAGCTAGGCGTACTTCAGCGGTCTGCGTACTCACTATACGTGCACACCACATCACACACCGGACTAGACGCCATAGACCGGGCCTTAGAGAATGACATCTCCATTTAGCACCAAGAGCTTTGATTGTAGCTTCTAATGCAGGGGGTCAGAACTAGATAACTGTTATCCGGATAAGAAGACGCCTGAGTTACAAATGAATCACTCAGGATGGAAACCTATAATCAAATACACGTAGGTTTGTTTTACTGACACGCAAGTCAAGACCTCGGTTTTGGTAAATACATAAGCTACGTGCCTTGTACCTCGAATCAATCCATCCATCTATGAACTATCTACTTCCCTCACTCGTTACAGGGCCCATCGCCTCGAGTACCTACTCAATCGTTTGATGTGGCCGTTTGACAATGAAATATGTCCATCCCCAAGAATCGGAGCGCCTTAGCGACCGAATTATATTTCCCGTGGTCCAGGGTAGGGTATGAGGATAGCCTGAAGACAAGACGAAGTCAGAATCACTTGAAGAGTGGTTTGGACGGTGATTAGCATGGACATGCCCTGCTCCAAACAACCTCTGCGTTTCTTTGGCTGGAGAGCACTTTCTTTCGGGCTGTCCGCATAAACTGTATACCGATATATGAAATTACTTCATGCCTCAGCCTTGCGATATTCTGTCAATATGAGCTGAGTCTTGAACTGTGTTGTGTTATTCGGGTTGAATTCATAAGTATGTGCCCGGAAAGGCATGGTTCCCAAGGGTTTCCAGTCGAATTCCGCAGCAAAAAACGTTTGAAAAACTCTCAGCCGCAGATATCAAGCAGAACACGTGTGCATCTATTGGAACGCTGTGTCGGTTTTCTCTGTTCCGGTATTTGTTTGTTATTACACAGCCAGGCTGTCAGCCGCGCGCAAGGCTATTGCAAGGCAACACCGCTTTCCCAAAAGCGCGCGCGCACCTCGCTCCTGGATCCACAAGCGAAACAGTATTTAGAAGCGCCTCGCGGCAGATTACCAGATAAGAGAAATAAGCAACTTTCAACCTAGTGAATTGTCCCCTAAGCGTAGTACAGCTTCGTGATTATTGTAGAGTGATCGTTTTGTTCAACAAATGATTCTAGTCGTACCCTTCTTGAGCAGGCATAGTTTTCGGCCCCAGATCAGGCCTGAAGCAATTACAAAAGCCATCGACCCTAAAGTTTCTAAGGCTGGCAGTGATTAACTGCTTCAACGGCGCTGCGAAAAGCTTAGGCGTCACGGTGTTGATGTCCCAACACTATAAACTTCGCATATTTCTCGAACCCTTCCAAACTCATGTCATTTGTGTCTTGACGACATCCTCACTTTCAACGACACTAACAAGCGGGCAGAAAAAGAAAAAGAAAGACGGACCACTAATATCCTAAGCAAGTCGTCACCTCATTCAAGCTACTTGGTTAAGTATCTCCCTCACTGGAGCCATTAAATACTAGTGTTTTATACCGTAATGAGTGGTAGTGTTGTACCTTGCAAATTTCGATTTTTTACCACTTGACTGTGATGGAGATGAGTGGAGTTGTTAGATCCCCAGACAAGATCGAGCTTTCTCCGACTACGCAAATCCTAACGGCCATTTGACCGAGTAATCGCCGAAAGGAATTGGTGACTGAAACATGTCGTCCGGTGTTTCTATAGTTACCTTTTCCCTAGCACTGCATATTTCTAGGCGACCGCAGAGGTCAATGCACCTGGGTGACTGATCTAAATCGACCATACACAACATTGCTGCTGATCAGTTACACGCGCAGTGTTTAGCCACACAAAGGTACGTCTGAATTTACTCATCTGAAGGCTCTCATGATGGCCACCGCCTCTCATGGGTGACATGATGGAAGTCAATTAGCTTGCTCTCAAATATTTTGCCTCCAATTCTCCTGTGCGTACCCGAACAATAATTTTCAAAACACTAATAGACGAGGAAAATGCCACGGTCAACGATGGGTTGAATGTGTTGTGTAACACTTGCTACATGCAGTGTATTTGATCATGCCTCGCATCAGCATCCGACGACTTACGCCACCGGTATCCCGCGGCGTCCGCATTGGCTTTCTTTTAAGCGAACTTTTCTTCGGGTTTGAAAGCCTGCAACTCTTAGATTTGCGGCTTGTTGTCGACGACTAGGACTTTCCCAGCGCAGACGCCCGCACGCGGGGTTGAGTGGGTCGAAACAATTGACAGCTGCTACGTAGGATAGCGCTTGGCCTTATCGCCAAGATGGCATCTTTGGCGATCCGTATTGGTCAGACCCCACAGTGAAAGTTCGTCCGTCAACAAGGTGACGGCCTGTGGAGAAAAATCCAAACAACGATGTTGAGCATCTGGAAAGAGTGATGCGTCAGCCAAAGAAATGGCGGTTCTATTTGTTTGCCCCTCAAACGAGTCCAAAGAGGGCATTCCGAGTTGATGAAGTGCAATTTGAAGAAGAAATATGGGTGATGCAAGGCGCCTACCCAATGACAAAACCCACTACATGCAAGTCGTGACTTACTGACCATGGTAAAATCATGCAGACGAACGTTCTGCTGTCGGCGTGGCTTCTGAAAATACAGTCCAGCTGCGTAAAAAAAGTAGACAAGAAACATAATTCGAGGCATGCGATTAAAGCTAAATATGCGAGTCAAGACACTAACACGAATTGTATTGTTCATCGTAAAGAGTCGGATATTTCGGACTTCTTGACCTTGACAGCGTTGAGATGCTTACCATAGCACTTTGGTTCACAGACCAACAGAGTCGCAGTCCATTGCCCCGGAACCAGGGTCTCCCAGTCTCTTTCCACGAGATAAGCTTGCGATAGCCTAATTTCACAGTAGCTTTGTGCATCCTGCCCCAGACCTGAAAAGACGAATGTACGTAGTAGAACGCTGAGTGTTCAGTGCTGGACACCACCAAACTGCGAGTTGAGTTTTCGCAGCTCAAAATCTAGTTGAGTTAGTGGTCAACACGAAAAGCCAATCGCGACCAATGTAAAATCTACCTGTCAAGGGCTTAACTTTGGTCTGGTTGCCAAGTGTTGAACAGTCGGCAATTTAGCGGTGTGTGAGTTTCTTTGTTTCTTCTCATTGCCATTTCGCAGGCATGGCTGTTGGCCATTCGGCTGGTGCAACTTGAAACAAACCAACATTGACTTGGACGTTTAAAGGAAGGGGGCGGCGGCGGCGGCGGCGATCGGGATCTATGGTCCGTGGGTAGGGCTTCAAAGAGCCGCGCAAGCTGTTCATCATCTGGCATGCGGCAAAAGGTCGAAGGTGATCATTAGCATGGCTCAGTGGAAGCGAGGGCTAAGGCATACATTGAAGTGGATGCAGTCAACACGGCAAACTAGCTCGGTAGCCGAGAAAGTTTGTGTCGAAGACTTTCTGTTGCCCGATATGGCATTTCCTGTGCCTGCCAGAAAGGTGCGGAGTGAGCGATCCGCAAGTCTTCTAGAACGCTTTTGGATCAGGCCAAACAGAAGTGTGCAACCAGTGAGAGCGCCACACGCCTTTGCGTCTTAGTGACTTCTAGCAAGCTTAATTCGCACGTAATTGGGAGCATACCTATGCAATTTCCCACATGAGCCATCCCTTACCCCCTTTTCGGGGTTTAGACGCAGCTCGTCGCGGTCCAGAAGCTACTGGGGGCAACAACCAGACTTTGAGCCCTATCAGATACGTTGAAGAAGCTCCTTTTGACCGTAGCGCAAAGCCATTCCCTCCCCCAAAGCCTTTGCGGAATTTTTCCCGAGCCCCTATCCGGCACCTCCCTGCGTCTCACATTCGGCCACTATGAACCCCGTGCTTTCTGGTTGATGATAAAGTTTCGCCCGTTGTTGATCACTCCACCACGCAAGGAATGCGTTGCGCCTCAATCCCTGACAACGTCCGACCACCCGACGAACTCTATTCGGAACTAGAGCGACCGGGTGAGTCAGGGCCGGTGCGGGACGCCCCTTGTTGCGTATCGCACAAGTCTTTTATCAGCAGCTTGGTGCCCTGTTGTTCTACTGGTTAGCAGTTTGCAAGAGTTCCGCTCCGAAATACGGTTTGCTACGCCAAGTGTTACCCTGGATCGTGAAGCGATGAGTCTCTTTATGCGACTGAAAGCTCGTGTCGAGCGATCGAGGAAACAATGAGCAATGCCACAAGCCCGGTAGGGGCGTTTCCTCCCCCACCGGGCGTCATCCCGAATTTCGAAGATCCTCGAGATGCTGGCTGGTTGGCGAACATCGTGGGCATGAGTGTCATGGCGGCAATCACAACATTTTTTGTCGCTATCAGAGCATATGTGAAGTTCTTCCTGGCAAGTCCAATTCTTCTAGAAGACTGTATGTTTTGCTACGGAAAGTAATGCCAAGAAGAAAGCAAACATAAGGCTGACATGGAATACAGGGACTTGTGCAGTGTCATATGTGAGATGCCGAGCCGAAATCCGTCTCTGCGGAGGAAATCCAACGAAGCTAACAATCCCAGACTCTTATCATGTTCTACATTGCGGTCGTATTTGTGATGGCGCACTACGGCGAAGGGTATCATGCCTGGGAGCTTACGAAGGAAGCTTACAAGGAGGTGATGCGGGTTTGTATCCACGCTGTAACGGGCACGATCGACATCAGCTAATGTAGCGCTGGGTAGTGGCTCTATGCAAGTTCCCTCATTTACATCCCGGCAGCATATACCACGAAAGTCACACTTCTACTTCTCGAAGCACGAGTATTTGCGGTCCATGAACGAACCTCCCGCGGAATTCGGATCTTCATCATCACCTTGTTCATCTGCTACATCCCCATACAGACGCTAAAAACGGTTGTCTGCTTGCCCATATCGTCGTTCTGGAACCCTCACACACCGAATCCGAAGTGTCTGAACCAGCGCAAGCTCTTCATCGCTGACTTGAGCCTTGCAATTATCACCGATTTCGTCATTCTTGTTCTTCCAATACCGCTTCTCTGGGGTTTGCGCATGCCTTTACGTAGAAAGCTGAAGATCCTAACGCTGCTCGGAGCGGGAGGTATTGCTACAGCTATAACTGTCTATCGCATGTACCTCGTCGTGCAGTTTCTCAAGTCCAAAGATGTGACTGCCGATTTTGTCGTTTTGGACCTCATAACGTAGGTTTGGACGCGCGAACTGGAGAACGAGGTTGGGCTAACAATTAGTCTAGGGCACTCGAGCTTGTGATTGGCGTTGTTTGCGCTTGCTTACCATCTACGAACATTCTCTACGAACGCATACGAAGAGGCGAACCGAAGCCAACTGGTAACCTGCCGCGGACTGCACACGATATCAAACAGAAGAGCCCAAATTCATCCTATTTATGGAGCATCGTGACAGGAAAGCAGTCAAAGCCCGTGCGCACCGAATTCACTCTGGCGGAACTTGCGACCAGCCCAAATTATCGAACGAACTTTGACACTGAGCTGGCGATCCTTACGGGCCAACCAATGGGTACGGCCGTTTTAAAGGAGGATTTGGAGGCAAAGACGGGGCAAAACGCCGGTGACTGGGTCTTCAATCCCAGAGCGAACTCGATGGACGGCCGACGGGAGGGTTGGCTAGCACAAGGAGCCGAAAGTTCTATACAAGGATCTGAAAGAGAGAGGACACCGAATTGGCAACACCATGAACTTGAGGCCAGAAAATCATGGGAAGCCGTTTGGAACAGAGCAATGCCTGCGGGTGGGCTACCACCAATACCAGAAGATAGCGGTCCTCCTCGGCTTGAGCTAACGACGCATTCGCCGCCAAATTGGGGACATTTGGGCCATGATTAAAGAAAATTCACATTTTGGTTAAAAGTTTGCGCAAAAGATACCCAGATTTTGCAGGAAAGGACGTTGCGGGTCTATCATAATGGTGGTGGACCTGTCGACGCCACTTATTAGAGTACAGGACGGGATCGAGTGTTTCAACGACGAAGGGGATGGAAACAGCGCAGACAATTCCAGAATCGGCGATGATGGGTTGTGTTGAACGCCCGGAAAGACAAGTTAATAGTAGTTACCAATCCGAAATAACAAGAACCTGCAAGACGTGACGGAGCTCCCTACACTGAGGAAATGTTCTCAAGATGGCTTGTAGTCGAAAGTAAGTATTAAAGGACGCAAATGGTGTGCAGGATAATTCTAGGAGTTCCAGCTGCATTCATACTAAGCTTCAGTACTTGAACCTCTCCCAAACCCATCCAGACTGGATCCTAGTTGATGTTGCAGGAAGTCTTCAACACACTTGCAAAGTAGTGCCATGACCAACTTGGTGATATTCAAGGATAGAAGACAGCTCAGACTTGAAATTGGCATTGATTTGTGGCCATCTCTGAGCGTAACATCGATATTGGGTGTTGAGCAGCTTCTCAGTTAGCACACATAATGTCAAAATTGCCGATGACTCCGTGTAACTATGTTTTGAGAACATTTGCAGCAGTGGAAACATTTTACTTACCGTCCACCGACCGCGTTTCCATGTATAACCGAGGTCAGACGTACCTTGTTTCCAACTATGGTATGAGGTTGCCTTAAGGTTGAGCAAGTTTTCTGCTTCAGGAACTCGATCACCTCTGGGTCTCCAGATGGCTGCACCTTATTAGGCGGGGACGCTGGCGGCTTACGTGGTGGTGGGTCCAAAAACACCGAAGCACAAGAACCCTCAGAATGATCACTATTGTCATAGGCGAGTCTGCCAACACTAATCTTTCCTCACATCTGACCTGGATGGTATAGACTAAACAACACTGGGGCTCGTGGCAGATTTGATCCGACACGGGATTGAAATCGAGAATTGAGTGGCCTTGATTCAAATTACGGGTTACGATTCGGCAGTTTCCAGCCATTAAGCGAATTCACGGAAGAAATGGACTGCACTTTGAGTCAGCAATTGCCCTACCCGCAAGCCAAGATTGAGTGTGACTGCGTGCAACGTAGCGCAAAAGTTTTAATGGCTACTAGACGCATGGATGACCGTGACGGTAACCACATGAGATTTCTTGCGGGTCAAGACTCTCTCTAGGTTTGGGATGCCCCGGCAACACGAGCTCAAGTTACCTAGGTACAACAAACATACATGCGATCGCTGTAGAGTTGCTTACTCCATGGACATCTTAGGCAATTGCCTAGTTGATCAGCATGGAGATGGGCGGAAAGTAGCTGCGCGATTCGACGGCCGCCGTATCTCGCACAATTGTAATCTCTTGACGCCATCTATTAAATGTTACATAATTGATTCTTTCGAGAAGGTGAGGCCGCACAAAAGTTCAGGATGACGACTTGACTTGGCAATATCTGGTGGTCATGCTTGGCGCTATGCGGGAGTGTTACAACGTAGCGCTTGGCACATCTACGGATGCCGCCCAATACGATATGCCCAGAGCTTTACTGTCCCTTGATTGGGAATCCTCTTGAACAATCGTGCCTGTCGCCAAGTCCGGGCGGGTAGGTAGGTGAATTTGCGGCGAAGGATGGTGGACTGCCGGGCCAGGGCTTCGGAGCCGCTGATTCGTGCGTTCAAGTACCGAGCGGGCCATGTCCGAGAGACACCTGCCACTTCGGGCAGTAGTGCTCCGCATCGCGACATTTGAAGTTCGTTGCTCCCACCTTCCAACCGCTGCTTGTCTACCTTCTGTTTCTAGCAGGACAAAGAACAGGAATTATGTTTTTTACTTGTGAAGCGGTGGGGAGATACCGCGAGCCCGAGAGTCATGCATAGAGGGGGCGTAAACGCCAAGTCATGATGGAAAGAAGATAAAAGAGACATTTTCTCGTCCGATCAACTAATGTTTTTGGATCTGCACCTCTCCCGCTCTTTGGCTCGTCTAGTGATCTTGGTGGTTCAACTGTCAATCACCCCCTGTCCTAGACAATTTCTAGGATCCCTCCCGGACCACTCAAGATGAAGGCTTCCACCTTGGCTACCTTGGCCGTGTCGGCGCTTCTTTCCGGAGCATCGGCTAAGGAGATTGCGCCGAGTGAACTCGTCTCTGAAATCTATGACAGCGGCGTTATCCACAAGGACCTCATGGCCCGTAAGAAGGTTTGCAACTCCCAAACGAGCAATTCACTTTCTCAGTCTTAAATATTTGATACATAGGCATCATGGGACCGCCAGATCGAGAGCGGAGAGATGGACTCTACTACCTACAAGAGCCGTCTTGACGAAGAGGGTTCCGTCGCCTGTGTTAACGGTGTTGCTGAAGTTGTCCCTGGCGATGCCAACAACACCTTCAGGTGCAATAAGGTTGACTTTTACGACTTCAAAAGCCACGCCGATCTAGGCTCCAGAGCGGGCCAGGGATCTTCGTCTTGGGGATGGACGAGCCCCGACGGTCGCGAGTTTGCCATCATTGCTCAGGCTGATGGTGCTGCTTTTGCTGAAATCACCTCCGAGGGCAAGCTTGTTTACCTTGGTCGTCTTCCTCAGTACTCGACTCAGTCCATCTGGCGCGAGCTGCGTGGGTACAAGAACTACGTCGTCATCGGCAGTGAAGCCTCTCGCCACGGCGTGCAAATTTTTGATCTGACCAAGGTTAGTGGAGCCGCGAAACGTTTTCCGTTCCTGGGGCAATACTGACTTGTGACGGCAGCTGCTGGACATTGACCCCGCGAGCCCAGTTACTTTCAGTAACCAGCATGACCTGACAGGTTACTGGAACGGCCTCCCTGCTGGTTCCACTCACAACATCGTCATCAACGAGGAGAAGCAATACGCTGTTGCCGTCGGGGCCCAGCCTCGTTCCAGCGCCTGCCGCTCTGGCTTGATCTTCATCGACCTTAGTGACCCCTCTAAGCCCACGTCTCCGGGCTGCGCTGCGGGTGATGGTTATGTTCACGACGCCCAGTGTCTAGTCTACCGTGGTCCTGACGAGAAGTATTTTGGCCGCGATATCTGCTACGGCTACAACGAGGACACCTTAACCATTTACGATGTCACCAACAAGAACGAGACCAACATCATTTCCCGTACCTCCTACGAGGGTGCCAGCTGTAAGTCACTAACATTTCTAGCATGCACTATGACTGCCATGCTAATCATGGTTGCAGACACTCACCAGGGTTGGGTAACAAACACGGAGTGGCAAGAGTACCTTGTGCTCGACGACGAGTACGACGAGGTTGATGCCACTGGTCCTGCTGCATCTGGTTACCCCATCACCTACTTCTGGGATATCAGAAGCCTTGAGGCTCCTAAGCAAACTGGGTATGTGACTTATTCTTTTTCATCATCTTGGTCCTCTCCTTACCCAGACACTGACTCGTCGTTTGATATGTAGCTTTTACCGCAGCGAGGCCTACGGCATTGATCACAACCAATTTGTCATCGATGGCCTTGCCTTCCAAAGCCACTACGGTGCCGGTCTTCGAATTCTTGATGTTTCCTCCCTGCCCGAAGACCCCACTGGAGGCAAGGTTTCTGAGGTCGGATTCTTCGACATCTACCCCGAGGATGACAAGGAGCCTAACGGTGGATCTATCGACTTTGTCGGTACTTGGAGCCATTACCCCTACTTTAAGAGCGGCCACATCCTGGTTAACACCATTGAGCGTGGTGCATTTGTTGTGAAGCGCTCTGCATAAGAGAAGCTGTCTTGAATCTTGAATTAAACAGAAACATCTGACAACTGCCATTTACTTGCGAAGTGTCCATCCCAATCAGATTTTAGTAGTATAAGTAATATATTCATGACGAAAACTGGTTTTCAACCGATAATGCATAACACCTCTGTAGACTTGGCCCAGTATGAATCAGCCAAACGCTTTATATTAGAGAATATCACTCAACAGTCCTCTGCTTTTCAATTTGCAAGTCTTCATAGCAGCGACGTGTTTCGTTACTGGGAATTTGTGGGTCAGTTCACAAAGACTGGGGTACTGGCTTGGCCAAGCTTGTATCCAAAATAAGGTATTTAGTCATATGTGATTAGAATATACCGACCCATCAAGCACACGAACTAGTAAATACTCTTGAATCCTCTACCCACGGACCGGTCAATTTTCCTATGTGCTTGGGGTTGGCTTTGCATGTTGGTAGTCTTATGTATGTGTGCCCCCGAGTAAACATTGAATGAGGCTAGAGATGTTGTGGAAAGGAAGTTTTACAGCCTGAGACTAGCTAATAACTTCTTAATTTGAATTCGTACATGTCAGTCCTGCGACAGTTTCCCTCATATGTTGACTTAACGTTAAATGAACGCACAGGGTTGTGTGCACGAAATACGAGGCTTTGAGGGCCTGATCGACAACCCCTGTAGGGTTCGAATTCCAGTTAAGATGACTGAAATTGTGACCTTTTGATTAGCTAATTTCTGTGAAGTGGAAGCCTGAGGGCTGCCAGTCGAATTCTAAGTGCTGGCATGTATCTATGCTGCCGAAGATTCACCAAACTCCAGTTAATAGTCGAGTCGCGTTATAGGGTCTGGTTGGGACCCCATAACGATACTGGAGCTGGGCTTGACTTTTGTATAGGAAATATTGAGCTTCCAGAAAAGACTTCAGTTAAAATTACCTTTTTGAGACAGCAAAATGGCGATGACTAAGGAGGTACAAAGCAAATGTCAGACAATATAAGAGTTCTGCGAGTTTAAACTGTAAATACCTTCAGAGAAGGCAATGCTAATTTCCGTGTCTCACTAGAAGCGTGGTCAGACGCTGTCACCTTGTGTTGCGGCGCCGGCTGCAAGACGTACAAAAATATTGGTATTAGTCCTCAAATCGCTCCCGATATTGGTGAACAATTCCATTCGCACAGCTCGGTTTCACACTCTCCATTGCCGGCAATGTTTCTATGTACCGAACAACAATCATATTGGGTCGAGCGCTGCACTCTGAGGCGACGGCAACGCTGGCAAATAAAGTTGAAGCTACGAAACGTTACGAGTCATCAATACGCAGCCAACCCGGTCTGAATGACCTGCCACGGACCCCAAATTGTCGGTGTCGCCCACTTAGAATCCGTTCAGCCAGTTGTGTCGGACGAGTTTGCCTCCCTTTTGCATATGAAGGTATTAGCTAATTGGGATGCATCCTTGGCAGCTACATGGTCGAAAATATCCGTTCGTTCTGAGTCTCGAACAATGCTCCGATCGCATGCAGTCAGCAGGGAGGGTTTCCACAGAACAGCACCAGCTTCTTTACATGAAGCGACCACGACCACCAATCATCAATGCATGAAGGGTATCGCATACATCACTCGGAGTCCCCATGATCATCGAAAGAACCGAAGCGTAGGCGGTACCCAACCGTAGGAAGCATGGCGACCGATCAACTGGATAGCATGCTCAAGCGCGATGCGAGGTTTTTGAAAGAGATGTGGACCTGGTTCGCTGTCGGAGCCTTCGTCATTTTCTTGAGGTTTGTTGTGAGATTG
The DNA here is from genome assembly GCF_022836535.1 of Colletotrichum spaethianum. NCBI lineage: Eukaryota > Fungi > Ascomycota > Sordariomycetes > Glomerellales > Glomerellaceae > Colletotrichum > Colletotrichum spaethianum. The sequence goes on along the minus strand of NW_026054775.1, from coordinate 1,311,352 downwards.
CGTATGGTAGGTCCTAGGGGACTCAAAGGTGACGACTACACAATGCTTGTGGTGCGTAGGAACTAACCCACGAATATGGGCCTCTTCTAATGTTCTGTTCACTTAGACCTTATTTCTGTACACTGTTTGCTTTGTAATGGTCGACCTAGTTTGTGAGTCTATGTTATTCTCTTACATCGAGGAGAGAGTCGTCGTTTGATGCCGTTGAAGAGTTCTTCCATTGAACTGACAGCTGTCCCTCGACTCAGATAGATACGGAAGCAACGTGGACCTTACAACAGCTCAAATAGGTGTTTTATCTGACGAAGAAGTCGCGCGCCTCGTAGAGGGCTCAAAATTCCAACAAGTGGCATGGTATTCATATACGGCATATCTATGGTCTCTGAAAGCCACATTGCTTTTCTTCTAGTAAGCATTTGTTTAGATTCTTATGGAGGCTGATGCTTACTCGTATTCTAGTAAACGTTTAACTTTCGACTTGTGGCAAAACGCTAAGGTGTTGAAACTCTTGACTTGGTTCACGATACTATCGTACCTGGCCGTAGTCGGAACCATAACCTTCAGTTGCTTACCGTGAGTTTGTGATAAACATTCAGTATTTGTAACGATTTGGCTGACACATTCCACAGATTCTCTGATAATTGGGGAGTGAGGCCATTACCAAGTGAAAAATGCGTTTTCAAGGCACAGAATCTGCTGGTTACGACCTTTTTCAGTAAGCTCATGTCCAAACTTTGATTACCGTCAGCTTGCTAATAAATCTTGAGATGTGATCACCGATGCCGCAATTCTTTCTTTGCCTTTGCCGGTACTGAAAGAAATAAGAGTACCTTTATACAAGAAGATGTTTATCGCTGCGTTAATATGCTCTGGGCTCTTCGTCATCGCCGCAGCCATCATGCGCGTGGCAGTTACCCTAGGCTCAGAGCCATCGACTATTACAGTAAACCGATGGGGAGTTCGAGAGTGTGAAGTCGGACTCATGGCCATTAATGCGCCGATCCTTCGTCCACTATTTTCCCGCAGATTTTGGCAGTGGCATTACCGACCTCCAGCACGTACTTCAGGCCCTATGGAAAGTGCAAGAAGAAGCAGGACCACGATTGGCCGCCGAAGGAAATTCTTTCAGGATGAATCTCTTCTTGGGTGGCTGAACTCTACCACTTCGAGACTTGAAACGATTGTAAGAACTCGAGGTCGTGGAAGTCCCATCGACCCAGAGCTCGGGAATACCGCGAATGACCAGGAATTGAAACCAATCGATGAAGTAATGGAAGAGGAAGAAGGGTAAAGTTTTGAGGGCGTCACTAATGACAAGAAGGATTGAGAAATTGCCACTCACGCAAGGTGTTTTCATTTCACTTTTTGCTGGTGATAGAGTGCTTTACCATTAGTTTATATTTACGATGGAGAGCGGAGCATAACTAATGATACCCAGTTACGAGATGTGCTATAACAGTAAGAGCTTATCGGTCTTCTCGATGCAACGGCTGTCCGAGATGCCACTTCTTTCTTACGAAAACAGGTATAGTGCTGAAATGAGACTAAGTCATGCATGCTGGGCGAATTTGTGAGAGCCATCCTGGATATGACTACGGAGACCAACGAGGACTGCCATTTACGACAAATGTTCTCCTCAAGTCTAACTATGCTTCCGTGGCACTGCACCCGTAATATACCCACTAAATGCATCTTTAGATGCATAACGTATTCTAGAGCCGTTATTTGTCTTGGTATTGAGTCATCCAGTAGTCATCTAGAGCTAGTTTACACATTTCATCATTGCCTTATGTTCAACTAATGGCGAACAGTTACAAGACTGCGCCAAAACGACGTTGAACTCATCAAGACGAGTTTTTGTTAACAAATCAAATACAGAACAGCCTTTCAGATCTTCAACTCGTAGCCGCGACTCTGAGGTTCTACTGGTCATGGGTAAAGTCTGAGCGAAGATCTACGGTATTCCTGCTGTTATCTGAATGATGAAGGGGCCAGAGAAGGATGCTACAAGGGTAAACTTCAGCCCGCAGTCGAAGTTGTTCGTCTAGACTGCTCGCTTCTTCCTCACGAGCAGCTGCATAGACGCTCGAGATATTTTCAGCTTCCAGAAGGCAGCTTTCAGAACCGTAAACATGCGGCTGTGGGGCCTCTGCAGTGGGTTGGACTAGAGTGTCAACATTCTGAGGGTAGTAAGGTAAAGGCGGTCCATCTTTACCTCTGTCGTTGTAGTCGTTGTGGATCTCCCGGGGGGATTTCGTACAGATTAAATCTTTCAACCAAGCAATAACGGCACTGTCGTCGAAGACCGAGGTCCAATCATGGTGAACTGGTGTACTTTCCATAGGATCCATAAGAGAAGAAATCGACTCTTCCTCCACGTCTTGCGCAGTGAAAACTGCGTTACTAATGATAGTGGTCTGAGACATAACGGGCCCGATAAACTGCAACGACTTGTTCTCAATCGAGGGAATAGGCTCAGGCTCGGTGAACAGCGGCAATGCAGGTGAGGAATAAGGATTCGGAGGCATCGGAGTCTGGCCGGAGTTACTTTCATCGAACAAAGGTGCAAGGTACTGTAGGCCAGCAACGTAGGTTGAGAGGATATCTTCAGTGTGACGTCTTGATTCCTCAATGCCTTCATGGACAAGAGATTTATCATTGTTCAGAAAGTAAAGTGTGCTTTGGGTGTGGTCATACTGTGCAGCTGACGTGCCCTTATTGACTTGCAAAGCCTCGCTTTCAGTGCAAGCGTGCGAAATGTCTTTCTTGGCGATTGGACCAAGCGATTCTGGCAAAGCTGGTCTGTGAAAAGAAGCTGTAACCCCCTTCGCTTCTCTAATTGTAAATAAGGCTGTCGCCTTCGCGGATGGATCGAGAAAGATGCTGTCATGATACTTCGATCCGTCTTTTCCGATCACACATTGTGATAGGGGCTCAGCAGGAACTAGGAAGTTGATTTCGCTGATAAGGTTGTATTCGTAGGTAAAATAGACGGTGATTGGCTCTCGAAAACGGCGGGCTCCGAAAGCTCCGATGCAATCTTCGATCTCTGCCACCATCGAATTGACATATTCAGTGTCAGGCGCCCAGAGGGGGGCACCGGCGCGGCACTAGTGGGGTCGTCGGCGGGGTAGCTGGGGCTGCACCGGCACATAGTTAAGGGAGTATAAAGGATTCCAGCTAAGCGTCCAACACAGACTTTGACGACAAAGGCTAGCCATTGAGATCAACGTTAGAGAAAGGCGATAGCACAACGCCGCTGGATTAGTGTTATAGCCAGGGGAACTGGGCTCGGCCAAGGGGGGGGGGGGGGGGCTGGGGTGCATATAAGGAGCAGCTGCGGCAGACCTAGGGGAAAGGCAGATTGGAATAACAGTCAACACCCACCCCTACCTGTGCCCATCGTCGACCTCGTTACTCTGTAAGACTCCAGCCTCTGACATTCAGAGTCGAGATCTTTTGGGAGAGAGCCCACAGGGACAGATGAGACTGTAGCATTGGAAAAGCAGTCATGATGCACTTCCTGCAACGCGCAGAATCTAAGAACATCAATAAAGTCGTTGATATCTTGCACAAGGGGATCGAGTGCGTCTGCATCGCTTTCTTCGTAGTTTGGGCCGTGGGTCGTTCGAGATGCGCCGAGTCGAGGATCAGCCCCGAAGCTGTCAACGGTCTGGAGTAGCATACACTGCCCAAGGGACTTGGAGAGGCGTTCGGGAATCCGTACTATTGCCGAGTGATCACATTAGTAAATTGGGATGATCAGATGCAAGTTTGATGCTAGTGATTACCTGAGCCTCCAGAAAACATTTGTGGCTCCTCGATGCTTGAGGCTATAGACTCGTCAGTCTCACTAGGTGCGAGCGATCTCTAATCGTCATCCTGGTATTGGGCCTCGCTGAAGATAGCGTCGTCTGAATAAGAAAGCGCCGTGATTACTATGGGCTTCTTTTTGGAAGAATTTTTGGGACACAGGATCATATGCACCGTAGCAGAATCACCCTTCAAATCCTTGGTGTACTGTCGATACATCGACAGATAAAAGGCTGAATACACCCAAGGTCGTTGTAGAAGACCAATCGATTATTCTTGTCGCGTAGATGAGTTGAAGTGTGTCTTGTTGGCGTGAGAAGCACCTACATTAGGATTCGAAAGGCTTTGCTTGTCTCGAAACTCTTGAACTGTTTGGCAATTGCTGTCATCGCGAGCCTGATGCGCCGCTTGCTGCGCTCTGAAAAGCAGAGTCAGGTTGAGCTGAGAAACACCGCGCTGTGTCATTTTGCCAAAGACTATTACCATAAAAAGTGGATGAGTCAAGTCGCCACACGTAACTATCGCATATGCGTTGTTGGCTTCGCAGCCCCTAATGGGAGATAGTTGTGTGACCTAGCGCTGCCTGAAAAGTAGCTGCGTAATGACTGATGGTAGTCTGTGGTTAAACAGCGTTTGTACGAGAATAATCAAGTGCAGAAACTGGCCTGAGTTAGTGATGAGAGACAGTGTCTACGCGTCTGAAAGGTACAGAGACTAGTAAGACTCGGCAGGAAGAGAGATTCCGACAATCTAGGATGAAGGAAAAAAGTTAGAGGGGAAAACAACGGTTGGGAAGACATCATGGTCGCGAAAGACAGGGCAAGTGGTGGAGCCCAGGTGAAGGGAGCCCCTTATCGAAGTCCTGCTCGCGGCCTGTCACGTGGTTCTGAGTGGCGACGTGCATAAAAGACGTGACCGCAAGGCTTGGGATGATTCTGAGGGGAACAAAAAACATGGTCTTTGTAGTGAGTGATGCTTTGGTGAGACCAGGAAAAGTGCTTCCCGCGATCCCGCTGTCCTTGGCTGGTCGTCTAGATATCTGTGAATGCAAATTACAACATTGGTGATCAGAAATGTTTGACTTGGTATAATAAGACAAAGCTACCAACACAAAGGACTAAGAGCGTGCGTATCAAGAAAATAACATTTTCAACATGTGAGCATTGTTTTTTTGTTACTTTTGAACACACAGCGGAAATAAAATTGTGATCCATTTGCTCTTAGCTACACCTTGCTTTTGAAATGCACGATATTCCCTCAGGCTTGGTATATTTTCTCTGAGAGCTCTAGAATGACTCGCATATTGCGCTATGGATGTTTCGCATCGGGAACATAGTCATTGTTCTTGTGCATGTAATTGAGGTATCTGTCGCAAAATGACGCCTTAAGCATTTTCTGGATGGCGCTGTATATAAATGCGATTTATAGCTACTACGCGATGCTTCCTTCGACTATCGAGGATATTATTACTGCCTTTGAATAATACAATGTATTTGTTGCCAAGAGTTTGGGGCTTTGTTGACACCTCTTGGCCCCCTTAAGCACATTTAGGCTGAACACTAGGCTACGGCTCATCTTGTCGTGGCTGAAATGTAAATCTCGCGATAAGCCAAGAAATATTTACGATTAAGCCTCTTGAATTTGAATTAGAATTAACATGTCAGACTGAAAATAAGACGGCGTCAAAAGAACGCTGTTGACTACCTGGGAAAAGCCCTATCAAGCTTGTTTCACTATGAGCAACATGACTTTATCATAAATCTGCTTGAGAGGTGTTGCTCGGCAACTTCAGTTAACAGCGTCAGGGAATTTTAACTTAATCTTCCGTGCTTGAAACAACAATTCTACACATCTTTGCAGAAGGCGTCGTCATCATTAAGTGGTTAGACATGGGCTGTGATAGGCAAAACTGCCTGTGTTCTACGCCGAAGGAGCTGCGACTAAGCATAGCTATACTTATTTATCCGCTTATCCAATTGCACGGTTCGACGCACGATCAGGCATCATACGACTCTTTGGAAAGAGCTGTTGCAGGTCCTTGAAGAGGGCGGTGCACTAAAAAAGTTGGCCTGATCACCTTGGCAACCCTCCAGCCGTATCGAACTCTTGTCTAGTTTCTCAATAGGATCCCGGATTTGCGGCACCTTAGACCTTTGTGGGTTCTGTGCAACATGCTTTGACTAGGAACAAGTGCCGACGTGGCGTTCTTTAGCGCAGGGTAGTAGTCATCATGGTGTTACTCACGTCGGCGCTGATCTCCAATGAGAAACATTGGAATAATCTGATTAAAACTTTGTGTTCAAGAACCGATTTATTGACTTGTCGTCGCGGATATTGTAAATCCTTATCTTTTGATTATAAATGTTTTATATTATGTATCATCGGGTGTGCCGCCTTGCGCGCAATACAGCTGATTTGTGTGGGCCAGAGAATCGGTTAGATTTAGATACGGGTCGCAGTAAGATTCCCCAACAGGTGGTTTCCAGGTACTCCAATTACGCAATCCGATGTTGAATACGTTTTAGCACCACCGTATTATCTTAGCTTGGGGTCAAAACTCGGATACAAAAACACACTGTCAATGCTGTTACCCCTGAGCACCGCCGCTCAAGTGGATTTCCGGAACCGGTACCTGCCCAGCTAGAAACATATTGTTTTAGTGGCGTTGCCTATGGGATACTGGCAGTTTTTTGATGTCTTGGGACGGGCTTGTTTCGAGAATAGACTAGCCCTGGGAAAGTGTGTCGTGACGTGTCAAGGTGCTATTTATCTGGTTCATCATTGGCTCGAATGACGGCCAACATTTTGTTCGCCTTTTATGCTTGTTTGACGCATCGATGATAGCCGCATTTGAAGAAAACCAACATACCATTGCTACCATGATGAACACAATGGTTTGTCTCGACGGCGGAATCCTGTGACACAGGTTAGGTACTCAATTTCGAGGGAAGCGAAGGGTTGTTCGCCATCTGAACTTTTAGCTGGCTCGTGTATGAACAACATATGTGTGTCCGCGTGTAGGGTTGGCTGCATAAACTCTATCTTAGTCCTTCGTATCAACTCTACTACGCCACACCCGTTCTGCAGCGGTTCACCTACCTGAACCTTTTACGTAGGACAGTTTGAGCAAACTCACACATGATTCGACAATGCCCATAATCTCTTCAAGTCTCCGTTCACGACCGAGCCAGGCAGTATACTCTGAGCAACTTATTAGTTTTCTATGAAGCGGAAATTTTAGAATAAGCAGACAAAGAAGCTGCCGGAACCCTCAACATCTCATATTCCAAGATTAGGCCCAGGACAGAAGTTCGTGTCGATTAGATTCATGAAAAGACAGATATTACCAGAGTCTTAGTTACAACATTCCAAGCACGGGCAAACGATATGGCGCTGCACGAACAGGGGTTACACTAGTTCTTTGCACCATTCTTAGACCATCCGTGATTTACTAGCGCAGAACCATATAGTCAAGGAGCAGCGGTGCCGATGATAATCGGATCAAGATCAGGCCCGGCATGGCAACCGCATAGACTTCCCGAGTCTGACTAGAGGCAGCGACGAGGATCGACGGTATAGTCTTCTGACTGGGATACTGTTGATTGGACGTTGGAGAACTCCGACATGGGCTCGATCTGATCCAGCCATTTCTTATAAGTATATAGCTCAAATATGCTCCCCCTTTTCTCAGATCTCTCAAATCTATCAGCAGCCGCTCGTTCTGATAATCCAACAACAACAATCGTTACTCAGCTTCGTTTCTGTCCTAACAGGTTAGCTGCCAAGATGGTAGTCATCAAGGGCGTCATGCAAGACGCTCTTAAGTGGCTGTTCTCAGTCCAAGCAGCTTTGAGCCAAGACAAGACAAACGGGTACGCTTACTGCAAATTGTTGAACTGATGGCCGATAAGAAAGCAAAATTGTATTAATTTCAGCGTAGGAAATCGCCCCTTGGAACTTTGAATGCCGTCAAACTGCCACTTTTCTTGAAGAGCAACCCCCTGCCCAACGGCTTGCCGTGGGGTAAGCTGACTGCGGACGGCACCAACTACTACAAGGAGTGGCCCAACACTGGGGTTACTCGCAACTACGATTTCACCGTCAGTCGTGGAATCATTGCTCCTGATGGATACGAGCGGAAAGTGCTGCTGGTGAACGGCGCATTCCCTGGCCCGACCATCGAGGCTAATTGGGGAGATTGGATTGAAGTCAAGGTTACCAACAACATCACCGACGGTCCTGAGGGTACTGCTCTGCACTGGCATGGCTTCCAGCAGAGAAACACCCAGTGGGAAGATGGCGTCCCTTCAATTAGCCAGTGTCCCATCGCTCCGGGCAAGACCTACACCTACAGATTCCAGGCGACCCTGTATGGTACTACATGGTACCACTCTCACTATTCATCGCAGTATGCCGGTGGTTTGTTCGGGCCAATGGTCATCTATGGCCCTGTCAAGTCTCAGCCAGAGATCGATCTTGGCCCTATCATTCTGTCTGGTGAGAAATTTACCACAAACTGGAACACTGATCGCAATCACTGACTATTATCGCTAGATTGGTATCATAAGCAGTACTTTGACTTGATCGAGGACATCCTTCAGGTTAACGGAAATGGGTTGGTATTCTCAGACAACAACCTTATCAACGGCAAGGGTAACTTCAACTGCTCCACAGTTGTTGCTGGAGACAAGACAAAGTGTACCAACAACGCTGGTATCTCCAAGTTCAAGTTCCAAACCGGCAAGACCCATCGTCTCCGTCTCATCAACTCCGGCGCTGAGGGTGTCCAGCGCTTCTCCATCGATGGGCACACCATGACCGTCATCGCGAATGACTTTGTTGAGGTGGAGCCTTACGACACCAAGGTCGTCACCCTGGGCATTGGCCAGAGAACCGACGTCCTCGTCAAGGCCAATGCTGGTAACAACAACCCGAAGGGCGCCTACTGGATGCGCAGTAACATCACCAGCTGTAGTCTGACAAACCAGCATCTTGGACTTGCTGCGGTTTACTACGACCAGGCCGACCAGAACAAAGCTCCAACCAGCACAGCGTGGGATGTCCCTGACCCCGGTACCTGCGTTAACGATGATCTCGCAATCACCAAGCCGGTTATGAAGTTGAAGCCAGCTGCGGCTGCTGTGACCAAGACAATGGAAATCAAAGTCTTCCGCAATGACTCCGGCATCATCCAGTGGTCGCTTGATGGCGTGGACTTCCGCGGTAACTTCAACAAGCCGACGCTTCTTCAAGCCAACAAGGGCAACCTGACTTTTGACGCCGACTGGAATGTCGACAATTTCGCGAATAACGGCAGTGTTCGTGTGGTAGTTAGCAACAACAGTCCCGCAGCGTGAGTCCAGTTTTTCTCAATGTTATTGACGAATAGTAGAGACTGACACTTGGCTAGGCATCCGATGCATCTGCACGGCTTCAACATGTATATTCTCCACGAGGGGGATGGGCTTACCTGGGATGGGACAATTACAAACCCCGAGAACCCGCAGCGTCGTGATGTCCAACAAGTTCGCGCCGGCGGACACATGGTCATGCAGTTCGACTCGAACGAGAACCCCGGAGTGTGGCCTTTCCATTGCCACATTGCTTGGCACGCTTCTGCTGGTCTGTTTGCCCAGTTCTTGGTACAGCCAGACAAAGTCAAACAATTCCAGATCCCTCAGAAGGTCGCAGACACTTGTAAAGACTGGCAGTTGTGGACACAGAGCAACATTCCGGAGGTAATTGATAGCGGCCAGTAAAGGCCGAGCCTTCCATTTCTTGTCCATAATCTGTTTGTTGTACGTTTCTTGGTGTGTATCGTTATGTGGGAAGTTTTTTCGGGGCAGTACTTAGGAGACACAATTGTATACATAGGTAGAAATTAGATTTTAAATCTAGATAATATGGTAGATTTGCGATGTGATATCTTGAAAACCTAGTGGTGAAACGATTGCATTCAACCACACGATCTTGATCATGAAATGATTTTAGTAGCCTATATTTACAGATCTAACTGATCCAGTAAGCTGCGGGAGTTGTCTATAAGTTTTAAGCAAGTGGGTTCTCGGTCAGAAGGCCCACAAAGAGATTGATAGCATGGTGGACAGTCAGGTGCAGGAGGCGTCTGATGCCATCGCCTCTGCCGCTGCTCCAGTTTTTCCATGAATGCTGATAGGCATTTGTCGCTCTGACCTTCACCTCCGAATATTTCTGCTTTTACTATATTGCGCATGATTTTTTTCCATTCGGCTGGCACGATTCCGACCGAATACAAGTCTTTTGAAGTCCCTACAGGCAGTTCCAGGTGGCTGTAAAGAATCCGGGACGCGCCGTGTATAGTAAGCCGTTTCCTCTCTCCAGCTTCTGTAGCTCGATCTGCCTCGTCGTTGATATAGGCTATGATTCTCCGAAACGACTCAGAAAGACACAAGCATAGAACGCCGAGTAGAGCAGCATTTTGAATGATCGAGAAATAACGGTGAGGACATCGCTCACAATTGAGGACTTGGGTGGCCGACTCGAAAGTATCTCGCAACAAACTGAAGTCATCTGGAGCTATCATTTTTTCTTTTATCCGGAGGTTTTCCAGCAAAAGATATAGTACCGACAGACAAGCGCAACTTGCGGCCGCTGGCTGCGAAATTGCGTCGAGTGGTGGAAAACCCGCAAGGCCCTCGGAAACTGCATTCTGGAAAACACTTTACTGATTGTCAGCTACGTAAGCTTTTGGAGGGATTGATTTCTATGCAATATCAAGTAACTGGATTCTCACCCTTGCTCATCCTCCACATCGACAGCGCCCTGATGTGTCACAAAAGCTTTAGAGCAGGCCATGCCTCGAGATATATTAATGGGAGGCTTCTTAATGCAGAAGTCGCTGCCGGTTTGTTGCATAGCGCTGATTCTGGGGCTAGAAGCTGAATCCGCCAGTTGGTCATAACTGAGAGAAGACAAATGTATCGTTGGGGGCTGCCTTGATAACAGCTGTTCTCGATTGTTTATCCGGGCTGATTGCGGTCGTATCCGCCTGGTTATTGGTCGACCCATCGGCTTCCGCGGAGAGTAGTGACACTCTTTATCATCGAGGCTACATCTGGAGCACGCTGGATGCTCTCCAGAGCACTTGATCTTCTTGATTCCTTACCTGCTATGTCAGAGTTGCCCACAGTGCAGGGAAGAGTTGTGCGTACGGCATGAGTCACAAGACAATCGAAGTCCCGAGTTCTTAGACGACACAATCCGGCTCGCCATTGCCAAGTTTACCTAGCATGTATACGGAGAAATCAAACGGTGTTGTGTGTTGTCAAGGAGAGTGAAGATACTCTCCAAACTTTGTTGGGTTCTCATGCCGGATACTTTTAGTAATAGTCATCCAGACTACGCTCATGATTGGGGAAAAGTCTCCGTTTTAGGTAGACTACTTGCGGCTCTGGGGTTTGGGTCCACTTTGAACCGCGACTCCACACATCCTACCAAGCGCCCGGTCAATTTACTGAATATTCCGAAACACTGGGTGTCAATCTCGCAGACTGTAAAACCGCATAACACGCTGTATTCGGTGTATCTGTCTTCATTTATATTCCTGTGACTAGAAGCATGCTGCAAAATTTAGGGCCATGATATATGTTAAGATTTGCTGCACTAATCGTGACACCCGTTTGAACTCACCGCCGGAATTATGGTGAGACCACCACGCGGTTGAATTGAAACCGTGCTGGTCGCTGTTGGGCCAGGCAGGAAACACTGCCCAGAATATACCATCAAAATTCATGCAACACAATAGAGAAACATCATAAAATAGGCAAAGTCCGTGAGGCTATTCTACTTGCCTACTACATTGATCAGTTACAGATACTGTGGTTGCAAAGTGATGGAAGAACCGTGGAGTTCATCAGAGGGCGGCTAGTCTTTCTTTCACCCGATGGACCACATAGTGTAGTGTGGCACAAGGGTGGGCTGATCACGCTCCTAATGGAAGTCCAAGGGTATATCATTTCAAACATATACTTATCTCTTGCTGTGAGCCTCTTCAGATCGTCTTTGACAGCCTAACATGTCCGAGAGCATGTGCAGCCAAAAGCTACCTATGACCGAGGTAAAAGCGTCCCGTTCTTGTTGTCTACGGGGAATACGCCAAAGACCATTGGGTTTCGTCATGCACTTGGAACGCGAAAGGGAGAAACCACTTTCATACTACGATTCTGCAAAAGAACTCAAAAACCTGTGGGGAGCGCGAACATCAACTGATAGAGTTTCTGCTTACTCAGAGTTCTCCGGAGCTCCGGCATCCACAGCTCATATTGAGGGCAACGGATTGTGGCCAAACCACTTATCGGTTAGCAATCAATAATAACCTCGAGGCATTTCTTCTGAGAAAGATTGATCATGTCGTCTCTGGGCGTGATTTTCTTGTTCACCTTGCACCCATGCATACTTGCTTTATTGCTAGCCTCTGCGGCTCCCAGGACTAGTCTTATTCTGCGCCTCAATGCCATAACAAGGTTTACCGTACTCCAATTGTCTTGCAAATACAAAACGCTGTTGCAGGCGCCTGCTCGGGCGCCTGCCGAGCTTACTGACATGAGACTAACATAATGGGAGGTCTAGGCGTCATAGCAACAAACAACTCGCATGCAGACATCCGCAAACTTTCAGTTTAGACAAACCCAGCACTTCTCCAATTGACTTGCGGACCCGCACCTCCCATGAATGGCCAGCGTCCACATAGGGAAGCTGAGCGGCATATCTTAAAAGGAATTTGTTGCGGCCTGCCGCCACGGCAGATTCATGCATGATCAGGTCAAGACCAGCATTTCTATTTTGATCTCCCAAACGGGAAGCAGCCGTAGAGGATGTCACACATTACGCAAGTTTCATTACTGATCTGACACCCGAATGATTACCTCGTCCCCTAAAAACTACTATCGCTTAATAGGTATAAGAAGGGCTACGAGTCTCTGATCTGCAAGCCGGATCGCTCATCAAGCTACACGCTGTTCAGTCGCGAAACTCGAATCAAACCCTACCAATCAAGTTGATCGAAATGTCTGGCCCACCTAATATGGCACCCACGCGGGTTATTCTGGACGTGGTGGGAGATGTGCCGGACTGGAAGGAGGAGTACAAGAAGTTCCTACTCTCTGTAAAAGACTCCGAGGGCTATTTTCGCTACCGATGGGGTCCTTGGAAGGAGGACCCTAGTAAATTGGAAATAATGGCTAGTAAGTCTTTCTATCATCCTTCCCTGATCCCCCATGGCCATCAAAGAATGCTTCTCAATACTCACGATTATGCGCTCTCTCACAGCGTGGGCCCCTCTCGAGACGCGTGCGGCCTTTGGAAAGTCTCCGCAGCACCAGAAAGCAATCGAGGCACTGAAACCAGTTCTTGCCGGACCTATGCCCACCAAATGCCCTAGGTTTGATCTCGACCTGAACACATTCGTGCCTCCGCCGCCTCAACTCATCAATAGCCCTATATGTGAGATTATCACAGTCCGCCACTGTAACGGTGACCCCAAAGAAATGGGTGCAACACTCAAAAAGGTAGAGGCTCTGCCAGGTTGCTTTGCCTCTCACTCAGGTATCGCGGCAACGAACACGCCTGACCAGGGCAATGTTTGGATTGGTTTTGTGGGATGGAGGGACTATGAGTCGAGCGAGGAGGCTGACAAGTCGGTTTATATGCCGCACGGTGTTGGAGAACTTGAGAGTCACCACATCAACTTCAACTTCCCTATTAAGGGATTCTCGGTTACCAACCCTGGTAGATGAGTGGCTCCCATGGACGTGTGGGTTCAAGACTACTGTGGATCCAAGGCTATGAATCCACAACTCAACGTACCTTGCTCCTTTCGTATGCAAACATATACATTCGCCAGATTTAGCTGAATAATAGTACCGTTATGGAACGAAAAGAAATACTAAAAATCAAGGTTATTTTGTATTCGTTTTGAGACTGAACTGCCTAACTGTGGCCTACAGTTGTTGACGTTGATGTACGTAGCTGCTTGAAGGTAAACTTCAAATCTATCCGACACATTAGACCTGAGCGGCTTGTCGCAAATCGCCAATACCTAGTTACCAAGCGGACATTGTGCCGATCCTTTTCCATAAAGTTTATGCACGTGGACGATCTTTGGCAGCCAGTTCTTAGCAGTCGGTATCGAGCCGATCAAGGCCTTAACGCTGATCAATATCACATCCGCCTCTAGGCAAAGCAACAGCATGGCACTGACCCTTGTGCTCAACATCTCAAATATGGCCGGAAACGTGCTACAACTGTCAACATGGAACCTCACATGCATCAGCATATTAACTTTAGTTGATCATCAAGTCTAAAAAGTATTAAACAGTCAAACAGCGCTACAACCTAGCTCTGACCTCGGGAAGCTTGATACAAACAGATTGAATCATGTTCTGCAAATAGGACACTAGCCCACAACATCACGGCCGCTCAAGATTTCAAAGAGATGCTGACACTGTACTGGAAGTCGATGCATCACAGGCTGACCCCAAAGTAAGGTCAGGCATCTCGAATGTACTGCGTGGTATCGACGATAAGATAGGGAAAGACTTGAGCCACATGACCCTATATTCTAGCCTAAAAACATTCTGATGAGTTGCCGGCCGACGTTTCCGGCTCATTCCGCAGTACTCGCATAATTGCTTTTTGATGAAGCTCGGTGCGTGGAACATTTTAACTCGAAAGTTGCTAGTAAGTCAATCAACAGTTTACGTCACGGCATCAAGTCAACAAAGCTTCGGAATGCGCAGCCAACAGCAACGGACTGATTCCTTTCCTTTCTTCATGGCCAATTCATCAATTTAGAGATTTCTATTCTTCAACTTTTCCCTGCATCATGCTTATGGCTTGATGTTCTTGACTGCATGGTCAATTGCATACCCATACCCGTGGATCCCGAATCCCATAATAACCGCCACTGCCTTGTCGCTCAGGTAACTGTGATGCCGAAACGATTCTCTTGAATGCGTGTTGCTGATGTGAAGCTCGATGAAGGGAATTGCTACCCCCAATAGTGCGTCGCGGATCGCAACGCTCGTGTGAGTGTATGCCGCTGGATTGATGATGATCACATCGACGTTACCCCTCGCCGCATGAATGCGGTCGACGATGGCGCCTTCTGTATTTGACTGGAATGACTGCAAGTCTGCTCCCAGCGACTTTGCGTGTTCTTTTGATGATACTTCAAGCTGCTCGAGAGTAGTCGAGCCGTAGATGTGTGGCTCGCGGGTGCCCAGGAGGTTCAGATTGGGGCCATTGATGAGGAGGATTGACTTTGCCATGGTGACAATTGTTTTGCAAATCTTATCTCTTCAAATCGATCAGGGTGTGATGTTGGTTTGTAAAGACAGTCCTGGAGAAATCAAGTATTGAAGTAATCATTTGTGGTTAAATGATTTCCCCGGTTCCTCCTCACAGGACTCCACGTGAGCCCCGTCACTTCGGCCACTACGAAGGTTGGAGCGGGGAAGCAGATGCGGGACCCCGCGATCCGCAAGCGGCAAAGTCTTCATCCGTCGGCACCGGCTTTAACAGTCAAAGCGCCGATGAGCGGAGTTTTGTCAACACATTATCGTCAGCTTAGTAAGAGATTCATTTCCTTTACTATGTATTCTGAACAGCAACCGTGAAGTAGTGTCAATCCGCTTAATTACTGCTATCGATTGTTGGCGAGCTATCCTCGAGCATTCGTTCGAGCTTTCCTGCTATTGTACATCTACTTTAATCTGGGTGTATGCTTCGTTTTACTTTACCATTCCAGTCCGCAAAAGAAACTACTTGCGCTTCACTCCTTGCCCCTTCGGCACTCTCACCAGCCAGTACAAGCCACATGCAGCCACAATGTTGAAGCCAATGTACACCCACAAAAGACCAAAGTTTCTCCATCTGTCGTCGTACTTGATTTCTAAAGTCGCAAGGTAGTCGTCTGTGGTGCTCATCCGGCAGTAGGCACAGAAATCTGTTGCGGCAGCATTGACGATGTACCCACCCGCACGCTGCACGAAAGGACCAAGGAACTCGCCGCATGTCATGTTGGCCGGCACCGGAACGGACACGAGTTCCTTGGCCGTGCAAACAACCTTGGACCCATGCAAGCAGGCCGACAATGCTCCGCTGGCAAGGTAGGTCATCGGACTGACCCAGTACATAAAATCGCTCCAGATAGCAGGAAGGTCGGCACGGAGGACAGTCACACCGCAGAAAGCCATGCAGAGGATAGCGAAGAGACTAGCTGGGATACTGGCCAGGTCAGCTGTCTCTATGGCTGCGATTGCCAGTTGCGAAAAGGTGCTCATCCAGAGGAAGAACATCCAGATGAATAGGAACACAGTGAAGCCGCGAATAGTGACATCGTCGGCGGTGGTGTTGCGGAAGAACCTGGCGGGATAATACCAGCAGAAGAAGAACATGATAGCCGCGATCGTGTTCCAAATCATTTCGATGACAATGTTGGACAAGAGATACGCTGGAAACAGTCAGCATTGTACTGCACGTCACCGGCAACATTTTAACTTACTGGTCCACCGGTAGACGCGCGACGGCCGCTCCCGCACCTCATACAACGCCCTCTGTGGGATGAACATTGGCATAATCTGCTTGCTAAATTCGTTCACTGTGGTAAGACACATGAAGAAGGCATACAGTTGGTTCTGCAGGCCCTGCAAGCTGTTATCAGACTTGAAGGTGAAACCAATGTAGAAAGCCTAAATGTTCATGGTTAGTTATTGCTAGACATGATGGCAGAAAAGCCTTACCAAAAAAATTGTCAGAGTGAATTTTGACCAAATGTAGACAGGCGATCTCCAAAAGTGCTTTGCAGTGCGTGCAAAAACATGCTGGAACTGCGTCCAAAATGAAGATGCGAATTCCTTATGAGCAATCTCGTTGCCCGCCTTGTCCAATGGGAGTTGAACCGTGCCTTGCTGACGCAGAAGTCTGAGCTCATCCTTTACTTCATGGTACTCTGGGGACGACCGCCAAATGTCATGCCAGTTTGGGCCATCTTCAGACAGTGTGGTGGCCTGTAGCATCCATTCTGCAGGATTGGCATCCGCAGGGCAACTCGGTGCGCCATTGCGCTCAAGATAATCAATCATGGTCGTAGCATTGTCGCCAATGTCTTTGGTCCTGTCAGCAAGTATTCAGATCACTGGATGGAACAAAGAGCCTCACCTCCAAAATATACCGTTTTACCACCGCGTTGCAGCAGAAGAAGCCTGTCAAAGCGAGAGAACAACATTGCAGACGGCTGATGAATGGTGCAAAGAACCGCCTGCCCGCTCTTTGCGAGCTTCTCGATGAGGTCGCAGATTGCCCAGGACGTCTGGGAATCAAGTCCTGACGTCGGTTCGTCAAGGAAAACTAGGAGCTGGGGTCGAGCTGCAAGTTCGACGCCAATGGTCAAGCGCTTGCGTTGTTCCACGTTGAGTCCCTGGCCAGGAACTCCAATGACGGCGTCCACAAACTCGCTCATGTCGAGCAGCTCGATGACTTCATCGATGTAGGCGAGCTTGGCTTCGCGTGGAATTTCGGCGCTTTGCCGTAGCAAGGCACTGAATTCAAGTGCTTCTCGGACCGTCATTGTATCCATGTGAACATCTTGCTGTTGAACGTAGCCGACACGGTTGGGGAGTGATCTGTCTGTTGGTCGACCATTGACCATCGTGTCGCCAGAGAGAACGCCCATGGTAACTCTACTTGCAAGGGCGTCGAGTAAGGTAGTTTTCCCAGCACCGGATGCGCCCTACACAACTATCAGCAAAAGTTTCAGGCTTGGCCTATATATCACATACCATGAGAGCCGTGATGACACCCGGTTGAACCCAGCCATCCACGTGATCCAGGATGCGGCGGTCCTGGTTCTGTATTTTGACGTCGTAGCAGATATCTTCCCAATGAAAGATTGGCTTTCCACAGGCGCTAGGCCTCGGTCTGGCCTCACTCATCTTCTCTGTCGGTGGCGGAGACACTTTCTCGATTAAAGTCACCCCACGGGACTGGCTTTCTTCGTCCAAGCCTGATTTCTCGCTGAGGCCAGCAGGCAGTTTGCCGCGTCGGAAGACTAGAACTTCGCCTTCACTCTTTGGCGGCTTGGCAAACTCTGCCGTGATGATGTAGGTAATAAAGAAGAAGACCACATAAGCAGAAAGAATTCCAAAGTTCCTAAGACTGGTCAGATCAATCCTCAAAAGGGGCTCTGACTGAACTAACCTCCACTTGTTAGCGTTGAAGTAGCTGAAAGATTGCTCAATGTATTGGTCGCCGTCAACCATGTCCGATCCCGGTACAGCTCCGACCACAGCGCAGGTCCGACCTGCTATGGGAAGATCATCGTATCCATTGCCCGAAGGCACTAGACCAGCACAGCGAAACTGACGGCCATGAAACTCGTTTGCCATGAGTGATTCGAAAGCATAGGATAAAGGGTTTATGTAACCCATCCAACGGGACCATCCCTGCATGTAGGATGTCGGAACGGTGAAGCCTGCGTACATCATAACACCGATAGTCACTAGGGTGACAGGTACCATGGCCTGATGCGACGTGCGTGCAAGTGACGCCATGGTTCGATAGATCCCAGACATTGCTAACAGGACCATGAATGACATGAGACAGAAGAAGAAGAAGGGGCCGGGTTGACGGTTCAAATTCGCCATGAAGTAAAGTATAGAGTTGAAAGTGAAGACATTGGTGATCTTGTATGGCAATTCGGTGATGTAGCTGGAGATCGCTTCAGCAGATTGATGGTATAGTGCGTATCTGTTGTGCTTCTCGATGACAGGCCTTTGGGCATAAAGGGTAAGAACCTACATGTTGATTAGCCGCCATGATGCGAAGAAGAAAAGAATAAACCGCTAGTGCAGGATGAACATGAAATTAGAGAAAAACTGACCTCCATCTCGCTGGCAAAAGCATTAAAAAGTAAAGCGAAGAAGATCAAGCCGCCCCGGTAGTAAAACGTGCTAGTGTCGGCCTTGAGGTTGTAGAACATGCTCCCAAGGACGAGCCCTACAATGATGTTGAACACGAGCGAGGATATCGTGAACTCGGGATCGGCTACCAAGCGCTTCCACCCGCGCCAGAGGCATAGTTTGACTTGGCGTGGGTAACTGATCGTGTATGGGGACTTCAGCCGTGACCACGAACTCCTTTCGGCTTTGACGCTCTCTTGAAAAGCCTGAAGACGGTCTTGCGACGGGTGCTCGCTATCGTATCCATCAATCTTTGCAGCTAGAGCTGCATGATGTTGTGATTGCTTCCATCGCCTTGCAAACTCATCGGAGGTTCGGGGCGCAATATGCTCATAGCCAGGTCTGATCTGCCGTTCGTTCGGGAGGTCATAGAGGTAAGGAAGTCGGGCGTGGTCTGTCGCTCAGGACCTAAAGAACATCGAGTCAGAACCAAGCATCGAGAAAATGCTGCACATATTGTACATATTGTACCTACAATGAAAGCCCAAGTCTTCGAAGTACTTCTTCGCCTGGTCAACCTTGCCAAAAAAGACTTGTCGTCCCTCGTAGATCACCGTCACTTTGTCAAACAGCTACCAACGGTCAGTCACCAACGCAATGCTTGAAGTTGATACTTCTGTGACAAGACATTTACGACTTACATCATATGCAGATTGCGGCGCCTGATAGATCGCCACAACAGATGCAACGCCCAGTAAGTCCGATTGTGTGCGAAGGTTCTGACAGAAAGCAATAGCGTTCCCACTGTCGAGACCTCGCGTGCTATTGTCCCAGCATTGGAACTTGGCGCCAGTCAGGGCAGCCTCGACAATGCTGACTCGCTTGCGTTCGCCTCCAGACACGCCGCGGACAAAGTCATTGCCGACTTTG
This sequence comes from Colletotrichum spaethianum, assembly GCF_022836535.1. Lineage (NCBI taxonomy): Eukaryota > Fungi > Ascomycota > Sordariomycetes > Glomerellales > Glomerellaceae > Colletotrichum > Colletotrichum spaethianum. The sequence continues at coordinate 1,291,673 of NW_026054775.1, read as the reverse complement.
GTGTTAATAGTATGTGAGATGCCAAATGCTGCCATCATCACATCGCGCATGGTACGGGCATACTCGTTACTCGTCATCCCACCGGGTACCCATGCTGGAACTCTGGCTCTCGATGCGAATTCCAGCGTATCTCCAACTGACAAAGGCGCCAGATGGACATCCACTTCAGCGTTGTACAGGACATCGCCTCGGAACCAGTTATGCATGCGCCTCGGTTCGATTCCTACCCAAAGTTAGTTTGATTATCATTGCGACCAAACACTCTCTAACCTCGAAAGTTCATGTACGACTCTTCGGCAACATTAAGGCCCTCTTTTTGGCCGGACAACGTCTTCAGAAGAGTCGAGCAGCCCGATCCTGGAGGACCCAGCACGAGGAGCATCTCGCCGGGCTCAACGACGCCCTCGAAGTCCCTTAGGATATCGATGCGTCTTTTTGACCTTCCTGTCGCAAGCCCGACGATATCTGATGCCATACTGAGTGCAAGATTGCCCGCGCTTTTTTGATACTGGGACCCTGAGCTGTAGCCAAACACATTAAGATTGCGAAACGCGACGCCAGTAAGTCTATTAGGTGCCGATTTGGGATCGGACTCGTAAAGCTCGATGAATGCTTTTGTCCATGATGCAGGTTCGAAATTTGCGGAATTAGGGTCTAAGTGGCTATTTTTTGGAGGATTCAGGACGTTGACGTGGGCATTGGCTGCATGGTGCTGGGAGACATTGGTGACTCGGCGGGCCAGAGTTTCGATCTCTTGGTGGGTGCTTTCGGCGGCTGTTAATGTCGAAGAGTCGAGACTTTCTTCGAAAGAATCCGAAAAATAAACATTTTGTTCGTCTGGTGGCATGGTTTGTGTTACAGCGGATGAGTTCGTGGTGAGCTCCAGGTCGGGTGTTCCTGTTGAGCGTAGAAAGGGTAGTTCCGCAAGGGCGCTGATACTTCGTACGAACAGCTGTTTGGATGATTTCGATCTATTTTCCGTGACTTATCTGATGTCCCGACTCTGGAAAAAGGTCATGGTGTGTTATATGGCGTGTTCAAATCCAGCACTGCCTGCACCGGTGTCCCGCGGTACGCCGTTCGAGGCCGCATTAGGGAGGCTCCTTGGCGGCGTGGGGAGGGTTCGACTCCGCAGCAAATGGTTCAGGGATCACCTTTTAACGAACCCATTCCGTGCATACGGAGACTGGCCGTTCCCAGGCCAAAGCGGTGGAATTGGGTCAGCTGCGGTGACCCATGTTGTGCGGACGGCCGCGGATGGCCGAAGGACTATAAGCTCAATCGAAGGTGGGGCATCCGCATCACGCCCAGAACAGAATCGCAAATCATGGGCCCCTAAGGTTGCGAGCCCGAGAGCTCACTCACAACGCCAGCGTTGAGTACCGACAGAATGGCATCATTAATGTCTAGCCCCGGAGGCCTAAGGTTCCGATAAGCTTCAGCCTTACCAACCTCTTGTTACGATGCCAACAATTGCGGCTCTTGTTGTTGTTGTTGTTGTTGTTGTTGTTGTCCGCTTGTCTCCGTGAATACTACCCTGGTGCAACTCCCTGCTGCCAGGTGATCTGCTGTTCACCTCGAGCTGGAATGACGTGCGACAAGCTCAAGGCCACGAAGATCGTTTTGGAGTAAGCTCGTGTCGTGTGCTTGAGGTTCCTTAGTTGAACCTTGAGCGAGCGCTATTCGTTTGCATATGCACACGACAAGAAGGATCGATGATATTCCAAAAAAGGATGAGTGGCTACAAAAGGTCGTATCTCAAAGCGCGGATTTCCTTGGCATGATGATAAAACGAAGTGAGCGCAAGGGCAATCGAAGACTAAACGTCAAACGCGGATGAGGACAACGTACTGAAGTTTCGGGGGTTGAACGATGCGACGAGTGACTAGACGAGGAGCTTGGCAAGACTGCGCTTATTACCAGCGGACATACCGTGTTCTGACTGTTAGGTTACTTGGCAACAAGCGTCGCGCAAGTTTTGCGCGGAAGCCGTGATTCCAGTTCAGTATTCAAGGGGGCAAAAGCGGATCTACCGATGTGGGTACCGTCCAGGGACGCATCATCCCGCGGACAGCACCGAACTGTACTCGGCCCAAAAAGCGTTTTCCACGTGTTCTAGAGATTTACACAAGTAGCCACTCGTACTTCATGATGATAGTCTTACAGAATGTTGTGTGCCAAACCGCAAATTCGTCCCTTTTTGTCAAGGAAGTCACACCTCTCATGTTACTACAAGTCGTACCTGCATATCCTCTTTACATTGACCACATAGAGTTTCATAAGCCATCAAAATTCGTCCCGTTCATCCCGTTCATCCCTCATCACAGTGCCATAAAAAAGTCATTGATCCTGTCCAGCCCACCGCTCGGCAACCCGAGAGGTCACGAACACCCCCGCCGCCAGAATAGTGAAGCCTGGAGCAAACAACAGTAGGATGGCTACCACAACCAGATTGGCGAAGAACTCCGATGATCCGAACGGCGGCGCTCTTCCAATAAATCCCGGGCCCATGGTGTGGACCTTTACATTCGCCCTAGTCTGCTTTTGAACCCTTGATGGTTGGATCTCTGCAGGCTGGGGCGATGAGTCCATGTTTTGCAGGTTGCCGAGCGCATAAAATACGTCTGTGACGAGAGGTTTGTTTTCCTCGTCGACAGTGATTCCGGACAGCCACGCGCGGATATTCTCGTGTGGGTCTGACGATGATACCCCGTGATCTCTGAGTGGCTGGGGGGTTGGGTGGCCTTCCATGTTCACCGCATGGCCATTTGTGATAGTTGTTCGGTCATCTTCATAGATGAAGGAGCATCCGTCTGGCCTGGCGTGAGCGGCTGTGGACGCAAATGGGCTTTCGTGGCGCTTACCGAAGTGATCCGCAAAGTTCATGATGCTTGTGAAGATTGAAATGCTGCAGCTAGAGACTTTCGGGTCGGATGACAGAACAGGTTTGGAACGAGGTGCACGAAGCAATACGTTGATCGCGGTTGGCTGACGAGTTTGGTCTTGCTCTGCGTTCGGCGAAGTTAAACATCACCACGCCCCGGATCTCCAAGATAGAAGATTAAATCATAGTCTTGTTGATTGTTTGGTTGACACGTGCGTTGTCTGGGAGAAGGGGGGCGAAGGGAGAGGCGACGACACTGGAATGCTTCATCTAAATAGTGGCACTAATCCGCGTCAGTGACTCAGGGTCATGGCAAGATTCTCCAACCATTAACTTAGGCCACTTGAAAAATGGCCATAATATTTCGGGAAAAGACTAGCCTCGATTTCTACAATAGACAGACCCATAGATAATTTGCGAGATGGCAGCCCAAAATTCGATAGATGTAGAAGAAATATCATTGGCCAGTCCTCATCCAACACATCGAGACTTTGGAGGCCTCGATCAGTGGTAAACTGAGAAAGGCCCCCGAATGCGTCCTCAACAAAGGCCTCCCTTGACATGAGCCTTGCACTGGCCTTGAGACCCCCTGGTATCGAAACTGCACACAAGAACATGGCTTTTGGTAGCATATCTGCAGATGGTTTCTTGTTGTTATAGAAGGGTTGAACTACAAATCCGCACGTCATTGGATGTTGTCTTCTAAATGCTAAGTTCACTTATAGCAAACTTTAAGGAAAGTTAACCTTGAGACAGACATGCTTACTAGTTACAGCATGATGCGTCTTAGGGTTGCATCGTTTGATAGCTGAGATAGTTGAAGACTTTCTCATACTCAGGAAGACTTACGAACCGCTTTCAAGATGGAAAGGCTTCATAGACCTATCATCCACGTTCTCTCTCTTTAGCCTCCTTCACGAAGGAGATGAAACCGATGGAAATCTTTGCAGGTAGGCCTGTCATTTGCTCCAAGGAACAACGTGTTTTTAAATAATAAGTCTTCTACAACGTCAATTACTTCTCACTTGATGTCTCTAGATATCTCACCGTACGCTTCCCAAGTCGCTATGAGTCTAGAAGCAAACAAGCTGTTGGGCTGTCTCCATCTTGCTTATTGAGGGCTGCCCTGAACAGTACAAAATTTAACAACGTTGGGAGCGTGTGATAGTATGTTATGCCTGGCGTTTCGGGTTAAGACACTCGGGTTGGAAATGCCGTCTCGACATTTGGCCTGATGAGTAGCGGAACTTTGCCAGACTTCTTTTCTGGCAAATTGCATTGCTGGAGGCGATGACGATCATACGTGTCGTAGAAATTTGTTCCGACTCGGAGGCTCTTCATCTGACCATCCATTAACGCAACTAGTTCAAACTCCTCTTTTAGGTATGGTGGATGTCCATACTCTCCCTGGAAGGGTTGCTATCTTGGGACTCACTCATTTCGACTAGGATTGGTGTTGTAGTAGGTCAAACGCCTGAAATAGCAAATATTTTTTGTTGGTCAAAAAGCCCATAATATACTGGCCACGGAGTGTCGTCGATTTCAATTTGTTTAGATAGTTTTGTATCCTTGGAAATGTCCTTCATCGGTGATGGCTCATGGTAAGCCATGATGACCCGGAAAGGCAAGTAGGCAGCGAAACACCTGGGCAATAACGGTCTTACCTTTCCAACGGTCTTCCAGCTATCCATCTAGCCTCATCACTTTACGAGGTAGATAAGACATCGATACAACTTTTGGCAAAGTAACAAACCTACTAGACAGCGCGGTCCTCGGGTGAAATCATAAAGGGCAAAGACATAGAAGATTAGAGGGTCTTTATATTCCCACCCAGCCTATGCAAACATTAATCTCGTCATCCTCCCCTTGTTTCGCCAGTAATCTACAGCCACTCCCTCCTTGTGCTCATGCACATTGAAAGCCAAGAGGCCTAGAAGCCCACAGACAGGTATGCAAGCGCATGATGAGCGCATGAGTCCCGTCCTTCGAGCTGGCGCAACTGACAGGCGGCTGCTAGCACATTTGCCTGCAGCAGGGGGAAAAAAAGTGTCATCTCGGATTGGTTTTTTTGTGCCCAGTATAAAGAAAAAGTCATCGTCGTCCATCATCCCGTTTCCCATTCCTGGTTGGCCCAAAAAAGTCACAAAGAGAACACCGTGCTGCAGCGCGATAAAGTAAAACCTCGAGAAGAGGACTCGGCATAAAGTGAAAAGAAGAAGCAAAACGCCTTCCCCATCCATGTTTCCTCCAGCCGTCCCTATTGCCCGTGAGAAATAGAGACAAAGGGAAAGAAACGTCGTGCTCGCAATTCTTACAGTGAAAAAAAAAGGAAAAGTGGTAGGTACATAGGGAAGAAAAAACGACGGGATGAAGTCGGTAAGAAACGATTGACCGCTTTCAATGCAGGAAACGCCGTAGGTATGTGCAACGCCAGCGAGGAAGTGCGCTTCTAGAGAATCTCAAAAGGGAGAAAGTTCCCAGCGACTGCCGTCAGTGACGAGGAGTCGGTTCGGGTTGCCAGCCATTGATATATGCCATCAGGCCCATACCTATGATCACTACTCCAAGCATGGAGGCGTATGGGACGCCGGCCATCATGGCTTGGTCCTTCGCCAGCTTGCCCGGTGGTATGGTCAGTGGCGTGATGGTGTTGGCCCGCGACAGCGTAGGCTTATCGTTAGGATCGTCCACGGGGGACTCAGCCTGCGTAGGGGCTGGCGTCGACTCGCCAGATCCGTCGGTCTGTACTACGGTGGTAGTCGTCTCGACGGATCCATCGCCGCGACCGCGTCGCCCTCGGGACGGAGACCGAGTCTTCTCGGCCGCAGCTGCCGCCAGCCGCGCTTCCTCGTCTCTTCGAATCTGAGCAACCATCTCTGCCAAGGTCTTGCGGTCTGCGTCGCGTTCCGTCTCAGCTTTCTCGCATCTTTGCCTCCAAGCTTCCATCTGCTGCTTGAGGTCGCTCATCTCCGTCATCATGGTGTCAATCTTGACCTGAAAACGAGCAGCAATCTCTTCGGCGCTCTCCAGTGCCGGCTGCTTGACAAGCGGTTCGGCATCTGTCATTTCGATGTCATGAGTCTCCGGAGCCTCGCGGGGAGGCTCAAAAGCTTCTTCGAGTATGGTTTCAGTGTCATGCTCCTTAGGCCCGCCGTTGGTTTCCTTCAAGGCGCTATCCTCGAGAATTTTTGCCATGTCTTCGGCAAGCTCGCGTGCTTCGCGCTCTTTGCGTAACATGTCTTCCAAGTCCTTGATGCGGGCAGTCTGGGTGTCCATCTCCTTCTTAGCGTTGTTCAAAGCCTCGGTCAGTTGAATGATCTGGTGCAAGTTGTCGCGTCCAACAGGCGACGGGGTGCTGTTAGTCTTTGGTCGCTCAGTGGTACCTCGTTTTAGTGAAGGCACATCGGGCTTCTCTGGAAGGGGTTGTTGAGGCGGAGGGGCAGGCGGGTCGGAAAACCGTGTCTTCGCGTCGGTGCGGAAGGGCAAAGCGTTGCCATTAGGGAGCTGCTTAGGAGGTTCGGGTGCCTCGGGTTTCTCAAGGTCTTTGACATCTTCTTTGCTCAGTAAGGCATGGATAAAGTGGCCCGTCCGTGACAGGTCTTGAGACTGCAGTCGTGCGCTTCGCATCTCGTTCTGCATTGGTGTTAGTATTGAGGCAAGATATCTTTACAGTATTGGGTGCTCACGTGTAGCCTCTTCACGATGTGTTCCGTGGTAATGGGCGTTAGCAAAAATCCGCGAGCCGCTCCGCCGTTGGGGGCCATGCCAGCCATGTTCTGAGGAGCAACCATACGGCCGTTGCTGGCCATCGACGCGTTGCTTCCCGCCCGGCCGCGATACGGCAAGGGCCCCGACGCAGGCATCATCATGCTGCCGTTGGCCGGATCCAAATCGCCAAAGTTCATGTCCATGACGTTGCTAGAGGGGCTCATGAAGCCAGCGTGCTCAACTTTGGCGGCAACCTTGTGGTGGACGACGGTCTTTTGGTCCTCGCTCACGATATCGATTCCCAGCTCCAAATGATCTCCTGTCTGTAGTTCGTGTGGTTCGGATTCGCGGTTCTCTTGCGAAAGGCGCGTGCCGTTGACGAACGTTCCGTTGGACGACTTGACATCGCGAATGTAAATCTTGCCCATACGATCTGCCCAGATCTCCGCGTGCTGCCTGGATAGGACTTTGCTGTCAAAGTAGCCGTTCGTGGCAGTTGGAATCGTTTTCTGGTTGGTCTGACGACCAATACGGAGGCTCTCGGGGTAGAATGGCACTGAAATTGTCTTGCGCTCAAACGTGCCATTGAGCGATAACAGGTAGAGCACAGGCTGGCCATTGGGCATCGGATCACCGACAGGCCTTACTGCAAGCCCTTGTTGCGACATCATCTGCGGTTGCCCTGGTACGGTCTGCAGCGATGAGTTGCCGTTGATTCCGTTCATCGGCGACCGCATAACTGGCCTGCCGAATTCGGCCTGGCCTTCTGACTTGCCAGGCGGCCAGGGGCCTTTAGGCTGTGGACGCTTCCGCGATGCAGTGCTCGACCACGAACTCATGTCGGAGTTCGTGGAAGCCGGGGTGCCATTTGGTTGCGAGGCATTCGTAGCGACCGTGGTAGTTGACGAGTTTGACGAAGTGGAGGCGACCGACGAGGATGAGTTGCTCCGCTGCAGCGTCTTCCGCGGCACAAACATGCCTCTAACGTCTTCTGGATTCATCGAATTCAGACTTTGTCCGCCATTAACATTCCATCCCGGTCGATTGAGCTGCTGGAAGCTGGGAGGGCTCGCGACGGCAGTCATGAGGGAGTCTTGGTCGTGGCTGGGTAAGGATCGTGTGACGAAAAGAGTCGATGCGGACGAGAGGCAGGCAGGTAGGTGATGCGGCTCGTAGGTTATCGATAATCGGGGGTGGTTCAGGGGACGTCGAGGCTTCCTTCCTTCAACATTCGCACAAGCAACCCAAAGGGTATCGCAGGGATGGTTCGACGAGATGGATCGCGAAAATATCAGTTCGTACCGATGGATACAGTGGTGGTCGAGAAAGGATGAGACTGCGCTGGCACGTTAGAAAAATATGTCAGCGATGATGTCGCAGCAAGGATAGGGGTGGTCAGCCAATTGGCGCGACCCAAAGCGGCCTGGCACGGGGGACGGAAGGCCACAGCAAAGACGACCGGCCGAGGGAGGGTCAGACTGGGCGCGAGACATACCTGCAATTGAAAGGGAGCGAGCAAAGAGGAATGGATTTCCTTGGGCACCTCGTTCGACAATAGCTTAAGCAGACGTCGGGGGATCGGGGTGCTCCGTTGGTCTCGTAGGTGAAGTTGAATCTAGGATTTGGGAAAGAGAACAGAAGGTCTCGCCCCGTCTCGCTAAGCGCTTAGCGTCGTTGCGTGTGTGGGCGTGGAGGAACCACGGAACCTCAGTGCTGCAGACGGTCACGGACCAAACAGCGTTCGGAAACACGCGCCGGAGCCGACATGGGAGGGCGGGAGACGAGGGGGTTGAACGTCGAGTTGGATTGGGGGTTCGGTTCAGCTAAAGCACAGGCCCCGAGGCTGTCACTGATTCCACCATGGGCGAGAGGACGGCTCGATTTTCGTATGAACGGGATCAGTAGAAAGGGTACCAATGTCGGAGAAAAAGAGGAGGGAAACTGGTGCTGATCCCGGGCGAAGGCGGTCTGCCTTTCGTGGGGATCCACCCTCACCTGCCACCATTTGCGGCGCTTGTGGCAGTGTGCTGGCACCGAGAACAACTGGGACCACTAAGAGCACGTGACACTTTTGGCGCAAGTGGAAGGCAGGGAAGGGACACACGCTCTCTCTCTACAGTGAAGCTGATGTCATTCGTCGCGAGCAAGCACTGTGTTCCACATGGCCCTGCGTGGCCAGCCAACCAACGCAACCAGACGTGCCAGGCCGAGTGTTGGAGAGTCCCAGGTGGCCAGTGCATCGGGTGACCCTCGACATGGCCCACTCCCTTTTTTGACATCAGGGGCGGGGCCAACCTGTGTTTTGCCGAAGAACTGCCGCACCCCGGATTGGATTCGTCCAAAGCTCCAGTGGCGCTGACTGGGCTGGCTGCAGCAAATTGGAAGAGCTCCTCCAGCCCACCATCGCAAACATCGTGAACTCAAACGACTCGACAGGCTGAGCATCAGCAATAGTCCGCCTAGCCCTTACGACTCGACACGCGTTTCACCGATACTAAGCGCAGCATCCCTCACAACATGCCTCCTGTTCCCGCGCAACACGGTGGTGCCATGGGCCCCTCTGTCGCTGACAAGCGTACGCCCAAATTTCCCCCGAAGCTTTGCTCGAAGCTGTAGCTAATCCTTCACAGTCAAGATGGGCGCCATGATGGGTGGCAGTACGTTTAAAATTCTCTGTGCATGCGTTCGGGCACACAACTGACCTTTCCGTAGCTGTCGGGGCTGTCATGGGCTTCGTCTTCGGTATGCCGCGCCTCCTCAAATTCGTTGAATCGGCTGGGCTAACCCATCACCCCTTGGTAGGCTCGGTCAACATCATGCGCTACGGTGCTGGCCCTAACGGCATTATGAGAACTCTGGGCCAATACATGCTTGGTTCCGGAGCCACTTTCGGGTAGGTCAACATGCTCAGGCCGTCCGCTACCAAAGCTGACAGCACCCTTTCCAGTTTCTTCATGTCTATTGGCAGTGTCATTCGATCCGACGCCTCTCCCATCGCGAACGAGGCCTTCCGCAGGGCCCAGCGGAGACCCATCATCATGTACGGCCCCGGCTCCGAGTATTCAAAGCGTCAGCAATAGGCTAGAGGAACACGTTCGAAATACCCTGTACATCATCATGTAGGAAGCTAGTAGGCCGTCGCGAGGACGGCGAGATGTCCCACCACCGACATCTAATGGATATCTGTATAATAGGGTGTTGGGCGTATCACGACTACATGAGAAAAGTTTTGCATCTTCACAAGTGTGCGTATGGTCCTGCGGTTGCAGGAGCCTGTGTCTCACGTAGCCTCCTGCTCAGTTCCTAGAGACCGATGATAATCAAGGCGAGGACAGAAAACTGTCAAAAAACGGCTTTCCTGATTCGTTCCCGAAGACTATCCACATCTCCTCAGTCAAAAAGAAAGTTAACTTGTTAAATTTGGGAGCTGGAACGGTCTGCTGGTGAGCCGTCGACGGGTTGCACACAATTCTGTGAACAAACCTCAACCACAACTCCATAATAGTGCAGCAGAGTCGAACACGAGAGTTGCTGGTTACTTGCTGATTACTCTGGTCCTCTTTTCCTAGTCCATTTGGCCTCCGCTAGTCTACCAATAACTCAAGCCGGCTTTTCTCCATCCCACAGTTGAAGTCAACACTGCGCCAAGGACAACGTGTTATAGGATATGAAATTACCCGTTATACAACCCCCCGTTGATATTTGTGCACTATTGTACTGCAAACCCATTCTTACCGACCCGCCAAGTGCTATTCTAAAAACCCTGAAATCATGCGGAACTCCGCAAGACATGGCTTACTCAGCGTGCATGATGTTTTGGTGAACGGCGTTGTAGCGCAGCTGCTTCACTGCATGGTTCAGCCCGTTCCAAGCAGCCATAAACTGTCGGGTAAGCTCTGTCTTAGTCTAGCGTACGTACGAAGTGGCGCCGCATTTCAGTAACCAGACGTCTCTATGGTCCAGCTGAGAAGGCTAGACCTTGTGGGACAATTGAGATAACGGGGTTTATTGACACTTTGGTCTTGACAGCCGACAATTAGGCTCCTGTGGTACTTTAATTAAGCCCGCAATGGAAATAAAAGGGATTCGACGTCCGTCCTGAAGAAATAATAGACTCTTCTTGGAAGTCATCTCATGCGGTTGAGTCTCATTTCGGAACAGAACCAGATCACCTTTATCATGCTCTGGAGAACTCATCTGTGTTCCTTCGTCTTGGTCAGTATTGCAAGCGTCATGGCCGAACCCTACGACTACATGTAAGTTTGCCCTCTTGCAAACGCGACAAGGGTCCTCATAGGTTCTCTAGCATCGTCGGCGGCGGCACTGCCGGCCTGACCGTCGCAGCTCGCCTCACCGAAGACCCTCGAGTGACAGTCCTTGTACTGGAAGCCGGCGCCGACCGCTCTGAAGATCTAAATGTGCTCGCCCCGGGCCTGTTTCCCGCCATGTACGGCAACCCAGACTATGACTGGGACTACAAAACTGTTCCTCAGGTATCCCTATCACGGCCATGAGCGCTGAGCACGATTTGCTGACGCTTCCAGGCTGCTGCCAACAACAAGGTCGTCGCCCACATCCGCGGCAAGCAGCTCGGAGGCTCCAGCGCAATGAATTTCATGTTCTGGACGCACCCTTCCCGGCGAGATATTGATAACTGGGGCAAACTGGGTAACAAGGGTTGGTCTTGGGACGCGCTTGCTCCCTACTTCCGTAAGTCGGAGGCCTATGTTGCTCCATCGGCGCAGCAGACGAGCGACCTCCTTCTTGATTACGTTGATCCGAGGGTTCATGGAACCAGCGGGCCCATCGGCAACGAGTTTCCGAAGCTCTACAGTCCCTTTCTTCGGGCTTGGCCAAGGACTATAGAGAAGCTTGGCCTGGGTGTTAAGGGCGATCCCCGAGACGGCAAGGCGCTGGGGGGTTACGTCAACTTGCTCAACATCAAGAATGGGACGCGCAGTTATGCTGCGAATGCATACCTCGAACCAGCGCGTCAGCGGGCAAACTTGAGGGTTCTAACGGATGCTCATGTGTCCAGGATTATTCTCAAGAAGAATAAAAACAACGTCCAAGCGACGGGTGTCACGTGGACTCAGGGCAGCGAGAAGATCGAAGCCACTGCCTCAAAAGAGGTAATTCTGGCCGCGGGCTCCATAGCCTCGCCACAATTGCTTGAAGTTTCCGGCATCGGCAGCAAGATTCTCTTAGAAAAGCACGGCATCCAAGTCTTTGTGGATAACCCCAATGTCGGCGAGAACCTACAGGACCATATCTATGTCCCCCTTGGGTGAGCCAGTTCCTCTCGCCGATCTTATTTTGGAAAGCCGTAGACTGATGTCTTTCAGATTCGCTGTGAAGTCTGGCCTGCCAACAAACGAGGACTATGCCAACGAGACTTACTTCCAGGAGCAGCTCAACCTGTACCTCCAGACCAAAACTGGTCGCTTGTCATCGGCAGGCGCCAGCTCGGCGCTCTTGTCCCTCAAACAAATTGCGTCCACCCTGGAACTTGCTTCCCCCTCGCTCAAAAGCAATCTTCCAGGCCTAGCTGAACAGTACCGCCTCGTCCTCCAGGACTTGAAATCGGAGGCTGTCACTCAGGAGCTCACTATCGAAGGCGGCATCTCCCCCCAATTTTCCTCCGATACGACGAAGCTCTTCAACGCCGGATCATCTGGAAACTTTCTCTCCATCTTGGGAGTTCTCGAGCACCCTCTATCCAGGGGCTCCATTCACATTCAATCCGCTGACGCATCCATCTACCCGGAAATCGACCCACGCTACCTTTCCAATCCGCTGGACCTCCAACTTTTGAAGACTATCGCTATCCATCTCCAGACTATTGCGCAAACGAAGCCATTAAGCGATCTGCTTCAGGGCGAAGGTGCCGTTTTCCAACCTGGGTATCACATGCTCACAGCCGAGAACGTGGAGGACTGGGTGCGGAGCAGTATGCAGAGCGAGTATCACCCCTGCGGAACATGCGCCATGTTACCCAAGTCAAAGGGCGGTGTTGTTGATGAAAGGTTCAGGGCCTATGGAGTAAACAATCTGCGGGTGGTTGATGCCAGTGTGTTTCCCCTAATACCGAGGGCCAATATTCAGTCTCTGGTCTACGCGGTAGCAGAGAGGGCGGCAGACTTCATCAAGCAAGACGCACACTGAGGCTTTCTTCATCTTCTTTAGCAGGATTGGATTTAATTAATCCATGATTAACTGTTATAATGTACACTTCATTTGTGACCTCTCATTTAAAAAAGTAACGCCATAACCACAAGAGCGGCAAGGTCTGCTTAGAGACGCTGAGGTTGCCGATAGTGACGATCTCAGTGACTACAGAGCCGTTTGCAGCTTGCGGAACAGCGTATAGGATAGATTGGTCGCTGGTGTCGAACGCGGCTGTAAAGCCGTAACCTGGGGAGCAATATAAAGTTGCACATGATGCTTATCCTAGATAGCGTTTGGCTAGAGGGCGGAGTCAGCTGAGGGGCATGTTTTGTGGGCTATACGGCATGTGTAAATACTGGACGGGGCTGAGCCATGCCGTCAAAGACTAGGTGTGGCGATTTGCGGTGACAATACCTCATTGCTCTGCTATGAACCTTGCTTTTGGGTCTCACGGTATGAGTCGAGTGAGGATGGGAAAGGCAATTGAGTCAACAGTCGCGTACATCGAACGATGTTGTATGCCGACGTCTCACCCCACGAGCCTGTCCATGCATTCGGGTACGTAGGAAGTCAGGGCTATGGTGCATGATGACACTCAGTAGTTTGGATTTGCGGTATTCGACCTGCAGTCATATATTTTCTGGACCTGAACTATTACCTGGTTATGCACTGATGGTTCAGAGGTAATGGGGCCAAACCGGATTATCGACCCAGCTTGCTACGGGGTGAGGTTCCAGTGGAGGAAAGCAATATTTGAGGGGAAAGGCAATACTCTTGCAAGATGGAACTATGTTCCAGACCGTGTGGATCACATGTCTACTTAAGCTCTTCTTCACTCCTTTGGCGAAGAGCCTCTGACCTAAAATTATTTGATCGTAATACCATTAAGGCTTACATAGGTGGCGTATGATCTTATTTTGCCCGAGTTTCATCACATTACAGCTTGATGTTATCCAGCATCCTAATAATAAGTTCGTTTTGGCATACTTTGACGCTAGATCCCCCAAAGCTACGAGCTTGGCAAGTTGGGAAAGAAGCTTGGCACTTGGCACGGGTATGTTGGCCAAGCTACTGATCATCGTCAATTACTCCGGTAACAGCCTGGTACTGAGGTACGTAAAGGAGTTGTATTACCTTACGCGGTTATTGTAAATTTGATTGACAGATCTGATCTTCGCTAAAACGTCGATGCGAAAGGTAAATTGCAGATTCCGACCTGTATAGATTTGAACCCAGAAATCAGGGATTATGTATCTCATACAATCGAATTTATAATCGCGATCATCTGGGCCGACGAAAGCAAAATAGTAACGACCCCAAATACTAGATCGTCATTTGCACTTGCATCCGGATTGGACATTGGCCCCGTGATGGGCCACATCTGCAGGTCGACAACAACTATGCACGATATCGGGTCCGTGGACGGCGCATACGGGGCAGCGGCCGCACGGCAACCGCACAGCGCCCGGCGTTCCGGTTTGCGGGGCTTCGGCTTACGCCACCGGTGGTCTCCCGGTGGTTCAGCTGCAACATCTCAATCATGTTAACACATCACAGATTAATGGTTGGGAAGCTGTCATCTTCCTTACTATGTCAACGGTCCGCCCGGAATTGCGACGAGCCAGCGCCAGATACCGCAACCTCGAGACGTGCAGCAGGGGTTTTGTAAAATCATCCGCTAATCGATCTGATTCTTACCCTACCTCACAAGACGCCCAGACGCAGGTCTCTGTGAATCCAGGGAGTTGCGCCGAGGCTACAGCGGTATCAGGGTTACTTTTCGAGTGGTTGAGGTAGCGATATCCGGATCACGACACAGGACCCCGCGATGGCGACACACCCCACGCCAAGGGGGAGCGAATCAACAACGCTTCGCAGCACATCATTCGCTTCGGGACTCCATACAATCGTCGGAGTGTTATCTCGCAGCTTTCCAGTGTTCAGGATATTGTGGCCAACTTGAAACCTCCGTTAGCGCAGCGCGATGGCCACTTTATCAGGAAGCGAGATACATATATCAGGTACGGGATTCCCCTAAATCTTCACGGATGGATGCATTTTGCTTCTTTTTCTCAACTCAAATTTCCATCCTCTCGTCGCGCTAACCCATCGGATCCGGTAGAGCTCTCACCTCTGCTCAGAATGGGGTCAGAGCACGAATACGCATCCGCGTCTCCGAAAGGAGCCACGGTGGACGAGTCGTTTTCAGACGAGCACAATTCGGCAACAGTCGAGAAGAAGAAGGTGCCTTGGTGGGCATATATCTGGGATTACGAGCCGGGACGCTCACCGGAGGAACGCGTATTCATCCAGAAGCTCGATGTCTTCCTGATAACAATGCTAAGCTTGGGCTATTTCATCAAGAACCTCGATCAGACAAACATTAGCAACGCATTCGTCAGCGGCATGAAGGAGGATCTCCAGATGAACGGCAATGAAATCAACCTCATCGACACAGCCTGGACGGTCGGCTATGTTGTGGGTCAGATCCCCTCGCAGATCGTCCTCACCAAGGTACGGCCATCCATTTGGGTGCCCTCTTGCGAGCTGCTCTGGACAGTCTTGACATTTTGTCTGGCGGCTGCAAAGACCTCAAATCATGTTATTGCCATCCGTTTCTTCGTCGGTTTGGCAGAGTCCATCTTTTATCCGGCCGCTCATACTATCCTGGGATCGTGGTATAAGCCGTCTGAGTTGGGCAAGAGAGCGTGCATTTTCCACGCCTCCTCAGCTGCGGCCAGCATGTTCTCGGGCTATCTGCAAGCTGGCGTTTATCGCGGCCTCAACGGTGTGCATGGCCTTGCGGGCTGGAAATGGCTATTTGTAAGCTCTCCTCCCTCTTGATATGGCGTGCTTATAATGTGGGGACATGTCTCAGTGCTGACGTGACCTCGACTTTCAGATCATGGACGGAATAATCAGTTTGCCTATTTGTATTGCTGGATTTTTCTTTCTGCCGGATCTTCCAGAGAACACAAGAGCATTCTACCTAAATCAGAATGTGAGTAGTGGGACTTACATCCGACCACGGTGCACGATGACTGATGCCGACTAGGACCGAGACTTGGCCCGCAAGCGTATGGCGAGCGTCGGCCGTGCTCCTCGGACAAAGTTGGGACGCTCTGCCTTCAAGCGAATTTTTGGTCGGTGGCACGTTTATTTATTGACGATTCTCTACATTGTTTTTATCAACATCGGCCCGTCCAGCAGTGTCAACCCCTTTTCACTGTGGCTGAAGGCAAAGGGCGAGACTGTGGAGAAGATTGTAAGTTTATGCCATGACGATAATGGAAACCGACCCTACCAGGGACTAACAAGAACTCTTCAGAACATCATTCCTACAGCTGCATCTGCAATCCAGCTGGTTCTCACCGTCTCCTTCGCCATCGTCTCTGATGCAATTCGTCACCGTGCTAGCGTTATGTCCGTGTCTACTTTCCTCGGCGGTTTCGCAGCCTTGATTCTAGCCATCTGGAACGTTCCAGACGGCCTGAAGTGGTTCGCATTCCTGCTGCAGCGTGCTTCTGTGCCGTACGGACCGCTCAGCATGAGCTGGACTAACGAGATTTGCGGCGCTGATGCCGAGGAGCGCGCCATAGTCATTGGCATCATGAACTCATTGGGATACGCATTCAACGCCTGGGTGCCAATCTTGACGTATCCTCAAGTCGACGCCCCGACATTTAAGAAAGGTTTCATTTATTCTACAGTTGCCTTTGGTGCTCAAGCTATCATCACGGCTACCGTGGCGTACCTTTACAAGCGCGAGAGGAAGAAGCAGGGAATCGCTAAGAGAGATGAAGAAGGAGTCACTGCGCCAGCTTCGGTTCCTAATGTAGAATAAGTCAGGCAGATACACATAGTGTTAGTTAGATCACTTTGTAGGACTTATGATATACTTAGGGTACTACAAATGGCATCAAACCTGGAATATCCTTCTGCTATAGCAGGGTTATAAAGGGTGAGGTGTTCTTTGATAGGACGATTTGAAGCACATTCATCATGCACGATAATGAGACCTCAGGTATCTAGCATTGGGTCACCCTTACCGATCATGTTTATATTATAGGATGATCAGAGTCTAAGTAATTGCTGTAGTCATGTAACCGAAGGCCATTAGCTAGTACGGCGCCGGGCCGAAATGAGAATTAATGCCAACAAAAGTTCCACAAACACGATACAAGGCCATAGGCCCTAATTATATAGTATAAGCCCTATAATGTGGTGTTGTATTTCTGTATCAGTAGCCTTAACACCAACATAGATGCCTCCAACCTTGATTTGCTCCCGCTAAAGAAGCGGGATAGAACTAATGAGAACTTTGAAAAGTTAAAGAGGACATTATGCGCCGATGCAATGAAATAAGCTGCTGCTGTTGAACAGACATCTACATTATATTACGAAGGAAACATAACACTGTAAATATGGCTCAACTAATGACCCATCGTGGCCGGTATCGAGAGCTGATATGGTAGGTAGTTGGTGCCTGAACGATGGGGCTCTGGTAGAGGGCCCTTTCGCAAGCCTAAGAAATACGGGAGCAAGTAAGTGAAAAGTTATGGATACTTTTTTTTTTGTACGTGTAAGGAATAATATAGCTATGCTTGACCCTCTTTTTGGCAGTCTAGGAGAGCCAGGGCCAATATTGTTAGGACCTTCTTCTTTTCATGGTACATTAGAGGGCTTGCTGGGTCTCGGGTAAGACGATGCTTTCTTGAGCAACATGTCCGGCGATTACCACCAGGATCTCAAGTGAAAAAGTTGCCAAGCTGGGCTTCATAGTTGCTACAGGTGTGCCGAGTGTGTCGGTAACAGATTTCATGGTGACTTTTTGGGGGTTTGTTTTCAAGTCAAGTTGGGGTTTTGCGTCAAGAGAAAAGTGTGATGATGTAGTCAGGCAAGATCGTAAGGAGACTCATCTTCGACAGGTGCGTACATAGGTATGTTTTGATGAGGGAACACCCGCCTCGAGATGCGAACTTTTCCGGGCAACAAATAAAGCTGATTTCGCAGGACAGCTAGGCCTATAGCCTTTTCGGGTGTGTACTGCTCTATTTGCACCTTCGCTACGGCCCATCGGAGGTAAGGACGGGATTTGACGTTTTGAGGATCTCGAGCTGCAATATCAGCCGCAAACTGCCGGCCGACTTCGAAGTATCTGGAAGCTGTACGCGAATTGTTAGGCTGTTCCATGGATTTAAGGACGATGGTAGTGAATTCTATCATACTTTTCCGTCACGATCCTCTTCATGGTCTTCGTCTATTTCATGCAGGGTTCCAAGTTCAACACCCCATTAGTCAACTCCAAGGGAAAATTCGAATTCACCAACAGCCGGGCAAAACAGCGTTATGCCGGTTAAACGCCAACCCTAACAAGCCTGTTCGCATGTTCAGCAACATGGGAGAGACCATTGTGCTGTCGTCGTTCATGGCCAACGAGATTTGCAGTGATTCGCGTTTCAGCTTGAACAAGTTCTTTGCTGAAGTACGATACAAATCGCTCTCGACGCTCAATCTTTCGTTTCGGGCGGGCTCAATGCTAATAATTGGAATGGAAATAGTTCTTCCAGACTACGACTCCTGGTTTCGAGGCCTTCAGTCCACCCATAACAGTATCGCTCTGAGTGTCATCAACAAGAATCTGACCAAGGCTCTAGGTAAGCATACGTGAGCAACATGTATCCTTACTTGTGGAGGATTAACGATTAGTGGACAACCGAGGTCACCGAGCCCCTTGCCGACGAAACCTCTTTAGCTTTGAAAGATATCCACCGACAATAAGAGTGAGACCACGAAGTCTCCCCTGCATAGTGAGATGACTAATACGACCTAGGCTGACACGCGATTAACATGCGATCCACCATCCTTCACGTTATCTGCCACATCTCCTCCCGCGTTTTTCTGTGCACTGAACTCTGCCGCAACGAAGAATGGCTTGCCATCACGAAGGAACACACTATGAACGGGTTTGATGCCGTCAACCGTCTTCGGGAGGGGCCCTCTGTTCTGCGACCCTTCGTTCACTGGTTCCTACCTGGCTGCCAGAAGGCCCGCTCTCATATTATTGAGGTCACCAACATTATGAAACCAATTGTCAAGAAGCGTCGCGCTCTCAAGACCGCTGCCATAGCCGAGGGTCGCAACCCACCGAAGTTAAACGATGCCATCGACTGGTTTGAGCAAGCTTACAAGGGCGAACACTGCGACCCCTCTGTCTCGCAGTTGTTTCCTGCAAAACTCGCCATGCACACTACCTCGGATCTTTTGGGTCAGGCCTTGGTTGACCTGGCTCGCAACCCTGAGATGAGTGAGTCACTGAGAAAGGAGGTTCTTGGTGTTCTGAGGGATGGTGGCTGGAAGAAGTCTTTATTGTACCGCATGAAGTTGCTCGACAGCGTTGTAAAGGAAAGCCAATGTCACACACCAGACCCTCGAGAAAGTACCATCTTTGGTGCGAACTCGCACTGTTTAGCGGGGCACACGGAAACCCCGATCTACCCGCAGCAAGCTGCGGAATAGACAGGGGACATCTTCGAGTGTAACAGAACCTGGCAACTGCAGAGCTATCTGGCATTTGACAAGACGGAACACTAATATATAGAATCTCTCAGGGAGAGGATAGGGGCATACCGATCGACTGTGGCAGCAGGCGAGACACATGCATGTAGACTAGACCCCGTGGGCACCCTTGCCCTTGACAGGGACGTCACCGGCGTTAAATACTACAAACAAACAAGGAAAGCCAACGTCTGAAGCCGCTGCAGCTTGGTAAGTCCAATACTGTGATGTCCGAAGAAAATTAGTTCACTAAACAACCGTTCCTCTTGTAGCTACCATGCAACGAATTACTGTCGATGATGTCACTCTGTCCGACGGGACCTTCATCCCCAAGGGCACTTCGGTCTATGTTTCCTCCTACTCTCTGTTCGACCCAAATATCTACAAGAACCCCAAGAAGTGGGACGGTTACCGATTTCTCCGTATGCGCGAGCAGCCCGGAATGGAGAACATTGCCCAGCTAGTCAGCACAAGTCTTAAGCACCTGGGCTTCGGTTACGGAAAGTATTCTTGCCCTGGACGTTTTTTTGCCGCCAATGAAATCAAGATCGCTCTGGTTTACATTCTTCTGTAGTACGAGTGGAGACTCCCCGCTGATGCCCAGCCCATTATCATCGACTATGCCGAGACCCCTACTATGAACCCGGCTTTGGAGCTGGAGATTCGTGGACGCGACGAAGAGGTTAATCTCAAGTTCTGATTCTGCACGATTTGGTCCATATCACAAACAGCAAAGAGGTCTTACCTGTTGGTTTAAATTGGCAAGAATGTGCAGAGTAGACCAGCATGTCAGAAGTCTCCTGGTAGCCATGGTTTTCCCGTCCGTTGAGAATTTCATTAAGGTGACCAGCCTGTCGGTCCCTGCTGCCGTTCTTACCTCTGTAATAGTCTGCCTAGAATATTAGAATATACGTCCGGAATTTCAGTTCCCTTTTCTGCCTGATAGGCTGGTAGTCAATAGTCTGATGATATTGCGAGTAGCTAGCCCTTGTAGGTTCTGGCCTTGTCTAGCTGCTAGGTTGATATCATTCAGGACTTGTGCTCCTATATGTATAAAGCTCTCAACCAAACTGATATAGTGGCCCTCCTGTTTGAAGAGACCCTGAATGTGTATGCTCCTATCCTTGCTGTAATTGCTGTTCTGTACGATGCAGTGATTGTATTATACGCACTAACTACAGGGTGCGAATGCACATGAAGCGATTGATGAGCATGAGTCGCTTGATGCGCACAGATACATGGTACCACAACGACCAATATATCCATTCACATACCACTAGGTCTGATAAGCAGTGGGTGGGCAGTGGGTGGGAGTTGACGATTGGCGCTCACAAGCAAGCAACGATTTGTCCCACCTTCTCACCCTACTGCTTACCCTGCTTACCTCAGGTAACACTTCAATCGTGTAAAAGAAGCCGTGCCTTGGGCGAGAAAATGGGTGAAGGAAACCCACTTGGGTGAGTTCTGCACCTACAATCGAGTATCACATGCAGGCTGCACGAATAGATACGTCTGTCTACAAGGATTATTCCCCGCTTCGCGAAAAATCCCTCACTCACGCTAGGGCGCACCTACTAAGAGCCTGATCGATGACTGCGTTATAAGTGCAGTAACGGCCATACCGTAGTAAAAAATACCTCAGGTTGAAATTAAGTAGAGTTTCCTATATTATTAAGGCTTAAATTAGGTAATATATTACCGTTATCCCTATAGAGGTTATTATCCTTACTGCTTTTCTTTTTCTCTAGGCTAAATAAGCTTTATTTCCCTTTACTTCTATCTATATTATTATTTTTTATTAAATTACTATAAATAATTACTATAATTACTTATATTTCTATAATAAGTAACTAGTAAAGTAAAGAAGAGCTTTTTATTAATATAAAGGGCTTTATTATTATTTAACTAATTACCTTAGCTTCTATTATTAATAAATAAAAGGACTTATTACGTTAATTAAAAAAAAAAGCTAATAAAGAAGTAATAGCTTAATAAAGAGGTTATTTAAGACGTTATTAAAGTTTATAATAAAAATAATAATAAAGAATATAATAAAGTTAATAATAAATCTTTAAATAGTATATTACTTTTTTTTAAAGATTTATTTAATTAATAAATACTAATATACTTTTATATTATTTAGATTTTAGAACTTACTTATTGCTTTATAAAGAAGCTTTTTAATTTATATTATAATAAAAACCTTAATACTAATAAAGCTATTATAAAAAAACTAGTCTTTAAAGATCTTATAATATAAATTAATATTAAGGGCTAGTTTACTAGTCTTATAACTAATAAATAAATAAAAAATAAATATAATAGTAAAAAAAAGAGGTTTTTTATTTAAATATCTATTACTTATAAGTTAAGTAATATATTTAATAAAGATAATAGAAAGGTCTCTTATAGTAATAAGGTAAGAAAGAACTTTTTAATTATTTACTTAAAGTATAAGTAGGTTTTTGAAAAAGGGTTAAGACTATTAGATCTATATAAAGAGATATAAGGTATAAATATTAAAAAGAGTAGCGTTATATTATTAATTAATAAGGTTATATATAGCTAAAAGATTAACTTTAAGGTAAATAAGAATAAAAAAGATAATAGAAATAATAATAATAATTTAAAGAATATATAAGAAAGTTAATCTTTTTATATACTATTATAGTTATTTATATTATTTTTTAGTACTTTTATATTTTTATAAAACTAGTAATTTAATAAATAATTCTAGTAATAATATATCCTTATTAGTAATAATAAGTTACTAAAAAAGAGACTTATTGCTATTAAGGTTAACGCTTATATTAATAAATTAATATAAAAGCTTAGGAATAAATACTTTAGTAGTAAAAAGAAGGTATTAAAGTTAAAGCTATAAGAGAAGAAAAAAGAAAGAAGGTAACTATTATAAAAAAAAGCTAAGGTTAATAAGGTAATAAAAGACCTTATAAGGTTTAAAAAAGATCTTAATTATAACGTTTATTTAGTTATTTTAAACTAATTAATAATAAAAGAAAAAAAACTAGTAGTTTTAAGAGTAAAATATTAGAATTTATTACTAAGTAATAAGTTAAAGAAGATATATTATATAGAGGTTTATAAGTAAAAAGTTAAGTACTAATAGTAGAATTTTTTTATTTATAGTAATCCTTTATAGTAATTCTTAGTATTAGCTTACTTATAAAAATGTCTTTTAAGTAGTATTCTTATTTCCTCTTATAGTATTTCCCTTAACTATTAAACTATAGTTCTCTTCTTAAAGCCTTATTAGACTACAGTTTTTTTCCTAAAGCCTTTTATAGCGCTACTTAAATGTAAGCTTTTATGTAATAATTAGGCTAGTTTTTCCTTTTTCTTTACCTAAACTAGAACTAGAACTAGATAACTTTTATCTAAGAGACTAAAAGGACTTTAAAGGAGGTTAATAATAGTACTAGTCTTTGCTTATTAGCTCTATAATAAGAAGAATAGACTTAATATAGTTTATATCCTTTTTTATAATAGTAACTCTTTTAGTATAAATAGTAACTAATTAAATAGCTAGAAAGATATAGGTTAGTTATTATAATAATTAATTATAGTAATTATATACTTTTAAATATAGCTATAAGATAAGTCTTAATAGCCTCTTAGAGTATAAGAATAGTTACTTTTTAAAAGTAAAGGTTATTTTGTTAAGAAATATTATATGTAATCTTTTTGTAAAAACGTTAAAAGGGTACTTTTGCTATTAAAAGGTTAATTAACTTCTAATACTTATAGATTTTATAAAAAATAATAGCTAAAAGTAAATTAGTATTATAATAATTACTTATAGTAATTAAGTAAGTACTTACTACTAGCCTTTTAATGTCTTTTCTTTAGAGGAATAGCTATAACCTTCTTAGGCGTTTTTTTAGTAGCCTTTTTAGCTAAGGGTTTTTTTATTAGGGCTTTAGTAGTAGAGGACTTTTTAGTATTATTCTTTTTTATAAAAAGCTTTTTAATACCTTTTTTTAAAAAATACTTATAGAAAGCTTAGGCTATTAGTATTATAGTAAATCTAAATAGTTAGTAATTTTTAAAAAAAATAGAATAAAAAAAGAAATAACTTATAAAAGTTATTATTATTATTATTATTATTATTAAAAAAAAAAAGTAAAATTAAAAAAAAAGAAAAAAAAAATAAGTAAAAGAATATAAGTAAAGTAAGTGTAATTAATAGTTAAAGAAGATATAAAAAATGAAGTAATTTATAATTATTCTATTTATTATTTTTAACCTATTTTTACTTTTTTTTTTTTTTTAATTTTACTTTTTTTTTTTTAATAATAATAATAATAACTCTAAAAAAAAATTAATTTAAAGATAAAAAACTAATAATTTTATTTATTCTAAAAGTATTTTAACTTTTATTTAGTTTCTTATTTATTATTAAGGATATCTTTCTCTTAGCTTTTATAAGGTCTATTTATATTTATTTATTTATAGTAATTAATTATAATAACTTAACTAATATTTCTCTAGGCTACTTATTAGGCTCTAGTGTTAGTATAAAGCAGAAGGCTAATAATAGCTACTCTAAGAATATATATACTAAAAAAGCTTATAAACGTATTAAGGAAATAATAGAGAAAATAAAAGAGCTTAAGAAAACTAAAAAGTCCTTTACTACTTAAAAAAATTATAAACTAGTTACTTTTAAGAAGTCTTAGCTATATATTAATAGTATAGTTTTAGTTAAGGCTAATATAAAGGCTAAGGTAATTAATGATATTACTACTATAGTATAAATAACCTTCTTTTTATCTATTTTATACTTATTTTTAACCTTAAAAATAAGTAAATAAAGAGTAATTATTTAGGAATTATTGCTGTATAACTTGGTTTTTATTAGGCCTCTTTTAAAAGCTAAGCCTTTATTTAGGTTAATAATAATAATTAAGTTATTTAAAATAATAATAATAATAATGACTAAAAGAAGATTCTTTTTCTTAGCTTAGAAAAATAAATGGAAGAAAAGCTAGCTAATTTTAAAGATTATTATAACTTTAAGGTTAATTCTTTTTTTATTAAAAGTATTAATATTTAATAAAAGATATAAGTACTTATTACTAAACGTAAAGAAGTAAGTAATTACTATAAAAGATTACTATAAATTATTAATAAAACTAGGATCTTATTTGCTAAAAGTACTATTATATAATTAACTATTAGTATATAGCTTTTAATTAGCTTTTTACTAAGGTCTATTACCTGAAGGTTTAACCTTCTATCTACTTTGAAGTTGCTTTTGAAGTAGGCTTTCTTTAGCTTGGTTAAAGTCTATTAGCTGCTATAAATATCTTTATAAAGGAAAAATCTCTTCTCTAATTAATTTTAATTAAGTATTAAAAGGTCTTTACTTCTAGAGACTATAAGCTTTTGAAAATTGTTTTTTGTTTTTATTAAAAAAAAAAGTAAATAAAATTAAAATTTTATAATTAATAAACTTTACTAATTAATTATTTTTTAGGCAATTTATTCTTTAATATTACCTTATTATAAGTTAATAAAGTAGAGGTTTCCTTTATACTATTTAATATTATTGCTTAACTTAGAACTTTAAGCTAACTATTAAGTAGTTAATTAAAGAAGTAAACTAATTACTATAACTAATTACTATAAATTACTAATATAAATATAAGTTTAAGGCTTTTTTACTTTATTCTTTTAAAAAAAGATTTTTTTTAGTTTTATAAAAATATAAAATAAAGTTACTTTTAACTTAAAAGTAACTATAAGATTTAGTTATTTAATAATAAAGGCTTTTAAGCCTTTATAAAAGGTTTTATTGCTTTATTTTTAGCTTTAATTACTTATTAAGATATATTTAACCTCTTAAAAGGAGATTTTTAGTATAACTTATAAAATTATGTAAGCTTATAACTTTGATTTTGTTAAAGAAATAGTAAAAAATATTTAAAGGGGAGAGGTATAAATTATAGTAATTAGTTATAGTAATTCTTATTTTTTTTGCGCTTATTACTATTTTTATATTACTTTAGCTATTTTTTTATAAATTTGTTTTATACTTTAACCTAAATACTATTTATTAGCCCTTTTATTAACTTTATTTATATTAAGCTAGTTTTTTATATTACTAACTAAGAATTAAGAAGTAAAATTCTTATAATTCTTATATATAAATCTCTTTATAACTTTATAACTAAAAGTCCTATAAATATATAGTTATTTTTTCTAGATTCTTCTTGAAAAATAACCTATAAAAGTATATATTACTATATATAACTATACTAATGTAAACTACTGTAAACTAATGTAGTCTACTGCATATAAACGTATATACTTCTAAGCATTATATATGCCAGCGCTTATGCTTATCTATAGGTATATACGGACATATATATATATATACGAGAAACTATAAGTACCTCTTAGCGCTTAGATATATGCTTAGATATACACTTAGATACTATACATATCTAAGGGACTTTCTATATAACTAAGAGATATCCCTTTTACTTAAACAGTTTTATAATAATAACAAGAAAAAATAATACCTTAACAGTTAATATATATATATACCTTTTCTGTTTACCTTTATTCTTCTCTACTTTTTTTTATAACTATTTATAAATAACCCCCTATTATTCTTACTAGTTATAAGCCTAGCTTAGTAAAGAAGGTAACCTTTATACCTTTACCTTCCTTTATACCTTTAACTTCCTTTATACTTATACCCTTATTTTATATAACAAAAATTCAACCTTACTAAGGGACATACTACATTAGCTAAGGGAATTTTAAGGAATATAGCTCTAAGGCAACTATACCTTACACTTAGTAGTCTATATTCAGCAGAATAAAGAGACCGGCTTACCAGGCAAGCACTACACCTATCGCTATATTTTACGCCACTATAGCTCCAGGCAAATCACAATCCTACCTTACTAGTTAAAGGTTATTTCTAGTCTATATTTAACAAAGACTATATACCTTAAGCTAAAATTGAACCTAAGAGCTCTAATTAAGTTGCTAATTTAATTAGTTAATCTAAAGGATAGCTAAACCACTAGACTAACTGCTTTGCCGTCTAGTAAAAGCTTCTTTAATTAAAGGCCCATATATATCTATAACCTAAGGTAACCACACAACACTATACTATTAATAATAACCTAACCACTTTTAAGGCCCATTTTTTAAAACAAATTTAACAGTACTATCAAAATACCAATATCTCTCTCTAATCAGCCAAAATTAACTAAAATCCTTATATTCTAATTAAATTTAAACCTAATTAATACTATAGAAAAAATCTATATACCACGCCTTTCTAGTAGCCTTAACTATAATATTTAAGTAACTAGATTTAAGGCTTTACTTATTAGTAAAGATATTAACTCTAGTCTTATAACCCCTCTAACTACACCTTCTTAACAAAAAAGTAATATAAAAGTATTAGCTTTTATAAAGCTATTTTATAAAAATTCCCTTTTAAGAGTTATAAAAGACTCTATAATAGGATATAAAGCCTGGAAGAAACTAAAAGATCTATATAAACCTACTGGTTTTATTAACAAATATTTTACTTATAAAGAGTTCTTTAATACCTCCTTAGAATCCTTTAGATCTATAGAAGAATACCTTAATAAGGTAAAAGAGCTTACAGACAACCTATCTTCTAAAGATATAGCTTTACCAAAACAAGTTATTATAGCTTAGGTATTAAATAGTCTAGATAATAGTTATAAAGGTTTTATAACTAACGTAACCTAAGCCCTTAGAAAAAATATAAATTCCTATACTATAGAATCCCTTTTTATAAATCTTATAAATAAAATAAAAAAAAAAGGTTCTTCTACAGTATTATATACTTCTATCTTTAAAAAAGGAATTAAAAAGCCTTAGAAAAAGACAAAGGGTGTTTATTATATATACTACAAGTTAAAAAACCATATAGTTAAAGACTACAACTTCCTACATCCTATTAAGGCCTCTAAAGGCTGGAAAAATAAGAATAATACTAAGAAAGAAGTCCTAAGGTAACAAAGAACTAATATAAAAAGAAATAAGCTCTATAAGGCCTAAAAGGCCTTAATAGCTAAAAAAGCTATAATAAAGAAAAAAGATTCAAAAGAATCAGATAAATCAGACGCAGAAAATACATATATTACAGTTGTAGGCAATATAGTTATAAATAACCCTTAACAAGAGAAAAAAAGTAAAATAGACTTAGATTTTAAAGATATAAGTTATATAACCTCCTCTATAACAACTATAACTAATAATAAAATAAGTAATATAAATAAACCTATATATATAACTAGGAATAATAAATATATTACGTTCTACCTAGATACTACTACTACTATTAATATTATAAGTAATAAATCCTTATTTATAAAGACTATTTATATAAACAGGTATATTAACTAAGGAAATACAAGAAGAAAGAAAGTCTCTCTACAAAAAGATATAGTAATTTCTTTTTCTAATAATAATAATATATATATCCTTAAAGACTATTATTATATACCTGAAATAGGTATTAATCTTCTAAGTCAAAATAGACTAAGAAGACTTAAAATAGCCTCCCTTTTCTAAGATACAAAGGTATCTTTAATAAATATAAATAATAAAAGAACCCTTTATAAAAAAGAAATAAAAGACAGTCTATATTACCTAAATATAAAGGTTTTAAATAAAAAGGATCTTAATAACTATAAAGAATATATAAATACTATAAATATAAGAAGAAAACCTTATAAATATAAGAAGGTTATATATAATAAAGAAATTAATAATTATAAAAAGTAGCATAATAAACTAGGACACATAAATAGAAAAGTCTTAATACAACTTAAAAATAATACAAATATAACTAATAATATAATAGAAGAAGACTATACCTGTAATACCTATATAAAAGTAAACTTTACTACTAAAGTTAATAAGTATTCTAATAACTATAATAAGGATTATAAATATATAAAAAAAGTCTCTTCTAATCTCTGTAAACCTATAACACCTTCTACCTATAATAAATATTAATAGTTTATTATCTTCTTAAAAAGAAAATCTAGACTTATATTTATAAAACTACTTAGAACTAAAGAAGTAAAAGAAGTTAATACTGCTATTCTAGAATATATAAATAAGAATAATATAAATAAGAATAAGATAAAAGACTTTAATACAAATAGCAGTCTAGAATTTAATAATAATACTATAAATTATACCTATATAATTAAAGGGATAAATCATAATATAAAAGTACCTTATACTTACAAGCCTAACGGTATAATAGAAAGAGTAATAAGGACTATAACTAATAAAATAAGAGCTATGCTTTTACAGGTAAATTTGCCTTTATATTTATAGAAAAAAGCTACTTTAATAGCAGTAGATCTATATAATATAACCCCTTATAAAGCTCTTAACTATAAGACTCTTTATAAAATAGGTAATAATAATATAAAGCCTAATATTAATAATATAGTAACTTTTAGATCTATATATTACTATAAGAATAAGGATCCTAAGATAAAAAAGCTAGATAATAAGGCTATAAAAGCTATAGTACTTAACTATAGAAATAATATATATAAAGTATATAATTTTCAAAAGAAAACTTTCTTTTAGACTAGAGATATAGTTATTCTAGAAAATCAGTTTATACTTCCTACTATTAATAATAATAATATAAATATAAATAATAATATAAATATAAATAATAAAGAAAATAGTAGTAATAATAAGATATTTCTACGTGACTATAAAAGTAAAAGAAAAGACTTAAATCCTAGAGGTATAAATATAAAGCCAATAAATAATAATAATATAACAAATAATAATAATTGTAATAATTACAATTGTAATAATTGTAATAATTATAATTGTAATAATTATAATAATAATAATAAATCCAAGATAATAGTAGAAATTCCTAAGCAGAATAATAATAAGCTTAAAGACTATAAATAGGTAGCAGACCAAGAAAGCGCTTTATATACTATAAAAGACTACCCTATAATTAAACTAATACTTTCTACTATAAATAATTAAAATAACAAAATAAATAGGTTTAATAAAGCTATATATATCCTTACTATAACAACAAATAAAGACCTTACTACCTATAAAAAGGCTATAATCTCTACTTCTAAAAATAAATAAATTTAAGCAATGGTTTTAGAGGTTAATAACTTACATAATATGCATACTTAAATAATACTTCCTCTACTTAAAGGAATTAAGCCCTTAAAAGAAAGATAAGTATATAAATTAAAAACAAATATAAATAATAATCCATTAAAATATAAAGCTAGGTAGGTAGTACAGGGTTTTAATTAATATATAAGTATTAATTATCTAGAAACCTTTAGTACTACCTGTAAACCTAAGAATTATAAAGCTATATTTATAATAGGAATAAAGCTAGGCTGGTTTTTTAGGCAATTTGATATCTCTAATGCCTTTTACTATACTAATATAGATAAAGAAATATAGGTAAAATTACCTACAGGTTTCTCTTATAACTATAAAACAAATACCCTAGAATATACAAATAATCTAACAGAAAAAGCTTTATATTGTAAGCTTAAAAAGGCCCTATATAGTCTAAAACAGAGCCTTAGACTCTGGTATAAGTAGTTAAGATCTATAATTATAAAACTAGGCTTTAAAGAATCCCTTTATAATAAAGGTATCTTTATAGCTAATAATAATAATATAAGAGCTATAATAGCCTGTTACATAAACGATATAATAATAATAGCTCCTACAAATAAAGATATAGAATATTTCTATAATAATATAAATAAAGATTTACAGATACAAGACTTAGGAATTCTATATACATTTTTAAAAAATAAAATATGTATAGATAAAGTAAATAAGATCTTATATATCTATTAAACCAAATATACAAATAAAATACTAGAAAAGTATAATAAAAAGGATACTTATCCTTATAATACGCCTATAAATCCTACTATTAAGCTTAAGAAAAATACAAGGTAAGCAACAAAAAAAGAAATAACTTAATATCAACAAGAGATAAGATCTCTACTCTTCTTAAGTCTTAAGACTAGGCTAAATATAACATATCCAGTTAATATATATGCTTATTATATAAGTAACCTATCTAAAGAGCATTTTATTACGCTTAATAGAATATAGGGATATATAAATAAATATCCTAATCTAGGATTAATATATAACTATAATATTAATTTATAGTTAGTTATATTTTCAGACTCTAATTAGGCTAGAGACTTAGACAATAGAATGTCTACTACTGGATATATAAGTACCCTAAGGTACTATAATATAATAAGCTAAAATAGTATAAAACAAAAGACTATTACTTTATCTACTTATAAAGCTAAATATATAGCTTTATATAAAGCTATAAAGGAATCTATATACCTATATAACTCTTTTTCCTATATATATAATAACTTAGGGTTAAATATAACGTTAAATAAGCCTATTATTTTAATAGATAATAAGGCAGCACAACGTATAACAGAAAACCCAGAGCTTCATAAGAAATCTAAACATATAGATATAAAATATCACTTTTCTAGACAAGCTATCTATAATAATCAAGTCTCTTTATACCATATCTATACAAAGAATAATATAGCAGATATATTTACTAAATCTGTTAATAAAGAAGTATTTAAATACTTTATAAAGACTATAAATCTTAATAAAAAGGGGTTTTTACCTAAAGAAACTATAGATAATAAAGAAATACTTTCTAAAAAGAAAGTAATACAGCTTAAATACTAAGGTTTCCCCTTTATAAATTTTTTTTTTTTCCTTTAAGGGTTTTTAACTATAACTATAACTATAACTATTTTTCTTAAAATTTTCCTTATATAAGGTTCTTATAAGTTTTTATATAAAATAAGTTATATCTATAACTTAGATATAACTTAAGGAGGAAACTAAGAATTAAGAAGTAAAATTCTTATAATTCTTATATATAAATCTCTTTATAACTTTATAACTAAAAGTCCTATAAATATATAGTTATTTTTTCTAGATTCTTCTTGAAAAATAACCTATAAAAGTATATATTACTATATATAACTATACTAATGTAAACTACTATAAACTAATATAGTCTACTGCATATAAACGCATATACTTCTAAGTATTATATATACCGGCGCTTATACTTATCTACAGGCATATATAAGCATATATATATATATATAAGAAACTATAAGTACCTCTTAGCGCTTAGATATACGCTTAGATATACACTTAGATACTATACGTATCTAAGGGACTTTTTATATAACTAAGAGATATCCCTTCTACTTAAACAGTTTTTAACAACAACGAGAAAAAACAATACCTTAACAGTTAATATATATATATACCTTTTCTGTCTACCTTTATTCTTCTTTACTTTTCCTTGTGACTATTTATAAATAACCCCCTGTTATTCTTACTTACTATTATACTTTTTATCCTTAGTATAGTAAAATAAAAAGTTATATAAGCCTATTATTATATAAATAATTTATACTTATATATTTAAGCTATACTTTAAGGCTAAAAAAGTAATTATTTTTTACTTTTATTTTAAGTAACTAAATATTTACTTAATAATTATTTAAAAATAACTATATTAAAGATTATATAACTCTTAAGTTATTTCTAGTAATTTATTTATATTCTTAAAATTTTATAAATAGTAATAGGTTTTTAAATAAAAAATAATAATATTATTCTAAGCATTAAACCTTATATCCTTTAAGAAATATTAGCCTTTAAGGACTTTAAACCTTTTAATATTTATAAAATTAATTAAACTAGTATTATAAATTAACCTTTTAGCTTTAATAAATATAAATAAAAAGCTATTATTAAAATAAATAATAATAAAGATATTTTAAGAAACTATTTTCTTTTAATTATACTACTTTTTTTAAATAGTAGTAAGAATATATATACTAATAAGTATATTATTAACTATTTTAATATAACTAATAAAGTATTTATTTAGTTTTTTATTACTTTTAATTTTTTTTAAGACTTTAGCTTTTTTATAAAAAATAATATATACTTTATAAAGCTTTATAAGGTATAATAAAACTTTATTTTAGACTAGAAATATAGTTAATTAACTAATATAAAAAAAGTAAATAATAGCTTATTAGCTAAGATTATTACTATAAAATAAAATAAATAAATAAATAAGTACTTTTTACTTAATAAGGAGATTTTAAAATAACTATAAAGGTATATTATTTATAAGTTATTTTAATAATACTTAAAATTACTATTTATTAAAGTAAAAGAGGTATAAAAAATAGTAGTTTAAACTAAAAAAAAGCTTTTAATATATTTAGTATATAGTTATAGTACTACTATTATTAATAACTTTTCTCTTATCTTTATTTTTATTAGCTTAATATCTTACTATAATAATACTAAATATAACTATTATAATAAAATAATTAAATTTTATAATAAATTATTTATAGTAATTAATTATAATAATAAGTAATAAAAAAGTAGTTTTTAAAGTATAATAATAACTATAATAATATTAATATAAGTTTTAAATATAGTAAGAATTTATATAAGAAAATAAGAAATAACTAATAATTTATATTATATAAAGTCTTTTTTTATTAAAGTATATAGTAAATATATAATAATGTAAAGTTCTATAATTTAGAACTATAATTATAATATACCCTCCTGTTTTAGGCCTAGTGTAACATAATTTGAGTTCAGAAGGTACTTGTAGCTAGTGTTATTGCACATTTGAAATTCTTATTGCACATTTCAGTTCTTACCGCAGTCATCAATCACGCCCTAAATGCCAATGCGTTGGTTATGTTGCTTCATAATTTCATATATTCTTCAAGGGCTTTTAGTTTTACAACCTCTATATTAACGCTCGCTCTAGTGTGTCCAGTCTAGGCCCCTTAGCAATTCATTTTGCATGACATATCACCTCGACACAATCAAGACTCATTTGAAACCTGCGGGCAGATGTACACTGCAACACGGATCAACCTAGGCGCACTTGGCGGTGGCAGCCTCTGCGACAGATGTCAAAATGTGATTCTCGACGATAGCAACGATACTTTCGGCGAAGGAACAGCCCTTTACGATAGTCACGCAACGCTCAGGCACAAAGGTGAGGGTAAAAGTGACATGGTAAGGCTTTGGCCTGCTTGCCACTGGGAAGACACTCTACCTGATTTACCTGGCTTGGCCAGTTCTGCTCTGGCTGGCTGTGGCCTGTGTGGTTTCGTCCGAGAACATGTCCTCAGACGCGCCATAGAGTACGAAGGAGGCGTTTTTGTTAATGCGGGCTACATCTGGGGTGTCGATAGAGATATCTTTGGCTCTACAGCCAATGATGAAGGTTTAGTCTTCTGGAGATGTGAGATCTACAAGTCCCCCCCAAAAGAACTGCTCGCAGCTTTGACTTTCAATATTGAGACTAGGAATGGTACGTAACCTTGTCATGGTTCTTTCTCTTGGGCACAAGCTGATGGTCCTTTACAGATAATTTATCAAAGTGGCTCAGAATTGATGGCAAACGTTCTCCTCGGCTTCTAAGCCCTGAGAATGTAAAATGGATAAGGTCTGAGTTACTGCGATGTCAAACTGAGTGCAATCATGCCAAAGAAGATATTCATTTCCTTCCAACCAGGTTGATCGACCTCGGCCAGAATGACCGGGATGATGCTCGACTTGTGAACACCGAGACACTACCGAACCGAACAGCCGCAAATTATCAAGAAGTCGGTTATGCGGCGCTGAGCTACTGCTGGGGCCCAAAAGAAGATGCCGATCAACAACTTAAGACTACGAGGGGCACCTTGTCTACGCACCTTGAGAAAATTCCGCTCGAATCCATGAGTCCGGTTGTCAGAGACACTGTCATTACGTGTAGGGCTCTCGGTATAAGATATCTCTGGGTCGACGCACTTTGTATTATCCAAGGTGACTCTGATGACTGGAATAAGGAGAGCTTAACCATGGGCCGCGTTTACTACTGTTCAACCCTAACGATCTGCCCCTTAGCATCAAAATCGTGTCTGCAAGGGTATTTAGGTTCTCGACCCCTAGGCTATGACGTCGAGTTTCAATCTACAAGACGAAACCACGTCCAAGGCACCTATACCCTATATCCGTCTTCAGATGACCTATTGTCGTTCTGGAACCGACCATCTCTAATGATAGATCTAGAGCAGGCAGTATGGGAAACGAGAGGTTGGACATTTCAAGAAAACATGCTCTCTACTAGATTGCTTTTCCTTGGGCCT
This sequence comes from Colletotrichum spaethianum, assembly GCF_022836535.1. Lineage (NCBI taxonomy): Eukaryota > Fungi > Ascomycota > Sordariomycetes > Glomerellales > Glomerellaceae > Colletotrichum > Colletotrichum spaethianum. The sequence continues at coordinate 1,257,056 of NW_026054775.1, read as the reverse complement.
GGACTATGGCATCTAGCTTGCGAGAACGGCACAACCTCCGAAAATTCATACTTCCAGAGCGGATCCGTGGTTCATGGTTCTTTAAGGCCCCTCGTAAACATGGCGCATGATCCGGAGCCGGAAGACCCAGACGAAGCGTCTCGCAGGGTACGCAACGCATATGCTCGGTGGGACGAGATCTTCCAGATACAGGCCAGGTTATGGAGCTACAGGGAGGATCTGCTGCCGGGCATAGCAGGGCTGGCCGAGGAGTGCGCCAAAATCACCAACGACACGTACCTTGCGGGCCTATGGAGTAAAGACTTACATCACGAGTTGATTTGGGAAGTGGTGAACCCCGAAATTGGAGATCTCGAAGCCTCCCTACAACAAAAGCGGTATGCTTTCCCTTACTTGGCCCCGTCATGGAGTTGGGCATCTCAAACCAGGAAATTTGAGCTCCTCCCAGGTCGTCGGTATCCCGTAGGGGTCCCGCACCTATCTGAAGAACGTTTGGAAACCCAAAAGATAATGACGTTGTCCGAAACTTTACCGTCTCACGTTTGCGCCGAGTTCAGCATCGTACAGCATCATATGGACTTGCAATGGTGCAGCCAGTTCGGGCGTCTCAATAGCGGATCTTACATTCGCGTATTTGCTAAGCTAGCGGTCTTCCCCTCGGACGTTATTGTAGAGCCTCGCACCGACAAGCACCCTCCATTTGGGTACTTCGGTGATGGGAGTGGTCTCTGCTTATTCGATTGGACGGTTGAGTCAACCCTGGTGCAACAGCCAGGCGAAATGCAGTTGTTACTTATCTCTAGTTGCTGCTTCCAAACTAACAATTGGGCAAAACTCCAATGGCTCGCAGATCTCCGGAGTACTCCAAAAAAGTCTTACCAGTTTCCAACCCCACCAGCGGTGCTCACAGACGAAAACTATCAGAAGATGGAGCACTGTACTTTTTGTCGAAGTGCATCTTCTCCAAAAACGGCATGGGGATTGGTAGTACACCCAGCCGGGCGCCCCAATTCTTTCTATCGAGTCGGAATATTTCTCCTATTCTCCGAGGATCCTAAGCTGGGTACTTTTGGTGGTGTGAGTGGGCGGCAAATAGACCTCATTTAGTATGGCATCCTTTTGTGTCCCCGCCCTTCTCTACGATGCACAACCCAGAAGCTGGATGGACGGTTGAGCACTGAAAGGGCGCAGAAAGTCTGATCGAATTGGACGTATGTCCTTTGGGAGGGAAGGATCAATCTTGGATTACGTGCCGCATGATCCCAGCAACAAAACCAACATAACACGATGTATGGGAGCATAGAGTGAATCTTGAGTTTAGACTAGTGGAAACTTTCATCTCGGCAAAAAGAAAACCTGGCGATTCCGCATGGTCAACCCCTCACTGTCACCCCCGAGTTCGAACCGTTCACAACGACTTCGGCATCGCAACAAACTTATGTTATAGGACGCCCGAGGCGATTTTCGGGTTTGGATAAAGTCTCATTTCTACCACTGTTGCGGTTGTTGCTTGGTCAGAGAGCATCTAGCCTAGTCCGCCAGCCTTCAGGCTATCATTGAGCCATTTTCCGTTTCCTGTCGGATGCGCTTGAGATTTTGAATACAGGCGCTGCCCGAGCTTGTCTACAAGGCGTTTTGGTTTAATAGCCGTTATGATGTGTTCGTGTAGAAATAATTATGGACGACTTCCGTCAGTTTGTGCCGTCTATCATAATGTCTTGATAAGCAAGTTTCTTTGTTCTACCCCTCCTCCCCCGACTTTGAGACATATCCTTTGCCGCTAGACACAGTAACCCCACTGGCGACATTGTGATTCAGGATATGACATTTCCCGTGACAACTAACTACCAAAAGCAGTTCCGTGTGCTCTGTACTGTTCTCGTTGCCAGGCACCCAAGCTGATGACAAAGAAGAAAAAGGATACACAGAATCAGACTTCCCAACCCATGGCCTTCACAACACCCGAATATTGTCCATTTTACTTACTTAGAAAAAACAGACTTAGTCCTGATTAAGCTTCTTCTTATTCAACTCGAAAATTGGAAAGATGGAAGCAAGAATTTGTGACGTGTTGCTGAGTGAAGCAGGGACTTAGTAATAGTTGAGGCAAAATGTGTTCACCATTTGTTTGGTAACCAGCTCACCAGCTACCTGCTGGTTATTTCTTTCTGGCTTCCTCAGTTACCAAGTCACCACTTTTATAAGTAACTTTCAAATTATTGTTTTATTGTAAAGCTATATAACTAAGCTACTTATGTTTAAAGTGCTTAACTAACTACTAGATATTAATAGTCAAGTAAGATTACTAGTAAAGACCTACCTTACTGTTATTAAGTATTAACCTCAGCTACCTGTTAGCAGAAAACACTACTGTTAGATATCTGACTGTAATATAGAGGAGGCGAGTTGCAGCCCCATTTTTTGTGCAGCTACAAGTGGTCAGATTCGGTAAAGCCGGCTCAGTCCGGAACGGACCCGGCGAACTTCACGGCAGCTTCCCCGGATCACCAGCCACACCTCCCTTCGACAGGGTAACTTGAGCCGAACCAAACAAAAAGAAAGGCCGGATTGCGGGGTGCATCAAATTACTGAACCGCAAACCCGCCTGCAAAGCTGAAGTTAGGAAACCCACACACACACACACAAACACACACCTAGCCTACACAGACAAGAAGGAAAAAACGCCACAGATCCTCCTCCCTCAGGGTCGCCTCTTTTCCTACGAGCAAAATCTTCTGCCCATGAACTGATGAGGAGGACTGCATCCGTCCCTGCGGGCGCGTCGAAGGCACTAGGAACACCACGTGCCAAGGAGACGGCAATGCGCCACCCTTCTGGATCGCTAATCCTCAAGGAGCAAGCCCAAAAGTACTGTAGGATGTGGTGGGCTCTCCCCTCATCTCTCTGCAGTTGGAGACCTCGCCTGCAATGACTTGGTTGGGCTTCGGCATTCGGCAGCCGTGTGGTGATTAGTGTACAGGTGCAGCGTGGACAAATTTCTCGCGCCAACGTAGGTCAGCATAGTTAGGTCAGGCTCTCACGCCTCTCGCAATTCAAGCCCGAATCTGCACCCATCACACGATGCGCCAACGCGCGCTGTCTGGCTTCATTCGAGCTTGTGAGGGCCAGGCTGGTTGGCCGAGGACTTGTGCTGGCATGTTTGTGTCACCAACAGTGGTGACTGGTCCATCAAATGCTGAGCTGAGATATGACCAAGACCGGACGGCCGGTGTGCGAGCGGCTTGCGTGGATCACTTGCTGTTCCCAGGACGCGGAGCAAACGAGCCCATCAGGATGGATTGGCGGTTGATCCAAGCCGCCTCCTCTTGTTCCATGTCTCATGACAAGCCGCGCATCTGGCAAAATTTCGTCTCGGACTTCGTGCAAGCCTCAGCCCTACTTACATAGACTGCATCGAGCGCAATCTAAATCCATGAGGCGAAGGGCGAGCGCAAGATGTGACTTGACCGTTTCGCCTCATCTCCCACCCCTTCGATCGAACCCCAAAGCCAGAGCACCGCACATCTCGGTTCCAGCAACGAAAATTCTCAGGCTAATTACCCGTCAGGTGTTTACACCGCGTTCCGGGGTTGTATTGTGTGGCCGAGACGCATGTCTTGCGTGATGAAGGGTGCGCCCACATCAGACGAAGAAATTTTATGGCCAGATCGGTAGCCGCCCGCAGGACATGCAGATTTCTTGCCCCATTCTACCACCTCTCGGCGTTGGAGAAGACACCCAGCATAATTGGGGCGGCTTCCCTGGACTCAGCTTATGCAACGTGTACTTTTAGTGCAGCGTTGTATCACGAGTTACGGGTATTCAGTGTACCCCAGTCCCTAGGTTTGCAGAACGACAATCAGGCTGAATACCCCCTGCTGGGAGAATGTAGTGAGACCCCTGTCGAGCTCTTCAAAGCGGCTCCGTTTTCCCCAATTCTGGTTGGCGGACAATCATACAAGTGGCGTTAGTACTGGCCGAGCCGCGTCGACTCACCTGAAGGAGTGGCGGGTGCATAGATGAGTGGATGCAGCCATGAGTTGCATTAGCTCGCTGGACATGGGGGATCATTGGCTCCACAGACCCCAGCCTGATGGCCGGCCTAGAGCACAGATTCTAAACCTCTATGCTTGTTGTGCGCAACGGGTTCGAACGGAAAGGATTGTTGTATATTGAGGCATTGTCTTGGTCCCCCGTCCCAGTGTCCAGCACCCCGAGGCCCGGTTTCTTTTCCCATGGTATCGTAATATGCCGTAAAAACTTGCCATGCTATCGCCGTGATATCGTAACGACATTCCGAGTGAAAGTCATAAGTCCAGACAATTTTCCTTGTCTTGAGCTTGTGCATCGCATCATCCCCCGCTACACGCGGTACCTGAGCTCACCCAAACACGAGGCCGAACTTCATACTGGCCGCCACCTGCTTCCACAGCTCTGGGCAAGCTTCGGCTCCCACTTGCTCTTTGTTATAGGCTCGCATATCCATCCTTCTCCACACATCCATGACTACAGCCCAAGGCTTCTCCGTGTCGACGGCACCTTTCTTGCTGCCAAGAGCAGTGAAAGCTTGCCGCACCAAGCCCCGGTCTCGGCTGCAGATGGCATGGCAAGCGGAGAAGAAAAGAGGCCAAAGCATCGATAACCCCGTTCCGCCGTGTGATACGGACGCTGCGCAGTGCCATAGAGCTGCCTGCGCATGCTTTTGTACCAGATTATGTGACGAGGGGTACTCGGAGATTGTGCTGTACAGATACACTAGTGCGCTCTGTCTGTAGGCAAGTGCCGTACTTGTAATCCACCTGATGTTGGCGAGCTCGGCCTCGGATGCGTCCTCAGGACCGTCAACAATGCGATTGACCAACGAAAAGCCGGGTGGCAATATCGGGCTCCACGATTCCAAAGCTCTCTCGATGGCCTTGTAGGCTGTCTGGTATTCGGTACGAAGAACTGCGAACTTGGACGTCTGGCCTGCTGCCATAGTGGCTTGGAGTTCGCACTTCATTGTGATAAGCTCTCCGAGGCGATGCAATGTAGGCCAAAGGTCATCGGCCATGCCGAATACAGGGTCGATACCACTAAACATGATGGGGGGTGGTGAACTGCCAGGTGAGTAGGCTCGGTTCGATGAAGGGGCCGCAAAGACTGGAGACGAGCCATTCGTCAAGGCATTGAGTACATCAAAATAGCGAAACACCTGTCTCTGGTTAGTGGCGCAATGTGACTCATTCTCGGGAACTGACCTGCTCGAAGAACTCAACGCTGGCAGGTTTCGGTGATGGCATAGCGCTGATGATATGCTTTGCGCCTTGGAGGTGGTTGTGAATGACGTTGGGCAGGCTTCGTTGCATGAGCTGCACCAGTAAGTTCATGTTTTCAACTCATCAGAGATCATCTTACCAAATCATACTGTAGAAGAAGAACTATTGTCGCCAGCGCTTCTTCGAAGCCATCTCCGTCTTCAATGATTGCGGACAACCCAGCCACTGCTCGTTCGTGGAAACACGCGGAACCTTCAGTGTTTTCAAGACCAACATATTCACGATGCACACTGGCCAAGGCGTAGATAGCATTTCGAACGGCAGAGCTTCTATGCGATAGGGGAAGAATGTGCTGCTCGTAAGGGTTCTTGACGTTTTCTCTGAATCCCATAGTAGGCAACATGACCTTGGAGTAATGTTCCAGCAAGCCCGTGTCCTCCGGGCATTCAGCAACGCCGTGGTATGCTGGCGGAAGCAGGCTGAGCAACGGCGGGGAAATAGTTGACCAAGTCGGTTCGCTCCAAGACATGTCGAGACTTTCAGTAAAGAACGAGTCATCTGTAGATTGCACACCGTCATTGATAGGTACAATAGAAAGCGACAGGTTGGTCTCTGCTGGTTTCTGAAAAGGACTCGTATCTGTGACTGTTGTGTATTCGCTCCCGTACATGTCCGAATCCCCGTATCCAAGCTCATAGGCGTAAACATCGTCGATGTCATCGCAGAGAGGCAACATGGAGTCTATAGAGGCTGGAAGGCAGTTTTCAGCGGACGTCGACGGCGAGAGAGACTCTTCAGCACCAGGCTGAAGTGTATCAGGTGGGGTGAGTATGTTGGTTTCTGGGCTTGTTTGTAGGTCGGTGTTGCCTGTAGGACTGTCCGAATTCTCTGATGTAGCGGGATCTTGCATCTCGGTTGTTCGAGTGGATGTCCTCCGTTTTCTTTTCTTAATCGGTTCGTATACGCAACTGACGCCAGCTTGGACACAACGGAGGCATTGGGGATGTTCTTCGGAGCACTTTTTTCTCTAACATGAGCGCGTCGGTTAGCTGCTCGGACCGTAGGTGGGTAAGACAACAAACCTTGTCTCGGCTGGAATATGTTAGCCGAGGGATTTTCATACGGGAGCGAGTAGTCGACTTACCAATATTTGCAACCTGCGGGTGGCACAGGCATATGTCAGACACATGAAGAACTCCGGCAAAGAGGCTTACACAAACCTGCTCTCGACCGAGTCTTGATCGGTCTTGGACGAATGGGCTGGTTGACGAGCATATCGTTGGCTGAGAAGGATGTCGAGTATGGCGGATATGATATGCGACGGCTCTCTGAGATCTTTGGACGGAGGCTCGGTAACCTTCCCGTCGCTTTCAAGTCGCATTAAATGTCGGCAATGGTCTCTGGCAAAACATGCATCCACAACAATGAGCAACAGAGGCAGGGACGGTGGTATTATAACGAGCCACACCCCAGACGAATGCACAGGGTTCCCCAAATACCCCAGCTTTCGTGAGGGGAAGGAGGTGTGTTCTTGAAAGGCTCGACGGAATTGGAGACGACCAACGGTGAGTCGGTGACATGCCGAGCAGTCCACTGGACTCCCGCACCAAGCTGTCTGAATGTGGCCAGTACTCCGGGGTCCCCAGAAAACGTCTGAATGAGGGCGTGCGGCAGTAAATTAACCGGCCATTCTTCCAAGACCCCAGTGATCATTCGAGCAGAGATCCATGGGATCGATGGATGTTTTGTGGAGAACATGGGCCGTGTGGGCTTAAGCTAGCCGTTTAGCAACCTCCAACATGCAAGGGTCAAAATTAGGTCGTCGTTCGACATCGCCAGTCACGATGAGGCAGGTGGCACATTGTCTATCCAATCATCTGACCAAGCTGCCCTTGTGCGTAGACAAGGGACAATCGGGATACTTGGCTTTGCCACTGCTTGCGAAGGGCAATCTGGAGCGGTTGGAGTCTCGCCTTCAACCCCTTTTGTAATGCATAAGCGGGTTTGGTCTGGGCCTCTCTGGTGAGTGGGCACGGAGGCAGCTCAGACTTGGAAAGGAAGATGGACACATCTCGAAGTTTTTACACTGCTATGTACCTGTATCAAAGGGTTCCATGAGGGGAATTGGGGCAACGTTCGGCCCGCCCGCTGTGGGGCCGAATGGAATAGTGTACCGGTACCATAGTAGATGACAAGTAACTCATGAAGCGATGGGGCCGCCGAAGAGTGAATCCTGACATGACGGTGATTGGCATCGAGGTGTTTGTGGACTGTGGATCCGATGTAGTGGTGTCAACGTTTGGACGAGTGGCTGATGACGGCGGGATATGGCGTATGGGTAGATGTGGTGTGCAGTACACTAGGAGAAGCGGCGTGAGCCTTCCCTGATTGGCTCCGGTAGCAATTGATGGACCCGTACTACGTGCACGGCCCAGCAGTCTCGGCTAAAGCTGCTTTTCGTAATGCACGAGCCACAATGAGGATTCTCTTATCACCCCCGTTCTTCTCTGCCCGGGCCACGTTCATTGCATCCAACTTAAACTAAACACATCTACGCAACGCGTGCTAGTTGATTCAGAGAGTTTGATCCACATTACTCGTTGAATTATCCTTCTCTAGTATTATTTACAGCCTGTTGTTCGTCCATTCGTTCTTCCAGTCTAGGATAGGTTTACAGCCAGAGCTGTTTGGGTGAAGGCGTCGTATATCAAAGCCCCAACTCCCAACGACCGCTTCGTACCCAAACCAAGAACTCGTTCAACCATACATTTTTATTTTCAGACAGCTTTTTGCTCCCGTCGCGCCTTGGCTATGGCACATCTCCCTAGCCTGGTCAGCTCAGCCACAAAGGCATCGACAATCTTCACATGTGCCATTTCGTAATGCGTTAGATGGCGATTTCGCAGCCCTTCGATAAGCACCGGGACGGAATTGAGGAGCTCGAGATCTTCCTCTGACTGTGGATGTAGCGGGTGCAGGAGCAAATTGCAAAATATTTCCAATATCGCCGACATTGGGTAAAACACCACCATCCTGATCCATGTTAGCAGAGCTTCAAACCGGAACGCGCTACCACTTACCAAAAGGCTACCTGCTCCACACCATGGATCGCGGCTCGTAGAAAGTATAACGTTGACCGGCTCGCTTGCACTGACAGTGTTTGACTCGAGCTCACTCCTTCCAAGCCACTGCTCTCGCCGCTGGCCCAACAACGGCATCTTCCACTTGCTCGATGGATCATGGCCATCAAATAATGATACTCAAAATGCATAATGATCTCCTCCATGCCGAGCCGGTCCTTCCTAATAACTGCTTTGCCTCGAGGAAATGTCAACGTCGGCCGATATGACGGCGGCACAGACACCCGCCACCTTTCAAGCTCATCGTCTAGCTCACGGATTTCTCTAAGTAACTCAGCATCACCTTTCTTGAGCGCCGAGATCGAGTAGAGCATCCTACAGATCTTTGCCTTGATGATGGTCAGCTGCAAGGAGTCTGGTTGGAGAGCTGACGTAATCGTCGCTTCGTCGAGGAAAGAGGGCGAGGCTCCGACTTGGTCGTCTGCACTACGAGTCCACCAATCTATGTTTGGTAACGTTAAATCGCAGTGCTCGTCATCGATGCTGGGAGGCTGGCCTGTCCGGAGAGAGATGTCCTTATCGAGCTTGTATGATAACCAGAAGAGTCTTCTGAGTTGGTTCCTCACGCGGCTGGCATGGTCGTTTTCAGTCTTGGAAGGCCGGCTCGGGGTATGGCTCGTACCAGACTCGAGGTGTGCGCCAAGCATGAACAACATTCGACAGGTGGCCGAATGAAACATGGTCCCTTGTTGGAGGTGTCCACAGAAGAGGTGAAATAAAGTCTGCCAAGTTAATAATTAGTAAGATTTCAAGTAAAGCATTGCGCAACAAAGTTTACCAGCATGAAGACAGTTTGAAGAGCAGTCATGTTGGTGTCTTGCAGGATCGTCGCCATCAAGTTCTGCGCTGCACCGGCACATGCCTCTCCATCTATTTCTGGCGTTGACTTCCATTCCCTTTGAAAGAGTGAAACAACAGCGAAGAAGGCGAACACGCAGGCCTTGGCGGTCACGACTTCGAGTGTCAATGCACTTTGAGGTGACCGATACGCAAGGTCGATGGTCCCAGAAAAGAGTACAAAGTCAATTAGTGGAAACGACAAGCCGAACTGGGACGCTCGGAAGCGAGCCAGATACTCTTCGACGACAGTCCTATCGGGTAGTTCTCCCCCTGAATTCGACTGCGGGAAGTCTAGGAAAATCGGAACTGGGTTCTGAGAATGCCATAGCGGGCCCATACCAAACAAAGTTTGGAACGACGCATCCTCTCCTGCTCTAGATCGAATCCAGTCTTGGCCATCTGGTGAGAAGAAGGGGATGCCATTGTAAGAGCTGATGTCTCCCAAGTAGAAGCCGGCGAAGTGCATCTTGCCCGCGGTTGCACCGGAAGCCCGGACGGATGAGTCATAGTCTCGGCCTTGTGTTGTGTCCGGAGTGCCGTCGTTGGCCGGTGGGTCAGTCCCGACGGACATGGGGGCTGATGATGACGATGGGGACATGGATACATCCCGCCCCTCCCCTGCGTTCTGGTTCCGCCGCGCCGCCTCTAGGGCTTGTTCGATGCGGTTGAGGCGGGCAACCAAGTCTTTCTCTGATCCAGCCCTGCACGTCTCGTAAATTCTTACTGTCTCTCTCGTACACTCATTTTGCCGAGTGAATCTCGTAGGGGGCGCACTCACCTTGCAGCTGACACGCGCTTCTTCACCTTGGTGGCCCGGTTAAATGTGCAAGCCATCCCGTGGTGTTTGCACCAGTTGCATTGCGGTACGGCTCCATCGCATTGGATCTGCAGTTGAAGAATCAGCACCTGTTGTGAGACAATAACTTGATATCAAATCTAGCAGGAAACATACCTTCCGCCTGTGACAGGAATCGCACGCTCGCTTCCTCATCTTGGCTTCTGATTCGACGATGGCCGCCGCTCAACGCGGCTCGCTGCCTTGTCCCAAGAAGGGAACGGGCAAAGAGAAGAATGAAAAATATTCCGACTTGGTACCGTAACCGATTTGTCAATGGACTCTCATGCCGCAAATGACCGAAAACCAGCTGCTACCGGCGGTGGTTCCCCCCCTTGGTACATGTATCGAAATCCCCGCTGACTCAGCGGCATCTATCGTAGGTTTACTAAGCGGCCAACGTCAATAAGTTAGAAACTCTATTTAAATTCCCGGTCATGATTGGTTCTTCCACACAAAACCTTGACGCAAAACTTCAGGCGAATCCCCATCATCTCCACGCTTATCATCCGTGTCCGGTGTTTTGATGTAGGCCGCGCCGACTTTAGCGGCCAACAGCATTTGCGCTAGCGCAAGCTGGCCCCTAAGGACATTGTCAATTGACGAACTCGCCGCTTAGTCAGCGGGGAACACCAGCTCCATGACACGTTTAGTCCGATGTTGGGACGCGCTTAATGAGGCTCTTGGGACAATTTAAGGGTTGGTCCCAGCCTAGCCGCTGGCATCCCACGCACGTCGGCCAGGGGCCCACGCCGAAAGCCCCACGTGCCACGACGGGGGATCGCAGGACTTGTACACAAACCTACCGCAGTTCTTATCAAGTGGGATACCCATTTCATTATTCAGCGGACGAAAGCCGGGACACCGAGCTCGCTCTGGCCCTAGGTCAAAGGGTTCCAGAAGCTTTCTCGTCGACACATTTTGTCATCATGGGCGGGATGACGGAACATCTGGGGCGCTATATCCCCTAACGACTGTTTCTTAGAGTTGCCAATCTCTCCGTTGGGTCCGGCTGGGACCCATAACCCACCATCAAAGAGGGTCTTACACAGATGCCAGGTAGCTATGGATCGGAGACTAAGTTAATTTATGATGCCGAATCCGCCGACCGTACGGCCGGAGCAGATAATGAAAACAAATAGAAGCCCAGCACCCCTGAGTGTCTCTGGTTCCTTCCTCCTAACAACTCGTTTTTGGTATCGTGACCTCTTTTTTGCGATGTCCTTCATCACACCTGATACCAAAGAGGTAACACCAAGCTCTTCGTCGACTCGTGGGGGCGCCATGGACTCCGACGGCACGCTGGCCAGCGGCTCCAATTACGAGCAGTCCATCGAACTCGGCAACATCCCCGACGACACCACTTGGTCACTCAAGCACAAGGTTGAAGCAGTGAGGCAGAGAGATGAACGATCCGGATTTCCTCCTCGACAACTCGGCGTAACGTGGCAGAATCTTACGGTTCAGGCTGTCAGCTCCGACGCGTCGATACACGAGAACGTACTCTCCCAGTTCAACATTCCCAAACTAGTCAAGGAGTCTCGCCATAAGCCTCCTTTGAAGACAATCCTAGACAACACGCACGGATGTGTCAAGCCTGGGGAGATGCTCTTGGTCCTTGGCCGACCCGGATCGGGATGCACAACACTGCTGAACATCTTGGCGAACCATCGCCGGGGTTACAGCTCAGTCACTGGTGACGTTCACTACGGCTCAATGACGGCTGAGGAAGCCCAACAGTACCGGGGTCAGATCGTTATGAACACGGAGGAAGAGCTCTTTTTCCCTACCCTTACAGTCGGTCAGACAATGGATTTTGCCACCCGTCTCAAGATTCCCTTCCATTTGCCCGAAGGTGTCTCGTCCAACGAAGAACTCCGAGTCGAGAACCGAGACTTCCTGCTTGAGTCCATGGGCATCCAACACACGTTTGACACCAAGGTCGGTAATGAGTACGTTCGTGGTGTATCCGGTGGTGAAAGGAAGCGTGTTTCCATCATCGAGTGTATGGCAACGAGGGGCTCCGTATTCTGCTGGGATAACAGCACAAGAGGCTTAGATGCCAGCACGTAAGTAACCCCCCAAACTATTCAATATCGGACAGGAGGGCTCGCCAAAGTAGGCAACTGTCTGTTATTTACCGGAGCTGACACAACCACAGGGCGTTGGAGTACACCAAAGCTGTGCGTGCGATGACCGACGTCCTCGGTCTCGCGTCCATCGTCACTCTCTACCAGGCAGGCAACGGTATCTATAACCTCTTTGACAAGGTCCTTGTTCTCGATAACGGCAAGGAGATGTACTATGGACCCATGAAGGAAGCTAGACCCTTCATGGAACGCCTGGGTTTCATCTGCTCCGACGGTGCCAACGTAGCCGATTTCCTGACTGGTGTTACGGTCCCCACGGAACGCGCCGTTCGACCGGGCTACGAGAAGACCTTTCCTCGCAATGCCGACGCCCTGAGAGCGGAGTATGAGAAGTCGGAGATTTACCCTAGAATGATTGCCGAGTACGACTTCCCAACGAAAGAGGAGACTAAAGAAAAGACAAAGCTCTTCAAGGAGGGTGTTGCTGGCGAGAAGCATAAGCAGCTTCCCGCTAAAAGCCCTCTCACGACGAGTTTCGCTACGCAGGTCAAGGCTTGTATCACTCGACAATACCAGATTCTCTGGGGTGACAAGGCCACCTTCATCATCACTCAGGTATCTACGTTGGCCCAAGCCCTCATCGCCGGTTCCCTTTTCTATAACGCTCCAAACAATTCCGGTGGATTGTTCTTGAAGGGTGGCGCCCTCTTCTTTGCCCTCCTCTTCAACAGTCTTTTGTCCATGTCCGAGGTTACCAACTCTTTCTCCGGCCGGCCAGTCCTGATCAAGCACAAGGCGTTCGCCTACTACCACCCGGCAGCATTCTGTATTGCGCAGATTGCTGCTGACATCCCGGTTATTCTTTTCCAGGTCTCCGTCTTCTCTGTCGTCCTCTACTTCATGGTCGGGTTGAAGACATCGGCTGCGGCGTTCTTCACTTTTTGGGTCGTAGTCGTTGCAACGACTATGGTAAGTTAGCTGCCCATCTCCTAGTCTGGACCACTGCTCACATCCCCTTAGTGTATGACGGCCATGTTCCGCTCCATTGGTGCTGGTTTCACGACCTTCGATGGTGCCTCCAAGGCTTCTGGTTTCATGATCTCCGCGTTGATCATGTACTGTGGTTACATGATCCAGAAATCCCAGATGCATCCATGGTTTGTCTGGATCTTCTGGATTAATCCTCTAGCTTATGCCTTCGACGCGCTCATGGCAACCGAATTACATCAACAGCTGATCCCTTGCACCGGACCCAATCTTGTGCCGAACGGCCCGGGGTACACGGATCCGGCCCACCAGTCATGTGCCGGTGTTTCGGGTGCCACTCAGGGAGCGACTTCTCTCACTGGTGACCAGTATCTGTCGGCGCTCTCTTATAGTCACAGCCACGTCTGGAGAAACTTTGGTATCGTTTGGGCCTGGTGGGTCCTCTTTGTCACACTCACCATCATCTCCACCTCTAAGTGGCGCTCATCCGCTGAGGGAGGATCATCTCTTCTTGTTCCCCGCGAGAACGCGAAGGTCACCCGCGTTCTTCGCGAGGATGAAGAGGCACAGTCGTCTGAGGAGGCAGCCACAGAGAAGGATAAAAGTGGTGGCGAGACCCGCGATGGCGACGATGTCAACCAGAGCCTCGTTCGCAACACCTCTATCTTCACCTGGAAGAACCTCACATACACCGTCAAAACCCCGTCAGGAGATCGCGTGCTGCTCGACAACGTTGAGGGCTGGGTAAAGCCGGGTATGCTCGGCGCTTTGATGGGCTCCTCTGGTGCTGGAAAGACCACCCTTCTTGATGTCCTGGCTCAGCGCAAGACCGACGGCACGATCCACGGATCCATCATGGTTGACGGTCGTCCATTGCCCGTTTCCTTCCAGCGATCGGCCGGATACTGCGAGCAGCTGGATGTTCACGAGCCCTACGCCACTGTCCGTGAAGCTTTGGAATTCTCGGCTCTTCTGAGACAAAGCCGTGATACCCCTCGCAAGGAGAAGCTGGCATACGTCAACACCATCATCGACCTCCTAGAGCTTCATGATCTTGCCGACACCCTCATCGGTCGCGTTGGAAACGGCCTTTCTGTTGAACAGAGGAAGCGCGTCACCATCGGCGTCGAATTGGTATCGAAGCCTAGCATTCTCATCTTCCTTGACGAGCCCACGTCTGGTCTGGATGGTCAATCTGCATACAACACGGTCCGCTTTCTCCGCAAGCTGGCAGATGTCGGTCAAGCCGTCCTCGTCACCATTCATCAACCTTCCGCTCAGCTTTTCTCCCAGTTCGACACTCTGCTCCTGCTTGCCAAGGGCGGCAAGACCGTCTACTTTGGCGACATTGGCGACAACGCAAAGACCATCCGCGACTACTTCGGGCGCTACGGTGCTCCTTGTCCCGAGGAAGCTAACCCGGCTGAGCACATGATCGATGTCGTCTCCGGTCACCTGTCCAAGGGCAAAAATTGGAACGAAGTTTGGCTTTCCTCTCCTGAACACGATGCTGTCGTCAAGGAACTGGACCACATGATTGAAGACGCCGCCTCTAAGCCTCCTGGTACCACCGACGACGGGCACGAGTTTGCTCTTCCCCTTTGGGATCAAGTCAAGATCGTCACCCATCGCATGAACGTCGCACTCTACCGCAACATCGACTATGTCAACAACAAGTTTGCGCTGCATATTTTCTCCGCCCTCTTCAACGGCTTCTCCTTCTGGATGATTGGTGACTCCGTTGGCGATATCACCATGCGCCTCTTCACAATCTTCAACTTCATCTTTGTCGCCCCTGGTGTGCTCGCCCAACTGCAGCCCCTCTTTATCGACCGCCGCGATATATTCGAGACCCGCGAGAAGAAGTCCAAGATGTACTCCTGGATCGCTTTCGTTACGGGCTTGATTGTCTCTGAGGTGCCCTATCTCATCATTTGCGCTGTCCTTTACTTCGTTTGCTGGTACTACACCGTGGGCTTCCCGGGCGACTCGACCCGCGCTGGCGCAACCTTCTTCGTTATGCTTATGTACGAGTTCGTCTACACAGGTATCGGCCAGTTCATCGCCGCTTACGCCCCCAACGCTGTCTTCGCATCCCTGGTCAACCCGCTCATCATCGGAATCCTCGTCTCCTTCTGCGGTGTTCTCGTACCTTACTCCCAGCTCCAGACTTTCTGGAGGTACTGGATGTATTGGCTCAATCCCTTCAACTACCTCATGGGCAGCATGCTTGTCTTCGATGTTTGGGGCACCAAGGTTCAGTGCAAGGACGAGGAGTTTGCGCTCTTTGATCCGCCTAACGGTACGACGTGTGCGCAGTACCTGGCGGATTATATGCACGGCATGGGCTCGAGCAGCAACCTCGTAAACCCTGATGCGACGGCTGGGTGCCGTGTGTGCCAGTACCGCGATGGCAGCGACTACCTGCAGACGATCAACCTCAAGGAGTACTATTACGGCTGGCGCGATGCGGCGATTGTCGTCATCTTCGCCATCAGCTCGTACTCTCTGGTCTACCTTCTCATGAAGCTTCGTACCAAGACTTCCAAGAAGGCGGAGTAAACAATTACTTCCTTGAATTTCAACTCGAGCCCAATGCTCCCTCATCACATATAGCTCGTATCACACCAGTCACTCAGTACTCGACTGCCGCATGTCAGATTGCACCACTCTCGCGGGTAGATTGCGGGCTTACCACGGAACGATTTTTGCAGTTCCTTTGCCAGTTTATGAAAATTAGCTATCGCATCTCTCTCATGTCTGGTCGGGGTTTTATCTCATTACAGGGAGGGTTTCTAATTGGGTAAAATTAATAGATTTCGTAAAATACAAAAATAGACTGAATACATTCATTTTGGTGTACTCTCATTGCTTTTTGTCTGGATATAGCTGCCAAGTGAAGTCGTATTGATAAGTCTTGTTCGAGCGAAGTTTGCTATGCTATAGTTTCAATCACACGTAAGGGGCTGGTCTGCCCCACCTTTTCGAAACGTCGTGGGGACCTCAACTCACCGCCATCGACATCAAAGCTCAAAAACGACACATCATCTCAATCGAATCTGACCGTATTACGAATCTTGGTTTACTTCAGATCGACCATAAGCCACATCCAGCAACATGCCACTCAAAGGAATCTCCCCAGTCATCTCGCCCGACCTCCTCAAGGTCCTGGCCGAGATGGGCCATGGTGACGAAATTGTCCTCGCCGACGCCCACTTCCCGTCGCATTCCATCTGCCCGCCTCACATCCCTGTCCTTCGCGCCGACGGTAAGTTCTCTCCGCTGGTTTCCTTCTCCAAGAAAAGACCAGAGCCTTGGAGAACTACATTCTAAGTCACGTAACAGGTATAACCGTCTCCCGCCTCTTGGCTGGCATCTCCCCGCTCCTCGAATTGGACAACTACGGCGTCGTGCCTGTGATCATGATGGAGGTCGTCAAGGGCGACACTTTTGATGCGAGCGTCGAGGGCGACTTCCGGTCGTCGCTCAAGTATGACGGTGAGATTGAGAAGCTAGAGCGGTTTGCCTTCTACGAGCGCGCCAAGAAGGCCTTTGCGATTGTGGCGACTGGAGAGACGAGGAAGTACGGCAACATTATCCTCAAGAAAGGCGTTACGCCGATTGAAGAGTAGGGGTGTGCAGATGGATTGTGTTCGGAACTGCTAGGTGTAAGGCAAAAGGTGTAGGGGTCACAGGAATTCCCGAATCTTTCTGAATCTTATGTCGGCTCCTAATAGGCCTCTTGATAAAGCTCCAAACGTTGAGACCATTCACGAACTTCCTTGGGAATTGTTTCGAGAGAGTGTAGCGACTTTTGCAGGGCTAAGTCGGCTACAGGCCAACAGAGATAAAGCTGGGTGTACATGATAGCGAGAGCTCGTTCGAGATCACCTGTTTTTAGGTAAGGAGACCGTTGTTCATCATTCTTGCAAGATGAAAGAAACGTTGGGGACTAGGAACGCAGTGAAACACTACAGCCCAAGCAATAGGAAGTTACAAACTGCCTTCCCTTGAATGTTGTTGTGTTTCGCGCCAACTATATCTCCGTGTTTCAAAATAGCGACAAGTTCTATCGGTTTATCCTTCAGATCCCCCTTGAAACTCATCTAGCTGCAAATCTTCAAGAGCGAGGCCACGGGTAAGCTACAGTGAAAGTGACTTACTTAGGATAGAGCGGAAACTTGAAATTTGGAAAAGTGGGAGATCCTGGGGCTGGCCTGACAACTCCCGGCGTTATGAGGGTGTGCTACAATGATTGGACCAGTATGATGCGGCATGCAGGCTAATTCGTCGAAAGCTCAATAATGATTCGCCTGTCCGTACATATGTACCGCCCTCCCCTCTCGCGGTTGGAGCTGACTGCGTCTCCGTAGGGCCTTGACGAGGCTGTGGCCCAAACGGTGAAGTCAGGGCGGAGTATTTTGCAGCGAGAATACTGAGTTTAGGACTACGGGATGTTTCAAACAGCCAAGTATAAACTACACATCTACCGGGACCAAACAATCGTCTGAGAGCACGGCTCCCAAAGCCAGCTTTCGGATGCTGGCGGCTGCTCCGACCGTGTTGGCCGCTCATGGCTCTTCGCCAATGGTCTGTAGTGTCGATTTATTGCTGTCTGCTCGCTGGTCTACTTACTCACAGCTGTGGCATTGTCAATACCCTGGGCTTCAGGTTGTGGCTACTTCAATCAGCCCTTCTGCCCCGACTACGATACTAAAAGTCGGCATGCGAGTCTAGAAAGAACGAAGAGGGCCGGCCTACAGAACTACTACAGTGCTTACCGATGTCGCTGGCGCAATCATTGCTCGCGAGGATCGGATCTTGACGTTCTGTCACAAGCTGGAACAGCGGCACATAGTCTTTACCTTCCGCAGGGTACTGGCCCTCTGCCCACACGGGTTCCAGATTGGGACAAAGGAGAAGACGTCGAGAGAGACAAGTTCATCGTCACTTTGGGTCTACCACTAACCTGTGCCGCTGATAAACATTCCAGGCCATCCATGTCATTCTCGGCGGACAGGTATGGCAATGACAGCAGAGTCCTTGAAGCTACAGAGACCATGGTCTTTAAGCTGGGAATGGCTCTTGATTCAAAGCATGATGGCTTTCGGCTGTGGAGTTTGTTTCGAAGCTCCGATTGGCGCTGTCAAGTCAGATCGACAAGTATTGCCCACCTGGGAGACGAGGTATGGGTCATTCATGATATGAAGTGGCCGGTGGTATTGCGGAGGAGCTAGGTCGCGGGCACTACAACTCTGCTTGCTATTGCAATGGCGAGTGAGAATGGACAAGCTCACAAGATAATGTTTACCGGTAAGAATACGGGCAACGTACAACGTGTGGTGATAGTATGAAGCTTTGCTAGCAGAGAAATGACATTTGGCTATCAGGGCAGAATGATACTTTTGTTCAAAACTCTCACCCCCCGTATTCCATTTTTTACATAACTCACCCAACACCATATTGAGTGTACCCATCCATGTTTGAGCTGTGGTGTCTGCATCCGCGAATCCGCGATGCTGCGCGCGTACCTGGAGCCTCTCGAAATCCTTCTTTCCAAAGTCGTGGAATAGCCATATGATATCAGCCGTGATGTCATCAAAAATGATCATACAGGAACAAGGTCAGAACAGAGTTTTCTTTAATTGATACGAGCGGAAATTTGTATCCAGCCTCTTCACTCTGATGGGGGTGTATGAGTTTCAATTGCTTAGTAAACTTTCTATCGTGAAAAGGGCAACTTGATCGAAACCAGGTGGCATGTTTTCCTCACAACTGCTCATCATTCCAGGGCCTGACCCGCCGCTTATCAAGGCTGTGGAATGCGAGACGTGAATGGCTCGCCCGAGTTGGGGCTCGATTCTTGCACCTTGAAATGTGACCAAGTCGTCTAATTCGTCAACTCGGTAACACGGCATCGTGGCATAAGTATGGGATGTTGGTTCTGGGCAGAAGGTCACGCATCGCCGCATTGCTCGTCAGGTTCTGCTCCGATATCTCTTCTCCCTCATGTATGGAACTTTGGAAAGGGGCGCAGCGGAAGTCAAGACTATAAGAGGCATTTTCAAGCTTCTCATCCATTATTTGTCGTGCCAAGACGATATAGTTCCAGTTTCTTATACTGCCTATCCAACTTACAAGCCCAGCCTGCCTTCGCCCTTCTGGTTCCTTGGAAATTTATGACTCCAGATCCTACCTTGGTTGCAGACCGAATCAAAAACATCATGGGCCGCTTGTTCAAGCCGCTCCTCTTTGCAGCTCTCTCAGCAGCAGTGATGGCAACCCAAGATTACGAGCCTCTACCGGACTACATGGTCCTCAGGGAGTACTCCATCACCGAGCAGGGACAGATGGTCCCTGTTGCCTGCCCTACCTGCGCCCGCTGCCTTACGGCCGGCCACGGGTGTTTCCGGTGCTGTGTCCAGGACAGTTGCTGGTGCACCTGCGACGGAGGCGGAAAATGCTACGCCGAGGTAGCTGCCTGAGTTCCAACATGCTGCGGTTATGGGTTCGTCTTGCAGGATGTACCATCCAAAAGGGATGGTTGGGACGTGATCTGGTCAGTAAAGTGTTCTACATGAGCGGGAGAGGCAGCACTAACAGCATAATATCCATAGTATTCCACACTCTGAGAAAGAGTAGTTACTTGTGGTTCAGTACTGGCCGAGGGTATGAACCTTGGCCGGATGAGCAAATATGTGAGCGTTACAGATTTATTTTTGGGCCATTGATGTAACCCAGCAAAACTACAGTTGCCACACAGCTGGAACGTAGTACTGGAAACCACCTGGTACCATATATCGGTCAACCCGCTGGGAACTCTTTTTGTTAACCTATCGGCCGCAGACAAAAACCGGATGACCCGAATCAAGTCACGTGGTGCTTGCACCCTTGCGAGTTCTAAATGGCACGTCTTTACGCCAACTATACGTCCACGAATCCATAGTATCTAGCCGACGGACACAAACAATGACAAGGAGCTGGCGCATGGTTATCCTTGCTTTTGGGCGAAGCAGCAACACCAAACTAAGCGAAAGTTGTATATCCTGGTAATCGTTTCTCGAGGAAAGGAAGCAGTCCATAACTGTCTCTCTAATACAGGACATTGGCGGCCACGGGGGAGCTCCCGGTAATGGGCTTTCCTGACAGCATCAAGCACACACACGCAAATTTACTCAATGCCTGGGGGATGAGAGCCAACTCTAAGCAGAGTCAGGTTCGACATTGAGTCTGACGACACCGGGGCGTAGAAGATAATTGTGATATTATGACAGTGAAAGTTGTCATTTGCACCGGAGCCCGATTTGCCTTTACCAGCTCGTAACTCAATTGAAAACGAACGCCTCTCATCATCCAAGATGGTCATCGGAGATCACATCATTCAACAGCGCACATAAAGCCAGTTACCCCATACAGCCAGGAACGTCGTACTAAACTCGGCGTCCAGACCTTGCCCAGCTTCGCCTCCCCGTCTTGGAGTTTGTTTCCAAGAACAGCTTTGGCTTGTGAAGATTGATCACTGATGGACAACCAAGCCCCAACAAAACGGGTTGCAGCCGAACTATCCGTGGGCACCGCCCAAATCTAGAAAACCAGCCCAGGGGTCTCCCCTAATCATTGATCGCCAAGGTGACACATGCGGAAGGTCAACAGCTCGGCCCAAAGGGCCCTCCTCGGTTCGATGCACAATTGCGGTGCAGCCAATCCGCCCAATAGCCAGTCCGCCGCCTCAGGCAGAGAGGGACAGGGTGCGCACATCCAGAGACACAAAGACGCATGTGGCTTGCTTGGCCCGAAGGGATGTGGATCAAAAAGTCGACAAGTCCAAGACAATCAGCTTGACGCAAACTTTTCGAGTCGGCGTATTTATAACTAGAGACAAACGCCAAAAGACAGCCAACCGAGGTGCTTTCTTGCCGTTGATGTTGGTCGCTGTGTGACTGCCGTATTACCTTCATCGCCAAACTCGTGTGGATACGCGCAAAATGTCAGCTCTGTAAGACAACGTCGCGGTAAGCTCTGGAGGTTCCACCGAAGGATGCGCAAATGGCGGCGGGCTCCGGTCGCCTTGCCACTGTGGACTCTGGGCCACTGGGCCACGTTGTCACGCAGACCACTGAGCGACCCGCCGCCGTCTGAACAAAGTTAATCTGCTTGTGGATGATGAGGGGAAAATCCGGGGATTTGCTGCCCAGTACGTAAAAGAAACTGAGGTTAACTGGCATGCACACCAACCTGCCAGTCAGTCAGTGTTTTGATCTCGTGTTCAATTCCGCTTTCCCCAGAAACAGGGTTCGTCATGTCGGCGTGCTTTCGTCCCTGTGGGCGGCGCTGCACTTCGGAACACGCTATTACTAACAACAATTTCCCCGCACCCTGGTCAAGCGGGCGGCCACTGACAGGCTACAGAAGGTCCTCTTGGGTCATCTGGTGGTGGAGGGAGGGGCGCTGAAGGAATGCTCGCTTGGGTCGCCAATCGCATGACGATTGTGGTCGGTTCCCGTCGAGATGGGAGGGCCAAGATGCCGTGGCTTCTCGGCCGTGCTCGGCACGTCCAGTCGAGCCGTCACCCAAGGCGATCAGAAGTCTTTGCTTCGGGTCAAGCTTTTGGGCTTGGATGCCATGAAATGCCATGAGATGCCATGAGATGCCAAAGTCTTGGGCTCTGGGGGAATCCAACGTCATGTCTTGGGCGTTGCAAAACTGCGGGACTGGCCATACGGCATCGAATCTCACGACACACAAATGCGCAGGGCGAGTCTGAGGCTATCGCGAAACTTTTGCGCAACTTTTCCGTTGGCGACTGACTGAGTTTTAGGTTGGACGGCAATCGACTGCACCTCCCCAAAGCGTCGCTAGTCCAGGTTGATGGAGGCTCTTGGCGTCAGCGGTCGCGATGGAAAAGAGAACACCAGTTCACGCGGCGCATGCGCAACATCGCGAGCGAGTCCAACATCTGGCGTCTGGCAGCCGGCGCCCTTTAGTAAGTCTTGGCTCGCGTCAGTCAAACGCCTCTTTCGAAAGTATGGCCGACCGATAGCCCGTCTCTAACCGTAAAAGACATTGATAATCTAGACAGCCACCATTCATCAACCAGTCACCACGGGAAGGTATGAGTATTGTTGCTGATAAGCGTCGCCCCCGAGCGCCTCATGGCATAGACACGCCAGATAAGCATGGAAAGGGGGTGGGCGTGCCCGCGGCGGCGTCAGTTGCAGCAAGCTCCAGTGACAGATCGAGGCAGATACCCGAAGCCACCCAACGTCAAAGGGAGTTCGGTACGGTAGGCTGGCGTGCTGGTGCTCGGATGGTATGATGCGAGACGGAAAATGGGCCGAGGCTTGACCGCATTGGGACGTTCCAAGTAGGGACCTGAATCGCTGCGGTTGTGCTGGCGCCATGAGGGATCAATGAAGTTATCATGACAAAAGCGAGCGACATGACGAATGACGGCGGTTCCGAATGTGGTATCGGAGACAGATATCGCGACGAGGCATGATGGGCTGAGAACGTCCACGGGGGCCCGTCACTGGTCTGTTAGCAGATGCGTATGACACAGCGTGTGCCATGTAAGATCGTCCCTGGAAAGTCTGTTATCTTTGCCGAGACTTTAATCCCCATAAATTCCACCGTACGGGGAATGTTGTGTATCGCAGGCCAATTGCAGCACATGGCGGTGCACACCCCTGAGATGGGGACAGGCAAAGAGGAAGCAAGGTGTGGGCAGGCCTGGCGGGTCCCTCCACCAACAGCGGCCGTTTGGCGTTGGCGTTTGGGACGTTGGGGCACGGCACAATCGAGTCGTGCAGCCCAGATTGACCGGGCGATCGAGTTGTTTAACTCTTTTGCGTAATCAATCAGAGTTACCCTCCCCCCAAAGTGGTGCCGGCGGTGGATTGGTGGTGGTTGGAACAGGGTGATGGGTGGCGGCCGGGAAATTGGGGAGGGAGAGGGAGGGGTGCGACGCGGTGGTAGATGAATGGTCTCGTTCGGGTCGTGGACGGCTCCCTCTCGGAAGAACCCTCAGAGGTTAAGACAAAGGTTGATGGTGTGGTTCTATGCGGCCTGGCAGCATTCTAGAAGGATTCTTTGGCAGCGTTAGTGGCTGCCTCCCTCCCTGCCCCTCTCCACCGCTGCGTCCGCCCTTGCAAAGCCAGAACGACGCGCCGAAAGTCAATTACCTAGTGATGCGTGTAACATTGTAGTATCCGAATCCCAGCTCGCGCAGTAGAGGAATCGAGGGTCGAAAGACGACACACATCGGAGGCAGGACGCAGATGTCCGGTGTGCCTGGTCGCGGAGCAATGGGCCAAGACGCGCGAACAGGCAGGAGAGAAGCTGAAGACTGCTGGCATGGAGGACAGGAAGCCTAGCTGCGAAATAGATGTTGCGTTGCATCTGAGGATTCCGGTGAGATTGGATGAGATGGGGTTCCCCAGGTTGGGATGCGACACGGAGGACGGTCGTCTCGTAGGCATGTACAGACATGCCCCGAAAAGACTGAGAATGAAAGACGCAAAAAAGGCCCCTCGGGCTGCAGCGAGATTCAAGCAACAGCGCCCAGCCTTGGTCATGCCCAAAGAGGAAGCTGCTCAAGATTCGGCTTGAATGTAGAGGTGCAGCCAAGAGCCACCAAATCAACCAAGCCACACAGCCCTGTTCCAGGAGAGCTTGGCTGCAGCTCGGTAGCGCCGGGAGAGAGCGATGGCATTGGCCGATGCAGGATAGTTCGCGTCCATCTGGGTCCGTATTGCAGTGACTGCAGACAGCCTCAAGGGATAATGTCAACTGGGCAAAAAGAAAAGGCAAACAAACGGAAAGGGTACGGGAGCCACTACTGGCCAAGTGCGCACATATCTTTGGTGTGTGTCGCAAAGAGCAGCCTGTACACTGGAAACATGTATCAATAAAATAAAGTCATGAAGGCATGCAGGTCGCGCGTCTTCGCATTGGACCTTGCGGAAAGGTGCTGTGGAGCCGCTACCGTTCGTCCCCTAGGTAGTGCGGCACTTTTTACAGTTGATCTCCACCCCCCTCTCTCACTCTCTCACTCTCTCTCTCTCACTCGCTCACTCTACTTGTCATCGATACCTAGGTAGGTAGGTAGGTACAGGGACCGCATTGTGTTCCCGTCACTTTTATTCTCATTCTCACTCCAATTGTTACTTTCTCTGTCTTTGTCTCTCAGGCTAGGCTCATGTCCATCTCTCATCTTGCCTCCCTACCGCACAGCCCCCCCATAGCTCTCACCCTCGATGGGTCTTGCTGGTTCATCACATCGCATTGCGTTGGCCACTCTCGCCCCATCGTCCAAGCTCGACCATCTCATTTTCCGGTATCATGGGTCACTCCCAATCAGAAGCGGGTCCTTGTTGATAGCGTCTGTCCTGTACCCTGTCTGTCCATCGAAACGTTCAATCCCGCTAGCCCATCTTCTGGCCCATGCTTCTCTCGCCAGGTCTCCAAGTCCCCTGGTCCCAGGAAGCCTGGCCAGGTTCAGGACAGAAGCCAAAGGCTCAGCAACGTCCCACCCCCGCGCGCCGCTACCAATCTCCGTCCGCAATACACTGTCCGTGTACTCTGCGTTGATAGACTACAAATATCGCACCCATCTCCAGTCCTGCCGTCCAATAACCAATGACCACTGAGCCAAGAACTACTAAAAACGACGACCGGTTTTCCTAATCACTTGGCAGAACGCGTCCACCATCTCCACCTTCTGCTCTCAGAAAGCTTACTGGCTTTGCCAAGCCGCCGTGATGACTCGTATGGGACGGATGGTCCGCGATGGAGGCCACGCAGCGCCTCTCTCACGCTTTCTGGGACACGAAACGAGCGCATCGCGTCTGTCGCACCGGGCGGCCTCGAGCCCGAATCAATGCCCGATGTTCTGTGGATTGTCGCCGACCCCGAGTTGAGGGTCACAAGAGAAGTTCTGCATGTCAACTGCATCTGTCAGTGTCGAGGAACACCACTGCAGCTTTCCCCTCACGTGAGGGAGGTGAGGCGAGGTGAAGACGTCCCTTAGTGCAACCTACCTCGACAGCGACTCCTGGTCGCCTCCTTGCCTTCTTCGCCTTCCACGCAGCTTCCATGACTCCCGAACTCCTACATGATAGGCACATCCGCATCCGCCATCCGCATTGTCATGTAATGTACGACGGAAGCGTGAAGCTCCCGCTCGTCGTCTCTCTCGTCGTCCCCTGCCCCTCCCCTCGTCAGGATTCCCTCCCGTCTTACGGCTCACCGACTGGACCAATCGCTGCCAAGACCGTGCCCGGGAGTCGTTCATTTATTTGTCTAGGCCCTCGGCCACCTTCCTACTCTTCCTGGCGTATCTGCGTACTAGCGGCGCAGCTATCATGGATGATTTCCCGGGGGAGCAACGCATCCTGGGAACGAAGAATATGAGGCAGCAAGGAAAAAAGAACGTGAAGAAAGGAAGAAAAAAAGAAAGAAAAATTAATCCTCTGGGCCTAGGTTGAGATGGGCAAAGCGTCGTTTCTTTTGGTTCGGCGACGTACCTTGGGCTGACGGAAGGAAGGAAATGGGTGTCCGGGAGGGGGCACCACACCACCACATCGGGGGAGGGACCCTGGTCGGTATTACAGCTTCCCATCCGTGGGATCGCTCCAGGTCCAGCAAGGGCGTTGGTTGGTCGCTCTATCCCTTCTAAACTCTTCGCCCGGACGTAGGTGCTCTGCCTGCGACGCCACGGTACACCGTACTCTCATCAGAGACACGTCCTTTCTTGCTAGTCCCTACCTTATCCTCTCGTACCAGCAGATTCCTGTCATCCTGCCTGCTGTACCCCTCCCCTAGACCTGCCTCCGCTCACGCTTTTCTCTCTTTGGCCTGGTGCACTTCTTCGCCTGGCATGTACATGGGGGGCAGGACCATGGAGCATCAAGTCGAATATGGATGCATATGGGAGGAGCATGGGGGGCAGCAGCATTGCGCGCCTGCACATGTCGCTCCCGTCGTTGTTGCTGCGGTGCCTCTTAAACCTTGCCTGCCTTAGCTTCCTCGTCGCTGTCTCGAACCTTTAATAGACGGCATCCCGCGACGCCGTTCTCTTCATCCCGTCTCTCTCTCTCTTGTCCCCTTACCCCTCATACTCTTGTAGAACTTTACAGAGTAACACCAAGCTCCTTCCCTCTCCCGTCGTTGACAAGGGCAAAGGTCACGACACGCGCCAACGCGCATCGCTTCTTCTTCTTCTTTGAATCATCTCTAGCTCTTGCCGGGAGCTATTGAGCGGCCTTCACCATGTCCAAGGAGGAAGCCCAGGTCGGCGTGGTGCCGCCCACGTACGACTCCGAAAAGGGTGCTCAAAACACCGTCGGCCATGCTGGCCCGTCCGAGAACTTTCGTGAGGAGGACTTCAGAACCCGCAATGGCCTGAACCTCCGCAGTTTCCAGCGCCGTGAGTTCTCCTTCCCCGCCATTGCGCTCGCCTGGCACCACCGCAATTCCTTGTCGCCTTCGGCGCGCTGACATTTCCTCTAGGTGACTTTGGTGCTGGCGAATCCGAGCTGGACCGCTCCATGAAGCCTCGCCACTTGCAAATGATTGCCATTGGTGGTTCCATCGGTGCTGGTTTCTTCGTCGGTTCCGGTTCCGCCCTCACCAAGGGTGGCCCCGGCTCTCTCCTCATCTGCTTCCTCATCGCCGGTGTCATGATCTTCAACGTTGTCTACGCTCTCGGCGAGCTTGCTGTCCTCTACCCGGTCTCCGGTGGTTTCTACACGTACTCTATCCGCTTCCTCGACCCTTCTTGGGGTTTCGCCATGGGCTGGAATTATGTAAGTTTTTCAAAACGCCCCCAATCTTTGCATCTCTTAACACGCCGCAGGTCTTCCAATGGGTCATCGTCTTACCGCTCGAACTAACGGTCGCCTCCTTCACGGTACAATACTGGAATAAAGAAATTAGCGTGGCCGTTTGGATTACTGTTTTCTGGGTCTTCATCATCATCATCAACATCTTTGGAACTTTGGGCTTCGCCGAGGAGGAATTCTTCTCCTCGGCGTTCAAGCTCTTTGCTACCGTCATCTTCATGGTCGTCGCTGTCGTTCTTATTTGTGGCGGCGGCCCTGAGGGCGGCAAGTACGATGAATACTGGGGCAACCGACTCTGGAGCGACCCCGGTGCGTTCCAGAACGGTTTCCGTGGTTTCTGCTCCGTCTTCGTCACCGCTGCCTTTGCTTTCTCCGGTACCGAGCTCGTTGGTCTGGCCGCTGCCGAATCCGCCAACCCCGCCAAGGCCCTCCCTGGTGCCATCAAGCAGGTCTTCTGGCGTATCACCCTGTGAGTACCAAGACACCCAGCCCGTCTGCCCGTCTTGACTAACAACATCTGCCAGCTTTTATATCTTGGGTCTTACCTTCGTTGGTCTCCTTGTCAGCTCCACCGATGACCGTCTTTTGAACTCCAGCAACCCTTACGCCGATGGTATTTCTCCTTTCGTCCTGGCTCCTTTCGATGCCCATCTTTATGGATACGACAGCTTCATGAACGTTGTCATTCTCGTTTCCGTCATCTCCATCGGCGTTTCTTGCGTCTACGGCGGCTCCCGCACCCTGACTGCCCTTGCCCAGCAGGGATACGCCCCCAAAATCTTCGCCTACATTGACAGGTCCGGCCGCCCTCTCTATTCCGTCGGTCTCAACCTTGCCTTCGGTGGCTTGGCCTACGTCCGTATGGCCTCCTCCGGCGGTGTCGTCTTTGACTGGCTTCTGTCTCTCTCTGGTCTTGCCGCTCTCTTCACCTGGGGTTCTATCTGCGCCGCCCATATTCGTTTCCGTTCCGCATGGAAGGCTCAGGGCCACACTCTCGACGAGCTTCCATTCCAAGCCATCGGTGGTGTCCTTGGCTCTTGGCTTGGCCTCATTCTGGTTGTTGTCTGCCTGGTTGCCCAGCTCTTCGTTGCTATCTGCCCTCCTGGCAGCAACGGCTACGCCACTGCAGAGGAGTTCTTCATTTCTTACCTTGCTTTCCCCGTCGTCCTTTTCTTCTGGGCCTGCGGTTACCTCTGGAAGCGCAAGGGCTTCTTGAAGCTCTCCGAGATCGACCTCGACACCGGTCGCCGCGAGGTTGACTGGGACGCGATTAATGCCCACCGCGCCAAGGTCGCCGCCTGGCCCAAGTGGAGACAGGTGCTCAATACCATCTTTTAGAGGGCTTCCCGCTCTATCTATGCTGGGTTCTCCGGCAACCAAGGGGGAAGAATTTGGTGCGCATGTAAATACGAGATTTTGTCTTGGGAGCAGTCTTGCTCCCCACCTTGTCTCGCTATCTTGATACCATCTAAGTTTTTGAACTTGTAATTGGCCATGATACCCTACCATGGCCTTCAATATATTGTTTTGCTATACCTCATGCTTGCTCTGAATACTCCTGGTGACTTCTTGCTTTCAGCTGCTAAATATGTAACTGATCAGCAGGCGGCTGCTGTCTGTACACTAGATCTGGCGCATCCCATCTCGTCTCCCCTTTCGCCTTATTAGTCCATGACGGCACCTTTGACAAGTGGGGCTGTTCGACCACGCGGCTACCTCATCCAGGCGCATTCCAGCGGGCCAACCGTATCACAATCTTCCGTGGAAGTAGTTCACATCAAGAAACTGCATTTCACATCTTCAAGCGGGCCTACAGAGAGCCCGTGGGGCCAAGGACTGCACCTCGTCAAGAGGCCACTCCGGTTCGTCGAGTGGCTACGTTTTCTATCAACTGGCCGTGTTTCTGAGTAACACTGCTTCGCATACAGATCGGTTCGTTTTGATAACGGTCACCAGAATGATCTGATATAACTAGTTGGGAAGACTCTTCGTCTTCATTGCCGATAGTGGGGAATGGTGGCTTCGGGAGGCTTCAGCAGAGTTTCTGTGGCTGACGCTAGGATATGGTGGTCCCACCTGTTCAAACGTAGTCCGGGTCGCCGCGGCTGCGGCCGGGTATCGAACCTGGGTGCAGGGTGCCGGATTGAGACGACCATCGGCGTCAAACCTCTAGTAAGAATTCTTGTGATCCAGATGTGCATGATTGTTACAGACTATTGCCAACAATGCAAATAAAGTAGCACGCCCGGCACGTACCAGTAGTACAATGCGGTAAGTTCTGGACTCGGGGTTTTACTTAGACCGTTTGCGAACTCGGAAAAACTGATTATGGTACTCAAAGATTTATACCTGGGATCATCGTCGTATCGACTAAGACTACAACATAGAAGACTACAATATAAAAGCATGCCGGAAGCTTTTGCACTCTGCCTGAAGCGGGTGGCCAGCTCCATCAACGAATAGGCGCGATGGAACGCGCCTAGAGTCAAGGTACTCTAGGGGAGGAAGCGGGCCGAGTCAGTAGTTCTGCTTTGATGGTCAGCGAACCTACCAACAAACGCCAGTCGTACATTGAAGGTCAGATTCCTACCTCAACCCCCTCATCTGCGTTGCTCCGTCTGGCGCCAGCACCTTGCACACGAAGTGCGCTAAACAAGGCCGGAAGGGGAAACCAGACCATCAAGACGACAGCGTGGATCGTTGAGATCACGGCCTTAATTATGGCTTTGGCGTTGTGACTGGCGAGACCCGGAAGAAAGGCGACGCACAGGAAAAGCACGAGCAGCTTGGCTGCCGTCAGCAGGCCAGCGGCCCTCGTAAGAGGGAACACCTGCCACGGGAAACCAGCCGCGACGAGCGCGAACGCCGCCATGGCGTAGTGGTCCTGGCTCGGCGTCTGGAGAGGTGCTTCGGGGAGGCGTTGATCCGGAGGTAGCCCAGGTTGTGGGTGACCGGGGTGAGGAGGTGTGTCAGAGAGACCCTCAGGACGGTCCATGCATCCCGTGGAAGCCATAGTCTGCCGCTCCCCTCAGCTGACGGGCGGATTGGCTGCGGAGTAAGATGCTGGTGTAGAGCAGTCTATGGTCGAGCCGGAAGAGGGCTGCTAGAAGCATCAGGGATAAGGAGGCGACGTTGATCTAGGTCCGCACTGTCACAGGCGCTCTTATGGTCCGCGTCATGAGTTTCAGGCCGGGGGTGCCGCTAAGGTGCCTTTGACCTCGTAAATGCCGTCCTTGATGTCGTAGTAAGAGCACAACGCAAGGACCGGGCCGTGGAGAGTCATGAGGGTCGAACAGCTCTTCTGACAGCGAGATGGCGGAGGAAGCCCGGGTAGTGGTGGGTGAGGGAAGCGGGGAAGAAGATGTGCTGGAGGTAGGAGAGTCATTCAGCAATGCGGATGAGGTGGGAACGGGTCTGTCCGCGGATCAGGGGCCAATCTCGAGAGTGCTCCGGGAGATGGGGGGTATAGAGATTGATGGCCGAGAGAACATGGTTCAGAGATGGGATTATGTGCGCTTTTGCGCAGGGATAGGGGAGGCCATCAGTGTCATAGAGTCTGAGGGACACGTCAAGGGAGTCTGATACTCGTGGCTTGGAGACCTTGTAGACGAACTAGTGATCTATCGTGAGAAGCGTTGCTGAGCTACCGACAGGAAGCGTTGATCGTATTGTCCTTGTAGGTTCTGGACTGCTCTAGACCGGTGATTTGGAAGGTACCAGGGGATCGCGGAATGAGTTGAACGCCGTCGTACTTCGTTCGACCTGAACGGCCTGCGGTAAAGTTTAGTTGGAGCTCGGCGGCAGTTTTGGGGGTCTGGGGTGATGACCTAAGGCTTTTGAAGCGGAAGCGTGGGAGAGGGGAGGTGGTACCGCTTTGCGACAATTGCTCATGACAGTCTTGGACCTGAACGTATGCGGCGTTTGGTTATTGTAGGAGTGCACACACAGATAGACGAGCGCCATCTAGACATGCCATGCCGCCCAGTCGTTCGACACTGATAAGCGTGAGGTCTTCATGGGGAGGCCCATCCATCCCTTCACAAATCTACGACAGCTATGACATTAGTCTAAAGAGTTGTCCACATGGTAAATCCTAAAACCGGAATCCTGATCCGGATTTTCACGACATCTTTGCCCGATGAGTGCATGCTGGCTATGCTAATGGCGAAGGAGATAATGTGTTCCACACCCAGCCGGTGGGATCTTGTATCAGGTCCATTCTGACTCGCACGAGATCGAGGCCAACCAGATGGACAAGGATGGCGTGGATGATTGAAAGTAGGAAGTATATGATCCGATAGTTCACTGGGAGAACGTGCGAATTGCCAAGCCGGGTGTCGTTGTGAAAGTTTAATGTTATTTCGACATATTGCGTCAGAAACTCTACGGACAGCGTGTGCTCTATCGAGAGGGGGGTTGTGCACTGAATGAAGAGTGAGCTCGAACAGAGATGGCGAGGATCGCGTATCTTACCCTACGCAGCCTGCTTGTCTACCTAAGAGTTTTTCACAGGCCTGCCTTTTCGGGTTTCAGAAGTGAAAGTCTTGCTGGTTTTGAATCGTCGAAGGGTCTTTTGCACTGCGCCAGGTGAGCAGTTGAAGGCGCGGGCTGCCTCGCGGTAGCTTCGGCCCGCGAGCACAAAAGCCGTGATGGCAACCCGCTGCATCTCGGAAAGCTCATCGTTGGTCCTTCTATCCCCCGAAATTATAGAAGCAAAGGCTTGCAGTTCGGCGTCCATTCTCGAGAATTGTGGTAGTTGAAAGGGGAAAGTTTGGGTTGGGCGGGGTGCATTGGCCCCGGGTCAGATGCGGGGTGTATTCAGACTTTTTTGGTGGACACTGTATTTCTCACAGCTCGATTATACCGTATTCACATTCTAAACAAGCACTTCCTACCTTGATTCGCAGACGCTCGGGTTCACCACAAAGTAACAGTATAGAAGCATGCAAAAGCATGCAAGTATGATAAATTTTGATTCACGTTACCCTAAAGCTTAGCCTTTTCTGGAGCCAAGTCAATCTCAATAATGCCTTCAGCCGCGGATGGGACTGTCCAGATCTTGACAATCTTGAGACCGGCCGAAGTGATGAGCGCCTCCCACTCTTTCTCCGTACGCTCTTGCGCAGAACCGAAGGCCATCATTCCTATGTCGAAGGCAGCAGCGTGCGGGTGAGCTGGCCTGTCGTCTTTCATAATTTGGTCATGGACCAAAATCTTGCTGTAGCCGGGCTTCATGGCTGTTTTTTGCATCTCAAGGATATTTCGAGCTTGGTTGTCAGGCCAGTCGTGGAGAATGTGGTGCATGTAGTAGGCGCGCGCATCTGGATCGCCGTTGGCTTTTGTGGTCAAAGAGGACGAGAAAAGGAGGTTCACATACGCTTGATCGGCTGAGGAGTGAAGAAACTGTACGGGACCTTGTTGATGCCCTTGACGACGGTGGACTTCTCGTCCGCCAAAACCGAGGGAATTTATTCGAGGTACAATCTAGAGGCAGTCTCGGGATGTTTCTCCAAGAAACACGGAACATCCTGCCCAACGCTCCCACCCACGTCGACAAAAAGGGGGAGTTACGGATCGCCCTCGAGAAGCAGGTGGCTAGGATAAATTGATCTCCATGTAGTCTTGTTAGACGTTTAGTCTTTTGCACGATATTAAAGACTTCCCCCTGGTCCCGGTGCTCCTTGAAATACTTGAAAAGCCCGCCTTGCCAGTTGAATGTCGAATCGAAGATACTCTTGCGATTATTCTTGGGATTCTCGTAGCCTGTTTTGGCGAGAAACTCTGGCATGTGGTTGCACATGGGGATCATGTAGTCGTTGGTGTAAGCTTAGCAACATGAGGCGATGAGGAACAAGGTCAAAGGAGCTTACTAGAATTGAGCGGTGGTACCGAAGTCTGACTCAGCAAGCTTTGTGCGGAACTTGGTAGGCTTATATTTACCATCAGATGTCATTTGAACTAGGTGATTTGCTGCTAGGAGACGGAATAGACGATCTAATCAGGTTAGATACGAAACCCAATCACAGGAATTGATTGACACACGGAGGAGAGCTGGATCACAGCCGTCAGTGAGGCCTGAGAGTTCAACAATGGTCACAGGCAGGCTTCCATTCTGTCGCCAGCGCTCAAGGAGTTCCGAGTCTCTGAGTACCTTTAGTGCAGCCGACGTGGCAGGCTATTTCACTTGGCTTAGTCAAGCTGATTCCAATCTCTTACTCACACCGCTTGACGGAAGACCTACTTGACTAAGGTACAACCTCACAAATGTCCCCCATGGCGAATCGACTCTGTTAACGAGCTCATACAGCTTGAGAAGGACCCTTGCTCTGTCGTCTTCGTCTTTAATGGAGCCTGGGATTTCGTTGGCGGCTCGCAAAAAAGCTTGGACTGTGTCCGGTTTATCAGCTCATGGGCCATATTCTAGATCTGATTAGTGCTCGAAGACGCGTTTTCTTTATAAAAGAAATGCATCTAAAGGGCACAGACTGATGTGAGAAAGTGGTTGCTGCGATCTGAAGTTGAATATTTCTAAGGGTTGCAAAACAGATACACTGTTACATTTATCAACACTGGCTGGGATGGACTGCGTTTCTCGCGAAACGTAAGGGGCTATGTCGATAAGACGGAAAGGCCGGGGCAGCGGCATTTAAACTACTACCGGCATATCATACCGCTACAGCTTAGCTTTCCATCGGTCAACCTTCTTGGAGCTTGGACTTTCGAACCCAAGTTCCAAAAACTTTAAATTTCATTTGGAACGACCCATCATTGGCCAAGATACGGAGGTATGCTACGTTGGAATAAACCCAACTAGAAGTGTTACAGAGCGACGGATATTCCTCGCAATGCAGCAAGGTCCGCTCTGTTCTAGCAAAGTTTCACGATCAAAGATGCTTAAGACCCCATGTACTGCTGTCTATCGACTAGCTATCCCATTGTGCTTGAACTTAAAGAACCGACATCCGAACCATGTGAGTACGTACTGCTTAGGCCGCGGATGCCGTTGGCGGTCCACTTAAATGCCTGTAAGGGTGGGGATTTTCGGGCCACAAGGCTTCCTCGGATGACCGACGGCAGCGGCGTTTAGTCGAATATGCCGGCAGAAACTTCAGGAACAAGAATCAACACGCGAAAAAAATGAAACGATTCGTTGCTCTACCAAGGGGGTGGGTAACCGCAAACTAAATTCGGTCACATCAACCACTGAAGTAACACTCGACCCACAGATCATTCCAAGTCGCTGGAGGTTTCTTTTGCCAGAGGTTATGGAGGCACTGAGTGGCTGTCTGCCCCTGCTCGCGCCCGACCGTACAATAGTCTGATTAGCATTTAGTTGTGAATGCTCGAGAGTTCACCTAAGAGACTCGTGTTTATTCGTACAACACAACTACCCACTAGTTACTGGTCCATAATCCTTGGTAATATTTCCGTGTAAGAGCAGATGCGATGCAGAGCATAACGATACTTTCGCTTTGGGAGGGGCTACGTCAGCTACTGTAAATTCGAATGGGATACAACTGTAATCAAAGTCATATCCGAATCATGACAGGGTCAACCAAGGAGAAAGGAGCTGGAAAGTTGCAGCCTAAGGGCGTCTGTAATATGAGACATGCTGACTTGAAAAGCTTAGGGCTAGAAAATATTCCGTCACAAACAGTTTTCTAAGACTACAATGAGTGAGAAGACATTTCACTCCTTATATTGCGAGTATGCGTCACCAAAGACATTCCCAATTACCTTTATGATCCACACTGATTCTGGTTGACGTCTACCGGGTGCCTTCTCAGTCTTAGTGGATGCAACCTAAAGTTCATCGCACCAGGGCCGGAATACGCGTGTAAGGCCAAATCAGAAACGTGTATAGACTAGCTCAGCCACAAGGAGCAAGATAAAGCGCTAACGTATCCATGACTCAGCTATCACACAGAGCATTAGATACATAGTATTAATTGCGCCCTAGGCCCCGTCAACTACGTTTCCGCGTGTTGCCTTGACTTCTTAGAACTGTATGCGTATAGACGGATCAACGCACGTATCCGTATACCAATCACTTTCTTTCAACTTCCTTTCACTGCACAAAACCTTGAATCCACCAATCGATGTCGAAACAACAACGAGACCAGCTCTCAAGCCGTCGTTCCCACCGAAAGTCTAGAAACGGCTGCATCGGATGCAAAAAGCGACACATCAAATGCGATGAAACCCGACCGGAATGCCGTAACTGTATTATGAGCGAGCGATTGTGCTCGTATCTTATGCCGGGGTCCAATCCTAACGATATTCACCCAAGTACAACCTACAACACATCCACTCCCAGCAGCGTCGCCAGTGACTACGTGTTGGTTGTTCCTAGAGACACAGCGGAAGGTTTATTGTGTCCAGGGCCGACTTTTACGGCAACACACATGGCCTTTCTTCATTATGCCGAATCCAATATGTCTGAGTATATGGCTCTTGAAGGAAGAGCACAGCCTATGATCGACACTGCTGTGGAGCACGCCCACACAGCGCCATATCTACTGGACCAACTTCTCGCACTTTCCGCGCTCCATCTGTCCACCCAAGACGTGGCGCAGGCATCGTCATTCCGTCACCAAGCCACTGAGTTACAAACACGTGCTTTGGGTCTATTCAACCAAGCCAAAGGCCACATATCCGAAAGTACCTACATGCCAACCTTTCTCTTCGCCTCGCTTCTGGGCATCCACGTTCTTCATGAAACACTTCAGCAACGTCAGGACACGCTTGCGAATTTCGTTGATGATTTTGTTAGCTACCTGCGTCTTCATCGGGGAGTACGTGCCATCATCGAAAAGTACTGGAAACGTATTTTGCAGTCCGACTTGAAGCCTCTTATGTACATTGCATTATTGTCTGAACAAACGGACACGCAAGCCCCAGGGGAGGAGACAAAGCAACTAAGAGAATTTCTTGAGTCATCTTCGACCTCCTCTGCAGCTACTGAAGCTTGCCTCTCGGCACTCAGCCGCATTCAGTGGGTAGTGGACTTAACAAAACAAGAGCCATCTAGATTGGATGTTGGGACTCACGCAGTCATGGCATGGCCACTGGTCATATCAGACGAGTATGTCGAAGCTTTACATCAGCATAGACCTGAAGCTCTTGTTGTACTGGCTTTTTATGCGGCCGCCTTGCATCGATATCGACAATTCTGGGTATTCGGTCATTCTGGTTCGTTCCTGATTCACCTGGTAGCCAAAACGGTTGGTTCTTTTTGGCAAGATGCTTTTGCTTGGCCATTACAAGTCCTTTCAGAAAGTTAAATATTTATGGTTGATATTTAAAAATAAAAAAGGGAGGGATGTTAGCGTCATATTTCTATGTACAGTCTGTTCGAGCAAACTTTTGTTGTCGATAAAGTTTATACGTATTCTTAACATGAACATACGAATTCCCCTAACTTTTAGCATCCATGAATGTGTATCCCATCCCACAGCACTCAAATTCTCGGAAACATGTGGGACAAAACGGGACTAATTCAACCAGAGATCTCCCCAAACCTCTTGCGTCAAAAACTGCGCAGTGTCAAGATGCTTTATAACGAGCTCACATCCAGATGCCCTTTTTTTCTTGGTAATTTTCAATATTGAGCTAGAAACTCCAATCGAGCATCCAAATCCCACTGTCGTCGACAAAGTCTGCCAGTGTTCAGGTTGTAGTCCCACAGATGACTTCCAACGCCAGAGATAACGTACATGCTGGCGGAAGGATCAAATTTCCCCTTGATCCGAAGCAAACGGTCGTAATTACTGCCGTGAAAATCCTCCTGAAGGTTTTTGGCGAAAGGATTAGCTTCGTTAATGTACGCGCCAGATTCGGGAGCCCCCTGATGCCACACAGCTTCCTTGTTCTCCTCGGTCCAGGCGGCAGCGGCAGCCAATGCATCTTGAGGGGTAGATTCTGTGATATTGATGAAAGCTCCAGCACTGATAAGATGGATTTAGGCGCTTCTCCAACCAGGGTTGACTGCGCCGCGCATATCTGGTTGAACTTGTGCTGGCCCGGGGCCATCCTGTAATCCAAAAATCAAGGAAGAAGGGTTTCCTTCAATCTGGGACTTTGAGATGCTCTGCAGATGAAAGCGTAGTGCTTCCAATGTAATTTCTGTCAACTCTTTGCGACCGAGCAGACGACTCGAAATCAGACTGATCTGTTCTACTGTCTGCGGAGATTTGTTGAGGTCGTCGAAGAAGGATAGGTATGTTGGGAAAACTGTTGGCTCCGAGATAAATATCGACATTGTGTTGTTTTTACCGGACGCGATCATCCTTTCTTTTAAGGGTTCGATAGCGGACGATAGAGTAGTCGCTGTCGTGTTGTAACCGAAAAACGTGAATGAGGTTTCTATGCCTTGACTGATGGCACCGGAGGGCAGCTTGGAAGCTTTCGTTGTCACTGCATTGCCGAATCCTGCTATTCCAGCAACCATAAGATCTGGAAGATAGCTTGTAAGTATGGCCATGGCGCTCCAAGATGCAGATACCGCTGCTTCTGCGTCGTTTCCAGCCATGGACATGGATAAAACGGCCTGGACAACGTTCCTAGGAATAGGATGTGTGCGCAGAACGTACTCCGTGACGACACCATAAGAGCCCGGTCCGCCGCCTCGAATCGCCCACAGTAGGTCTTGGTTTTGTGCTTCGTTGACCACGAGAATATGTCCGCTCGTTGTGACAACTGTGGCCTGGAGGACCTGGTCGGCAGCCAAGCCGTAATGGCTCGAATGAGGACCGTGACCACCGCCTCCGATAAAGCCACGAAGACAAACTGTGCTGACTTGGCCGCTGACTAGGGTACGGCCAACTTTGGCAGCAGCTTCGAGGGCGTTGCCCCAATTGATTCCGCTTCTAAGAATCGCCACATTTTCGGTGTTATTCCTCAATGGAGGTAGCCACTCAGCATTCAACTTGATTTGTCGGAATTGATGGGTCCATATCGACAATGAGCAGGCGCCGCTAGACCTGCAGGCGAGTTAGCGAGATAGTAGATGAAGCTGGAATCTAATGTCGCTATGTCCGCTTACCTGCCATTCAAGTCATGCCCGGTCCCCTTTACAATAACACGAACATTGCGGGAAGCAGCCCATTTCATGGCTGCTGCTACCTGATTCTCGGTAGTGGTATTGACCACGAACTCAGGCAATCCTTCAAGCTCGCATCCTTAGTTTTTGTAGCCGTAATCGCTGGGTGGAACACAGGAGCTGTTGGCCCAGTACGGATAGTCGATTGACTCGGGAAAGCGCGCATGGAAAGCCGAAGAAGACCATCTCTTTTCAACCTCGTCACAGGATTAGCTTGGAGAGAAAGGGTTGTTGTCGTAGCAAGATGACACAACAGGTTGAGTTTTGATCAAAACACCACCCAAAGTTTGATTGAGAGCATTCCAGTCCCCAGTGCTGGGCCAGATTGCATCGAGAGGGGTGACTTTGCAGACCACCTCTGCCGGGACGTGCCCGAATAGAAGTGATGCCGCAATCGAGTGTCTTGCGAGCATGGTGTAGATTTAAGGTTCGATATGTTGGTGTCAATTGGATTACAATAAGAACATAAGAGGACCGCACGCATCTTATATCATTCCTTTTCATTTAGTGTACCAGGGCCCGGAGATGAGGAAAAACAACAAGCAGCATCAAAGTTTGGCCTGTGCCACTAATGGTTGCCTGACTTGGCTTGATACACGGATGCATGATGGCGAGAGCCGCTAAACAAGCAGGTATTAGCCAGGGCCCTCACCCATCATCGCCGCAAATGTCCGCAGCTGCCGTAACTTACAGACTTGGTACGTCAACGGCCTGCTCAGCAACATTGTCAATCAACAAGCGGAGTGCTGTGCATTTCATACGGACGCGCAATATCACACTTGGGCCCGGCACTAGCCTATCATGGTCATAATGGCATACGCGTTTAGTATCTTTACCAAAAAAAAAAATACAAATGGATAGATGGCCCTGTTCTGCATGCATCTTTAACTGGCATTTTTATGCATAAAAATTTAATATCTTTGCAAATGCTGCATACGGTTTATTCACAGGCATCTATTTCCATCCATTCTATCTGCAGATACCACCCAAGTTCTGGTTTTTATTACAAAACCTCGTGAGCCGGAGAGTCGAATCTGTAGGACAACCTGGAATGTGGATGTAGGCTTTGTGATTGCCCTTATCAAACAAATATTCTGAGAGCGCCAACCAAGAAAATCGCCTGATTATCAACACATATCCAAACACGCTTGTTTTTAATGCGCAACATCACAGGTGGTTGTTCCTGGAAGAGCCTCATGGATGCAAGAAATGCGACATTCTTGTCTGAAGATAATTGTGTACCTGCTTGGAGGTTAAACCTATCTGTCCCGCACGTAAGCATACAGAGACAAGTCATTGAGTCCTGCCGTCGGCAGGGTCTCCTCGTCTGCTAAGATCTTGTGCTCATTAACAATGCTGCTCGGGTGATATACGGAAAATACTACCGAAACAATAACCATTAGGAGAGCATCCAGCACGTAAACGTAAACCTCCTTCTGAATTAAGCTGCCATCGTGTCCCTGGGCATACTCTATCATGCGAAAGACCGAGCGAACTCGAGAAGTAGAGCACCCATATGAACCTCTGCCAGGGTATATTGGTGTAAATCGATTTCGTTGTCGGATTTATTGTGATGCGGATATGGAATACAGTGGTGATGCCCATGAAGAAGCCAAAAAAGATGACTTGGATGCCAAGACCGAGGAGAATGACACTATTGCTAAGGTTCTGTGATGATTCAGACTTTGCAGTTGCAAGCATGCCGCCGCCTAAGAGAACCCAGTCAGCTCAAGTATTTGCAAGCTGCAACGATAATCTCCGTTATGAGAGTAAGGCGAGAACAATAAGAGATGTGATCCTGCGTACCTCCTCCCTGACCGAAAATAGACAGAATGTCTCCCATAAGAAAGAACTTCGTAAGCCATTTCACCTTGATCAGAGAGTATTTTTCTGCTTCGAGTATCCGAACCAGACGACCGAGCACCATGTAGATAGAAGCGGCGTAGAACGCTGGTCCCAGTAGAATGAGCATGCTCTGTGCGACGTATGGCATCAGATTCCAATTTGGGGTTTGTTTGGCTGAGTAGCCCCGTGAGGCATATCCCAGAGTTTCAACTTTCGGCCATCAATGTTATCATCAACTATTGGGCAGATCAAAAAGTTTTTCTCAACACATACATATGCACCCCACGAAGAAGGGAATGAAACACCAAGTCCGCGTTTTTATCAAGAGCTGCAGGTGGCGTATGGAAACCGCACTGAACAGTATAGCGAAGAGGACTGCAGCAGCAAAAGAAGGTTCATAGTAATAAAGCTTGAAGCCGGAATCATCTCTGGTCATCAGAGCCGAAGTCATTGTAGGAAGACAGCAGGGAAGATGTAAAGACATTAAGAATAGGAAGGGGATTGTGACTGCATGTGAAGAAGATGACCAAGAAAATAATTGGACAAGGGCTACCCAAGATCTATGTAGTATTTCCAACCAAGATTTGGACTTACGTTGACCTCGGGTTTCCATTTCCCGCTAAATTCCTATATGAGATGTGTGTTCTTAGTACATGTGTGGACAGCAGCAGGGCACTTATGTTGAGGTCTGCGTTAGTGGCGCAATCGGCGCAGTTCCGCGTATTAGTGGAGAACCATCCAAGCGCTGGCCGCGTGTAAGGCATCACTGTAGTTCAAATAGGAAAATAGACGGACTGAACATGGCTCACAGTCAATTAGGATAGTTAGTACAGGGTAACGTAAATATTCGTTGGATCAATGGAGCACTAGCTTGTAACAGCGTATTATTTGATTGGCCTGTACTTCGCTAGGGAAAATCAGATTAAGGGCTGTGCACTTGGCACAATCGTGCTACATGAGCAAATATCCTGAACTTTGTTACAAAATGCCTTCTACGCCAGAATTTCCCAATTTCTGAATGACATGGAGTCCCGTGGAGTGTTCGTCCCAGTTGGACTGCAGATCTCTGCGTAGTTGAATGAGTGGCAACCCACCCCTAGCCGCCACTGAGCATAGTCCAACCTCTTCCGCCAGAGGTTCAGTATGGCAACATCAACTCTGAGTTTGGGGTTTGTTTATCCACCTGAAACAATGCTTCGCGTGGAAAACGAATCTTGACTTGGTC
The DNA here is from genome assembly GCF_022836535.1 of Colletotrichum spaethianum. Classification (NCBI taxonomy): domain Eukaryota; kingdom Fungi; phylum Ascomycota; class Sordariomycetes; order Glomerellales; family Glomerellaceae; genus Colletotrichum; species Colletotrichum spaethianum. The sequence goes on along the minus strand of NW_026054775.1, from coordinate 1,215,894 downwards.
TCCATCGCGACCAAGCCCGCTTCCTCTGTGGCTAGCAATGACGGGGAAAACTGGCGCACACATACCAAGGTATATCACATACTGACACGTAGTTGGCGCGCTGTGCATGTTGGACTTGATTTATGAGCCATTATGAGTCTCAGGTACGGCTTGATCACCCGCCGCTTTAAGGTCGCGCGAGTAGGATGAGCAGGTTGCTTGCACAGCAACAGAGATTAGCTAGTCAGATGGCAGATTAGGGTCTGACTGCGTACGAAGTAAGAACCCCTTGTCTGTATTATTCCTAGGAACGGGAATCCCTTGCTCTTCTTCTTCCTGAGAAGGAGAGTTCCCGTGCTCTCATTCAGACTAAACTGCTTAATCCAGCACGCGACTTTGTCCATAAGGGGCACGTCAAGCCTGTTTTTACTTGAAGCAGGTGGAATCGTCGCAGCAAATCAACGTGAGGTCGTTATCGACGCATCTGACGGACAGGTCGCCGCTGCAAAGACCATTGCGGGGGCCGATCTAGCGTTAACAGTGACGCTTGATGTGGCAATAGCTATGACGAAAAACTTGAGGATGGTGGTTGAGAAATGCATTTTGAGAAGTATGATGAGACAAGAGTTGTTTGCGAGGCAGGTAGAAAGCTGAGCGGGAATTGAAGAAGATACCTGTTGTTGGATTTGATTTAGCTGTTTGGATAATCCCTTCCTTTACTGAGGAGAAACCTGGAGCCTTTTATACTACTGTTGTGATAATATCTACATCATTCGCTGGCGACCAGCTTAGACTGCTAGCTGCTACCAGGGTGCCGAAACTGCTTAAGCTACAATGGCGTGGCATTGCACGGCAACATCTTCGAGTTAGAACGGCCCGGCTTGGTTGCAAGCATATCACCCATGGCCTACACAATCGACCTATCTAACGGACACTTTGCAATCTAAACATATTGTCTGGAAAAACTTCAAAAGGCCGGATTGGAGAGATATGCAGTATTTTGCGTCCTTTAAAGCTGTACTACAGCTAGCAAGGTAAAGTAGTGCAATGTTACCGCCCTTTAGCTGAAATGAACCCGAGAGTCCGAGCCGGTCGGCCTAACTTTGGGGGTCGGGCGGTTGCATTCTACAACGCATTCTGACAATAGCATCTTCTGCATGAACTACAATGTACTCCGTAGTATCAGGCCGAATTGAGCTCTCCCTCAGCTCAGAAGTAAAATGACACCGTTGCCAAAAGTAGGAGTTATCGTTGTGTATTGTGTCATACGAAGAGTTTCTAAGATTGCTATTTCTACTATAGACTGCTACTAGGACATTGTCCAACTACGCAATAAGCAGTAGCCTTATATTCTACTCAGCTACTCCTTTGAGCTTAAACTCGAATGGTTATGTGGTTTGAATCTATAGACTTGAGGTTTTATTGTTTGCTAGACCTTAACGTAGTACGTCAGCACGATAAGACTTTTACACCTTGGAATCTACAATATTGCCAATGCGAACAGTCATGACTCATGTTCCTGCCAAGGTTAAAGACCCCTGAAGATCTGCACCTAGCAGGTGTCATTTCCATGCAAATCATCATGCGCAGCTAAATCTACTTTAAGTGTGAAAAGTCGTCTATCCTTGCCAGAGGTGTTGTATTGTGTAGCAGAGTAAAGGGCAACTAACAACTCGGTATGAAGGATAGCTATAATCTGACCCTCTGATTGATATCATGAAAACCACTCATATATAGCCTCAAGGACCCTCCTTTGTTGCATGGCTGTTCCAGTTTTTACATGACAGATTGTGGCTTTAGTGCAAGTCGTCTTCTGAGCCCAGTGTATCAAGTTGGTTAAGAATCTGATAAGCCCTCACAAACTTCTCTATGCTGCGCGAACACGAATTCAGATAAAACTGCGTTGAATGTTCGGCACCGAAACCGGCGAAAAGGTGCGGAGTAAGGATATCGCAGGTTCAGTGAAATCAGACTGGTATCTGAACACATTAATACATTAGCCATTCTCCCATTGTCACGAGACTTGTTGAAAAGAAGGTTCGTACTTCTTTACGATGCGTTACAACAGTAGAGAGCAAAATGCTTGTTATCGCAGCTATAAACCTTTCGGGACTCAACATATGGTCATCATGCATGATTTACGATGTTATAATAGGGACTGGCTGTCAGCTTTTGAATCACCTTAGGCCTCGTATATATTTAATGTGTGCGATCCTGGGCATTGATTCCAGTTTTACAGTCATAAGAGTTGTTCTTTAATCAAATGCGCCTACTACTAATCTATTGTTTAACGCATAGCAAACGTTCAGTGTGGAAGATACCAAGAAGCCCTTGGTCATGCAACAAGACTTAGGTACCAAATAGAACAACAAAGCAGAGCTAGAGAAGTAAAATAAAAACGGTAGTCTTTATAAGTGCTTACACACTTGCCTAGAGCCTCAGGCTTCCCACTTTGCGATATACCAGCTGAGATTCTGGACTGCCCAGGCACTTGTGGTTCTCCCGCTCTTAGCAATACGGACATGTTTCTGAACACCAATGCACGCCCTCTCGACGGACTCAAGCAGACCTACTGGCCCAGAGCTGTATACCCATGCATGGCCGTGCGGTGCTGCAACTGGTTGTTGGCCAAGAACAAGGGCATTATGGAGGTGTGCGGTTGGATCCACTCTGCCACTTTCTGAACTGATATGTACGATAGCTGTCAGGTTCAGCACGGAACTAGCACTCTGCTCGAGGTCTGCCCATTCGGCAATCATTGCAGCTTCTCTATGCCTCACCGTCCAGATGATGGTAAACGAAGTGTTCTCAGGGCGTTTTTCTAGCCACCAGCGTGCGAGACTGCAAGCGCCAGTGATGCCAGTTCCCCCCACGATGCAGACAATATGAGAGGCTGTTTCGAAGCTGGTGTCACCGACACCGTAGGGCCCCTCAATTCGAACCTCTATGTTCTTGATGCTGAAGGGATCGGAGACAAGCGAAGCCAGCTTCCAGGTTCATTCTTTTTTAAGTCTCTTCTGAGATTTTCCAGTCGTTGGTTGTAGTAGGAATCCAGGACAAGAATGAATGGAACTTGGAATCGCGGCGGTAAAGGCGTGGGTTTGAAACCTACTGATGGATGGTATCTGTAAACTGTAGTATAGCAGTGGTTGAGAATTTGATCTGCCTTTCTCTTCTAAGGCAACGTTTCTGCTGTGAAAGCCATCCCTCGTACTCGGTGGGGCAATGTTATCCTGAGCCAATCGTTGCCTGCATTCTCCAGAGTCGCACTTGTCTTCGATAGAAACCCACCTACTTCTCCTGCGAACATCCGGCATGCCCAGTCGGCAAGCCATAGAAGTAGACCAGGCAAAAGGAGGTAAAAGTTAGTGCTAGCATGAATGCTGGCTGCAATGAATATGACCAAACCAAAGAGAACGTGATTGTAGTAGAAGAAGTTATAGTGGTTTCTGCGAATCCAGGGAATGGATGTGATGATGATGATCCAGACAGGCAGAAGCGCAGCAATTCCAGTATATGTGGTCATAGTGAACCATCTGCTTCGTTGTTTACTTTCTGAGAGGGTCATCGCCGGGTTACCCGTTGCGAATGCTTCTTCTTTCGCTTGATCCCCCTCACTGCCGGTGTCGGTTGCATAGAGCTATATGATGTCAGGATTATCTATGCAACAAGCGTTTGAAACGATGTATGCACTTACGATATAAGTGACTCCATGGGCAGTTGCCGCCACAAAGTACATATATGCGACCATCTTGTGCATAAACAACAGCGTGCTGCGATGCAGCGAGAGCCCTTTCACGACCAGACTATGTCTAGACACGGGAATGATCAAAAGCCCCAGCAAGATATCGGAGTAGTGGCCAGTGACCCCAGTGATGGTGAGTTTGACTTTCGCACTGCTCCAATCAAGAGGGTCCGCTCGCAGGCCCCAGAAGTCTTGCTGTGCCGGCAGCCAGAAAATTGTCGTCGAAGCGGTGAGACCAACAAGCCAGATACAAGCCAATAAGCCACCCAGTGTAACGCGTTTGCCTGTGAGTGGTGTCCCTTGTAGCAAATGGAGGCCGCTCAGCGTTCGAGCCCATGGAAAGTATGCTCGTAAGAGGAGGAAGCAGCCTAAAACTGCAACGAGAGTGTAGTAGAGAATAAAATGGAGCCTGGTTTCGAAGTCGAAGTACTGTTCCGAACAGAATGTAGCGTAACATGGCGCAAAGGTGAGCACTATTGTTGCTGCTGCCGATACGGCGAACGTAAGAAACAGAGCCACAATGCATAATATTTGGTTCATGGCTGAAAGGTTTGACAGATGTGGACGATAGTTTAATGAGAAATGGAAAGTGTTGATTGAAAACTTCAAAGGCGACATGCAGTTTGATTCATTCATCTCTAGAAGGAATACTCTAATTATTTAAACTAATACGAAAAGTGAGCACCATGCTCATCAGCACCGAGCTACGAAACTCTTATTAGGTATTACGACTTGGCATTCGTCAGCGCTGCGCCCATCATGAAATCCAGACACGCAAACCAGAGAGTCTCTGTGGTTTTATAGCGCCAAGAAGACGATTTACGTGTGAATATATTAATAGCGACTTATTTTGTATGTCGGATGTTGACGCTAAAGACCGACGGAGTTTTGAGCGAGATCCGTGGTCCAGCGGACACATCGGTTGTCACTTTGGTTCCTTAGCAGGAAATAGAGGTATTGGACACAAAGTCAAGACCTCTGGGCTAGGGACCTTAAAGGATTCCAGCGGTTGGCGTCAGGAGCTGTTCGCTTCGTCGTATCTATCATATGCTAGCTGCTCAACCCTTCTACTGACTTTCGTGGCTCTGAAGGATACGTAATTGATGGGGGCTTTCTTCGAGCCCCCAACGCAAATTACAACCAACTTATGTCTCAAAAACACTTTGGTCTCATCAATCACGTGTGGGCATGAACATGTTGTGTTGCGGGGCTACGTTGTACTTTTTTGAGTCTTTTTGCATTACATCATATTCTCCTGAATCAGACTGGAAAATCAATAGGGGAACAACAGTCGCGATTAAAGCACATAGTGGCACTAAAGAGAACGTTCCGTTGATAGTTGCAGGTCAGTCTACGACCCCGAGAGGAGACATCTCAAGACATCAAATGGGAAACATTGGGCCCAGTGCCGATGCCCTTTGCAGTGACGGTAACCCAAAACTGACAGGATAACCCCAATACAATCCAGAGTAGCTTGTGACGAGTCAAGCCCTTTGCTACTCACTGAGGCTATAGCGATCCTTCACTGAAGCTAAACTTCCCAGACTGCGATACACGACTATACATAAGCCAGTGATGTCATAAGTTGACAGCTTCTCTAAGTACTCCCAAGCGGTATCGTCTGACAAAGTACTGAAAGAACCCTGCCATGTAATTGCATTTCGTTGCGTTGCCTAAATACGACAGGCCATTGGTTCTCTCCGTGGCAAACCGTCTAGCACACAAGGAGCCCGCCCATCTCCATGAGACCTCACGACAAGGAACATTTCTTGTAACCGATTCAAATGAGGGGAAAACGTTGTCTGATGCGTTATGGAAAACCGCTGGTTATATCCGAATCTATGCCTCAACGCCGCCTAATGCATGTTTCTCGGTGTGCCGCGCACTTTCTCTTCCTAGGCCTCTTTCTAAAATCACTGCGTCTTCGGCTTTCTAAGCGGAGCAGTGACGGAGAATGCGACAAGGCTGTACTCGGTCTTCTCGGCCTCCTTCTTATCAGCTGCTTTCTTCTCACCCAACGCTTTGGCCTCCTCGGCCTTCTTCTCCTTCTCCTCTTGATCTTTCTCGCCGTCCTTCTTGATTTCCTTGACCACGTTGCCGTTGCCGTCGAGCTCGACCACGACGTCACGCGTGTCCAGGGTGCCGTCTTCGGTGTACATCCACATCTCCTTGAGCTCGCCGCGGACGAGACCGGTGAACCACAAGGAACCGAGTACACCAGGAACGAGGTACAATAGGGCGGGCTGGCCGTGCTTGAAGACGGCCAGCATGCAGAGAGTGGCCAGCATGCCCAAGGTGTACCCGACCAAGGAAGCGTTGAAGTAGGTCTTGCGGAAGGTTGATCCTCGAACAGTAGGGGGAATCGTTGCTTGTCCTCCCTTGAGCAGGCCCAGCCAGGACGAAGACCAGAACCAGTCTCCCCAGCATCCGGCAATGTCAAGGTAAGTGGCTTTCTGGGCCATATGCTGGGTCTCGCTGACGGTGACGACGTCTCCCGAGTTGGCGTCGTGCTGGTCAGACTTCAAGTCGGTCGGGACGTACTTGATTTGTTGCTGGTAGTGGCGCCACATGTCGAATCGAAGGGCGAGGCACATGACGATGCCGGGAACTACAATGTCTCCGAGGCCGAGAATGCTGGATCTAGCAGCAGACTGAAATTGGAGCTTGATGGGAACGTCGAGCTTGGTGGCGACGGTGATCATGTAAGGCCTTGTAGAGGTCAGCCAATGCTCATGGTGAAGAGCCGGAATAACTCACGTGTAGAAGACCATGACAATGTCGTAAAAGAAAAGCCCCATCAGTACCAAGCTGCCGGTGGCGAAGGTTGTCGGAGACATGATCAGGAACGAACCGTAGCAGAAGCCATAGCCCATCAAGTTGGAGAGGAAAGGCGATCCGGACATGAAGTACGTGAAAACGGCCGTGGCGGCCAAATTAAAGCCAATGACGTGGAGGACGGAGATGTGAAACTTTTCTTGGAAGAGACTATGAACCTTAGCCTTGACTGTCCACTCGTCCGTCAGGACATGGCGCAGGTCCCAGAGGAAGCGGTTGACGTTGATCGTGTTGAACGGGACGATGGAGCGGAGACCGAACGGCAATGGGTTGCTCTTCTGGAGAAACTGCGCGTTGCTTCGGTCCACCTCCTCGCCGGTTAACTTGATGAAAGATTCATCGTCGTCGTCGACATGGTACAGCACGCCGTTGTGGCGGAAGTAGTTGGGAAAGACGAACCCCACGGCAATCCGCAGCGAGTGCGCGATCAAGGTGGACAAGCTAGCGACACCCATAACAGACATGTACACCCTCAGGATTTTGTTGAGGATCGCCGGGTCCTGGAGCCATTGGATCAGGTAGTAGAGGCCAATGAGCATAGCGCCGGCCAAAAGGGGGAAGAGAATCGCGTCAGTGGGCAGGAGACCCTCAGTGATGGGTTCGTCCTCCTTGCGCTCACGCTCCCCGTCCTTACGCTTCGCAGGAGCGGCCGAAGGAGGACGGCGAAGGGAGCCATGAGCGCCAATGTATATGGTGGCTAAGGCGCTGAAGATGAGCTTAGCCTCCATTGTGAAAAAGCTAGCGTAGAGGTAGAGGTCCCATTCCAGTACGGCAGAGGTGGCGTTGCCGGCGGTGAAGTTGCCAGTAATGTTCTGCGTGACTTGGTCAAAGGGAGGTGTGACCGGACTGGGGACAGCTGGTGAAGCCATGCTCGCAGGTTAAGGCCAATCTTGACCGCAGCGAGCTCGTGATCCGAAGCTGAAAGATTTGGACGAAGCAGTGAAATTGAGCCTCGCCCGGTTGCGGCTAGGACTGAAGGTGCTACAAGTGGCAGAGATACACTGTAAGAATCAATGATGGTGACGATGACGATGATGAGATCTTGCCGAATTAATACCGATGAACTCGCAGAACGTTGTGGGGTTTATATACCTCCTGGCAGGAGTACCAAACTGGTGAATGCCGAATGTCGAATACCAAAAGAAAGATACTCTGTTGTAGAAAAAAGCGCAACCTCTGAATGCAAAAAGCCACCTGTCAGGTCTCTGAAGAGTCGTCCAACGGCCGGTTGGGTTGGTGTAGTGTTGATGAAAGACGACAACGTGTTACTAGCGAGACGAAGAACTCGATTCTCAAGATCCAGCAGTACCGCCGAACGGGATAAGTCACTTTCTTTTTGGCTCCGTTTCTTGCCTCTCTGGCTTGCTGGTTGGTTTCCTCAGTCGCTTGACAAAGGAACGCCGGACGTCCAGAGGAAGTTGTCTTCTTTTGTCGAGCAAAGTCGCACCTTCCGCTTAGCCAGCTGCTCAAGACCAGGGTTACAATCCGTGCGGTGTGAGCGCTGCTACAGGAGTCGCTTTGCGCCGGGTCAGAAGAGCGGCCGTGAGATGCAATGATGCGGTAACAAGGTACGGGACGGGACACAGCAGGGGCGAGGGGGATGCTGCAGCTCCACAGCGCCTTGCAGCTCTCAGCTCTCCCGCCAATCCCCCTAAACTCTGACCAATAGCGCAACAGCAGGCTGCCGGGAGGTGGCTGAAGCTCCCCTGGCCACCGCCGCGCGAGCGCAATGGCTACCGCAAACCTCACCGCAGTCGCAAATCGACATCGCAGCCTCGTCTAAAATAATCTCGAGCCCCTCCAAACATCCCACCAACGTAACGTCCTTCCTTTCACGAGCAGCCACCCGCACAAGAACCGCCATAATGACTACGAATGTCGCTCTCGAGACCTCAATGGTACGTCTACTTGCATAATCCTTCCCGCTCTACTCCCCTCCAGGCACAATGCCCAGCACTGTGAAAGCATAACCGCTAACTTCCCCTCCTCAAGGGCACCATAATTCTCGAGCTCTACACCGCCCACGCGCCCAAAACCTGCACAAACTTCTCCACCCTCGCATCGCGCGGCTACTACAACGACACCATAATCCACCGCATCATCCCAAACTTCATGGTCCAGGCCGGCGACCCCACGGGCACCGGCCGCGGCGGCACCTCCATCTACGGCGAGAAGTTCGCCGACGAGATCCACCCCTCCCTTAAGCACACCGGCGCCGGCGTGCTGTCCATGGCCAACGCCGGCCCGGACACCAACGGGTCCCAGTTCTTCATCACACTGGCCCCGACCCCATGGCTGGACGGCAAGCACACCATCTTCGGGCGCGTCAAGAACGGACTGAGTGTCGTCAAGAGGATGGGGCTCGTCAAGACGGGGCCGGAGGACAGGCCTTTGGAGGAGGTCAAGATCCTTAGGGCGTCTGTTGTTGAGGAGGGCGGTGCCGACGACCAGTAGTGGGTTCTCGATGGTTTTTTTGCATGGCATGGAGTTTGGCGTTGGGTCATAGAAAAGACACAGTTGGACCATATCAAGTCACAAATACCAGGAAATTCAGAAGGAAAATGGTTTCGCATGTTCCTATACTCGTATCCATGACGCCGTCCCGCCTTCCTATTTTCATCCTACCTTGATATCAGGCGAAACCTAGGAAGGTCAGGGAAGTACGATCAAGCACTAGAGGCATGACTGAGATAACACGGAGAGGCCGAGGTTTATGCTTGCCCTGCTTGTACTTGTCTTTCGTCTTCCACAAAACATATCACAAGTCACACAACAAGGCCCAAGGACGATAGTCTCAAGCCAAAGGGGGAATCAATGTCATTCGGTCAATGCCTATAGTAACCGCAATCTCTAAACGCCGCCATCTGCCTCGCCGGGTGATGCACGAGAATGTATGGGGGAAACCTCCCCATTCCTTTAGAGAACCCTCCCCGACTGACTCCTAGAACCATGCAATGTTGTGGGTGTCGTGTATCAAGTGTTGGTGACAGTCGTGCTGGAGAATCAAATTTTGTGATGAATACAAGGTGATAATGTGTAGTCTGGTATCTGACATCTGTGGTCCACCCATGACAACTTCTCTGGTCATGGTATGTTGTGACCTGAGGATGATCTTCATCCTGACCTGCGGCTGGGATCAGGCCATGGGTGAAGGAAAAAATTGATAGAGTAAACAAAGAGATAAATAAGTCAGGAACGGCGCCTCTCGTGAGCCTGGTCTTCGTTGCGGTCTGAAGGTCGTTTTCGGGCCTCGGTAGCAGGTCGGGCCTCAGTGATGGGTTGCCCTTTGACACGAAACTGGTTTTCCATGGCGAGAGGACCCTTCACAGCAGGCGGGCTTGTGGCAACAGCGGGGGCCTTGGTGGCAGTCTGGCTCTTAAGACAGGGCTCCTTGGGAGAGAACTTGCCCTTGGCCGAGGGCTGGTGCATCCTCCGTTCAGTTTTGATGCTTGTGGTCTTCTTCTTGCTGGAGTCGAAGGTGCATTGCTTCGCAGGTCCGTCAGCCGAGGACGATGACGGCGACTTGAACGACGAAACCGATGGCACGGGGTGTGGGGAGCTGACCGGGTTGCGATTCTTGGCAGTACTACCAGACTTCTAGTTTGGCGGCGACGACAGTGTGCCAGATGACTCGGATTCGGCGTCTTCGTTCCGACCATTCTTGGAGAGGGGAGAGGACAACGGCGGCTTCGCGGCACCGAGCTTGAGCTTCTTTGCCGGGCTGATGCCTTTCGCCTCCTTCCTCTCCTTCTTGGGCGCAACCTCGACGGTCGAGTTGTCGCCATCATCGGGCTTTGCCTCGCGGCTCAGCAGGGAGCTCGACTTGACCTTTTCCTTCTTGGGGCCCTTTGTCTTGAGGATGACCTTCTTCGTCATCAAGGGCGTGGACTTGAGCTTCTTCTTCCTGTGGCTGTCGGCCGACTCGTCTTCCTCCTCGGGGACCGCCACCTCCTCGCTGTCACGCTTCTTGGGGCTCGAGGCCCGCGACGCGGGTGCCGGCGTAGCCTTCTGGCTCGACGGAGGCGTGCCGTCGCCCTGACTAGCGCCGTTGCTGCCATTTGAGATCTTCGCCGCCGCGGCGCGACTCGCATTACGGCCGCTCATTCCTATGCAGGAGCCCATGTGGTTGTTGAGCCGCGTGACGAGAATGCATCGCTTGCACTTGCTGCAGGTTGCAGAGGGAAACGAGAGAACATTGGGCGGGCGCGATTCGCCGGGGGCGGGCGACTCGATGTTCGGGTCGGGCTTCATGTCCTTCTTCTTCTTGCCTCGGCCGGGGCCGGGCTGAACCCACGTTTGACCGTAAATGTCGTAGCCGGGCTTGTCGATATAGGGGTGCTTCTTGCAGTAGATGACGCTGGGATCGGGCTTTTTCGCGCCCTTTCCGTCGGTCGGGTAGAGCAGGCGTGGCAGGTGGCATCTCGGGCAGAGGATTTCGGAGGTGGTCTTGAGGGGATTGCCCTTGAGCAACACTTTGCCGTCCTCGTATATGGCAGCGTCGGTCTCGATTCGCACGTCGGGTTTTGATTCCGGGGTCGAGCTCTCTGATGCATCGGAAGCCAGCTTCTCGACACGAATGGCGGCGGTGGTGGCTCTCGCCATTTTCTCGTCGCGGTGGACCTTGAGCAGCAAATCGTGGACGATGTTGTACATGAGGTCGTCAAGAACGGCGTGGGCCTGTTGCCGGATAACAGACTGCGGTCAGCATCACATCATTTCATCAGCCACGGCAAAAAGTCGCCCAGTTCACCCATGTGTCGGGACAGGAGTCCAGGTGAAGCTGGGGTGGGACGGAGGGAGGGAGATCGTGAGATCGAAGCGCACTTACAAGCTTGTCCATACTGCCAACATCATCTGGAGCGACGATTACTCCAGCCTTGCCAGTGTTGGAAGCCATCTCAACGAGGCCGACGGAACGGCGCACAAAGGCTGAGGGGAGAGAAATGCCGTCGTGATCGCGCGGCAGCCTCAGACGGCGGAAAGCTTCGTTTGTCGTGCAGAAAAGGTTGTGGTTGCGGATTGTGGAATCGATCTGAAATCGGGTTGACGGGACTAAAATACGGAAGGTGCCACACGACCGGACGAGGGGGGTGGTTGCTGCGAAGAGGGTACTGCCGGCCGAGAGAAAAAAAGTTCAGAACCTTGCGTTGCTGACGGGAAGTACCTTAAAAAGGGTACAACAGCAATGGCGAAATGCCTTGACAGATGGGAAACTGGGCAGTTTTTCCGGATTACCAAACTGCTGCTAACCTGAGGTAATGTAAGGGAACACCTACGGGAAAGAGTAACCTTGCAAAGGCCACAGCACTGCAGCTACCTTTCTTCGCGCACTTGTCTCTCTAGATTGGGTCAACCCCGGATAATTAAATGGACAACTGGAATTTAAGTGACGGGGACAGGTTAGTGACCCAGTGGCCAGGATATGGGAAAGATCACCTCCGCCTCGGTTTGTTTGAAAATCATGTAAGCATGTCACTTGCGTGCGCAGGTACAGTGAGGAGGAGCCGCCTGAGCGCACTTTCCCTGAGTCGTCAACGTCGATCTCGGACGGACGAGTTGCCAAACGACGCGGGCTCAAATCCCTCAGGTGTGTCCAATTGGAAGCCGCTGCAGTTGCGTTGGACAATACAGCGAAACCGCAACATCAGGAGAGGATACTTGATCACTGGCAGTATCGGCAGATTTGCATCCAGCTTGTGCAGAACAGAAGACATGCCCAGGCCGTTGAATTCGTCGTAAGGGTACGCATACCATCGTTCCATACCATCAACCACTGAGCGGATACAGTGTCCCCATCAGCGCATGCATGTGCCTGAGTTAGTTCCCCCCTTTAAAGCCATTTTAGGGGACTCGGACTCCGTGGCCGCGATGCCACCCCAGCCGGCAGAACAGCACCTGGGAGCAGGTTCGCCTTCGGGTTTGACCGCCCAGCACGTAATCGCATCGGCTGCAAGTGCGCCATTGGGATCTTCCTGCAGGTGCTGCTGGCTGCTTGAACGGAAGTCAGTCAGTCAGTCATCGGTGGACACATTTCTGCTGGCTGGCTCATTGACAGAGCGGAAGTCCACTTTCAGCAAATAGCACTAAAAACCCCATCGCCATAACCCCTTGTTTTTGGTACTGGCAAACAGCAACGGGCCTGGATCAACCCATCCGAGCCATCCATGAATTTCCCGACCCAGTCCTTCCGAATTAGGGACCTAGGCTCACTGGCGTCAAATCTGACACGATTCGCCTTGCATTTGCTTGCTCACCTCAGTAGCCGTCACAAGTGGTCAGTATTCTGGGACGACCCGGTGGGGCCGCCTTCCCGCCGGAGCCTCAATACCGCATTTTGACCGCATCTGCCCTGCGTGTCCTGCATTGCACCCGCTCGCTTCAGAGCGTTCGCTCCAGTTTGCTGAGGAAAGTGTCTCTCTCACCTTTGTCCCTGGACACCAAGGGGGGGAAGCACCGACCATCCAACCAACCGGGAGTCCTTCCCCCAACCGAGTCACGACGTGCATTGCACCCAACCTCACTTCCCAGTCCGTCGCCTGCAGCCAAAGAAAAAATCGCAACCATTCAGAGACATTCTGTCCGAAACCTCTCTTGTTTTTTTTTCCGTTTTATATTTTTTTGCCTCTCTTCGTCCTTCCTTTCGCCGTCCCCGGACTGACACACGGCATCACATGTCCTCGAACCAGACCTTGCCGCCGCACGCGTGAGAATATGCGCCTCTGACATCCTGTAATTATCTCTCGTGGACTCCCATCCAAGCTATCCGTCCACCCCTCAATTCCTCACGCTCTTTGCACACATCCATACTCGTCGTCCTCGACTCGGCTTCCAACAACGCGCAACACCCCCAAAGCCACAAGGACCAGCATGTCACTTCCTCAGACCACGACAATGAAGCCGACGCAGTCGTCCATAAAGTCCTTCTTTCAACCTCGTCAACAACCCACCTACGCGCCCCCGCCGTCGTCATCAAAGTACGCGCCCGCACCTTCGTCGACGGAAGCTCCCACTGCCCCTCCTCCCCCCGCGGCCAAACCCCCCGCCTCAACACCGACAACACCTCCCCCGCCAACAACCACAACATCACCACCCGTGACGACGGCACCATCCGCAGCGGCATCAGTGCCCATTCATCCAAATGCCGCAATCCGCCCCGTGGACGACCACGACCTGCAACCCCTCCGTCGCATCAACTCACTCCTCCTGCCCGTCGCCTACCCCGAGACTTTCTATGCCGCTGCCCTCACAGGCCCCTTCGCCCGCGTGATAACCTGGTCCGACCCGTCCTCTCCGGGCGCAGAGCAGGTCGTGGGCGGCGTCGTATCCTGCATCGAATCCTCTCCCTTTCCGCCCGCCTCGCCAGGCGCTCGCCCCGAACACGCCCTCTATATCCAATCCCTTGCCCTTCTCTCCCCCTACCGCTCCTACGGCCTCGCGACTGCCACCATCGACCATCTGGTCGCCGCCGCCGCAGCGTCGTCCCCCGAGATCAACCTCCGTCACATCTACGCCCACGTCTGGACGGACAATGAAGAGGGCATGCACTGGTACGCCGCCCGGGGCTTTGAGCGCTACGGAGAGCCGCTGCAAGGATACTACATCAAGCTGCGTCCAGACTCGGCCTGGATCGTCCGCCGCGCTGTCGGCCCGCTGTCAATCGGCAGCGGGGGGCAGCATTCTGAGAAGCCATCTGCGCCTGTCCCCGGTCCCACCGCCGCGATTGCGAACCTCCCTCCCATGAGCAGCGGTCCTCCCCTGGCCCCTGGCGAATCACCCGCGAGAACCCCCTCCGGTCAGTCCTTCCAGAATCGCCGCGCCGCGACAGAGTGGAACGACCTGCCCGAAGATATGGCGTCGGGCTTGCTTGCTCCTCCCCGGAGCAACGGCGGCTCGGGAGCGAGCTCGAGGAGCAACTCCACGGCGAGGAAGAAGAGGGACAGATCGTACCCCGCCGCGGCGTTCCAGGGCTAGAGGTCAGGAAGCGGCCCGACAGACGCAATAAAACGCTCAGCAAACGACTGGCCAGACGGGCTCGAGGGTCGAACAGCCTTGGAAAGGCACTGTTATCAGTCACTGCCAACCAATGCTCTCTTGGGTCCATCAGTGAGTCGCAGTTCCGTTTAGACCACAGATGAGCCACCAGGTCCATTTGGTGCCGTTGCTCTTGGTTGAAACACCACGCTTTGAGAACCATAAACCCCGGACCATCACATCCTTGGGAAGCACAGATGTAGCATGATAAAGATGGGACAAGAAGGATGCCCAAAAAAGAGGGGTGGCCGCGACAGGCCACCCTTAATATAGACATTGACTTTACTTTAGATGAAGGAAAGAAAAAAGACTCATACAGTTATACAGCTTTGAACAAACAAGAAGCATTTGCTCAGCTCAAGCTCAATAGCCCAACTCCGTTTTTGCCCCTTTGTGGAATCATGAGACGAAGAAAAGAAAAAAAAGTTCGACCACAGAATGTCCCAATGCTGAAAAAATGACCAAATGGAAGAGGGGATTGCAGAGGGTGAGAGAGTCGCGTGCGGGCTGCTGCAGCGGCTCTTTCCCTTTGGTCGTTCCCCGAAATGCGTTTTCGCCCACTTCCCTCATTTCATCTCGAATGAGTCTCGTTCATATCGTTTCCCCAACCCCCTTTGTCGTATCCCCTTTATTTCCATGCCACATCGATCATGATTGACGGTTGTAACGCGACCACCATACGGCCGCAATGGCTGCAACACCCACAAGGCCACCGATTATCAAAGCAGTGTTGGTCGTCGACAGTTCTTCGCCTATAAAAAGAAAACGCAGAAAGCGTGGTTAGCCAGCGGTCTCGCAATGCACAACGGCAGGAATATCGTCACAGTCGACGTGGCGCCTCTTCTCGGTAGCATCGGTGAGTAGCAACTTACGAGGTAAAGGAATAGAGTCCAGCTCTTTCTTGACGTTTTGTCTGAACTCGGTCAAGACGTCGCCCTCCTTCTCCATGCCAGCTGCCACAAGGGCGATGAGCGCGGCGCCGACTCCGCTGCCGTCCTTTGCAATGCCGATGCGGATCTTCTCGGCTCCCTTGGCTCCGATGCCGTCGATTGCGCGCAGGGCCTCGTAGATCATGTCGCGGAAGAAGGGATAGTGCTCGACCAAGCTGCCGTCTACACCAATGTCGATGACCTCCTCCTCAGGGTCGTCAAGCTTGCCAGACTGGAGGACAATGGCGCCAATGGCAACCGCCGATAGGCGAGCAGCGCGGCGGCCGACAGCACCTGCGACGGCCTTGAAAGCCTGGGCGTCCTCAAGCGAAGGAGTGTAGACGTGCAGGATAGTCTCCAGCTCCTGTCTCAGGG